>NC_082341.1:3267705-3921247 GCF_027477595.1 Haemorhous mexicanus
GAGGCACAAGGAGCTTAAAGAGCCAAGAAATAGCCAGGGAGTTGGTCAGGCTGGTTATTTTTCTAATCCCAGAACTGGTTTCTCAGCAGTGAGCACGAAACCCTCCTGCCCTGAGATTAGAAGATCCCCACAGGATGTGTCATCCAAGAGGTGTTTTTGGGATCAAGCCCAGGTGACCATAGGGACAGAGAGGAGCTGTAAGCACCATTGCACAGTTTTAAACGTAATGAGTTTAAGCTGAAGGAATGAGATTTAGAGGGGATATTAGGGAGAAAATCTTCCCTGTGAGGGTGGGGAGGCCCTGGCACAGGTTCCCAGAGGAGCTGTGGCTGCCCCTGGATCTCTGGCAGTGTCCAAGGCCAGGTTGGATGGGGCTTGGAGCAGCCTGGGATGGTGAAAGGTGTCCCTGCCTATGGAACTGGATGGGCTTTAAGATTCTTTCCATCCTGAATAATTCCATGATTCTGTGATTCAGTCCCACTTTCTCAAGCCCCTCTGTGCCCTTCCCAGCACTGCTGGCACCACGGGCAGCCCAGCTGTGGCTCTCGTGGCCCAGGGACCAGGCTGAGGTGCCACCCTCCCTGGGGGCCAGGGTCAGGCCAGTTCTCCTTCAGCACCTGAGACTGGACAGACCTGCAAGCAGCAGGGACCAGAAAGCTTTGTCCTTGCAGGAGCAAAGAGGGGAAGCTTGGTTTGGAGAAACACCAGCCCTCCTGAGACATTCCCAACTCCCTGAACAGTTCCTTCTGCTGGAGCTGTGCCCAGGATGAGGCCAGGCTCTGGATGGAGACATTTTTTTATCTGCTTTGCCCCACAGAGCTGGTACTTTGGGTCAGGCAGAGCCTTTGGATGAAGGTTTGATATCTGGCTGTACTCACTGCAGCTCCCACCACCTCTCCACTCCCTCTAACACTGACCTCCAGCTGCTCCAGGCTGGTGGGAAATGATGCCTCAGGTTTCACCTTTTATATTTTCAGACTCTGTGCTGCTTTAGTGTGTGGGGCTTCACATCAGGGCATGGTGAGCTCTGTGCACAGAGCAGGGAGACAAAACAATTCCTGCTCCAGCTGGGCACCAAGGGCAAATGATCCAAATCTCAGCCCAGGAGCACAAACCCCGTGGGCTGGAGAGAGAAAAACAAGCAGGGTGGGAGTGCCTGGGCTAAAGCTGGGCTGGGACAATGAACTGCAAGGTGCAAATGGAGCAGAGCTGATCCCAGGGAGAGACCCCGGGAGCGCTCGTGCATTTTGGGGCCTTTTTGGGTCATCTTGGGTGCAGCCCTGGCTGGGCTCTGGTGCTGCCCAAGGTGCATCCATGGAGGAGATCCTTGGAATCAATCCCTGCTTTATTCTTTAGCTCTGTCCAGCCTCTGCTCTAGCTCAGCCTGCACAAGGCATCAGGACCTGCCAGGAATTTTGTCACCTTCCCCAGGGAGTAACCCTGAGCAAACATCTGCTGCCCACAGCTCTCATTCTCTCATCCACACACTGCAAAGACTTTGGGGACCTTCCCTAGAGCTGAACCCATGCTGAGCAATCCCACCCTTGACTCCATAGAAAGCAGGGCTGGGATGAGGCACAGCAAAACCATACCTCAAGTAAAAAGACATTGATGGGGTTCCCCCTTCTATTCTTCCATGGTGATAATTTTGGCCGGATTCTTCACTTGTTCAGAGGTTAAATTCCAAAACCCTGGAGGTGCCCACTATCCAGGCCCATCCCACACATCCTGCCACTGGGAATTATCCAGCCCTGGGATGGATAATTCTCCTCTCTTGTCCAGACTTCCCTGCCAAAAACTAGGGCAGCTACAGGCACACCATCTGCATGCTTAACTTCTGCTGTCAGTCTGCAAAAAAAAAAAAAAAAAATAGCTCCCAGTAGTGCAAATTTCCCAGGAAATGGGATTTATTCCCCCCTTAGCACTGTGGGTTTGCAGGCAGTGCCTGTCCCCAAGGACAGCATCTGCAGCACAGGAATTCCCTGTGTGCCACCAGATCCTGCTGCTCCTGCCTGGGAATTCTGGGAGCCTGGAGCTTCCCACTGCAGCCCTGTGCAGTTTGCTGGGTTTGGAGAGCAGGATTCCAAGGAAAAGAGCAGAAGCTGCTGCTTTCTGCATCTTAATAAGCACAAAATACCTGTCTGTAATTCTGTGTATCAGCCATGCAGCAGCCTCAATGAAACTGGAGCAGTTGGAATATTTTGGAGCTGTTTTATTGCACATTTCACCATTTATTGCTTTAGAAAGCCAGAGCAGCAGCCCCACTTTTATAAAGACAAGGTACAAGGCAAGTACCTGAGTTTGCAACTGCTTTTACAAAATGTTCTTAAAGCTCAAAATGCCCAGGGGAATCTCCCAGTGCTGCTTTCCCCTGATTTGCCAATTGTTCCTTTGATTAAAGGTGGGGGAGTAACACATTAGACATGCAAGGTCAAAGATCATGTGTGGTGTAACAGCACACGCACAAAAATTGGGGAGCAAAAAGGATCTGTGACAAATTGAGGTCACTTGTTTTTGTCATTTTTTAATCTTCCTTTTTTATGTCTCTGTATTTATCAGCTTCTATTCAAAAAAAAAAAAAAAAAAAGGAGGGAAAAATGTCTTTGGTTTTTGTGGTTTTTGGACTTTATTTCCTTAAAAAGCAAATGTCTTGATTATAACTTCCAGCTAAACTCTGGTAATCTGCAGGATTTTCTGCAGTGGGGAGGGCTGGTACAAGCCTTGCAATCCCTGCCAAAGTGGAGGGACTGGGAATGCTCCCAGAGCCACCCAGCCTGTGTTCAATCTGAAAGGACATCAATAAAACATGATCTGCCTCCCTTCAGCTGGCAGCAACTCATAAATAATAAAACCCTTAAGAGGTGGAGTCCAACGTGGACTGAAACAGGAGGAGAAAAACCCCTGGAAATGATGTGAGAGAAGTGAATTTAGGAACTCCAGTGGTTTGTTCGGTGCTCCCCTTCCCACTGCAGCACAAAGCATCACCTGAGACAGCAGGGACCCCTGGGGGAGGAGACGTGGCCCAAATCAATGGCAGCACACAAATCCAGGGCTGGGTGTGCTCCTCCTCCCTGTCCTGCCAGTCCTGCCCAGCCCGTGGTGTCCCCCTGGGCCCGTGCAGGCTCGTGTGCTGTCACAGAACAAGTGCCACACTGTCAGAACGGTGTCACAGCAATTTGTTGCACACAGATGGGGAAGTGCAGGTGTGGGAGAAACCTTCAGGTGTGCCTCCCACAGGCTGAGAATCCCCCCATGAAAGCACTGCCTAGCCCTTGACATGAAGTTAGAGAACGGAATGGTTGGGATTGGGAGAGAACTTAATTCACTTTTAACCCACAGGGCACCCTCCACTGTCCCAGGTTACTCCAAGCCCCATCCAACCTGGCCTTGGACACTTCCAGGGATGGAACTGACACAACTTCTCTGGGCAGCCTCTGCCAAGGCCTCACCACACTCACAGGGGAGAATTGCTTTCTAATGTTCACCCTAAATTTCCCCTCTTTCAGTTCACACCCAATCTCTGTCCCCTGACCACTCCTTCCAGCATGACCTCTTTCCAATAACTACAAATGTCTTGGTTTGAAAAGACAGGTGTCATTATTGTGATTTTGAAATTAAAGGGCTCTCAGGCAAAGATACGGGAGCAGGAATAATAGTTCTTTAATAGGAAAACTAAAAATGCAAATGCAATAATACAAAAAAACCCCAAAACTGCTGCCAGAGTGAGAGCAGGAGCTGACCCTCTGTGTGTCAGGGTGGTGGCACAGTCCCATCCCAGGGGGCTCAGGGTGGTGGCACAGTCCCATCCCAGGGGGGCTCAGGCTGGTGGCACAGTCCCATCCCAGGGGGGCTCAGGGTGGGGGCACAGTCCCATCCCAGGGGGGCTCAGGGTGGGGGCACAGTCCCATCCCAGGGGGGCTCAGGGTGGTGGCACAGTCCCATCCCAGGGGGGCTCAGGCTGGTGGCACAGCCCCATCCCAGGGGGCTCAGGCTGGTGGCACAGTCCCATCCCAGGGGGGCTCAGGCTGGTGGCACAGCCCCATCCCAGGGGGGCTCAGCCCTCCTGCAGTGCCAGCTGTGCTTCTGCTGGAGCAGGGATCCTGCACAAGGGGGGAGTTTTCCTCTGCAGCTCCAGGGCTGCTGGAGATGGGCCTGCTCTCCCTCTGGGAATGCAGGGCAGGAGAAAGCTGCTCCTCTGGGAATGCAGTGGGCAAAGGCTGCTGGGCTGTTCCCAGGGCAGACTGGATCCAGGTAGGAATGCTTGGCTCCTCCCCTGGGCAGAGCATCTCCCCATGGGATGGTGGAATTTGATCAGCCCTGCAGGGAAACTCAGTGGCCATGGACAGCAGAGATCTCCTGGAGGGAGGATGGGCTGTGGGAGAGATAAAGAAAACTGCCCCATGAACAGAAGATAATTGCTGTACTTCTGACAGATGGCAATAGAACTCACACCCCAGCCACATCTTGTAACCTTAGACAATAAGGATTCTGATTTTCCTCCCAGCAATGAGGGGCAGAAATTTACCTGGAGAGCTATAAATGGACTTTATGTTGTCTGTGGAGGAGAAGCTCTCACCAAGGCCATGCTCTGCCCATGACCACCATGGGGTGTACTAAGATTGGCAGTACATGTATTAATGCACCAGAGCTTCAGAGAGCAACACACTGGAGCACAAATAAGAGAAAATAGACACCTCCACTTGACTTCAATAATGTCAGCAGAAAAGGGTCAGCAAGGGGTAAAAGGTTCAGGAGTGAAAACTGAGCCACAGACTTGGTCACAGATCAGAAAATTGAATCAATAAATGATTAATAGCCTGGCTTATACAAACTGAGGTAAGTCAGTGCTGTAAAGAGTTCTGGGGATCTGCTGCCCGGAGGTGAAGGTTGGATGCTGTTCCTACAATTTTCTTCAATAAACTCATGTCATTTTATATTTGTTTTAATAAAAGAGGGTTGGTTGCTGTGGCTGTGTCCATGCTTAAGCTCCTACCTGTAAAAACCCTGCTCTTGGGAAACTGAATTTTATTACGTTTGGGGAGATTTATTTTCTGCTGATTGCAAAGGATCTTCAAAGAAAGAGTTGAATCTGAATCTCCATTTTTAATCTAAAGCTTTATTTCCTTTTGCATTGATTTTCATCTGTTTTGTGGGTTTTTTTCATCTCTCCTACTACACAAATATCACAAGTGGCATAACAGTGTCAGGCAGGAATTCTTAAGTCGTATTGAATTACACTTTATTTACTAATTAGGATATGTTTAGCATTTTAAGCAAACATTTGCTTTTTCCCTCTTTGTTTGAGAGACTCTTTTTTCTTCTGAGGGATTGCTTGAACTCTCTGTGCTTCTGTGTCAATCTGGGGAGTGCAGTAAGATCCAGAAGCCTGAAAAATCCACTTCTGCATCTGCTGCTTCCCTGGTGTTTTCAGTTCAGCAATGGCTGAACTTGGGCTGCAAATTTAAATTGCTCTCAAGCACATTTTAGTGCAGTCTGCACTCAGATCCATTGAGGGAAATCATAGAGCCCTCAAGGAGTTTGGGTTGGAAGGGACCTTAAAAATCTGGTTCTAACCCCTTGCCATGGCAGGGACACCTTCCACTGTCCCAGGGTGATCCAATCCCCATCCAGCCTGGCCTTGGACACTTCCAGGGATCCAGGAGCAGCCACAGCTGCTCTGGGCACCCTTTGCCAGGGCCTCATAGGGAAGAATTCCTTCCCAAAATCCCATTCAAATTTACCCACAGCAAACTTCTGAGAAGGACAAAATACCAGGTTGGTTCCATGGTGCCACTTAGCACACTCAGATTTCATCTTTTCATCTACTTTCAGTCTTCAGCTGCCCTCAAAATCCCAAAACTGGCACTGAGATTTTGAATTTAAGTGACTAGTGGAAATGTGGGGAAATTCAGAGGGGCTCCAGGGCTGCTAACATAGCCAAAAAGGGGTGGCAGAGATGGAAAAAAGCCCAAATCTTGTGACTGGAAGCCCAAGAATCCTGGCACTCCACAACAAGTGGGAGAGAGGATCAGGCAATGCACTCATCCATCGTTGTGACAGCATCTCTACAGGCAGCACTTTCCATCTGAACAAGCCTCGTGCATTTGTCATAGTACCTGTCCCCAGAATCTGCAGAACACTGCTCAGCTTTGTATCTACACATTCCCCTCAACCCTCTTGGTGAGAAAACAGAGATAAATGAGTGTCCTGTTGTCTTGGTTTGAACAGACAGGTGTCTGCTAAGGAAGGCAGGAACCTCCCTTGAAATGGAAAATGTAAAGCCCCTCCCTCTGAATTATTATAATTTTGAAATTAAAGGGCTCTCAGGCAAAGATATCAGAGTCAGAATAACAGCTCTTTATCAGGAAAATTAAAAATATAAATGCAATAGTACCAAAAAAAGGACTTCCAGAGTCAGAGCATGCCCTGGCCCCCTGTGTGTCAGGGTGGTGGCACAGTCCCATCCCAGGGGGGCTCAGGGTGGGGGCACAGTCCCATCCCAGGGGGGCTCAGGCTGGTGGCACAGTCCCATCCCAGGGGGGCTCAGGGTGGTGGCACAGTCCCATCCCAGGGGGGCTCAGGGTGGTGGCACAGTCCCATCCCAGGGGGGCTCAGGGTGGGGGCACAGTCCCATCCCAGGGGGGCTCAGGCTGGTGGCACAGTCCCATCCCAGGGGGGCTCAGCCCTCCTGCAGCGCCAGCTGTGCTTCTGCTGGAGCAGGGATCCTGCACAAGGGGGGAGTTTTCCTCTGCAGCTCCAGGGCTGCTGGAGATGGGCCTGCTCTCCCTCTGGGAATGCAGGGCAGGAGAAAGCTGCTCCTCTGGGAATGCAGTGGCCAAAGGCTGCTGGGCTGTTCCCAGGGCAGATTGGATCCAGGTAGGAATGCTTGGCTCCTCCCCTGGGCGGAGCATCTCCCCATGGGATGGTGGAATTTGATCAGCCCTGCAGGGACACTCTTCCCTTGTGCAGGATCCCTGCTCCAGCAGAACCACAGCTGGCACTGCAGGAGGGCTGAGCCCCCCTGGGATGGGACTGTGCCACTACCCTGAGCCCCCCTGAGATGGGACTGTGCCCCCACCCTGACACACAGGGCTCAGCTCCTGCTCTCACTCTGGCAGTGGTGTTTTCTATTACTGCATTTTATATTTTGTTTTATTTTTCCTAATAAAGAACTGTTATTCCTATTCCCATATCTTTGCCTGAGAGCCCCTTAATTTCAAAAGTATATTAATTTGGAAGGAGGGGGTTTACATTTTCCAATTCAAGAGAAGCTCCTTCCTTCCTTAGCAGACACCTGTCTGTTCAAACCCAGACAAAGCATCTCTCCATCACTGGATAGGATTCAGCCAGGTTGGTGTGAGCCAGATGTTTCCTGGGTGAGGAGCTGGCAGCCAGACTCACACTGTTTTTCCTGGCATGAACATCAAAGCTTTCCTTGCTTGGTCTCAGCCTCTACAGTGCCCTACAGGAGTTTGTTCCTTTTCTCTTAGTGGTGCTCAAAGAGCTGGTCCAGACCTCTCCAGAGAGTTGCCCTAACCCAAGGAAACCTCATTTTCTCCGTGCAGTTTCAGCTCCAAAGTCGTGACATCTCAACAATGGATCAGAGCTGTGATGTCTCCTTCAGCTCCATTTCTGCCCTGACATCTCATCCTGATGCAATGAAAGGAGCAGCCCAGGAGGCTTTCCAGCTTTCCCAGCTTTCCCAGCTTTCCCAGCTCCTGGGTACCACTGCTGAGGAGCCTCTGATCGCTGTTAGTGATGCTGGCTCAGTTAAATTCACCAAATCCTAATACAATGAGCAGGGGAGTAACTGACTTGGCTTTATTTCCTCTCCTCTGGGAACACACAGCATTCCCTCAAGGCACTTTGAGGTCGTGTGTAACTCCACAGCTTTAACCACCTTGCCACATACCCCCATATCAGAAAATGAGAGAAGTTTAATCACATTTTTCTTCCTAAATTGCAGCTTCCAGGCAATGTGGTGACCTACGGCTGGAAATCTTCTTTACAAAGGCTCTTGATTTATTTTGATGAAGATGGATAAGCCCATCCTGTATTCCCAGCAGAGGAGGGCATTTTAGGATTGATATGCATCGCTGTGACATGTGCCTCTGGTGGTGCAATCACAATTTCCAAATGCAGGCAGAGGAGGACTGGATGGGGACTATTAAATCCCTTTTTTGATTACAGGTCTCATAGGGGAACAGCTTGCAGCTTATTCAGCAGTTTGAACATTTGGTTTCCTCTTACTTTTTTCTTTTTCCATTTTATCTCCACCAATGGGAAAATAAGGATAAAAGGAGGACAGGGCAGAAAGAATATGAACCTTGTACCTCCATCCCAAGGTGGGTGAGCACTCATTGCTCACTTATTTTGTTTTGGCGACTTTACTTTTTATTTTTTGTGGATGTATAATGTGTTTGTACATAATCAATCACGACAGAGTCTCTCTCAGATGAGTCCCTCACCTATTCCAGGTATATTTTCATTTGCCAAGTTTTCTGGTGTTGAAAATTCAGAAAACTTTCCAGCATAAAATAAAATAAAATAAAATAAAATAAAATAAAATAAAATAAAATAAAATAAAATAAAATAAAATAAAATAAAATAAAAAAATCCTCTTCACTGCTGCTCATGTAATTTTCAGTATCCCAGAGGAGCAGCAGGGAGCTGAGCTCAGCACAAGCTGCCCTGGTTTGTCTAGATGTGTATTAGCATCCAAAAGATTAAAGATGCAGTGGGTATTTTGGATCCTGTGGGCCAAATTCTCTGCAGTTATGGCTCTCCTGAAAGCCTGAGGGAGGTGCAGCTCTGAAGGCAGCAGGGAAGGTGAGTGTGGCACCTCCTCCTGGCTAAAATGCACTTATTTAAGCCTGAGATTTTCCCCCCATTTTCCTTCTGTAGTCAAGAGAGGGAAATGGTCCCATCCAGAGGTGAATTCACCTCACCCTAAAATAAGAAACCAAGGTCAGTCTGACCAAGAGCCTTTGGCAGAGCTGTGGGTTAGAAAGGGATCCCAGGATGAGGAATCCAGGTGCAGGCACTCATCTGACCTCCAGATGCATGAACTGAAGATAAAACCCTTGCCCTGAATCCCTGTCCCTCCCCAGCACACCACGTGAAGGGACCAGACAGACCCTCCTCTTCCACATCACAGCCCCCACCCACACCTCAGGACTGGGGTGAGGGGAAAGGAACCTCCTTTTTCATCTCTGAAGGGAACATCAGGCCTTCTCCCACTCCCTGGGGCTAAGGGAAAAACCAACATCTGTGTGCTGAGGATGGGAAGAAGAAAAGCACAATGTCAAGGTTCTTTGGGAGAAAATTATCTTCCTGGGAAATCTGGGCCTGATTATCCCACCAGATCAGCCCACTGAAGCAACTGGGGCTTCCCAAGGCCACTCACAGAACAGAGGACAGAATCCAGGGTTTCCTGGACGTTCCAGGTGTGCTTTACCTTCCCTCAGGAACAGGTATGGAAGATATCTCAGGTGCACAAGAAAATTATCTTGGCTGAATCACATTCTATCCAAAGAGCTGCTTCCTGCTGCACCATTCCAGCAGTGGCAGCTCTGGGTCCCTGTTCTTGCAGGGGACAATTTCAGCCTGAGCTTCACTCATCACAGTCAGAGCCACTCTGTGCTCAGAGGCATCCACTGAGAGTTCATCTCTTTTCCTCTCGATTCTTTATCTTCTTTTCCTGCCTTTGTGAGGGTCAGGATTAAATGTGTGAGATGGAATTTCTTGTTGGGTCAGGTGTTTATCAGTTGTTATCTCTGTCACAGTCTCACAAACCCTGAGTTCTGCAGCACTTCACTCTCACAAACTAAAAATGGAGCCCCATCTCTCTCTCCAAGGCCTTTGAAGGATCAACTGCCCAGTTAAGAAATGACACCTCAATTATTTTCACTTTTAACCCAATAACCAACCACCCGTGGCTGCAATGGGGACTTTTTATCCAATGACACAAAACCACCCAAACCCATGGAGGAGAAGGTGAAGGAGAAGGAGAAGGAGAAGGAGAAGGAGAAGGAGAAGGAGAAGGAGAAGGAGAAGGAGAAGGAGAAGGAGAAGGAGAAGGAGAAGGTGAAGAAGGACCAGCCTCCACCCCAAAGCCTCCATCTTGCTTTATATCCATCACTATAAACCCTCAAACTCTGAGTTTCCCACCCTGTGATATCACACACTTCTATCCCAACTCCACACCCACAATCCCAGTTCTGCCATTCCATTCTGGAAGCTTCTCCACAGCCTCAGGTCAATGCAGTGTTCTCTTGGGGGTCAGTGCCTGGCAGCACAGAAATCTGAAATTCTCAGCAGCCAGGGCTCCAACATTTTCCCAAAACCAGGAAAATCACTTCACTTGTCAGTGAGACAGAAGCTTTTTGATCAGCCTGAGACAAGTGCCTGACAGAGCAAATCCCTCTGCCTGCTCAAGGTGCAGCCTGCAGTTTTCCAGACTTGGTTTGCTTTGTTTTCCACCCTCAGGTTTTTTGACAAAGCAGCACTGCAAAGTGGGACAATTCACACTCTGCCAGAGCCAGTCAGGAAACTTTCCAGCCCCTGTGAGCCTTGCCACATTAATTTATTTTTTAATCACAAAATGGTTTGGGTAGGAAGGGTCAGCAAAGATCATCCAGTGCCACCCCTGCCAGGGGCAGGGACACTTTCCCAGGCTTCTCCAAGCCCCATCCAACCTGGACTTGGACAGTTCCAAGGATCCAGGGGCAGCTACAGCTTCTCTGGGCACCCTCCCAGCCAGGAATTTTTTCCCAATAGCCCACCTAACCCTGCCGTTTTTCAGTTTGAAGCCATTCCCTGTGTCCTGTCCCTCCATCCCTTGTCCCCAGTCCCTCTCCAGCTCTCCTGGAGCCCCTTCAGGCCCTGGCAGGGCTCTGAGCTCTCCCTGGAGCCTTCTGGTGATCACTCCCAGCTCCCCCAACCTGGCTCCAGAGGGGCTCCTCTGGATTCACTCCAGGTCTGTCCTATGTCAGAGACCCCAGAGCTGGACACAGCAGGGCAGGTGGGATCTCTCCAGAGCAGAGCAGAGCAGAGGGGCACAATCCCCTCCCTCAAACTCTCCCCACGTGTTTTTGATGCAGCCCAGGGCACAGGTGGCTCCTAGGGCTGCAAATCCAAAGGGCTGGGGCTTGTCCAGCTCCTCATCCACAAACACCCCTCATGCCTTGTGCAGGCTGAGCTAGAGCAGAGACTGGACAGAGCTAAAGAATAAAGCAGGGATTTATTAAAACCCTCCATGGACCCACCTTGGGCAGCAGCAGAGCCCAGCCAGGGCTGCACCCAAGATGACCCAAAATGGCCCCAAAATGCACGAGCGCTCCCGGGGTCTCTCCCTGGGATCAGCTCTGCTCCATTTGCACCTTGCAGTTCATTGTCCCAGCCCAGCTTTAGCCCAGGCACTCCCACCCTGCTTGTTTTTCTCTCTCCAGCCCACGGGGTTTGTGCTCCTGGGCTGAGATTTGGCTCATTTGTCCTTGGTGCCCAGCTGGAGCAGGAATTGTTTTGTCTCCCTGCTCTGTGCACAGAGCTCACCATGCCCTGATGTGAAGCTCAGACCCACACACTGAAGCAGCACAGAACCTGAAAAATATAAAAGCTGAAACCTGAGGCATCACCCCCAACCTCCAACACCCCCTGATCCTCAGAAAGGAGTGAGAGCCTGAGGGAACAATCTTTGCTGTACAACAGCTGATGTGTATTTGTCCCTAGAAGTGCTCTGGGCATTTCTGGGAACATTTCAGCAGTCAGACCCTGGTCTGGGTCACACAGCTGTCCCCATCACCCTGGGATGTGGGACACCCCTTCCCAGGAGAAGAAAAGTGGAGAAGAACAGGTGACACCAGCCTATGACACGCCCCTGTTCCTGGGTTGTTCTCCTAAATGAGCAATTTCCAAACAAAAGAAAAAGGAGCATTCTTAAAGAGTTCAGATGTTTTGATGACATTTTTGAAAGAACCTATTTCCACCCACACAAGTTGTTCATTTGGAAAATTTCCCTAATTGCTCTTTTGTTATCTTAATTCTCCAACTTTGATCAGAGCACTTTGATTCAAATGAAATGTTTTATTCTGAGGGTTGCAGTAGCTCAAAACACTGCTTTCCCTAATTACCCTGATTGCAGAGTCAGGGCAATTAGCCTGCCTGGCACAGGAGGTGACAAATGGCCGAGTCACAGCTGAGGCACAGAGTCACCACGACTTCCCAGCCTGGATAAACCCAAAATGCTGCTTCTGTTTTGGCTGCTCTTGAGAGACAGGCAATGGAGATGGGCTTGAGAGTCAGGGGTTGATTCCAGCTCTTCCCTTGGGCTTTCCCTGAGGTTTGGGTGCCTCTCCCTGAGCTCCTCAGCCCACGTGAAATCAGCCAAGGGGTCAATTCACTTCATCTTTAATAGCACACATAAATAGCTCAAGCCTTTTGCTTCTAAAAGCACCAGCTTCTTCCCTAAATCCATTATCAGAGCCCAGGGATATTTATTTGCCCCAAATCAGTTTTTATTGTTATTTGAGAGCCATGGGACTCCACTGTGTGTTCAGCTGCCACTTCAGCAGGCACTGGGCACCTTGTGCATCCTTCCTGTCCCATACACATATTTAAAATACCCCAGATTATGTGAAAAGGTACCAAACACCTGTTCAGAGCTGATCACAAACTTCAAGAGATGGAGAAAACCATAATTCTCTGAAGAGTTTGCTCTAATAAGTGAACTGCTCTCAGTTTTCATGTTGTTCTCCTTTCTTTGTTGTGTTTTTGTCTAGATTAAAGAGCCCATTTAGCACCCAACCCCTCCCTGTCAGTGATGTCCTCTTAAAGGCAGCAATCAATCCCCCTCTGGACAGACTGTTTGGGAGGTCTTACTGCAAGATTGTGAAATAATTCCCATGGCAGGCAGAAAGAGGCAGAGCAGGGCAAAAATGAACTTAAACAGAAGTTGTTTCTTAAAGAGAATTCAATCCCAGGCAATGCACAGAACTCACAGGACTCGGATTTGTACAAAAACTCTTCTTAAAAAACAATTTCTGGTTCTTCCTAGCATCATTTCCAGAACTGAGTGTTGCTCTTGCATTTGGGAGTAGATAATATTCCATGCAATAGGAATTTCCTTTTCCCTCACATCTGCTCTTGGCCATCACAACCAAGGTGAGCTCACTAATAAAGGAGTTTTTTAGTGCCTCTGCAGTGGGAAAAACTCAGCACAGGGAAAGGGAGCTCTGCCAAACCAGCCAAATAGTTGAGGGGAAAGTAATTTGTTAAGTCACTGATTGTTTTTATTACCAAGCTTTCAACCTCTGTCGCTTCAAACAGGAGGAGCAGAGATTTTATTACCAGCATAAGCTAAAGCAGGGAAGTAATTATGTTAATGAGCCAGGCAGAGAGCTTGGTGAGGGAAATAAATGAGCTCCTGGGACACATCAGGGCACCATTTAGCAGGGCACAGGTGGCAAATGTCACCAAGGAATGAGAGATCTGCAGCAGCTCCTTGGGAGCAGAGGAGCAAACAGAGTTTGCTGTTCTGAAAAGGAGAAAATTTAAAAATAAAGATGTGGAATAAGTGGTCAGTGATCTGCAAAATATTCAGTTTGTTGCTTCAGATTCTATCTGAAGGTCATAAACCTACTGATTCATGGCTGAATGCCACACAGCTGCCTAAAAAGTGTCATCAGAAAATGAGCTGGCCTCTGGAAGTTTCTGCTTCTTGTGTCTGGTGTAGAAAGAGCCTGGATGACTAATTTGAAATTGTGTGTTATCTTTTAAACATCTGATATTAGACAAAAACTGTTCTTCTCTCTTGTTTCAGTAGGTGAAAGAGGATGGGCAGAGGAAATGCTGGCCCTGTTACAGAGGCTGCTGCTTGGACTGCCTGAGCTGAGCAGGATGGGCACCTGACTGATTTCTGACATTTTGTGCTTGTTTTTGTCTTCATGAAACGTTGTACATTGGAAGGTGTGCCTGCTCAGTGCAAGGGCGTTGGGCTAGATGACCTTTAGAGATCCATTCCAACCCAGACTCTTCCATGGTTCTATGATTTGGCTTCAAAATCAAGCCCTCCCTCACCAGGCAGGTCTTTCCTGTGTGTCTGCAGGACTGATGAGAGCACTCTTCTCCAAAGCAAGGGCATTTCAAGAACCCTCTACTTCCTTTGTTGCCAATAAATGGCTCCAAAGGAGGAGATAAGTCATCTTTCTCCCAGCCTGGCCCTCCCAAGCAGGCAGTAAACAACTCCAGCTGCTCAAGCTGCCAATTCCACAGGATGCCCACTCCATCCAAACCTCCTGCCAGCCCCTGTCACCCTCACAGGGCCACAGGAGCAGCCCACGATGGCCCTGCTGTCCCCAGGCTCCTCAGCATCAGGCTGACAACACCCTCTGCCTTGGTTTGAACAGACAGGTGTCTGCTAAGGAAGGCAGGAACCTCCCTTGAAATGGAAAATGTAAACCCCCTCCCTCTGAATTATTATAATTTTGAAATTAAGGGGCTCTCAGGCAAAGATACGGGAACAGGAATAGCAGTTCTTTAAATAGGAAAATTAAAAATACAAATGCAATAATACAAAAAAGAAAATAAAAAACTGCCAGAGTCAGAGCATGCCCTGCCCCACTGTGTGTCAGGGTGGTGGCACAGTCCCATCCCAGGGGGCTCAGGCTGGTGGCACAGTCCCATCCCAGGGGGCTCAGGGTGGTGGCACAGTCCCATCCCAGGGGGGCTCAGGGTGGTGGCACAGCCCCATCCCAGGGGGGCTCAGGGTGGTGGCACAGTCCCATCCCAGGGGGGCTCAGGGTGGGGGCACAGTCCCATCCCAGGGGGGCTCAGCCCTCCTGCAGTGCCAGCTGTGCTTCTGCTGGAGCAGGGATCCTGCACAAGGGGGGAGTTTTCCTCTGCAGCTCCAGGGCTGCTGGAGATGGGCCTGCTCTCCCTCTGGGAATGCAGGGCAGCAGAAAGCTGCTCCTCTGGGAATGCAGTGGGCAAAGGCTGCTGGGCTGTTCCCAGGGCAGATTGGATCCAGGTAGGAATGCTTGGCTCCTCCCCTGGGCGGAGCATCTCCCCATGGGATGGTGGAATTGGATCAGCCCTGCAGGGACACTCAGTGGCCATGGACAGCAGAGATCTCCTGGAGGGAGGATGGGCTGTGGGAGAGATAAAGAAAACTGCCCCATGAACAGAGAGAACTGCCCCAGCTCTGACAGATGGGAAATAGAACACACACCCCCAGGCACATCTTGCAACCCAGGACACCCTCACAAGCTGCCCTCTCCTCCTGGGACTCCCTGGCTGATGGGATCTCACATCACAGGGCTTTGATGAACAGTGCTTTTTAATTTTATTTTGCAGAGGCTGTTTTCAGGGTGCACCAGCCACCTCTGGCAAAATGTTCCATCTGAGGGTACAGAAAAGCCCGGCAAGGAATGTGACTCATGGTGAAATGTTTTAAATGCACAAAACCTTTTTTTATTTTTTTTTCCTGAGGGACTAAAAGCTGCACACTTGGCCTATTTTTAGTGCAGCTGGCAGTACATCAGCATCAATAGAGCTGCCATATTTTAATGGGTGACAAGTTATGGAACAAGCCATCAGTCCCTGGCTAATGGATGTGTTCTTGGCTTGGGCCACTGTGAGTTGTTCTTCCTCTCTTTCCTTGCTCCACAATTTCCTGCTGCTGACAGCTCCCCTGTGACAACTCACTGCCACTCAGCTAAGTGATGGCAACTTTTCTGTGGGTCCAGCACAACTGTTGTGCAATGGGCACTGAAAGTAATTAAATACCCTTAATTAATCCCCTTCCTTCTGCCTATTCAGGCACAGGAATGTAGCTATGAGCATGTAAAGTAGCTCGTTCTTATGAGCCCTAATGATGGCAGCATGATTGAGATGAATCATTTTAAATCCAGAAGTGCAAATTTAAATGTCACTCCTCCAGCTCAGGCTGTTGACTGAGGTGTGATATTTTACAAGGGTTTGCAGGGATAGGATGAGGAGGAATGGCTCTAAACTGAGAGAGGATTGATTTAGAGTAGATGTGAGGAAGGAATTCTTCCCTGTGAGGATGGGGAGGCCCTGGCACAGGTGCCCAGAGAAGCTGTGGCTGCCCCTGGATCCCTAGCAGTGTCCAAGGCCAGGCTGGACAGGGCTTGGAGCAGCCTGGGATAGTGGAAAGTGTCCCTGCCCCTGGCAGGGGGTGAAAGGAGATGAAGTTTAAGGTCCCTTCCTACCCAAACCATTCTGTAATTCTGTGATTTTACCCATTAATTGAGCAAGTCTCAAAAATCCTTCTAAACACAGGATGCCACCAGACACCCCTGTTACAGAAACACACAGGTATTAACCAGGTTGGGCTGGGGACAGATTTTAGAGTGATTTCTGTCAAGAAAATAGATCAGACTCTGCTGTGCTGTGTCCTGGCCACCACCTGCTCTCATGGGAGCTGCCTTAGCCCAGCACTGAGCCTGGTGAGGCATCTGAAAAATCCTTGGGGAAACAATGTCTCAGGTTTTAGCTTTTTTATTTTTCACATTCTGTGCTGCTTTAGTGTGCAGTTCTGAGCTTCATAATATGGGATGGTGAGCTCCTTTCAGAGCAGGGAGACAAAACAATTCCTGCTCCAGCTGGGCACCAAGGACAAATGAGCCAAATCTCAGCCCAGGAGCACAAACCCCGTGGGCTGGAGAGAGAAAAACAAGCAGGGTGGGAGTGCCTGGGCTAAAGCTGGGCTGGGACAATGAACTGCAAGGTGCAAATGGAGCAGAGCTGATCCCAGGGAGAGACCCCGGGAGCGCTCGTGCATTTTGGGGCCATTTTGGGTCATCTTGGGTGCAGCCCTGGCTGGGCTCTGGTGCTGCCCAAGGTGCATCCATGGAGGAGATCCTTGGAATCAATCCCTGCTTTATTCTTTAGCTCTGTCCAGTCTCTGCTCTAGCTCAGCCTGCACAAGGCATCAGATATTTATTAAACATCTCAGGCTCTTGGGCTGAGATTTGGCTCATTTGTCCTTGGTGCCCAGCTGGAGCAGGAATTGTTTTGTCTCCCTGCTCTGTGCACAGAGCTCACCATCCCCTGATGTGAGGCTCAGACCCACACACTAAAGCAGCACAGAATCTGAAAAATATAAAAGCTGAAACCTGAGGCATCATTTCTACTTTATTCCTTAACTCTGTCTACCCTCTGATCTAGGTCAGCCTTCACAAGGCATCACAGATGAGCTGATGCTAAACATGAATCCAGAGGCAGGGAATGGTCTGGAAACACATCCAGTGTTTCCCTCACTGACTGAGGAGAGCCAAGTTCTCCTAGTGTCATCACTCAGCCTTTAAATGATCATATTTACCAAAGCACTACCTGCTCACCTAGGTGGTTTTATGGTTGCAAAATGTCATGTGAAGATCTGGTTTAAAGTTCTCCTGTCCCAGCATTCCTGGATAGAGGGGGAGAATCCCCTCCACAACTCCACGTGGTGCTCAGGGAACATTTCACAGGCCAGGACAATCTAACCAGACATGGCACAGCCAGGACATCCTCAGCCCCACGTGGAGGGCACAGGCTCTTTCTTCCTCCTGAGAGGAGCACAGCATGCAGAGGTCTCTGTCTTCCCTCCCCATCAAGGTTTGGCTGCACATTCCTGTCCCTCCAGAGTCACCCACGGGGACACCCCAATGCTCAGCATTCACATCTGGTGATGAAATTTTGCTGCCACTGCCTCAAGGAAAGCTCCCAGGGCAGGACTGACCTGACACCAGGCAGCAAAGCTTCTCCCTCTGTGATGAATTCTCCTTGTTCAGCAGGATGGATGGAGCTCTCATTTCCTGGGCATGAACCATCTGTTGTGCTGAGGGCCTTTAACTCACCAGACAAATGCAGTGGGAGGTACAAGCTGTCTGGGCAGACACACAGCCAGGCAGCTGGACGAGAAAAAGAGGTTTTAGAGCTTGGTCATGATGGATTTCAAACACACTCAGAACTGAAGTGAGGGCTCGGCTGTGTTCATTCTCCAGAGAATGACAGCAAGGGGTGAATAACTGAGGAGAGCTTCAGGAACACCTTGGCTTTTCAAGTTAAATAAGGAGACAAGACAAATTGAAGGAACTAAAAAGTCTGTGCTTCTTGGGGTCACTGATTAGGGCCAGAAGTTGGCTGTGGCCTCTGCAATTTCATCCTGAAGGATGTTTTCCTGGAAGTCACCCCAGCATTACCAGAGATGCTGCTGTGGTGGTGTGGGTCCTTTTGTCAGGAAAGGGCCTCAAAGCCACCAGCTCCTCCTGAAAGGAGCCACCAGCTCCTCCTGAAAGGAGCCACCAGCTCCTCCAGAACTGCTGTGATTCCCCAGGCAGATCCCCCAGGCACTGACACTTGCCTGCAGACTCTGGAGCAGGTCCCACCGATGCAGGTACAAACTGCAGAAAGAAACAGACAATTCCTGCTGCAAAAGTCTCCAAATCCAAATATAAGACTGAAAAATTGAGAGGAACATGTTCTTTTATAGACTGGGAAGTGAGGCACAGGTGGAGTGTACAATTCCCCCAGGGTCACTTAGGGAGGTCTGGCAGGACACAGGAGTAAATCAAGATCTCCTGAAATGTGCTGAGCTCCTGAAACCTGGAGTAAATCCCTCTTTGCAGTCACAGCAGAGGCAGGAAACATGACCATCCCTGCTTGGAAAATGCAGCTGCACATCAGCTGAGTCTCTAACATGGTGGGACTTCCCTGGAAGAGCAGGACAGAGAAATTTGTGTGAGATCTCTGCAGTCCAGATGTGGCTTGGGGGTCAGATTTGCCATTATGGGAAAGAGGCTGCCAACAATGAGCTCTTAACCCCAGAAACAACTTTACAGAGGACAAAATTGAACCTCTACTAGAGAACTCAGGATATTGCAAGGCTTGGCTTTGCCTGTGGCACATAAACATGAAATAGATGCTAAAGACCCCAAATGCTGTCACTTTGTGGGTGCAGAGAAAGAATTCAAGTCCATTATTTCTGCTTGGCTTGCGCTTGACAGCACAATTTTCTCTCAACTCTTGTTAATGCTGGCATAAAGAGAGGCCAACCACTGACACACACCATCAGTGCTAATAAAAACCACGGCTGCTTGGCTCACTGAGATTCTTCTGAGAGCTCCTAATAAGTGGGAAGCTGCTGCTATTACCACTCCAGCTCCTGTGAATGTCAGCCTTTAAAAGAGGGAGCAAACTGCAAGGGAGATGTATCAGCTTTACAGCAGCAATAACATTTTGATTTCTAATCCACCATTATTTTAAATGAGAAATTCTGACTGCTGCAGCTCAGCCTCTGCCATTCCTTTGCCCTTTATGACAATTTGCAGGTGGTCCCATCACTAGGGTCTGTGATGGCCTATGGGAACTGATCCCTAAAATGACCCAACGAGAGAAAATGCCCCCCTCCCACATCATCAAATCCCAGAAAGGTTTGGAGGGACCTTAAAGAGAATCCAGTGCCACCCTCTGCCATGGGCAGGGGCACTTTCCACTCTCCCAGGGTGCTCCAAGCCTGTCCAACCTAGACACTTCCAGGGATGGAGCAGCCCCAGCTTCCCTGGGAAACCTGTTCCCCTTCTCTGGATCTGGGGCTGATAAATTTACATCTGTGAATAGAAGAAGTTAATGACTCTGCCTGTCCATCCCATAATCACCCTCAGGGACCTCCCCCATCTTCCCAGCCCCCCTTTTTCTCATTTTCCCTGTTCACAGAGGCCAGCCCTGGTTTTTTAGTCCCTTCTGCTTCCACCGACTCTGACAGGCACAATTTAATCCCAAGGGTTCATTGAGACATTTCTTTCTCACTGTGACATATTTCCTCAATCCTTCAGTTCAACTCAGCCTTTTTCCTCCATCTCAGGCAAGCAATGAGCTCTGAGCAACCTTTTCCAGTGGAAGGTGTCCCTGCCTATGGAAGGGGCTTGGAACTGGGGGATTTTTAGGGTCTCTTTCAACCCAAACCGTTCTGTGACTGACCCAGCCAGAGATCCACCTTTGCTCAAGCCAGCCTTGTAAGCACTTGCTTGCATGTCAGCCTGAAGGTGAGAGAAAAACCAAAGAGATTTTGATGAGAAATACCTGCAATTACAGAGCCTGGGGCTGCATCCATGGCAGAGCTGAGACCTCATTAGCACAGCTTTGCACTTATTTATGGAATTTGGGATACACTTCAGCATAAAAGGTGCCATATAAATCAAATATTACCAGGAATTTTTAAAGACTCGAGTGATGCAAAAATCAGGACTTTCAGTGGCTTTCTGACTTCATCTTTTGTCCCTTTTCTTGTTTCACTGTAACAAAAAGGGGGTGAGAAGGGGAAGGAAAGGAGCTCAAAGGTACCAAGGGGAGTGGTTACATCAACTCGGTTTGTGGAATCCATCAAGCAAAGATAGGGGAAGAATCTTCTCTTTTGAATGGGACTAAGAAAATTTTTAAAAATGCTCAAATGATGGCTGAGTATGAGAGCAGAAGGAGCAGCAGCTTCACTGGGGATGGGTCTGTGCAGGGACTGGAGCTGGACTCAATGGTCCCTGTGGGTCCCTTCCAGTTTGGGATATTCTGTGGTTCTTGTCAGAGCTCCTTACACAGCATGGGTATAAAGGAACACCCCAAAAACATGGGGCAGAGATAGATCAGATCCCTGAGGACACAACAAATGACATTCCTGGCCCTACACCTCTGCATCCCTTCACGGGAAAGAACCTGGCACCAAACCTTTGTGCTGCTCCTCCTGTCATGTGGCTCACAGGGCTTTCCAGAAAGCCAAGAAATGAAGATTTATCTTTTGGTCACAGCCATTTAATGTCATCAGCAGAGCCCTGCAGAGAGCTGTCCCTCAGCCATTTGCTGGTCTCTGCATTCCTGCCTTGGTTTGAACAGACAGGTGTCTGCTAAGGAAGGCAGGAACCTCCCTTGAAATGGAAAATGTAAACCCCCTCCCTCTGAATTGTTATATTTTTGAAATTAAGGGGCTCTCAGGCAAAGATATGAGAATAGAAATAACAGCTCTTTATTAGGAAAATAAAAATATAAATGCAATAGTACCAAAAAAACCCCACTGCCAGAGTCAGAGCATGCCCTGTCCCCCTGTGTGTCAGGGTGGTGGCACAGTCCCATCCCAGGGTGGCTCAGGGTGGTGGCACAGTCCCATCCCCTGGGGGCTCAGGGTGGGGGCACAGTCCCATCCCAGGGGGGCTCAGGGTGGGGGCACAGTCCCATCCCAGGGGGGCTCAGGGTGGTGGCACAGTCCCATCCCAGGGGGGCTCAGGGTGGTGGCACAGTCCCATCCCAGGGGGGCTCAGCCCTCCTGCAGTGCCAGCTGTGCTTCTGCTGGAGCAGGGATCCTGCACAAGGGGGGAGTTTTCCTCTGCAGCTCCAGGGCTGCTGGAGATGGGCCTGCTCTCCCTCTGGGAATGCAGGGCAGCAGAAAGCTGCTCCTCTGGGAATGCAGTGGGCAAAGGCTGCTGGGCTGTTCCCAGGGCAGATTGGATCCAGGTAGGAATGCTTGGCTCCTCCCCTGGGCGGAGCATCTCCCCATGGGATGCTGGAATTTGATCAGCCCTGCAGGGACACTCCCTGGCCATGGACAGCAGAGATCTCCTGGAGGGAGGATGGGCTGTGGGAGAGATAAACTGCCCAATTAGTAGAAGATAATTGCTCTACTTCTGACAGGTGGCAATAAAACCCACACCCCAGCCACATCTAATCTGGGACGCCAACAGGAACAGCTTAAGCTGGTGTTTTCCACCAGGAAAAGCTGATGGAAACCAGCACCAAGAGAGCTTCACAACTTCAGTTCATTCAACAAGAGTCTGCAAATAGGAAACAATTTTCTGATACCAAAATGTGGGGATTAGAAACTGTATTTCACATTGGAATCCAATCCCTAACATAAAGGAGACATCTGGAACCACAGTGTCCTCAGCCACCTCAGAGCCTACCTTTACACCTGCAGAAGGAAGGGAAGCTGAAAACCCAACCTGGCTGAGGTTTCCCAGCTCAGTGGGAAACTTGGAAGCAGCCCAAGATTTAATAAAATCGTTCCAAGTCCTTGCTGGAGTGCCAAGCCCATAATGCAGGCTCTAGCCAGCAGTGAAAGGGATAATAAAGTGTAGGCTGATAAAGTCAGAGCTCTGCAAGGATTAAATTGGCCCCACAACTTCATCCCCACACCCCATAGGAGAGGGGAATCATTGTTGGGGAAATGATGCTGCCTGCTCCCTGACAGCACCACTCTCACAATCCAGATTTAATGTGCAGCTATTTCCAAGTCTGTCTCCATCACAGGGAGAAATCAGGAGGTGGCTCATCCCTAATGGATGTTTTTCCTCTCCAGGCTGATTGTGAAGAAGAATGGAAATGGCTCATTTGACACACTGCAAGCACACGGCCAAAGGAGCCCAGAGTCCTGACACACTCTCAGAGGGGTTTTAAAACCACTTTTCCCTCCAAAAGGCAGGTGAGTGGAGTGGCCATGGAACAAAATTTCAATTACAGAGGAAAATAACCACTGAGTGGAGTTCCCAGGTATGAGGTGTTTTATTGCCTCAGGCTCTGAGGATTTCTGGGAGCCAGAGTTAATTACACCTGATGCCTCAGGTTTCAGCTTTTGTATTTTCAGGTTCTGTGCTGCTTTAGTGTGTGGGTCTGAGCTTCACATCAGGGCATGGTGAGCTCTGTGCACAGAGCAGGGAGACAAAACAATTCCTGCTCCAGCTGGGCACCAAGGACAAATGATCCAAATCTCAACCCAGGAGCACAAACCCCGTGGGCTGGAGAGAGAAAAACAAGCAGGGTGGGAGTGCCTGGGCTAAAGCTGGGCTGGGACAATGAACTGCAAGGTGCAAATGGAGCAGAGCTGATCCCAGGGAGAGACCCCGGGAGCGCTCGTGCATTTTGGGGCCATTTTGGGTCATCTTGGGTGCAGCCCTGGCTGGGCTCTGGTGCTGCCCAAGGTGGATCCATGGAGGAGATCCTTGGAATCAATCCCTGCTTTATTCTTTAGCTCTGTCCAGCCTCTGCTCTAGGGCAGCCTGCACAAGGCATCAGAGCTTGCATTTGGCCACGCTGCCTTAGGCAGAGGGGGGGATTCCCTGGGCTGTTTTGTGACATCTGATTTCCTTTTTCCTTTGGGCAGTGGATTGACAACCATTAAACCAGGCTGCCTGTAAGAATCAGAGCACAGAAATGCCTTATAAGCAGCTGTGTTCAGATTTCCAAAATTTACAGAACCCCCTGCTCTGTTCTTGACGTCGGCAATGAGGCACAAAACCGATCAGATGGAGCCATGCACATTTTCCTTAAGACTGCTGTTGTTGCAACTTCTGGGAAAATTTTCTAGTCCCAGGTTGTCAGAAACATGCTATTAGCAACTTTCTAAAGTGTGGTACTCATTTAAGGGCAGAAACTGCAATCAGATGATTTGCAACATCTCCTGATCAGTAAAATTGGGCTGCAAGCCTGATAAGGGATAATAAATCTCTCATATCCTCTCTCCCCTTGTCTGTCTTTTCCAAAACACTAAATTATTGCCAATCAGCCTTTTTTTTTTTTTTTTTTTTGATTATTCAACATCTACTTGCTACGTACAGGGATAATTTGGGGTTTTAGTCAGTTAATTGGCCAGTCATTGTCTGAGAAATAGGAATCATAGAATATGATCAGAAGGGATCCACAAGGATCAGCACAGTTTGATTCCAAGCAGTATTTCCAAAAGTTCTTCAGGAATGGATTTTTGCCTCACCATCTGTGACACCTCTAGGTATTAATGTTTTCTAAGACAGGTTAGGTGCATGGAATAAGTGAGGGAGAAAAGGCCACATGGAGCTTTTATTATTTCTTTAAATATGTAAACTACAACTATAAAAAAAAAAAAACACAGAAAAAAACTTCAATTAAACCAACATTTCAGCTCTAAATGAAGCCTGGCTGACTCAGTGTTGCTACATAAACACTGGTTTAAGCAGCAACTGATGTAGGGAAGAATCAATTAACAGGCTAAATGGTCCTGTCAATTTGCAAACAGAATTAAGAACTAAAAGGAGAAACACCAATTTGTGGTTACTCAAGGTCTGGCTCTAAGTCCCCTACAGAGCAAATATCAGCCAAACAAATACCAGCAGTGGTAACTTGGGGGTTCTAATGCTCACTTAATATTTCTGTACTATGAAACAATCAGCTCCCTGACAGCCCAGAGTCTGAGACACTTCCAGCACTGAAACAAAATAAAAATCTTGAATTGATCAGCTCTGTTCCCTGTGGTGTCCAAAAGCACAGCAGGTTAATGCACAGATAAATACTCAGAATATCTCTATTGGAGCTTTATAAGAGCAATTACTGAGTAAGATAACCAGGGTCACCCATGCCCTTCCCAGACACCTCTTTTGGTAAAGGCAGAATTATATAAAACTCTTTCCACACCAAAAAATAGAGTTTTCAAGATGCAGGCTGAATTTTCTTTTCAAAACCTCATCCTAGAGAATCACTTCCAGCCTAATAACCATAACATTCACTTGGGAAGCAAAAGTAGAATCAAATTCTGAGTGAAAAGGGCTGAAATTGTGTTCCCTGAATTCCAAGGTGGTTGAACCAGCGTGTCCATGAACATGGATGCAGCAGCATCATTATTTCCCTTCATTTCGTCATGGATATGAAGAATTAAAAAGTAAAATGAAGAATTAAAAAGTAAAATCATTTGACTTAATGCAAATAAATTTAATTTTTGACCCTTTGCTGATTTTATGAGATTGAATGAGCCCCATCAGTGAAGTCTCTGTCACAATTCATGTGACCAGAGCATCCAAAAGGCCACGATGAACCACCCTGGAAGTGCTCCTGCCTTTCCATGGGTTTCCCAGGGGGAAGAGCTGATCCATGGAACAACTGCAGATCTCTAAAGTCAAATGAGAGGAATCTCAACATTTCAATCCAATTTACTTCATCAAAGAGCTTCCCTCACCAGACCTATAAATCATGGACATTTATAGACCACGTTCAAATCTCCAATGTCCTAATATGCCCAGAACATGAAGACTAAGGTTGCCAGCAGGAATTAAGGAGTTAATGAACATTTCCTGGGATTTACTGATGACAAATTTCTCAAGGAGAAGGGAGAACCTTGATTCTAACTCTGCTTGGAGTAAACGTGGAGAAAACCAGATCTTTCCTCACCCACAACTGGAATTACCTGGCACTGATGGGTCCTAGGAGACAAATGGGGTTACCATGAGCCAATTCCCAGTACAGATTTATAAACTCCCTCCACCACAGAGGTGGGCTATAAATTATCCAGTTTTACTTGAAATGGCCCCTTTTGGCCCATTCAAGTCATGTGCAGTTTCTTGGCTCATATCAGTGACTGAATCTTGCATTAATTATCTGTAAATATTGCCAGATAAATTGGTAAAATGAAATTATTTCCCTGCAGGGTTCCAGTATTCTGTTGGATGCAAGATTGTGGAAATTTTTGGACAACCCATATCAGTTTACCTACTCTGTAAAAAAAATGACTGTGGGGGAAAATAATTAAATTTGTTTCTTCTAATTCTTTCTTTGCAATGTCTTGTGTTCCAGAACTCCAAGAGATTCCTGTGCAAGAGCACCAGGAGAGAGGATGTGCAGCACTGATTATGGGATTTGGAGGATAATCCAGCCTGAAAATCCTCCCTTTATGGGTGTCCCCAGAGATCAGAAAGGTGTGTGTTTATATGGTTAAGTGCACATCTTCTGCCTTAATTAAACTTTCCCAGCTTTGTATCCCAATCCACAGCAGGATGGAGAGCTTTATAAAAATTCCTGGGATAATTTGTGGTGCAGATAATTTGTTGTGTCCTTGGTAAGGTAACAGAGGAGCTGAAGAGGTCTTTGTGTTAAAAGCCTTTCCTGATGAAGAAGGTTTAAAACCAGAAGGAAAACACTGAGTCAGGCTCACCAAGGTTGGTAATACTGCAAATGTCACAGGAAAAATTGCTGTAAGCCAAGAAAAATTAGTGTGAAATTTCTCAAGAGTCCTGGACTGTTACTTTTAAGGTAGAAGTTCCATTATCCACAGAAACAGGACCATAAAATGTTGCTTTTTAGAAACATCTGGCTTTTTGTTTGATTGACAGGATTTTAGATGAACTTGATATTCAGTTTTCTCTCCAATTTATCATGCTTTAGCATTCCAAATATTAACTGTGAGTAGGAGCACATAATTTTTGTGGGTTTTTTCCCTTGGACCAAGGAGGAAAAATTCTGTATTTGAAAATCACTGTTTGGGTTTTTTTTAACCTCAGGAACCACTGTAACATTTCCAAACCAAAATCAAAGCGGAAGTGCTCCTTTTTAACACCTTTAATGTTTTGGGAAGGTTTAAATGCCATCATGAAATCACAAAGCAAGTGAAAAAGCCAAGAGGAGAGACCTGATAGAGACAAGAAAAAGTCCAACTGGAAACACCATGAGAAGCTGCAGAGCTTTCACAGTAGTGGTTAGAAAAGGTGCCAAGAAATTGGATTTTGAATTTAATATTTCTGCACTTAAAAGGAATTTCAAAGGGAGCAAGCTAAGGAAATTTTAGTTCTCAGTGAATAGAAAAGGTCACAGGAAAAATGCAATTGCATGCAGAGATGACAAATAACTGCAGTGCAAGATTGTATCCAACAACAGCACACTTTGCAAGAATTTTTATTTGTTTCCTGAGGCTTTGTTGAAGAATTGTCTTCACTCTGGTGGCCTGGGGTCCAGTGTTGTGTGTGCTTTATAACAATTAGAGCTGAAGAAGGAATAAAATACCTGAGACTGTTTCTAAACTTAAAGCAGAGGGTCAGAAAATCCCTTTAACAAAGGTGGATGTCCTCACTTCTAACCAATCTAAACTGGTTGATGCTTTGGATGGAGCAGCTTTTGAGGAAACACCTTTCTAAAACACAATAGTTTCAATTCCAAGCAGAAGGCAGCACCAAGGAACAGTCACAATTCCCAAAGTTCTCCTTAACTCCCCAAATGGTGTTGAGAAACAAACTTTTTTGGCTGTAATTTGTGTCACACAAACAACTCCAGACCCCTGGTGGGAAGTGTGAGACTCCGCTGCAGCACCTCTGATGGGTCCCTTCCAACTCTTTCCTGAGCTGCAGAACTTCTCACATGGTTTTATTTTCCCACTCATCCTACTTTAGAAGTTCAAAATAAGTCAGCAAAGGGAGGAAAAAATGCCCTTTTCTCCCCAGGGACTGTGAAGTCAACATGAGCCTTGGTGGAGACACCTGTGACGGTCTGAAGTCATCAATCCTAAAATCTCTTCTCTTCTCGGGAGGTTCCTGGAGTCTGTCCTGAGCTGCTGCATCTCAGACTCTGTGGCCCCATTTGTATTGTACCTAAAATGGGACAAATCCATTCCCTCCCATCAGGAAACTGTGGGAACTCAGCACATCACTCCTGATGTCCAGAGCTACCCAGAGAATCCTTGGGGGGCTTAGGAGTCTTGGAATGTTGCCAGAAGCACTTGGTGGCTTGATTTTGATCCATCTAGGGATGTGCCACCTGTGTATGAGGAAATGGAACCTGTGAGAATCACTCGGGTGTGAATGGTGAAGGGAAGACATCATTATAGGGTGAAGCACAGATTTTGGGGTTTCAGTACAGGGGGGTTGTGGAGACAAGATGGAGGAATCAGGGCGTGTCACAAAGTTCTTCTTTCTTCTTCTTGTCATCCATCTTCTGTGACGGTGTTGGCACTTGAGGATTGGTCTGGGGTGAAGGTGCCCTTGGTGACAAGGGTGATAGGTATTGGGAATGAAAGGTGAATATGATGTACAGAGTTTTTGCTATAAAAGACGCGACCGCCTCGTGGGTGGTCAGAGTGCCTTTGGCTGCCCTGCTGGTCAGATCCAGGTTGGGCAGAGAAGGAACTTTGTAGATAAGAAACAATAAACAATTCTGAAGACTGAAAAAACCTAGAGTCCAGACTGGTCCTTTGAGGCCCAGCCTGCAAAGAACCATCCTAGGCGTGTGTGGGAGCAGAGACGGACAGCCGGACCCCATAGGAAACCATCCACGCTGCTTCTTGAAAATGACCAATGCCTTGTGCTAGTTGATGAGGAGTTGATTCAAGTGTGTGGCCAAAACCATGTTAACAATGTAATAATTCAGCTGCTGGGTAATCAAATCTGCCCTGATGCTGAAGAGTTTGCTGGGCTGAAAATGTGATATTTGATTTAAGAGCTGATGGGTATTTTTGATCCCAACCTCCAACTGCCCACAAAAACCAGAGGAAGCCCAATGAAATTAAAGGTATTGATGGGATCAAGCCCTGTGCATTTTCACAGAATACTAAGAATATTACAAGAATATGTTTAATCAGATTATTATCAGCTACAGAAATCCAAATGGTAAAACATGAAAGAATGATAGAAAAAGAAACCACAAAGAGAAATAAAATTGATGCCTCAGGTTTCAGCTTTTATATTTTCAGATTCTGTGCTGCTTTAGTGTGTGGGGCTGAGCTTCACATCAGGGCATGGTGAGCTCTGTGCACAGAGCAGGGAGACAAAACAATTCCTGCTCCAGCTGGGCACCAAGGACAAATGAGCCAAATCTCAGCCCAGGAGCACAAACCCCGTGGGCTGGAGAGAGAAAAACAAGCAGGGTGGGAGTGCCTGGGCTAAAGCTGGGCTGGGACAATGAACTGCAAGGTGCCAATGGAGCAGAGCTGATCCCAGGGAGAGACCCCGGGAGCGCTCGTGCATTTTGGGGCCATTTTGGGTCATCTTGGGTGCAGCCCTGGCTGGGCTCTGGTGCTGCCCAAGGTGCATCCATGGAAGAGATCCTTGGAATAAATCCCTGCTTTATTCTTTAGCTCTGCCCAGCCTCTGTTCTAGCTCAGCCTGCACAAGGCATCAAAATAAATAAAAAACAAAATAGAAACAAAACCAGAAGAATTAAGTCTGTTCAGAGTGGAAAAAAGCACTGCAGGTTTCTGAAACTTTACTTAATGCAGCAATCCCGAGAATTAGAAATTTTAAGAGGCCTCTTTATCCCATTATTAGATCACTTAATAGAAAAATCTTCCATGGTTCCAACCTGCAATTAAACACTGATCTTTCTCCAAAAAGCTCAACTTTCTATAGAAAGTTCTGCCAGAATGCAACCATTCCATCCATCATTGCAAATGACAACTCCTAGAAACATGTCAAAAAAAAAAAAAAAGGCAAAAAAACCTGGGATGGATCCAGGCTCAGCATGTTCTGTAACAACATAATTGACACAACCCCAGAGGAAAAGGATTTGTCAGACACTGTCAGCTCCAGCAGCTGTGGAGGCTCAATTTTCTCAAAATTATAAGGTTCCCCCTAAGCCATTTTTGTAACAGAGTAGAAAAAGAATAGAAAAAGAGTAATGGGTAGAAAAGTTTCTTTTTAGGAATAAAAGAGCTGATTAAACATCCACCATTAACCCCAAAATGCCGACAACTTGCAGGAGGCATTTAAATTTAATTTGCACTTCACTGTGCAGCTACTGCAAGCACAGCAAGAAAGAGGAATTGGCAGGCTAAAAACCACTAATTGAGGTGAGATATTAGAGAAAAAGTGTGCTGAGCATGATAGGGCCAGCAATAAACAGCTTTAAATAGTTAAAAATCAGTGTTTTGGTGAGACAGGCACTGCTGTAAATCCTGTTTCTGTTTTATCAGGGACTGAACAGCCACAGCTGCACGTGGGTGAAACAGGCACAGAGAGAAGGGTCTGATGTCCACTCTCAAAACAGAAATAGCAATGAGAGCTCCCTCCTCATCCATGTGGCACCTCATTGCTGTCTGCCACAAAATTACAGCTTAGGAGAAAAAGTCAAGACAGCTGCCTTATTTTTTTTTAATTTGTTGGAAGCAGCCTAATAACCCTAAAAACTGTAATAACTGTTTCAGGTGTTCTCATAATTTTGTTTAATTTTTATGGAGTAGAAGTTGAAGTTTTAAAGTAATTGCAGACAATATTCTGTGGAAATCAGTGGATTCTTTATGCAGTTTTATAAGGCCTGAGTCAAAATTATTAAAATGATTAAACCCCATTTCCAAAATAACTGTTTTTAAAAAATCCCCAGGATTATCAACTTATTTCCAACAAATCCTGTAGGTTTCAGTATTGTATATTTTAAAAACCCAGTTACCTTTAAAAATGTGCTTCTTAATTGCCCTAAATTGTGGTCCCTAAAAAGCTGAGTCAGAGAAACACAGCAGGTTCAACATTCCTTAAAAGAAATTAATAAATCCAGGCTTGATCTCATGGGTTTCAGCCAACTGCAGAAGAGGGATTATAATATGTCCCCATCCTTTAAAGAAGCTGTCAAGATAAATAAAAAAAGCCTGAAATGCTCAGATCTCTCAATAATGAGGTCATGTAAGTGTCAGAATTAGATAAGAAGAACTGACAGCTCTGATAAACTACATAAAGATTGTGTGGATATTCCAGCAAGTCCCTGTAGATCTATTTTAGCTCTACAAATATTTTCCCAGTGTTCCATTCAGTTTACAGAAAAATCAATCTAGTAAGACCAAATTGAGTTTGGGTTAATTGAATGAATGCCAATATCAGTAGCAATATTAAAAAGAAAGACAAAGTGGAATAGGAAAGGACATGCAGCTTCTGATTTGCAACATTAAAAAGTTAAAACTAAAGGAAAAAACTAACTGGGTTAAAGGAAAAGCCAGGTTTGAAGGTCTGGGTTTGGGTTGGAAGGGATTTTAAAAACTACCTCATTCCAAACCCTTGCTGCCCTTTCCACTATCCCATTTAAGCATTAATTTATTCAAATATATAAGAAATGGCAGAAATAAATAGAAAAAAAAAAGTTAAACAAAATTTAGAGGAGAGGTTTCAGAGTTTTAAAATTCAGAGTTTTAAAGGCAAGCCACCAGGACTTGCAGGCCAGGTGAGACCCTCACGTGGGGCCCAATTTAGAGTGCAAGGAAGGATATTTAACATGCCAATTTAACAGGAAATGTGCCCATCATTCCAGGGACCTTAATGCCAGCTTTGTACCTTTTATTAATTGTTCTCAGCCTCAGAAAAGCTTCCTTCAGGCTTGGTTTTCTCTGCAGAAGCTGTCAATAAAACACCGTTTGATGAAAATAGAACATTGCTCAGTCTTATTTCTGTGTGCCCTGTGACCCTGTGGCTGGAACAATTCAGCTGCAGGAGTTTTTCATCATCAACATTTTAAATCCTGCAGTTACTTTTTTTTTTTTTTTTTCCCCAGAAAGGGGACACAAAATATGGGAAAAAACAAGTAAATAATGTGCTGTGATCTTAGCAGGGCTAAGAAAGTCCTTTAAGGGAGATGTCAAAGTCAAAGCCAAGCTCCCAACTGGTTCCTCTAAATTTTACCTGTCCAAGGTCAGAGTCCTGTGTGTCCTTGGTGCTCTTCCTGAGATTCATGCAGGTTTTTCTCTCACATCCAGTATTTATTATAGCAGATACTCTGGGGGGTGGAAAGGCAAAGAATAACTAAGCAAACACTCAAAAACCTGACTACAGCAAAGGTCTGTCTGTAAAGAGTCTTTGCACTATTGTTCAGGAGGTAAAGGAGAAAACACAATATTTAATCCATTCTGGGGACTGCAACATGCTAATGATCCCTGACTCTTATTCAAGCCTGAAAGGGAAAGAGAACAACCTCTGGCTAGGGCAGAATATAAATGTTTGGGGAGGGCTGCAAGTGGGAGATCCCTGGGTCAGAGATGTAAATGCAACTTGAGGGGAAAAAATCACTCATGAAGAGCTGGAAATGGAGCAAGTGAATTAAAAAAAAAAAATAAAAAAAAAAGAATATAACAGATTTAGAAGCCCATGGAGAGCAAAGACTCCTTTCCTTGTGTAAATGAGCAAGCTGAGGGATCTAAATGCCAATGCTGGATGTGGGGCTGAGCTGCAGCAGTGGAGTGGTGGGTGGTTGCTGAAGGCTGTTTGGTTTGAATCTACTGAATTAAACAGTGTCCACACTGCAGGGATGGGATGGAAATCATTGCTGTCCCTCCCTCAGCCTCCCTGGGTGACAGGCACAAATTACCAGGCCTAATAATTCCTTAGTATCACAGAATTATAGAGTGGTTTGGGTTGGGAAGGACCTGGGATGAAAATTATTATTCTGAAAATTCCTCAGTGTCAAGTCTTAACTTCTTTTTGCCAGGGTCAGGAGTAAATGTGTGAGATGGAATTTCTTGTTGGGACTCAGGTGTTTATCAGTTCTTATCTCTATCACAGTCTCACAAACCCTGAGCTCTGCAGCACTTCACTCTCACAAACTAAAAATGGAGCCCCATCTCTCTCTCTCCAAGGCCTTTTAAGGATAAACTGTCCAGTTAAGAAATGACACCTCAATTATTTTTACTTTTAACCCAATAACCAACCACCCATGCCTGCAATGGGGACTTTTTATCTAATGACACAAAACCACCCAAACCCATGGAGAGGGAGGAGAAGAAGAAGGAGCAGCCTCCACCCTAAAACCTCCATCTTGCTCTATATATATTACTGTATTTTAAACCCTTAAACTCTGAGTTTCCCACCCTGTGATATCACACACTTCTATCCCAACTCCACACCCACAATCCCAGTTCTGTCATTCCATTCTGGAAGCTTCTCCACGACCCTCAGTATCTTCTTGGGGGTCAGTGCCTGGCAGCACAGAAAGTCTGAAATTCTCAGTAACCAGGGTTCCAACACCCCAGGATTGCATCTGGGGAAAAAAAATTGTTGCTAATTCTGGGAAGTTCCTGCAGCTCCCAGCAGAAGCCTGCTCGTGGTGCAGGAGAGATACAATGCCCTGAACAGAAGTGGGTGTTTTATCCCAAGGAGGTAGAAATGAGATAAGGCTGGGAGCAAGCCAGCTAATCTGGGTCACCAGCTGGGATGCTGCACAGCAAAAGGCACAGGAGCCCGAATTCTCTGAATGAGAGCAAAACAAAAGGGCAGAGCCATTAGCAGCAGCTCTAATGTTTCTTAACGAGTGGGGATGGCAGAGAAAAATCTGCAGTTGACTTATGTTGGTTTTTAAGCAACAGATGTTTAGGAGAACAACATTGTACAAAACAGAAACTGTGTAGGCTGTTTATTGTCAGGGCAAGAGTAATAAGAACCTCTGCTGTGGAGACAGAGAGAGCTGCCACTGCTCAGCCTGGAGATAAGGAGGATCCAGGGAAGTCTCATTTTGGCTTTCCAGTAAATAAAAATGGCTTACAAATAGGAGGAATGACTTTTTACATGGGCTGATAACCACAGGACAAAAGGGAATGGTTTTCAACTGCCCAGTTTTAATGTGCAGGGCACATTCAGTGTTGTTCTAAAAACATATCCCATGCTGCTTTGTGTCTTTCTTTGAGATTTATTCTGCAGGACTGAAGAAATTAATATCTTGTTTTGTAACAGCAGCAAAAAGCTGCTTGGTGGCCACTTCACATGCTGGACTTATCTGGAGATAAAATAATTGTCAGCTCCTGTGAAAGCAGCATCAAAGCCCTGGGAAGGACAAATGCACTGCCTGGGGCTGAGGAGGAGATCAGCCCCTTCCCTGTCAGTAAGGGCTGGCATGTGCATTACTTCTGCTTTCCCATTCTACTTCTCAAATTCAAAGTGTATTTAGGTTTATTTTGGAAAAAAAAATCACAAATAATCTCTAATTATGAGCAGCTTGGGATAGTGGAAGGTGTCCTTGCTCATGGGGTGGTACAAGATGAGCTTTAACTCAACTCAAACCATTCTGTGATTCTATGTTAAAAAGTATTACATGTCCATAAAAAATATCAGCTTTCTGAAAACATGAGGGAGATGTGAAGGCAGAGGGAAAAAACCCAGCAAAATTTCAAAATTGCTTTCTTTCACTGAAGAAAAAGAAGCATTAAAATGATAATGGCTGAGCAGAAACATCTCATAGCAAGCTCTACAAAATTAAAAGAAAATTACAAATCAAGACTTAAAGTCTGTTTTTAATCAGCTGTGCTGGTTTATGGATTCAGCTCATCAGCTTGAGCTCTGTCTCAGCACCATCCTCTGCCAGCCCCCTCCTCCCCCCAGGACTGAAACATCCCTGCTTGCTTGCAAGCAAAACCACTGCTTGTCACAGCATGGGATCCTCGTAATTAGGGCCTGAATTCTGCTCCCTCTGCCATCAGTGGTCACCCTGCATTAAAGCAAAAATCACTTTTTAATGAGAGGAAAGGCTCCTGACACAGGATATTTTCCTACTTCAGCACTGAGCAGCTAAATGAAAGATATCCAAAGCATTCTGAAGGAAGGTTTAAAGGAAAGAGTCAGCACTCAGGGCAGAAATGTGCCATCAGAGTTTTAACAAATGAAGCCATATTCCCTCCTGAAGAATTCCTTTGATGGGCTCTTCTCCCCACAGACTGCAGCATCCTTGTATTCTGAGCATGTCCTGTGTAAGCTTATTAAATTGTTCCTTTAATTAGCCTGATGAAATGAACTCGCTGCTGGACTGACTGCTCAGAGTTGGGGTTTGCTGTTTAATGTTCAGACAGCTCCAAGAGAAAAACTGCTCCCAAGGAAGCTCCCTGCTGTTTAAGGGAGATCAAAGAGCCTCCAAATATTAGCCAAGATTATTAGGTTAAAGGATTTGGTGAAGGGTCCCAAAGATAGACAAGATCTCCATCCACACACAAACAGAAAAAGAAAACACAAAAAACTCACACAAAAAGACCTTTTCCTTTTCCTTTTCCTTTTCCTTTTCCTTTTCCTTTTCCTTTTCCTTTTCCTTTTCCTTTTCCTTCCCCTTTCCTACAGAACCTTTGTTTCTAGGATTCATTATTTCCTTGTCCAAAGGACTTTCCATCCCAGGAATGTAAATACCACTTGGATTGATACAACCAGCCCTGGTGGCCCAGCCTGGAGACCAAAGTTGGGCTGATTCAAATAGATTAATGACATCATCTGTCCCAAACAGATAACAAAAACATAGCTTTTTAAGGGGGAAATAAAATTCCAGACTTTTAATTAATCAGCAAGTGAATAAAGAAATATTTACATATCAAATAATAATTTTTCCCTTTCCCCAGGGTTTCCTTTTAATTATGTTCTGTCTGATCAGCACAAAATTAAACATGGAGCAGTTCCCCAAGCTCAGTTTAGGTGGAACATTGTGGCTTCTGCTTTCTCAGACATGAAGAAAAGACTGTGCTTTGCTTTTTCCCCTCGTGTCTGCCACTCTAATGAAAGGTGCCACCTCCCTTTCCAGGCTTTGCTCCATGAAATCCAGAAGCAATCCTGCTGCTGGCCAAGGTCAGGTTTTCATGTTGCCATCAGCCACAAAACAAACCACGGACATGTGAGGCAGCTGCTCACAAATCTGCCCTTATCAAAGCCACACCTCATCAAGGCAGATCCCTGTTGCAGATGAGCTCAGAGGGAAAAAAAAATGGCCTGAGTACTACAAAAGGGGGATTCCTACACGTTAATCCAAAAATTAATCTGGAATTACTTTAAATAACAATCAAAAGAAAACCAGTTTTTCCCTGAGAGCTGTCATATTTGTCTGGCTTTGGAGAGTGATAGAGCAGTAGAGTCAATTAACTCTCTTAACTAATTAGTGACTGAATAGACAGCAAACATGGCAGAGTTTATCTTCAAGGGAAGGCAAATATGAACTAATGTCTGTCTAAAATTGGATTAAAATGCACAGACACATATTTTATATAACTTAAATTCTAGATAATGATCCATACAAGGTATGTGGCATGCTAGGGACATTAAATCTAATCCCATGCTGATAAGGAGAAAGCACATCTGCCTAATTTACCTTGGAAATAGGAAATATACTTTTAAAATTGCTGTAGAATCACCATTTTGGACACTATTTCCATCACGCATGGTGTTATTGGGATGGTACCTGACAGCTTTGATCACTTTGTGGGTCCCTTGTGGAAGCTGCTCCATCTCCTATTGAGTTCCCTTAACTACATGCCAGGAAATCCAGAAATGATGAGCAGCCACGATCAACAAAACATTTTGGTTTGGAAGGGGACAGTTCTGGGATGGTTCAGGATTTGTCTGGGAGGGCATCTGGAATTTCAGGAGACCATGAGCACAGGCAAAGGAGCTCAGGGCGAGTGTTAGACCACATGAGCTGGGTCTGTAACTTGGTGAAAAGTGAGGGGAAAGACAAAATGGAATATCAGAGGTGTTGGGATGGCATCTCAGGGCTGTCCCCACAGCCACATTGGAGCTGGGAAGCAGTGAGGAGGGAGCCATCTGTCTCCTGTGCTTCTGCAAAATGCAGCTTCTCAGGCCCTGAGAGGAACCCCTGAGGGAGCTGGGGGTGCTCAGCCTGGAGAAAAGGAGACTCAGGGGTGCCCCCATCACTCTCACAGCTCCTGAAAGGTGCCTGTGCTCAGCTGGGGCTGGGCTCTGTCTCCAGCAGCACTGACACAACCAGAGCACACAGCCTCCAGCTGCACCAAGGGAAATACAGGTTGGATAGCAGGGAAAAGTTTTTCCCAGAAAGAGTGATAAAGTTCTGGAATGGCTGCCCAGGGAGGTGGTGGAGTCCCCATCCCTGGGTGTGTTTGACAAAGCCTGGATGTGGCACTGGGTGCCAGGGTTGAGTTGAGGTGTTGGGGCTGGGTTGGACTGGATGACCTTGAAGGTCTCTGCCAACCTGGTCATTCTGGGAATTCTGTGAGCTTCAGCAATCCTGTCTTTGCTTTCCCATCTCATATTCCTGACCTGAGGAAAGCTTCCCAAAGCTGAGCTCAGCACAGGGTGTTGGGTCTGGTTGCAGTCCATGGTGGTGGTGGATGCAGCCTGCAACCTTCTCCAAGAGTGTCGTGTGCCAACGGGCGGGAGCCACCAGAGCACCAGCACACACAGACACAGACAGACAGACAGACAAACACACACACACACAGAGCAGCTTGGCTGGGAAGGAATGGGAGGTTCCAGGCATGGGGTTCCAACAAGGGTTTATCTTGTCCAACATTGAAGAGGTCCAGGGGCCAAAGACAGAGACAAAGAAGGGTCCAGAGTATAAATCAGGGAACGAGGGGGTGGAGCTCCCATCAGGGATCCAATGGTCTGAGGGCTCAGGGGTAGTGCACAGGGAAGGGACCAATAGGGAGTGCCAGGGTGGATGGGTGGGGTTACACAAACCAATGGGAAAACAGGGAAGGGAGAACTTACTAGAACATGAACATATAAGGGTAAAAGGGGTAGGGAAGGCCAGTGGGCCAATGGAGAGAACAGAACAGGGACAAATTAACATAGCGCTGCAGAGCACCATGGGAGAAGCCTCTTAATTAACTTAATTAACATAGTGCTGCAGAGCACCATGGGAGAAGCCTCTTAATTAACATAGTGCTGCAGAGCACCATGGGAGAAGCCTCTTAATTAACATAGTGCTGCAGAGCACCATGGGAGAAGCCTCTAAATTAAGTTAATTAACATAGTGCTTCAGAGCACCATGGGAGGAGCCTCTCTCCTCACCCTATCCTCGGGGGAATGCCCTGAACCTACCATGCATCTCTCCAGGGCATTGCCATTGCCCTCTCCTCAACAGGCTCATGGGTTTCTGCAGGGTCTGGTTGAAACATATTTAATTTTATTTCTGTGGGGCTGTGGTAGCACAGGGATGTTTTTGTTATGGCTGAGTTGGACACCATCAAGGCCTTTTCTGCTGGTCTCTGACCCAGTGAGGAGGTATGGGGTCCACCAGAGGTTTAAGGTGACACAGCAGGGACAGCTTTGATTCTGAATTGAATTGAGGGATATTCCACACGTTAATACCATGCTCAGCAGATAGACCTGGGGGAGAAGGAGAAAGGGAATTTGGAGTGATGGTGTTTGCCTTCAAGTCACTGTTACACCTGATGGATCCCTGATTTCCAGGAGTGGCTGAACCCCTGCCTGCCCATGGGGAGCAGGGAAGGAATTCCTTGTTTGGCTTTGCTTGTGGGTGAGACTAATTTGTTGTTCCTGGTATTAAACCATAATTTTTTCTACCCATGAGTTTTCTTGCTTGTACTCTCCTGATTCTTCTCCCATCTCAGAGGAAGGAGGGGGTGAGAATCTATCTGGGCCAGTTTGGTTAAACCATGGCACAAAAACATTTCCAAACTCTGCTGTGCACCTTTGACCATCCCATCTCTACCTACTTCCAAAAACCCGCATTTATCAAAACCCAGTTAAAAAATAAACAAATAAAGAAAATTCCCCTTTGAGACGACCATAAATCAGAGGGACTGAATCAAAGCCACTGCCTGTGCCATGCCTCCAAATCCCAGAGGAATTTTGGCTTGGATGGGCTGGTGGGAGATGTGAAGAGCTCGGGGTCCCTCTGCAGGCAGCAGGAGAGGGATGGAGCACGGAGCCTCCAGCAGGTCTGCAGCTCCATCTAGTGCCACACAGCCCAGGAGAGAGAGAGAGGACAAAGTTGGAAATACCACCAGGAAAATCTCTGGGATTCTAGAATCTTGGACACTGAGAATTTTAAATTTTCTGTGATGAAAGATACAGACATATAAGAGAATACTATAGTTGATCTGGGGGTGTAGAGGAAGCTTTTAAAATTGAATGATAAAACTGGAATTATAGGTGTGTAGTTTAATTAGAAGTGTGCAATATTATGTATTAAAAAACTTAAAGAGTTTAAAGTTTTAGAATATAGTAATATATATAAAACAAAATAGAAGTTTTAGGCTGGTGAGTAGTTGTTATAACTTGGTATACCTTATTAGTGAAATACTACAAAACTCACAGTTTGTAAGACTTTAATATATATATGAAATAATAAAAACCTGAGTCTAAACATGAGATACAGTCTCAAACACTTTCAATCCCAACCCTGACAGAAAAAAAGAGGCCAAGAACCAACAGGATGTGAAGCCTTGGTCTTTTGAGAAGGGTTGTATTGTTAGCACATTTTATTTTATTTTATTTTATTTTATTTTATTTTATTTTATTTTATTTTATTTTATTTTATTTTATTTTATTTTATTTTATATTTTTATGTTATTTTATTATTTTAGTTTAGTTTAGTTTAGTTTAGTTTAGTTTAGTTTTTTCCCAGAGTTTTGAAAGGGATAATTGATGTCTCCAAGGGCTAGAGATGCTCATAAGAATATTAATATATTCCAGAGAGTTGCATTTCAAAGCAAAACTATAAAAATGTGAGGACCAAACTCTAAATTACTGTTGACAGACAAAGTTTTATTCACTGACATATACAACAGTGCTATGTGATCTTTTTCTGTGCCAGCAGGGCATTAAAAAAAAAATCACCTTTTACTCAGTGTTCAGATCTTTTAGATCCAGAATAACGAAGGTGGATTTGTGATTTGTGGAAACAGTGAAGGAAATTTTTTTATTTTTTATGAAAATGAGCCAGAAAATTTGAACTATCGTGGGATTTCTGTTTTTTTAGTGTTGGTGTCATGCACTGCTCATGCACAATAAAAAGTGATGAAGAGTTCATGCTCCACTGTATAAAACCTTATTTTTATTAGTTCATCCAGACTGTCACTTTCTCAAGAGTGACTGAAGCGGGACATTGGATTTCAATTTTTTGGAGTGGAAAGCCATGGAGGGCACAGAGATATACAGAAATCACACATTTCATCCTCCATGAAGCCACCGTAGTGCTCACAGAAGGATTTCATTTTCAGATGCTCCATATCACTCTTTGCAGAGCTGTATTTTGCTCATAGATTTTTGTCTGCCTGGAGCAGCAGCTGAAGACCAGGCAGAATGTCCCCAGAAATCTCAAATGAGGCCAGATGTCCATCCTTAGGCACTTGAGTTATTCTTTAAGTCACTGCCTGGGGAAAAGAAAAAAGGATTATTTTATCAGATTCACTGTAGTAATATTTTTTTTTTTTTGTTTTGACTTGGAGGATTTCAGTAAAGCATTTAAACTTTTTGTATTAAAAAACTCATAAAAATCACACACATAAAATAATGGTATTTTGGGCAGAAAAAAAAAGTTGTACCTATTTGGAAAATTTTTGAACTAATTTTAAAAAACAGATTTGGATTTTTTTGGAAGTGGGATGAGAATGAAAGGACACAATTTTTATTTACAGATTGCCTTCATCTGATGGCATTCTGCTTCCAGAATTTCTGATTCCATGGGGAAATAACCAATTTCCACTGCCTTCAGGTCTAGCTTTGGATATACCATGGGAATGGCATTAATACTTTGAGGAACAGTTACGAGCAATGCAGGGATCACAGAGTGTCTCCCCAGATATCACCTTGTTGGTCTGGTCGCAAATGTTGGATTCAAAGTGTGAGCAGACACTTTTTGGGGATGTTCTACCCTTTCCCAGAAGCCCAGATAACAATAAAACCTGATTATATATTCTTTTTTTAATTAGGTAATTGGCTCTGCTCAAAGAAAGCCCCAACCCAAAACAAAAGAAAAAACCCAACAAGAAAAAAAAAAAAAACCACCAAAAACCCAAGAACAAATCCCAAACATTATTTAGAATTCTTTTATTTCTGACTTCATTTTATCTGTTCTTTTTTCATTTGTCACGGGGTTCTCATTTAAATTGATGCAGCAGCAGTCATTTACAGAGTTGGCTTTGTACAAACATTTGCCAAGTTTATAAATGTGCATTACAGACATTTCTTGGTGTACCCACGTTTCTGTATGAGCTCCATAATGAAGGGGAAGATTTTAATGAAGACCTAAAATCTGTCTATAAATCTGTCTATGTGGTTTCTATTTATGTCTGCACGCTAATAAATCTTTTATTTTCTTGCACTTTTATTAGCCCCAAACACCTTTCCAAGGGCTTGACTTGCCTCTCTTCTGACATAAGTGTGGCATTATGTTCTAAACTTTGCAATGTTTAATCCCTCCTTACCTGTTCTAGCTTGGCAGAGAAATAAGGAGATAAATTAAGGTGGCAAAAACATCACAGAGGGTTTTGGGGATGGTTTCTTTTTTACTGTGTTGATATTTGCCATGTTATCTCAGGTTTTTTTGGATTTTCCATGAACTTCACTTAAGAAATGGAGATTTTATAAAACCTAAGCACACTATTCCTACTTGTTTGAGTTTTGGGGGGTTTTGGTTCAGTGGTGTGTTGGAAGGGAAGAAACCCAACCAGGCCAGCCTGAATATCTTTTCCATTTTTAAGAAACAACAGCAAGACGGAAATCCAATAATTTCTGCTCCTCCACTTCAAAAATCTCAGTTCTGTGCTGCCTGGACTTCCACACTCTTTTCCTTTTTCTTCCCAACCAACAGCACTGTCTCACCTCCAGTATGAAAGAACCTCAGGCCAAGAAGTATTTTCACATTTAGCCAGCAGAAAAAAAACCCAATCTCCCTTTTGCTGCCTCGTGTTCCATGAAATGTCTTTTTAATTATGGTGATTCTACCTTGGTAGCTTTTCCACTATAATAAGCCTTCCCTGTCAGGAGGAGAAACAATAATAACAACAAGCCCTGCATTAGGAGGAAACATTTAACCCTCCATGCCAAGCTTGCTGCCATCTATTAATTAGCAGAGGCCACGGGAGCTGTCTTTGTCCCTCTGGGAAGAGAATTTTATTTGCAGCTGATAGTTTATACTTCTTGTAATAGGAGCTGCAGAAATAACCCACCAATCACCTCGTTTCAACCTGAATTGAGGTGCTGAAGCTTCCAGGAAGAGCTCTGGGGGTGTGTGCTCAGGCCAAGGATGTAATCATGGCTCTTTTCAGGATTCATCTCCCTGCCCCAAAAGCAATTCCAGGAATAAACTGCCAGTGTGGAAAACTCCACGTTGCTTTCTTCATTCATCCTCGCCCACCTTCTACCTCTGTGTAATTTGATTTGCTGTTAGCATTTCCAGCCAGAATTAGATCCAGCAGCAAGTGTAAATAGGAGTGTTGTAATGTTGTTATTCCCTTAATAACATCTCGGGGAAAAAATCAGGGTCTCTTAATGGCAATCATTACACTAAAACATTATTGCTCCAAGAGCTTTTATTTCAATAGCAGAATCAGCCTTCCAGTCCTGAAATGTTTAAAATGAGAGCATACATTGGTTTGTTGGTTGTTGGGTGAGGGGTTTTTTTTTGTTTGTTTTCTGCTTTTTAAAGCTTTGGAACATGAAAACCACTCTGAGAGTGGCTGCAGCAAAAAGGTAAAAGAGCACCACCAACATGCAGTGGTGTTTCCAAGAATACCTGGCTGATTTCCAGCAAATCTGCAGCTTAGCAGCTCCTGAAAAATATCCTGGGCCAAATTTGAGAATGGGTTTGTGACTTTTTCCATTGGTCAGTCACTCTCAGCACAATGGTTTAGGCTCAGCTGGTCTCCTTTGGGTGCCTGTTGATCCATTTGGCTCTAGAAATTGATACTGACTGCTGCTAAGAGGAGGAATTTGTAAAAGATGGTGGCTGATTTCATTCTTTTATCTGTTTGCACCATCACCATTGTGAATTTCTGATATTTCAATTGCCCTGTGTGTGACTCTTGACTCTCCTCACAGATTAGATTTTTCATCACCACTATTGCAGGGATATTGTGATCTTGTTTTCTGATTTCATTTATCACAATTATTTTCCCTGGGAGAGAAGGAAACTCAGGGAAATAGCCACTTTCATCATCTCACACACTCTCAAAAAAAGGCCAATATTGAAATAATCACTATAATTTTTGCACCAGGAAACCAAAAGCATAAGCAAAGTTAGTGTGATCAGAGCATGTAAGGGTACCATGTGCCTGAAGCTTCAAGTCACAGTTATTTCATCAGTATGCAAGAATTATCCACCAATTTTCCAAATAATTCATCTGGGAGAATTAAAATCTCTTTATACAAAATCAACTACCAGGAAAAGGAGATCAGTGAATGTGAAGAAATGACAAATTGCTCAGCATGGAAAGCTCTCTGTTAAAAACATAAATGGAATTGTCCCTTTTCAAGAGGAAATTTATGAGTTTATGTTTTCTGGCCTGACTACTATAATTCCAGAGTTTGTCTTACAGTTTTTGACATACTGGTGGAGAAAGAAGAGGAAAGCAAACAAAACCGTCTTTAAAAATAAAAGGGATTTTTGACAAATAAAAGAATTTAACACAATAGGATCTCTGTATAGACAAAGGCTCTAAATCTCAACGTTTCCCCTGTCTGTGCTTCGTGGAACATTGATTTATTCCTGCTCTCCTGGGTGTAAATCAGGTGTAACCCTGAGTTAGTTTTTATGTACATTCTGTTTGTGAGTTTTTCAGTACAGATCAGTCCTAAGGCTGGTGTGGTTTTCACCCAGCTGTTTTCACTGGGGTTTTGCAAGAAGAATTTTCTCACATTATTCAACACAATATTGTAGGAAGCAGGTTCATTCTCTGATCATAATTGTGCAATGCACTTGCTAGTGCACTGTTCTCTAAAAAACAAAACCAAAACTACTTTGTGGTTAAAATCCCTGGTTTGGTTTTGATTTTATTGCCAGAGACTGATGGAGCTCTTGTTTCCCTGAGATAATTACATTTCTGGGCAAATCCCAGTGCTCTGATGACCAGTGCTTGAGCTGGAAGACCCACAAGAAAGTCTCATCCCTGTAAGACAAGATTCTGTCTCATTTGAGGGTTCTGACTCAGAAATCTGTAGTTACAACATTTTGCCCTCTCAGAAATTGAATCAATTCTTTCCCCCAATGTACAACTTGCAGTGCTTGGCCTTGAGCTCACAAAGTTTCCCTTGTGGGAAAGATTTTGGTTCCTGTTGTGATTTCCTTTTTCTTTCATTCTCCTTTCACAAAGTGCCAGCACTCAGAATAATGAGTTCTCCAGTGAGCAGATCACATAAAGGATTTATGTGTTGAATTCCTTGTATAAGGAATGCAGTTGCATAAAGGATCTGGTTGGACTAATGGAAAAATGAAAGTTGGTAAATGGTAAAATAAAAATCAGGAAACTTTCATGAAAAAGAGATGCTTAAGCATGTCCTCTTTTCTTCTTTTGCTATAAATAAAAGTATGGCTTGGGAATTTCAGGTGTGCATGTATACAACAAAAAACTTGAAGAAGGAGAGAAGAACCTCACTCTTTCTAGGATCAGGGATGAATGGATGAATTAATCAGTGAGGAATGATGGTTGATGATACATCAGATGTGTGTCTGTATTTACTTCTATTTAGATATTTTATATTATTTTTTAAATGTCATGGCTTTACTACTATTCATAATAAATTCTCTCCCTAAGTAAACTAAACTTCTCTCCATAAGTAAACTAAAGAGAAGGCTATTCTAAAAAAATAAACTTACTAAAATTTTAGGTTTGTTTCTTTACATTATCAGTGAGAAAAAAAAAATAAAGAGAAGTATTCTAAAAGTTTTATTCTAATTCTTAATACTCTTTCTTTTAGTTACTATTAATGCATTTTTTCTTTATAAACTTTTAAAATTTTAAACCTACTTTACCTTTCTCCTAATCCTATCTCTCAACAAAAAATAAACACATCAGTAATTCAGCAACACCAAACCCACCACACTCTTTACTGCATTAACCAAGGAATATCAAAATTAACAAAATCTCAAATTAACAAACCAAAACCACTAATAAGAGGTAATAAAACCACTAAACAACAGGTATTTTTTTTAAAAATTGAGTATTTCCATCTTGCAGTCTTGCTCTGTGTGCAATCTTTAGCTAATCAAAAGGCAATCAACCCTTAGCTAATTGCCCTCCCAGGTGGCTCTATTCACACTGTCCCATGACTAATAAGAAATTGGCCCTTCCCAACAGTCTGGGGTTTGGGTTAAACTGAGCAAACTGGGATATTTCCACAAAGCTGACTCTAGGGAGAAATGATAAAAAAAAAAGTTGTGTTGAATGACAGGAAGAACTGGAGCACACCAAGAACTTTGTTGTTGTTTTTAGAGAAGACAGTGGTGGAAAGAGGCTTCTGTTCATTGCTCAGAGAAAGGTTTGTCTCATCCATAACAGAGCTGAGCACGTTTCCTTTGGTTAAGGGGAACTGGAAGGCACAGAAACAGCTGATCTCCCATAATTTTTGGCAGCACAGCACTCTGGCTTCTCACCAGAAGGAAAGTTTTGGAGATCCCACAGATCTCCTGAACCAGCTCGTGTCACAAATCTGCTTTTTTATCACCTTCACTCCCAGAGTAGTTTCAAATTGGTTTTGTATTGACATCCATCTTTAAAATCACCACAGAAATGCTTTCTCTTAATTGTGGGTATTTTACCACAGCCAGAAAACTCAAGGTTAACCTTTGTGATTCTTTTCATGTTCTGAGCTCTTTAATGAGGGAGTCACAAAGTAAAGTCACAGACATAAATCCTTTCTTATTGTGAGTCCAGCCATAAATAATGGAAGGTTTAGTTGTGGTTCCATTGCAATATGCAGAAATACAACAAGCAAGAAACAAAGATCTTATGATAATCTCCCCTCAGCAAATGACTTTTTTTTTCTCTATGTCAAATTAAAGAATTTACTTTAAATAGAGGAAGTGAAATCTTCCACCAGATGATACAACTACACAAGAAGCTCCATGTCCTGAGGAAAAACAGCCTGGGATGGTGTGGACAATAAGTTTAGGTAAGGAGTTGAGGTAAAAAGGAAAATAGGTTTTGATAAAGGAAGCCAGGCTTTGTAATTCAATTCATCTTTGAGAAACACATGGCAAGGGATTCCTCTCACTGAAGATGAATGTGAAAAGTCAGCCAAAATCAGATCTCTGGTCTGGCTGGGATTTATCTTATTTGATTTCAGGGCTTGATTCATTTCTCCACACGAAGGGATCTGGTTCCCTTTGCCCAGGCAGCCTCCACCTGCCATGCCTTCAGTGTCCCTGTGTCACAGCTGGCACCTCCTGAGAGTGTTGATCAGGGAATCACAAGCTGGGGAAGGCTGGAAGGGAGACTGGAGGAGTGTGGTCCCACCTCCTGCTCCAGCAGGGCCCCCCAGAGTGGGTTACTCAGGATTGTGTCCAGATTGCTTCTGAAGATCTCCAGTGAGGGAAACTCCGTGCCCTGTCTGGACAATCCAGGGCTCAGTCACTGCTCAGGGAAGTTCTTCCTCATGTTCAGGTGGAACCTCTTGGGCATCAGTTCCTGCCCATTCCTTCTGCACCATGGCTGGGGCCCACGGAGCAGAGCCTGATCCAACTTCTGACCCCTCGCTGCAAATACTTAAATCCACAGATGTTTATATTGTATTATAAAGGATCTTACTTGGTTATGGTCTCCTCTAATTGGGAAGCACAACTGAGCCTTGAACTGTGAGAATTTATGCAGGATCTTGGCCAGTACTCTACTCTCAAGAACCATTCAATGGACTGAACTGACTAAAAGGTTCTCTTTTAGGTGATTATTGACCCCAAAGGAAGCTGAAACATCCAGTTTGCATCTGGACACCAACATGTTGATGTCTAAATTTCTAAATTTTGTCTTTAACAAACTCCACATCACGCCTGCCTTTGAAGTCACTAAAAGAGACAGGATGGCTTTGGACACAGGGTCACCTACCACAACACAGCACAAAGGAGGTTCTAACAGGAACATGAAGGGCAAACTGACTAATTACCTTAGGCTGGTGATTAATCACAGTGGGAGTTCACTTTTCCAGCTTACCCAGCCTGCATTAGATATTCATAACCCAATGTGTGAAGTGGGTGGAATTTCACCCCCAAGCAAAGATCCAGAGCTGAGCTCTCATCCTTCCCTCCTTTCAGAGATGGTGCTGGAGAGGAGAACACCCTGAGGAAATTATTATCTTGTCCTCCATAGACATCCAAATTATGTTAGGCAGATTGCATTTAGTGCTGTCTGTGACTGTGAAAATAACCTGGAATAATCAGTTCACATTTACATTCTTAATGTCTGAGGTTGGGTGAGATGAGTACTGATGTAGGGGGGTGAGGTGATTCCCCTCTGCAGCCTCATTGGAGAAATTGGGATAATAAAAAAGTATGGAAAAAAGATATCCTTTTGGTGGGGAGGCCCTGGCACAGGGTGCCCAGAGAAGCTGTGGCTGCTCCTGGATTCCTGGAAGTGTCCAGGGCCAGGCTGGATGGGGCTTGGAGCAGCCTGGGACAGTGGAGAGTGTCCCTGCCATGGAGGGGGTGGAATGAGATGAGTTTTAAGATTCCTCCCAACCCAAATGTCTTAGGTTGCAAATGTGCCTGAGGTGTGTGTTCTATTCCCATCTGTCAGATCTGGGGCAGTTATCTCTGTTCATGGGGCAGTTTTCTTTATCTCTCCCACAGCCCATCCTCCCTCCAGGAGATCTCTGATGTCCATGGCTAGGGAGTGTCCCTGCAGGGCTGATCAAATTCCACCATCCCATGGGGAGATGCTCCGCCCAGGGGAGGAGCCAAGCATTCCTCCCTGGATCCAATCTGCCCTGGGAACAGCCCAGCAGCCTTTGCCCACTGCATTCCCAGAGGAGCAGCTTTCTGCTGCCCTGCATTCCCAGAGGGAGAGCAGGCCCATCTCCAGCAGCCCTGGAGCTGCAGAGGAAAACTCCCCCCTTGTGCAGGATCCCTGCTCCAGCAGAAGCACAGCTGGCACTGCAGGAGGGCTGAGCCCCCCTGGGATGGGACTGTGCCACCACCCTGAGCCCCCTGGGATGGGACTGTGCCACCACCCTGAGCCCCCCTGGGATGGGGCTGTGCCACCAGCCTGAGCCCCCCTGGGATGGGACTGTGCCACCACCCTGAGCCACCCTGGGATGGGACTGTGCCACTACCCTGACACACAGGGGGACAGGGCATGCTCTGACTCTGGCAGTGGGGTTTTTTTGGTACTATTGCATTTATATTTTTATTTTCCTAATAAAGAGCTGTTATTTCTATTCTCATATCTTTGCCTGAGAGCCCTTAATTTCAAATTTTAACAATTCAGAAGGAGAGGGTTTACATTTTCCATTTCAAGGGAGGCTCCTGCCTTCTTTAGCAGACACCTGTCTGTTCAATCCAAGACACCAAACCATCCTGGAATTCCATGACTCTCTCTTTTAAACATAAAACAAGCAAAGACCAGTATACACCAGTAACTAGACTTCTGTGCTGTTAAAAATAGGTTATTCCTGTTTACCCAAATTCAATTTTATAGGCTCAGTCTATACCTAGGAGGAACATGAATATTTTCTTGGCCCTTAGGAAGGGAGCAAGCTTAGTCTTAAACCTGCATTTTAGTGAATAAAAATCAGGGTTGTTCTCCTCCTCTTGGAAGAGAAACAGAATTGAAATCGAGTTGAAGTGGCCAGAGGAAAGCAAGAAAACCAATGAATAATACAATGCATAAAACAATTTCTGAGACAGGAACAGCTGGTCTGTCAACTCTTTAGAGACTATTAATAGGAATGAAGATTTCATTGTGTGTCACTGGGAAAAGCAACTTCCCTTAGGTCAGTAAACATAACTTGCTTATTCTTGAATAAAATACAGTGGAAGTAGAGAAGGGATTGCTGACAGATTTGTTTTTTTCAGTGCTGAAAAGATTAAAGGAGTTTATTTTTAAAAGAGTTAAATGATATGTTTGTGGAAGAGGAGTACAAGTCAGATATGTTTTTCAAATTCACAAAGTGCTTTAGAGACTCGGGTGAAATTAAGTTTACAGATCAAACAGGTAGGACAGAATCCACATAATCCAAGGGTCTGTATTTTTTGTCTTTATTTTGTGTCCCAGGTGTCCCTGGGGCCAGGCCAAGGAACTGTAACAGAATATGGGCACATAAGGAGTCAGAGCCCCAGGACATGGCAGGAGTCAATTTTATCCAAGAAAAACAGTGAGGAGACAACACAGGGAGGGCTTACAGAGAACATCAACTGGACAAATTATCCTCATGCAGCTCCAGGCACTGGCCTGATATTTAGTGCCTTCCCTTTTTAGTACCTCAAACCCAGCCTCCTGCCTTCAGTTGTTTGATTTTTCTGCTCTCACCCCTCTGTCTCAAGCACCCCACAGAGATCACTGTCAGGAATAAAAACCTCCAGCCTTTTTTTATACCCTCCTTTTTCTAAAGCCCGTGAAGTTTTGCTGTTAATTAAAGTCACAATATGTTTCTCAGTAACACCACGTTCTGCCTGAGCACTGAATTATGTACTCTCTGTAATTGCAGCCTCCTTCTCATAATCCCAGGGCTTTTTGTTTGGCATCTTTAGTCAGATTTGTCAAAAGATTGTTTAGAAATGTCAGTAAATTCACCTTTATGCTCTGGCTGATGGCTCATGCTGCAGTGTGGGGCTGGGGCACCCTATTTTCCAGCCTGAAGTGCTGCTGGAGGAAATTCAGGTGATTTTAGGAAGATTTTTGTTGTGAAAAACCCATTTTCAGGTAACATATGGTGTCGAAACCCCATTCTCCAGCTTCCACAAAGGTGCTCAGCAGCTCAGCAAATGCCAAGTAATTTTCATGAAATGGCATCAATTGATTCAGAATATCCAGGAGGGGGATTAAGAGGAATCTCAGGTCTGTTGCCTCATTGATTAAGTTTCATACCAACACAATGGTTTGTTGTTGTTAACCAGAGGAGGTTTTCATGCACATCTGTTGAATTCTGAGCCCAGGTTGATGTTGTGGAGCAGCAGGAAAACAAATGTGGTTCTTATCTTTGATGAGTTAGCCTGTAATTCTTGGAGAAAATAAAATAATAATGCTTTGTGAGAGGGAGTTTATCAGGCAAGGACCTATTTTGTGACAAAAAGTAGCAAAAAACATCAGAGCATATGAAAATATTATGAGAAATAATTATTATGATTTTTTTTCCTGCATTTTTTTCACTATTGGAGCTTTGGGTACATGCAGAGAAACAGCAAAGAGTAAAATGAATAAAGCAACTTGATATGATGAATATAAATTAGTTTTTAGACTAAATAAGGTTTAAAGGATCTGTTTAAAGTAATGAAGGGATGTGAGAAGACTGAGGAAATCAGAGACTTTAATGTAAGTGAGGTTTATAACATTAACTACAGTGAGATGTTACAAAAGCCCAATAAAAAGGCTTGATTTCCTTATTAGGATGGAGAAATATTCTTACAAGAGGAATTTCCAGGTAATTAATTTAAATCTCAAGGATGGGAACGTGGGCTGCTTTTTTGATCAGCTGGAGATGAGATAGGAAAAGCAGATGGAGGAGAGAAAATTTATGAGAAAGCAAATATTGAGAGACCAGGTCTGCTCCATCAGGCAAAGCTTTCTCCTAAAAACTGCCTGCAAATACTCATGCCAAAAACCTATGTAAAAAAATTACAAAAAATAAGTGGTTCTCACTTGGGTTTGCTCCAAGCTGGTTTTGATGACCTAAAACCCCTCACTTAAGTGACCTTCAAGGTAATAAATAATAGAATCCAGGTGAAATATTGGAGGCTGGAATGCCACACATGTTCCTTCAGTGGCATTTTTGTGTTTACAGTGTGGCTCCTGAGAGCAATTCCCTTTGAAACACAAATTCCTGACCCTGAAATTTGAGTTGTGAGGGGAGAGGCTTGGGGCCAGAGCTCCATCCCCTGACCCAAATTATTCTGATATTCCCTGATCTTGGATATTTGAGTTGGTTGAATAAAGTTCAGCAGGGATTATGAACTGTTCCTGTCCTGGGGGTGTTTGACAGGTCTGCACTTGGCATTTTTCTTTGCATTAGGAGTAGGAGCAGCCTGGCAGCATGTGTTGCCTGTCTTGTAAAAGGATCCTAAAAATTATTCCAGTGTGACAGCAACCACCTTGCTGACTAGTGAAAGTGGCCACAGTCTTAATTTCTCCTTTACAGATGGGGAAAAAGTCAAATGTCAAAACCAGACTTAATTTTATTCCCCCAAAGTTTTAATATCTTTATTTTCTCACAAATCTGATTTTTAGAGTAACATCTGAGGCTGTGCAGGTCAGGGATCAGGTGCCATTTTACAGCAGTGAAAGACAAACATATAGAAAAGAGCAGATGAAGTGAGAATTTGGTTACAAATGTTATATATTGTATATCTGAAATATTTAGGTGGAGCTGGAAAACCAGGCACAGGACTTGTAGGAGAGCTGTACACCTATGGACAGAAATAAATATTTCTTCCAATGGCATTGAATGCCTATTTTGGGGTAACTTAAGCAAGTCCTGAATCTCCCCTGACTGCTCATAATTTGTGTGCTTAACACCACTGGGAACTAATGAATGATAGACAGGATATGAAAGAGCACTTCAGACTTACCAAGGAAAACTGCTTTTGCCATCTTCATCATTTTGGTTCCCTCAGGTCCTGAAAATATCTTGGTGCAATATTCAGTGGGGCAAAAACCAGAGCTGGTGCCTGAGCCCTAAGAACCTGACACTCTTTTTTTTTTTTTTTTTTCCTCCCCAAAAAATCTAATCTGTAGGCAAGAAAAGCTTGAACTTTCTTAGCACCAAAAAATAAACCTGAGCCCAAGGCATCTTTGTGACACAAGGGCCAAAAAGATCTTGTTCAAGCTGTGGAGGAAATGCTGTCATTGCACAAAATTTCCCATCTGAGAGGAGGGGGATGCCAAAACCCAGAAACTCCATCTCTGAGTCCCAAAGGGAATCCCACCCTGCCAGACCCACTCAGAAAGTGGCCACAGATTTATGTTATCCATTACAGACGGGGAAAAAGTCAAAATCAGACCTAATATTTTTTTCCAAATCCTTGGAAAGGCAGGAGGGGTGAATGCATCACGGAGAATTCCTGCTTCCAAAACCACCCCAAAACCCACACTGGTGTCCCAGCTCCCTGCTTTGCTTTTTTTTGGGGACATGTTCATCCTTTTGCACTGGCCAAGTGCACAGAGGTGAATTCATCATCCCCGGGGTGTTGGTTTCTCTGGGTCTGGACTGAAGGCACTGAGACAGCAGTTCATGTTCACACTCAGGTGTTTATTATTTCTTATCAGTAACACAGTCTCACTGCTGGGAGTTCAGCAGCTTTTCATCAGAAGGCACAAAATGGCCACAATCTCTTGTTCCAAGGGCTTTTCAGACTGAACTATCCAATGAAGAGCTGACACCTGGATTATTTTCCCTTTTAACCCCATAACTGATCCCACAGAGCCCCCAGTGCAGACTTGTCTGCCCAACTACAAAATGCCACCCAAACCCATGGAGAAGGAGGAAGAAGAAGCATGAAGAAGAAGCCCAGGATGACACCCTGTGCCTCCATCTTGCTTCCATCCACAACATCCTAAAAACCCCAAACCCTCAATTTCTCACCCAGTGACACACCTACACTGCTCTCTATCATCTATTTCACACTTTTGTGGGTTCCAGTCTATCTTGGAGTCTGGGAAACTTTCTCCATGAGTGAGGGTCAGAGTCAGTGCTGCCCTGGGGGTCAGGGCACCCCAGAGCAGACAGAGAAATATTCCCAGTGCCCTGGGTTTGCACACAGGAGAATCCTTTTCCCTCTGCTCCCATCCTGCGGGGGGATGCTCAGGGAGCTTCGAGGCTCTCGGGGCGGGCCTTGGGCAGGTGGGGGCGGGCAGAGCCTCGGCTTTTGGCAGCATCACAACAGGCAGAGGCAGCGCAGGAGCCGGCGGCTGCTGCGGAGGATGCGAACTTTGCGCTGGCTGCTGCTGCCGCTGGTGAGTGAGAACCGCTGGGGCGGGGGGAGAGCACATCTGGAGCCCGGCCACAGCTGGATGGCTCCACAGCTGCCCCACTGCAGCCGGGGTGGGGGAAAGTCCGCAGGAGCTGGGTAACTTTTCTTCTAATGGGGAGTGGGCAGAAAGAAAGAAAAACAAGGAAAGGATTCAGAAGGAAAATATAAAATGGGGCAGAGATGTTAGAGGGAAGGAAATAAAAAAATATCCCTGAGTTAATGTGTTGACCGGGCTCCTTTGATTAAAATTTTCCAGCTTCAAGATGCTGTTAATAAATGACTTTTCCCTTCTTTAGAACTGCAATTTGCAGAGGACAGAAGAGCATCCCCAAATCAGAATGGCTGTAGCAGGGCTTTAGACAGACAGAAGGGGACAGATCGCTGTCCCAGCTGTCCTGAGAAAGGCAACTTTGCAGGACAAGGAAGGTAGCTAGAAAGGAATAGTTCCTCCTGATGGATGGGGACATTTACCTCTCTGAGAGGGCAGGGATGTTTGCAGAGCTGGAGGTTTCTAAAATCACCAAGCAGGAGCATGAACTGTCTGGTGTGTGTGTGCACCGAGGGCAGCAGGTGAGCCTGTGCCACTGGACATCAGGGAAGATGGATGAGCCCAGGGACACAATCCAGGCACAGCCATCCCTCCCTGATCTCCACACTCCACCACTGCCCCTGCCTGGGATGCTTAACAAAAATTAGTGCAAATCCAAGCTCAGATCCAAGCTCAGAAATTTCTCTTCTTTGCCCTCAGTGCTCAGCCTCAGGGAAGAGTTTGGAGCCTTTCCTCTGGGTGTGATTACTGGGGACTCGTTCATTCCAACTTTCCTCATTTCACAGTGAAATGTTCAGTGTGGGCTGGGATTCAGCAGGAGTGAGGAAGGAGAGAGTCACCTTCCCAGGAAACATTCCATCTTGTCCTGGGAGAGCCAGATGGAGTGGGTGCTTCTCTAGGGCCTGCTTTCCTCTGTGGGTAACTGTGAGAGCCTAAATGACAGACTGATCCTGACCTTTCATTTCCAAACTGTGGGAGATGGGATGTAAATTTTCACATCTGCACAACCCCTGGATCTTGTTGTTTCCTCTGTATTTACACAGATTTATGTACAAGGGGTAGCTTGTGGGTCCTTGCAATGCAAACCTCACCAGTGCAGCTATTATCATGTGCAATACTGTTCTTCCATGCAAAACCAGGCAGCCTAAAGGCTTAGACTGCTGCAGGTGAAGTGATTTTGGCATCTGGGCCAGCCTTTTTTACACCTAAAGGAGGCAGAGCTCATTCTTGCAGCTGTCAGCAGAGTGGAGCTGATCCAAAGTGATGGATTGTGCACATCTGGGGGCTGCCATACATCATTTTAATATTGCAGCACGTTGCAGCAGGCTGTGCCCAGAACAAGAGAAATTCTATAAACTGGGTGATCTACACAGCTTTTGGCCTCAACATATGAACATCAACTCCATGTCTGGTGAGAGGCAGTGCTCTGAATGTCAGTGGGGTTTGTGTCTCAGTCTAGGTCTCCTTGCATGTTCAGTGGGCCAGGGAAGGCCTGAGACCCCTAGGATGAACTGAGGGAATAATCCCCTCCTGTTTCAAAGGATCATGTCTGAGCAGAGAAATAATTCCTGGATGGATTCTGCAAATAAGTCATTAATCAGATATGAAAATAAAGCAGAGGGCTAATCCTGAAAACTTCCTCTGTGGAGCTGGGCACTGTCACCTCCTGTCAGCTCCACAGGGGGGTATTTGTGCCTTGCAGAATAGAGTCCTTGACACTCAAAGAATTACCATTCACTGGTAGGTGACAAGGAACAGAGAGCAGAGGAGGCTGAAATGCCTAAAAATGACATTTTATGCCTTAAAGAGTTCAGAGTCTCAGGAAGCAGAGGACAAAGAGCAGAAAAGACTCTGCCTTCCCTGCTCTCCCTGCTGTGCTAAACTGCTTTCCTCTCCAAACACCTACATTTCCCATTTCTGGGGAGGGCTTTAGCCTGATCTAATGAATGGAGGTGAGAATGGAAACACAGGTGTGCCACCACTGAGCTGTACAATCCCTTCAGCAAAGCATTTCTTGTGCTCATGGGCATGGGCATCCAAACCCATGGCAAGATGCTGAGCTCCCAGTGAAACAAACCTGGCTGTCTCAATTTCTGTGTTTAATTTGTGCTTCCTCTACCAGCCTGGTCCCTGCAGACCTTCAGTTTCTCTCCATGGGGAGCTGGATGTGTGGAATAATCTGTTTTCAGGGGTTTTTTAAGCCTGGAAGGAGTTAATGAAGGGAGACAGGCTCCTGTTCAGGCAGTCACTATCCTCAAACAGGTGTCTGAGCAAAGTAGGAGGAATCCTTCCCTGGAACTGCTTGTCTGCTTTCACTGATCATTAAGGGAGGCTTGATGGGGGAATTTAGATTAATCATCCACAATTAACTGTCTAAAATTAGGAATCTGGTCTAAAGCTACTCATTGAGCCTTCTTTAGTATTGCTGGGAAGAGATGGAAACTCTCCAAGAATACAGATCAATTAAATGAACCTGCTGTAGGACTTTGACTGCCAGGTTCCAGGACTTTGGGATTAGATGACATGAATCCCACCTGCAGGCAAAAAAAACCAATACTGAAAAGGAGAAATTCTCTTTAATTTACAGGAATACTTGCCATAGCAGAAAATGGGGATGCTGAGTTATTAGTGTTCTGTTGTTCTTCAGGCATTAGTAACAATTAAATGCTCTACCCAATTTAGCAGAGCGCTGATAAATTAATTTTTCTCAAGGTAATACTGATTACACAGCATTCATAAACAAAATAAATTAGTATGGCTGTGTTGTCTCATAAAGAACACCTATGAGTGAATGCATATACTGATAAACATGGAAAAATAGGTATAGCAAGTGCTGTTCTCTGTCAGGTCATGCAGTTAAACACAGCCATATAAATACAGTCCAATCCACGGAGGAGCACTCAAGAATTGCTTCAATGTCTTGAAAACAATATTGGAAATATGTAAATATGTTCCTCTAAATGACTGTGAGGCAATCAGTGTCTCAGCTTCCCTTCTTCCATAGGTAATCGAGTTAGAGAGAGAAAACAAACACAGAAAATATCCTCTAGGTAGTCATTTTCAGCCAAAAGGACTCGTGAAATAATCTGTTTAACTGACTGAAGAGAAGGATTGGAAATGAGCCTTTAGCTTGGGGGTTGGAAGCTCCTGGCATCAGGATGGGGTCAGAGCTGGAGGCTGAGGGCAGGACTTTGTGTGAGAGCTGAATTCACAGCTGGGCACTGGAGTTCTGTCACTGCTGGGGGTCACCTGGGGCTTTCCAGAGCCCACAGTGGCAAACATGGCTTGGGGATGGTGGAAAAAACCTAGATGGAAGCAAGTGAGCTTGTAAGAGTTGAGCTGACTTTTTTTACTGCATAAGAAATCTTTATTTTTTATAGTTTCTTGTGACGCTGTGTGCAGGGATCCCAGGGTGAGGGAAGAGATGAGAAAGTTGACTCCATTTTCAGAAGGCTTGGTTTACTATTTTATGATATTTATTATATTAAAAACTATACTAAAAGAATAGAAGAAAGGATTTCATCAGAAGGCTTAGCTAAGAATAGAAAAGGAATTAATAACAAAAGTTTGTGTCTGCCCGAGACAGTCTGGACAGCTGGACTGGGACTGGCCATTAATTAGAAACAACCAGGTGAGACCAATCCCAGATCCACCTGTTGCATTCCACAGCAGCAGAAAATAATTTTTTACATTTTGTTTCTGAGGCCTCTCAGCTTCTCAGGAGGAAAAACCCAAAGGAAAGGATTTTTCAGAGAACATGTTGATGACAGTTTCTTGTTTTCTGACAGAGCACAGCACTACACACATGGCATTACAAATATCCCAGGATTACTCATGGGCCAGGGCTTGGACAGGAAGGGTTTTAGGGCAGTGCCTGGGCATGTGGCTGTGAAATGGACAGGAGCTCATGGAGCTCGGGGTGGGCCCCAGATCCCTCCAAAGCTCATGTGAAAATTGGCTTCAGTGCCCTGCACTCCCCACTCTCAAAGATTTTTAATTAGCACTTGGCTTTTTGGGGAATTAAGCAGATGGAAGGTTCAGATGAGACACATTCAAAGGACTGAGAAGTTTATGAAAAAGGCTGAGGTTTACTTTGTCTGTTATTCAACCTGTCTTCAACTTGTTTTTTCACCATGGATCTTCCTCCATCCTAAAAGCATTTCCTGCCCATTAAAATTCCACTGAAAAAATGTGTGTATTTCAAAGCATCTCCTGATTCTCCTGCCTGATGTCTTTGGCAATCCTTGAACTTTCAGGACTAGCTGAACACTTCATTCCACACTTAAAAATGGGGATGCAGGAGTTGTCCTTGCTGTGCTTTTCTGTATTCTAAAATACCAGGTGAGTTTTAATCCTCCGAGGTGGGATTCTGTGTGTGACATGAATGGCAGACAACTCTGTGTGAGGGAGAACTAAAATATTCAGGCATCAGAGCCATATCAGAGGAACTGGGGAAGCACAGACAGAGGGAACTGGGAGTGGTGGATTAATTTCAGAGCATGTCTGAGCTGGGATCTGGGTGAATGCAAGCTGAGGAGGCAGAGAGAGCAGTGATGAATCTTCTCAGTCAATGATTTATGTACTTGACGTAAAACCTATTTGTGAGGCTTTAGGATTGCAGGGCATGGAAGCTGAAACAGATCACTGGGAAGAGCCTTCAAGTTCTTGAAGCCTTCTCATCTTGTCAATGAATTCAGCCAATTCTTCGAGCTTTGATTAATTTTCAAAAGAGACTGAGTGTTACTGCTGGCTCTTTGATCCCCTGGAATTGCTTTTTCAAAGGTGAATAATAAATGCAGTGCCCAGCTTTGAAGCACTTCCTAATTTTCAGAGAGCATAGAAAATGTCCCTACTTTTCCCCAAGTGGGCTAATGGACTTGTTAATGAGTGAAGATCTGTCTTTTGTGTGACATCTAAATTACAGTTTTTCTACCCCCACAGCAGCTTAGGGGCACCATTTTGGAATGGACTCTCAGGAAAGATTGCTTTTAATTAAATTGCACTAAGTGTGGCCTGAAGATGTTGCCAGAAACACTCCTCCCAGTGCTTGCTAAATTTCCTGTTGTTCAAAGTATATCAAAGCTCAAAGTGCCATTACTTAGATTTTTCTGTGCAGATTTGGGGAAATAAATAAACTATCATGGAACAGAGGAAATAGAAAACAATGTTATACTGCTCTCAGTGAATAAGCCACTGAAGGTTTCAGTGCAATAACCCTACAAGATGTGAAGAAATTGAAGTCTAAAATTAAATGCAAGCCCAACATCTGTCTCTCTAAACTGTCTCAGGTTTTTAGCATGCTCAGGGTTGTCATAGGTAATTTTTTAGTGTTCACTGTGTTCCAGGTGAGATTGTTTTCATGGTAAGGACTAGGGGTCAAAACACCCCTGTGAACTTTGACTCAAACTGGTCAGTAACATTCAATCCAGTAAAAAAACCCCTTTGTGTTATGATGCTCAGGAATGCAAAGCTCAATTCCTTGAGGACTGTCCACATTCCCTAAAATTTCAAAGTTTTATGTGTGAATCTTGGGATGAAAGCACCCACTGTGATTTTGAGTGAGAGTCAGACCTGGTTACTGCTGAGACTGGGCAACATTGATCCATGGAATAACATCTTAAATCAGCCTCTTACACTTCTTGTAGTGGCAGGGAACACTGTGCCACATTGGACTCATCTGCCTCAGAAAGCTCTGCTCTGTTTTGGTTCCTAAATTTTCCTTTTTTGTGGTGAGCAGGAGCTACTCTTTCCCTACAAAAGCCAACTTTTCAGCAGATGCCTCCCAAATTGCCATAAAATGCCTCTGCAGCAAATGCAGAGCTCCTGCTTTTTAGAAAGCCCCATCACACAACACTTGCAGCATCACAAAACTTTTCACTCAAGGCATTGTGAGATTAATAACAGAATATAAGCCATAGACAACAAATCACAAGTAATGCTCTGCCCACAAGGCTTTTCTTTAACTGTACAATGGTTTTATATCTTTTTTTCTCTCAAAGCCTGAGGAAAACCAATGATTTGATGCATCATCACTGCTCTTGATTCCTTGTACATGTGTCATTTTTTTTTTCTTTTTTTTCTGCCCAACAGCAGGATTTATTTGAGTGAGGCTGTATGTTTATAAATTAATAATACCAGCCCTGTTTTGGCTTCTGCTGGGATAGTCTGTAGCTTACATCTAAAACAGGGCTTGATGTTGATTTTCAAACCCTGAAGTGTCAGTGATATTTGATATTTAATTGTGGGGGTCCTAGTTGTGGGTTTCTCTGAGTCTGGACTGAAGGCACTGAGACAGCAGTTCATGGTCACACTCAGGTGTTTATTATTTCTTATCAGTCAAACAGTCTCACTGCTGGGAGTTCAGCAGCTTTTCATCAGAAGGCACAAAATGGCCACAATCTCTTGTTCCAAGGGCTTTTAAGACTGAACTATCCAATGAAGAACTGACACCTGGATTATTTTCCCTTTTAACCCCATAACTGATCCCACAGAGCCCCCAGTGCAGACTTGTCTGCCCAATTACAAAATGCCACCCAAACCCATGGAGAAGGAGGAAGAAGAAGCATGAAGAAGAAACCCAGGATGACACCCTGTGCCCTCCATCTTGCTTCCATCCACAACATCCTAAAAATCCCAAACCCTCAATTTCTCACCCAGTGACACACCTGCACTGCTCTCTATCATCTATTTCACACTTGTGTGGGTTCCAGTCTATCTTGGAGTCTGGGAAACTTTCTCCATGAGTGAGGGTCAGAGTCAGTGCTGCCCTGGGGGTCAGGGCACCCCAGAGCAGAGACAGAAATATTCCCAGTGCCCTGGGTTTGCACATTTAATATTTAATGTCACTGGTCTGTGATAACATATCTGGGCTCCTGTGGTTGTAGCCCTGCCCACCCCAAATCCAGAACCAGAAGGAAACAAATCTCAGCCAATGATTAATTGCTCTACCTATGAGTGTCAGTGGGATTTGCTGCAGTACCACTGTGGGTATCAAAGAATCCCAGAATGAGCTGGGTTGGAAGGTGCTGGGCAAGATGAAACAGGAAAGCCTTATAAATATGATTGCCTGGCAAAAGATTCTGAGAATATAGAAACTATAAGTGAGATTGAAATGAAAGCAAACTTTGAGATACCAAGCCTTAGTTACTGAACACCTGGAAAACAATGGTGTGACCAGCTGAAGGTAATCCCCTTGTGATGGAGCAACACCCTCTGCTTGCAGACAGCTCCAGGGGTCAGAGCAGACCCTGCTGGCCTGGCAGAAGGGCCCAAAGAGGAGTTTTTAGGGTTTAAAATGTAGCACAATATGGTAATGTAATGATTCTCATGGGCTGTATGTAAGTGCTGTAGGATTTGTATCTTGTACTAGATTGGTTAGTGAGAATTAGAATGCTCACCACAGAAGAAGATTTATGGTATTGGAACAGGAACCTCTCTCATCCTCTTTACCACGGTCTTGCCTTCTTTCTCTTTACCACTCTCTTTAGAAGGGACCTTAACAATCAGCCAGTTCCAACCCCAACACTTTCCACTGTCCCAGGCTGCTCCAAGCCCTGTCCAGCCTGGCCTTGGGCACTTCCAGGGGCAGCCCCAGCTTCTCTGGGCACCCTGTGCCAGCACCTCCCCAACCTCTGGGTATCACTACCAGTAGATCAGGATTTCCCTAAGAAATCATCAATTTTTTTTTTTTTTCTGATGATTTATCACCAGATAAACTTCAGAGGCAGGACTACCTGGATCTATTTCAGCAATTCCTCTGTTGTGTGTAGAACCAAGGCAGTACCACCTCCCCAGGGGTGGGGTATGAGCTTCCCCAGCCATTGCCAATGAAGAACCACATTTTTCCAACAGCTCTGATGAAGCCCTGGTTCAGCAGGTGTGGATTTACCAGGGAGGGAAGACAGGAGATGCAGCCTGCTTTGAGCAGCAGGAGTCTGGCACACTCCCTCAGTGTCCCTCATTCCACCTGCCTGTGCCTCTCAGACTGACTTCTGGAGAACAGATAACTCTTCCTCCTCTGAATTTTTTCCAGAACTGATTCTGTGTGTTTCCCAACTTTTCTGGCATGAGGTGGGAGTTAATTTAACCCACCACTCCTGAGAGCTTTTTTTCTAAGACATTTCAAAATTTGTTTTGCATTTTGGGTTATGCCTTTTAGCATAACCTTTTGGCAGAGGACTCAGAGTAGATGGTAGAGCATCATCTCAAATTACCATAACTTTTAAACTCCAAACCTAAGAATATTCCAAATACAAAATTATCACTGTAACAGAACCCAGGAATTCCAGGAAGTAGAGGAATGGCATTTTTCCTGTCCAGCTGAATCCACCTTTATGAATTGAAATACTGAGAGATTTATGGAGCAATTATTTTGTTACTTCTACTCAGAGAATTCATTTGTTATGTGGGCAAACTGCAAAGTGAAATGTCTGTTTAAATGTAAAGTGATGAGCAGGGATCCTATTAATACCTGAAAAATTTCATTTCAGAATTGAGTTACTATAGTTGAAGAGCAAAAAGTACTATTTTAAGAGTCACTCATGCTGATTTATAAAATGTATTTTGAATTACCCACTGGAGTAATATAAGCTATAAAAAAGCACAATGTCTTAACTTCTTTTCAAACAGTGCCCCTAATCCTCTTTCTGTTCTAATATTAGCATGGATGAACCATCTCTGGGGCCTCATAATTTAGACAAGTCTGTCTATGCTACTTTAAAACCCAAATGTAGGCAGAATTTTTAGAGGTTTTTAAAGATGAAGTTGTGCTCTAATTTTTGCCCCTTGGCAGATATTTTTGCTGAGATGGAATAGTCTGCATAACTTCAGAACATTTCTGTGGAAGCTAAAAGAAATCTTGGTTGCTCTGCTCACTGAAAACATTTTGAAAGCCAATAAATCAGTTTTCTGAGATTGAAAAGGCAATATGGAAGTGATGTTTACATTTGCACTGACTTTTCAAAGTCATTAGAGGTTAAAAGGGCCTACAGTCTTCCTCAAAAATATATTGGAAAGCCTTCAGTCCATCATTTTCCATTAAAATCCCTGCTAACTGAGCCCCTGGCTTTGTCTAAATAGTATAGGTCAGAAAGAAGCAAGAAACAGAACAAGAAAAGATAATTTCTATTCCATATACAACTCCCTTTGTCTTGAAGATCCCAAGATCCCAATATTTGGTCCAGTATCCAGTTCTCTGAGCACAGTTCAGTGGCTTTCTTTACTCAGTTTGACTCAGTTTCCTGAAGGTGTAGAAGCATTTGAGACACCAAATAACACATTTGAGATTTCAAATAATGCATTTGAGACTTCTACAGAGGGGTTAAAAATTAATGCAGAGTCTGTACAAGAGGGCTGAGATGCCTTCAAACATCCCAGCCATCTCTGGACTGTGGGTTCCATCTGAGGGCTGTTTTACATCCTTGAGATTAACTGGGGGACTGGGACATCCTTGAAGTTCCCAAGGACTGCAGAAATGAGATAACAAATCAAGTGTACACACTGGCATTAGTCTCCTGCTCAGAATTTCTTTGCCTTTGCAGAGGAAGCTGTTGTGGGGTTGTGTAGGTTATTAAGAACATTAATTAAGAACATTAATGATAATGTGATTTAGAGCATTGGGAACATCTCACAGCCACAGGAGTGATGACACAGGAGTACAGGGGACATGAAACCTTCTGGAGGGGGAGATGGAGGTCAAGCAAAATACATGGCAATAAATGGGACTAAATATCTGTAACTAGGAGGATGAATTTAGACCCTATTCAACAACTGCTGTCTAGAAATCCATGTAGCTGTTTAAATGCACCCTTACCTGTGAGAGAAAAAAAAATCCTTAAGATTCCCAGTCAAATCATTATTTTTTTTTCTCATTTCTTCCTCTGTTAAAATAGAAGCAGCTGCTCGGTCTAAGGTGTGTGCAACATCCTCAGACAGCACATTTATAGAATTTTTTATTCATTCAGAACTATGATCAAAACTAGAATTCTTTAAATAAATTTATTTAATTTTAGTTGGTTTATGGGGAGGAAACATTTCTGTGGTCAGGCTGTATTTAAATTCTGAGAACTTGATGTGAATAATCCCAGAGCTGGTGGATTCATCCAATTTTGGCCAGTTGGTAAATACATGAACATCCAAAAACTGTGAACATTAAAGTTTTGTGGAAAACAACTGCAAAGGAAAGGGGATAAAAATATCCAGATTGGAGAAGTGGTGCTGTATATGTTTTATTTGTAAAAAAAAAAACCCAACTTCAACTGGAGTTTTTACATTCATAGACCTCAAGATAGAAACCACGAGGTACAAACCTGCTTTTCTCATTCTGATAATCACAGAAGTTCTTCCTTTTTTTTTTTTTTTTTCATATATTTATTTTCCTTTTGGTTTTGGTTGGTTGGGTTTGGGTTTTTTTTTGGGGTTTTTTGAGTTTTTGTGGTTTTTTTGTTCATTTCGGTGTTTTTTTCGTTTTTGGTTGGTTGGGTTTGGTTTTGTTTTTTGTTGTTGTTGTTATTTTCTTTTTTTGTCTTTCTCTTGCCAAGGTTACAGGAATCCACCCAGAATGCAAAATATTCCAGCAGGTGGTCAAAGAGGAGGCTCTCTGCTCAGAACACAACGAATCTGCCTCACCTGATCTTAAAGGTAAAGGTCCTGATGGGCAGCCCCTGGCTTGGAATGTCTCACATTACTGAAGTGTCCTTTATTTACCTCCAAAACCCCAAAGAAACTCCCCCAGAAGGTACTGAAGACCCTACTGAAATTGTATTGTTTTGGGAATCATTCCAATCTGGTGAAAATATTCTTTGAGGGGGAAAAAAAGTTAAAGAAAATCCCAAGTTCTTAAAAAAATTACATTTTTACAATTTTAGAGATTATTTGTTTGCTTGTAAAGATTTATTGTGGTGGTGTTCAGAAGTCTACCACGTGATCCAAATTTTGAAAACTAAAATGAACACAAAACAAAGCCTGTAAATTATATTTAGAATGCTGTGTAAGGTGTTCCCTCCTGGGGTTTTGGAGACATGCTTGGAAATAATTCAATATGGAATTTCAAAATGTTCAGACTCTTTCAGAAATTCAGCCATATTTCATTCTGGTCAGCTTTGCTTAGAAAAATGTGAATCCAGGTCAGTGAGATTTTTCAGTTCCATGAATTTTAAGATGTTTGTTCTCTGCAGAGGAATTGTGAGACAAAGATGCATTTGGTTGGGACAGAATTATTGGAGCCACTTGGAAGTCTGCCTTTAGCACCCTGGTGAAAATCAGAGTCCAACCCCACAATATTTCCTTTGTCTTTCATGTTATTCTGCAGAATTTCCAATCACTCCCATGCTTCATGTTCCTCTTCTAGTTTCCTTTTTTATTTTGGTGCTATTTCTCACACACACTTTAAAAAAGTTTTTTTTAAACTCTTGGACTTTAGTTTGATACTTTTGGACTTGAATAAAATCCCAAATAACTCTTGGACACATTTTGCACTTAGAACACACAGTAACCCACCACAAAAATTCTGGTATAAATTAGGCATTTTCAGAAATTATTTGTTACCTGCATTACAGGATGTCATTCCAGGCATCTTCCTCTTCAACACAAAAATAATGACATGGTTTTAGAATCCCCTTTGTAGCAAAAGAAATAAAAATCTCTGAGAGTTCTGCTATACTTTTTAAAAAATCTTCAACCTTGTCCTCTCTGAGCTTCTCAAAGCTCTCCTTTCCACCTTTTATTCTTCAGGTAAGGAAAGACTTTAATGGAAACTCTGTTCTGGTATTTACAGTTTTTCTCAGTATAGTTTGGGATTAAATATTAGAGCTGGAAAAAATTTGCAGTTTTGGCCTGTTGGTAAATATGTGAAAATCCAAAAACTGAGAACATCATTTAAGTTTAATTTAAATTTAATTTATCCCAAGTATTTTATCTGTGGGATGAATCTGCACCAAGATAGGTACAAGTCCATTGCTTCTGTTTCAGTTTTCAGGAACTCAGCAAGACAGAGGGATCACAGCTTGTAGAGTCAAACCTCAGCAGTCCCAGAGAATCTGGGCTGGAATCAGTCTGTGTGGCAGAGATTTTACTCTGAAGCAGTTCCACATTATTCTTGTACAGAGCAGTGTCCAGTGAATGCCCCCAGCAGAACCCAGGGTGAAATTCCTCTCATTTTGGAGCAGATGAGTAAAATAGGTCAAATGAATCAAGTCCTAACTCCACTTTTTTTCCTTCAATGTCTAAAAATTCCTGGATTACTGAACAAGACTTCAACATCCATGGTGTCAACATCCATAGCTACAACTTATACTGCAGTTTTCTTTGTGGAGTCTTGGGTGACTTGGACACCACCAGGCTCTTGAAAACCTTGCATGAAAAGTTCCCTTTCAGCTCCTGCACTCAGCAGTTTCCTTGTTATAAACTGTAGAAGTCACTGGAAATGAATCATTTCTAAGACTTAAGACATACAAGTTCTGTTCCTACACAAGGTCACACAATTAGAATTTTTACCTCCACATTACCAAATAAAATTGATTTTTAGACCCAGCCCCTCAAATCTGCCAAGCTTTTCTAAGAAAAAACCACTTCAGCTGCTAAGTGTAAACGTGGGGGCCACTGCATGTCTAAGTGGGGCTGATATTACCTGGCTTCATTAATTTGACAATTAGCAGCTGAGTTGAGGCTGTAATCATCAGTGAGAGCCAGGTATCTGCAGAGTGTGATTCATCCTGTCCTCAGGAAGAAGGCACCAATATTTGGGATGAATCAGCTCTGGAAGGCTCTGTCTCTTTCTGTTGTTCACAAAAGGAACATAACAGAGATTAGCTGACTTATTTCAGGCAATTAAAATTACAGCTAGTGAATGAGGGCCTCTGTTTTCCCTGGAAAATCGTGTGTACCAGGAATTTCATCCTCCCCAGGGTGATGTGAGGATAATGCTGTGGGAGATTCTCAGGACTATCCTTTTGAAAGTCAGTCAGTAACTTTGCTCAGCTACAGGCAAGTATTGCTTCCACATTTCAACTTGACAACTTCAGATTTGCCTCGTCATCCATCGTAGAGAAGAATCATGGAAGGAAATAACATCTCCCAACCCAAGCCCCTGCTTTATATCCCCCTGATGACTACCTAGAGATTAGTTTTGGTTAAAACCTGATGCTTTTTTTTTTTTTTTTAATTGTTTCAGGCACATTTACATGCTGGCAATTTTTCTGTGCTGCCCTCACACCCACTTGCCAACAGCTTGAAGTCTCAGTGTGATGCAGCTGTGACAGAGCTGTGATTCACTGAAACTTCTGAAAATCCTTTTTAGGGAACTCAGAGCCAGCAGCACACCCTGTGTCATCAGCCAGCAGTCTCTGCTTCAGGGAACCTCATGAATTCCACAGTCAGACCCATTGCCAGTGGTGGTCATTGATTATAATGCTGAGATGTTCTAGTTTGGGATGAATTTAATCCCTTTGGAAATCCATCACAAAAATGCCATTGATTGCCTAAGACTGGGACTTCAGCCCTTATTTCCCTTAAGCCAGGTGAAATTGGTAGATTTTTAAACATGAAATAAAGAGGTTAATGCTGAGTTTTAAGTCTGATGCATTTCAGTTAGGCTCTGTAATGAGGAATCTCAAGGAATGAGAAAGGATTAATGAGAAATCTCAAGTGCTAATCATTATTCAATACTTTTATTTTGGTGGCTTTTGTTTTGACAACAGAAAAGAGCTCCAATTGATTTGACTTTGGGACTGTGTCTGCTTGAATTTCAGGTGCATTCTCTCATGAGATAAGGGGGGGGAAGGTCCAGCTGGAATACCAAGTGTGAGCAAGGATGCATTCAAGGGGAAAAGGAAAACACTCCACTCCTTCATTTGCAGAGCTGCACGTCCTGCTGTGGCTCTTCCTGCATGTGAATGAGTGGGAAAGCCACAGACAGTCTCATTATGGAGGAGCAAATGTATGATGTTCTCTGTGATTTTCTTTTTTTTTTTTTTTTTTACAGGATGTGCCAGAGATTGGGATGGTTTAACCTGCTGGCCCAGAGCCACTTTTGGGGAAGTGGTTAAAATTCCCTGCCCACGATTTTTTGAAGAATTCACCAGTACCCATGGCAAGATTTTTTCCTATTCTTCTTATTCCTATTTGTTTATTTAAATTTTATTTTAAATGAATTCTAGTAGTTGAGGATTCCTTCATATTTTCCTGATTTCCAATGCTCTTATGTCAGTCAGCATTCTGTAATTATCCAGATGCACATCTTGGCTTGGGGTCAGTATTGACACTCTTATGTTTTGTGTTGTGCTCTACTGAATTATTTCATCCCTTTGGTGATGTAAATACAATGGACAAGTGCATCATGCTGCTAAATTTATAAAGGAATATGTCTTAGAATCACTGATTTATAAAACTGTACATTAATTGATATTGGAAAGAACCTCCTGAGGTCAGCCAGAACAATCCTGCAGTCAGAGCAGGACCAAGATTAAAACTTGTATGGAGCTTCCAGCCTGGAAGAGATGGCTCAGGGCTTTGCCCAAAATCCCAAAATATGTTGTGAATATACAATTTGATTTCCTCTGTGAAAGGAATGAATTTGCAGAGTTGATTTCCCATATGAAATGCACAAGTCCCACTGCATCTTGAAATGACTGGGAACATGTCCCTCAATTTTTTTTAAAGGATAGATATGGAGAATATTGTCATTCTTATAGCTAGTCTCTCAGAACATGACTCAGCCTATAAGGCCCTAATTTAGGAATCAATAAGAAATTGTTGCTAGTCATCAACATTTAAAGAACAGCAGCACCAGCACCCCTAATTAATTTTCTGCTGTGTTTTGCCATGGAAGGTTTCCTTCAGAGGAACTGCACACAGGAGGAATATTGGTCAGAGCCATTCCCACCATACACCATTGCCTGTGGCTTTGATGAAGGTTCCAGTAAAGGACCTGAGGATCAGGTGGGAGTTTCATTTCCTGCTTCTGAACATCTCCTGAGTTGCTAGATTCTCCACACATCTGAAAATTACCCATTTTCAGTGCTAAATCCAAAACTTTTAGGTATACTTAGAACTTAATTAACAAATTAGGCTCAACATAAAATAAGTGAGCAGCAGTCAGCACTTTCCTCTTCATCCAAAAGTCTCCTCTTGGTTAACATCATGCTTAGCTCACCTATCCAAACTCAGATTTGGTTCCTTGACAGAGGTGATGAAAATCCTCATCATGCACACATCTCCCAGGGAAGCCCTACCCACCAGTCCTCAGGGTAAAATTCCTTTGGATCCCTCCTATTTGTATTTTTTCCAAATTTTCTTTGAGCCCTAAAAAAAATATTTCTCAACTTTATAGCCTGGTGGCCAACACACACCCTTAGGAGGGAACTCTTGGATGCCTCTGAGTATTTCCCCACTTTATCTCAGGTATTCAGTGGAGAAGGAAGTGAATATTTTTTCTCTCAGAAAAAATCAACATTCATGCTCAATTAAGCTTCAGAATTTCTTTCACATCCACATCTTGATATGATTTAAATTTCCACATTCCTCCTCATCCTACTGGAGTTCATATCTGGACCTCAATGACCTTCTATAAATAAGAATATTTGTACTTTGCACTTTGGGGAAAGAGGAATGCTTTTAAAGCTTAAATGAATGCTTAGAAAATTTAAATAACTGCTGAGAAGCCTTCTAGACAGATGTTGGAAATAGTCTGAACAGTTCAGAGGGATGTAAATTCATAAATTTGGAGCACACATCTCCAGCCCCCACGGGGTTCTCCCACAGGGCTAAACTCACTCTCCAGGTGGCTTTCTCCAAGCAGTCCCTGGATTATGCTAAGCCAGGCATAATTTCTGGCTGGTCTAGGCTAAAATCAGCAAGGAGCTGTATTTATATTTCACAGTGATAGAAGATTTCTGCACAGAGCTGCTGTCTGTGCCCTGCCTGTGTTTAGTTTGTTATTCCAGTCAAATCCACAGTGTTTGCCTACAAAAGGAAGATAAAATCAGCAATCTCTGCTGCACTGAACACATAGGGAAATGAGTGAAAATCTCAATTGTGTCCTAATAGAACCACTTGCTTTGTATTTTGTATGTGCAGTGAGCACTTATGATGTTTTTTGGACTTGGTGTTGTTTCTTAATCCAGCCTACAAAACCAGATAAAATAATTGAAACATTTTATCATTAAATTAAATAACCTCTTTTCTAATTTTCATCTGTGTTTTGAAAATACTGTATAAAAGATCAGGACTATTGCAGAAGCACCAGGATGATTCATATCATGTCAGGGTTACAAGATCTCTTTATGGATCTATTTAAAATTGCTAATTTGTTGTCTCCACCTAGAACTGCAGCCTTTTGGATAAACAGATTTGGGGTCAATTAGAGAACAAAGTGTCCACTGGGTTTATAAGGAAGAAATTTGCCTGGGTTCAGAGAATTTAGTGTCTTGGGATTTTAAATAATTAGGTGATCTTGTAGTGAAGCAGAATAAAATTTGCATAGTTAAAGCCATGGAAACAAGCTTTATTTTTTTTTTTTTTAGGACATAGGATTAGGATTTCTTAATTGAAAACAAGTGAATTACAAAGAATTTACACTGCTACAATACACAGCAAGGAATGAACTGTTTGTCCAGAGAATTAAGGACTGTGAGGTGATTTCCTTGGCTTTTAATTACCTTCACAGCCTGATGTAACTCTCTATCAATGTTTCAGCTTCCTAACCTGCAAATTGAGAGCTTTATTTCTCTTTCAGCTATAGCTGTTTATGAAAATCAATACTTATTGAATTTGGCCCAGGTCTAAAGCAACAGCTTCACAAATCTCCCACAGAACATTTCAGTGCTCCAGAGTTTTGATGTACTGACATGAGGAAAGGTGTTTACATATCAAAGTTAATATTTTCCTGCAGAACATGCTCAGAGGGGTCAGATGAGCCTGTGGAGTGTGAAACTTCTCTTCTGTGTGGGGTTAAGTAAGACTCAAAGGAAAACTTTTAGTAGTGGTGGAAAATCCTGAAACAGATCTCGAGCAGGAAAAACAAAGATTGTGGGACTGAGTAAGGGAAATGTGTCCCAGTGGGAGGAGCACCCCAGGATACATCCAGCACAACCACCTGCATTGGGCTGTGTCTCTTTTCCCCCCCAGAAATCCTATTATTCTGCATTTTGGCGTGTCTACACCGCTGGCTATGCAGCATCCGTGACTTCGCTCATTACAGCTCTAATTGTCTTTGCTGCCTTCAGGTAAATATAAATGGGCTTTTCTCAGCAGGCCTTAAGACAATTTCTCTCAGCTCCTCTTTGCTTTTGTGTTGTGGGTTTTTTTTTTTTATGGTTGTTTTCTAATCATTCCAAAACATAACTCCTTGGATGGTGATGGGTCCTTCCCTGCTCGTGCTGCAGTGTTTCAAATGTTAAAACAATCAAGCTCTGTTAATCTCCTTAATGACACCATACAGTGGAAATGCCCAAACTTTAGATAATTTTGACATTTTTTGATCATTCCTACAGTGCACATCAGGACAGACTCTGCATAAACATTGTCCCATGTCTCAGAACCAGAGTTTCCTAAATTTTGCATTCCCTCTGTGAAAGGCTGTTGCTTTCATAACTGAGAGCTACAAAAAAGAGATTTAATTAAATTTCAATGCCTTATTTGATGATGTTTGTTATTAGGAAGTGGATCTGGGGTTTGGTTGAGGCAGAGCACAGAGCAGCTCCCTGACTGTCACTGTAGGACACAAAAGAACACAGGCACACACTGCTGCTCTCAAGGTGAAGAGAAAAAGGGAAGTTTATTTTCTGACTCCAACATTTATAGATTTCCAAAAGTGACAGTGGATTGGAGGGTGACAGTGCCAGCTCTCCAATGACACTGGACAAACCAACAGTCCATCAAATTTCTCCTCCTCCATAAAAGAATGCAAAACAATGAGTTATTTGCAGAAAGTTCTCTACAAGAATGTAGAGAAAAGTTCTCTACAAGAATGTCAACATCAGAAGGCTTAAAAAATCTTAAAAAAATCAGAGCAACACCTGACTGCAGCGGGTTGGCAGCCTCAAAGGTCATGGCCCTTACAGAGGGACCCAGGAGCACGAGGCTCAGGTGTCCAGACCTTGAGGGAGATTCCTTCAGCTCGAGGCAAAATGTGCACAGGGTGGTCTAGGGAAAGGGAATCACAGGAATATTGGGCTGGAAAAGAGATTTAAGATCAAGTCCAACCACTCACCCAGCACTGCTGAGTCCATCACTAACCCAGGACCCCAAGCACCACAGCTACGTGTATTTTAAATTCCCAGAGAGTTGGGGACTCAACTGATGCCTAAAGAGGCTGACCTGGAACAGAGGCTGGACAGAGTTAAAGGAATAAAGTAGGGATTTATTAAAAGGCCTTCAAAGGATACAGCTTGGGCAGTACAAGAGCCTGGCTATGGCTCTGTCTAAGATGGATGCCAGGTCATGAGTTTTCACACTTTTGTAAGTTTTGGTCCATTTCCATATTGAGGTTGATTGTCCAATTCCAGCCCCAGGTTATGCAGTCCCACACTCCCAGTCTGCTCTCCTCAATTTGCTGTTTGTACTTTAGGCCCAAAGCTGCAGGGGTGTCCTTGGTTCTGGGGCTGGAAAAGGATTGTTTTGTGTGACTGAGCTAACACTTGGTAACACTTCATATGAAGTTCAGAGTTATTTACCAGTGCAGCACAGAATCTGGAAAACATGAAAGCTAAAACTTTAGGCATCACAACCATTTCCCTGGCAGCCTGTGCCAGTATTGACAACCTTTTCCATAAGGACATTTTCCCTAATATCCAACGTCAACCTCCTTTGCCACAACCTGGGGCCTTCTCTTGTCCTGTCCTTGTTACCTGGGGGAAGAGCCCAGCTCCATCTGGCTGTCCCCTCCTGTCAGGAGCTGTGCAGAGCCACAAGGGTCCCCCTGAGCCTCCTTTTCTCCAGGCTGAGCCCCTTCCCAGCTCCCTCAGCTGCTCCTCATCAGATTAATGCAGCTTAGGACAACTGCTCTGGAGCCATCCCCTACCATGTGACTGCCACCAATTCAATCCTTTCTTTGACCCAAAAGGGGCTGAAAAGCCTGATGCAAGCTTGTTTAACAAAAATGTTATTAAAAATAATTAAGAGGTATTGCCATAATTCGGCCTAAGACTCCCACAGTTACTCTCTGCTTCTGGCATCTCCTTTAAATGTGTGGTGATCCAAGGACAATTAGCCTGGTATTTTTATTAGCTGTAAAAGGTAACAGCTTCTCTGCTCCCCCCTGTCTTGCTGCTCTCAAATACTGACAGATCATTTATTGCTTTGCAAGGTGTCTGCAGTCTCGTGTGCTCCTGTTGGACTTTTGATGAGACCCTGAGAAACTTCTCTCAGAGAACAATTTTTATTTTCTCTTTCCATGCCAGAAAATTCCACTGCACACGGAATTACATCCACATGCACCTGTTTGTCTCCTTCATCTTGAGAGCAGTGGCTGTTTTCACCAAAGATGCTGTTTTGTTTGCAGATGAAACTATGGACCACTGCCTCATGTCCACGGTACTGAACCTCCCCTCTCTCTCACCTTGACTCAACATTTAATTCTTCATCTGAAGGCAACAGGGAGATATTTTCATCCTATTTCTCCTATTGCTATAACTGAAATCTTGAAACCAACAATATTATGCAAACCCAAAGACCAAGTGCTAAGGCTGCACTCAGCTTTGATATTTAGGTCTGTGGTCTCTAATAAAGCTCCAACAATTTCTGCCAGTGTAGAATTTAATATGTGAGATAAAAACCCCAATATTTCCCTTTCAAAAACCTAAAATAAAGTTATTTTGAATTACGAAGCCCCAAACTTACAGAAATTTTGTTGTTTCTTCATTCTTGTGTGGCAACATTGAATTCTGCCTACAGTTCTGTAGAAACCAGCCACAACAAGAGTAAACCTAAAAGGTTTTTCTTCCTCTGCACTTCCAGGTTGCTTGTAAGGCTGCTGTGGCCTTCTTCCAATTCAGTATTTTAGCCAATTTCTTCTGGCTTCTCATTGAAGGGATCTACCTGCAAACCCTGCTGCTGCTGACCTTTGTTTCCAACAAGAAGTTTGTGTGGTGGTTCATATTTACTGGCTGGGGTTAGTACTCCCTTCCTCTTTGTGCCCTGCAGTATTTCTGGTTGCATGCAGAACTAGATAAATTCTGTGTTTTGAGGTAAAAGGAGCCTGCCAAAGGTGACACTTTCCTGAGAGAAGTTGCCCTTTCATCCAGTGCTGTTACACCAAGGTCACATCATTGTATTCCCTTTCATATCTCAGTTATTTGCACCTTGGTGATGAATAATCCAGGTCTCAAGAGGATGAGTGATATGGCTGGATAATATCCTAAAAATATCTTGAATTCCTCTACTGACTAAAGAAGTTTGGGTGACTAAGTTGCCATTTGTTTTTAGCAAGCAGAATTTGACAGATTAATCTTTAACCATGTGAGCCCAGGCCTAGGAATCAAACAGTTCTATTTTTCTTTTATTTTCAGAGATGTGACTTTAAGGAATCTTTTGAGGTGATACAGCAATTGAAGTTATCTCTGATACTCAAAATAGGAATGTGAAATAAATAGGATTTCTTTCACTGCTCAGAATTGTTGATTGTGACTCTCAGATATTCCCATGTCTCACCTTGGCTGGTTTAAGATGCAGGCACCCAAACTGAGTAGTTACAATGACATTTTTTGACTTAGAAGTGAAATCCAAATTACCCTGAATAAATATTAATTTATCCTTCACCTTTAGATTTTTAGACTTTATTTAATGTAATTAAATTTTTTTTGGAGCTATTCCAAATAGGGTTGTCTGACAGTTGACTCTCAGCCCTTGATTAATCATGGCCAACTTGAGATAAGAAAGCAAACAACTCAATTAATAATGTGGTAATCCTCATCTCCTTCTGCAATCAGTGGAAGGTAAGAGATACCTCAGGGATAGCTCTCATCTTAGGTGATGTGGAGGGAAATATTTATTTTCATTAATTAAAAAGCCAACTTGAATTTAACAAGGTCCCAGCTTAAAGGAGTTGAGCAAAGGGCAAAAATTTGGAAGGACAAATTCTGAGCCCCTCCCACACATCTCAAATGATACTTAGAAAGAAATTCCCTATATTTCTGTAGAATAATCAGTGAAAATGTCATCTATTTCACACTAGAGTCCCTTTTGTGGCAGCTTTGCAAGTCACTTAGTCTTTGGAAATTCAATTCCTCAGGAGGAGAGAAAAAGCAATTTCTGCTTTATAGGCCTTAAAAAATCCCAGTCAAAAATGTAGGACAGAAGGATAAGCAGGATAAAGCAAGGCTAGAAATCACTGGATTCAGATAAATTTTCATGGAATTCTTATCATTTGATTGGTCTGGGGTGATTAGAGTCTTTAGGACAAAATTATGAAGTTTTCCAGCTGCTGTAAAAAGGGTGTTTGTTGGCCAATCCAAGATAAAAGAGCCCCAGCTAAATAAATGCCTACTCCAGCTTAAAAAGTGTTGCAATTCCTATCCCAACCTTCAGGTAATTATTTACATTTATTTCTGAAAATGTTTCACAACATCCCCTATTCTCCTTTGTTATGATTTCATTCTCCTGCCCTTTTATTCCTTTCTTTTTTTTTTCTTTTCCCTGAACTGCAAATTAAATTCTTCCATAAAATTATTGAAAATTGTCTGACCCACAAATTGACCTTTAATCCAACCTGCTGCACTGTGAACCTGTGGTGGTGCTCACAGGGGTCCCAGGAGGAGGGAAGAGATGAGAATCTTGAGTCCATGTTTCAATAGGCTGATTTGTTCTTTTATGATAGATATTGTATTAAAAGAAAATTATATACTAAAACTATACTAAAAGAATGGAGAGGAGAGGAATGGAATGATAAAATCTTGTGACTGCTCACAGCTTTGACACTGGTGGCTGTCACTGGTCATCAAGTAGAAACAATTCACATGAGACCAATCACAGATGCACCTGCTGCATTCCACAGCAGCAGATCATTATTGTTTACATTTTGTTTCTGAGGCCTCTCAGCTTCTCAGGAGAAAATATCCTAGCAAAAGGATTTTTCAGAAAATATGTCCATGAACCTATTGGCATAAAGATTCCATGGGACAGGATTTTCAAACCAATTCTTGTGTTCCTGTTGGTTTGCTCAGGAGCTCCCACTGCTGTGATGTTTGCTTGGGTCCTCACAAGAATCCATCAACAGAACACTGGGTAAGTCAGAGCTGGCATAAGGAACACAAAAAATCCTGTTTTTTACAGTGTTCTGTTTTTCTGAAGGGGAAAAAAAAGATGTGTACAGAAAAAGGTAAGGGGAAAAGATATTAACATTAACATATATTAATATCATGAATCAAAATTGTACCTTTAATTTTTACAGCTTGTACATAAGTGAAAAAATACTTTAAGTCTTGTGATTTTTATGTCCATACGTGGGGTAAAAAAATCTGATAATATCATATTAACTATCGAAATTTCTTTTAAGTTCCCTAATGCCCAGTCCTTGAAATAATTGTATTTCAAGAAAATTGCTGTTTCTGTATAAATTCAACCATGAATAACTAACCATAATCTCCTCAAATGAGAACTTCCCAAACAATCAGCATTGTCTTCAGTAGTTTCTTCTTTTGTTTCCAGTCAATTATTTTGTTTTATTTTTATCTGTATCTTTTAACATGAGCCACAGATAGAAATATTATTTGCTGTAAGCTATCCTGAAGGATTTCAGATCATTTCACATCAGCTGGAAAAGATTCTATTTTATACCCACCTGCTCAAAACTGAGGAGAGTTGAATAAGAAGTTGACTTGAGAGTGGTAAGAAGAGCAGGAAAGAAGCTTAAAAATACAAATGTGGCTTTTTTTACTTTGCTTTGGTTCTTCAATCTGTGATTCTTGATGATTAAATTTTCTTTAGATTAGACCACAGGGAAAGCAGGGACATTTAGGCAGAGCTATAAACTTAGTGTCCACCACTCTCCTTTCCTGTGGCAGAAGTGCTTTTGTGTGTTATGGGAAGCTCCCAGGGTGCAGATAAAAAACCTGGTTTTGTTTGTTGTTCCAGATGTTGGGATGATGATGAAAATGGAGTGGTGTTATGGATCATCAAAGGCCCCATCCTGCTGACTGTATTAGTAAGGTTTTTCATTTTCCCTCGAGTTTCTGCATATAGATAATTTTATCTAGTGTGCTTTTAAAATGAGTTCTTATGATTGTAACTTAAGACAAAAACATCTCCCTTATCCACAGATTTATACCACCTGAATTTAGGGAGGGAGCAATCTGGTTTTTAGGTCTGTATCTGGTATGATCCCTGTCATAAACAATGAGGAGAACAGGGGGAACATTTTTAGACCATTTAAAATCTAAATTTAAAGTTCTGACCAGAAGTACAAGGCATTAATATCAGACATAAAATGATATTAAGATGTATTGGTCTACAATAATTCAACATAACTTTCCCCATATTTTATGTACAACTCTATATTGGTGGGAAATATAATTATTATTTGTAAAGCTCTTGATCTGAGCTGAGAAGGGAGGCGCATTGGTTTATAGCAGTGCAGCTCCTAAAAGTGGGGATTTTTAGTTATTTGTACCAAAGGAAGGCATGTCCTGGATTGCAGTAAATTTACAGATTTTGTCTTGTCTTTACAGATTAACTTTATTATATTCATTAATGTGATCAGGATTCTAGTCCATAAGCTGAAATCCCAGGAGGGAGGAGGGAGCCATTCAAGCCACTTTGTGTAAGTATTTCTGGGTCTCTTAGGACTGACCTAAGTGCTGCAAGGAATTTTTTATGGGTGGGAGAACAGAATGTTCTACTCCTCTTCTAATAGAAAGAGAAGAAATGACAATGTGAACTTTCTTTTTCAGCCCAAATATCACATGTCATTTTTATTTCAGAGCAAAAAGGGTGGGGTGCATATGTCAGGGACAAAGAGAAAAGTAAAATAATAAAGTGTGAAACTTCAAAAGCTTGAAAGTGTAAACAGTAAATGTTAGGTGATTAATCCAGCTCACTCCCAATCCTTTCCACACAAATGGCCACATAGAGAAAGATGCAGTAACAGGATAAATTCTCTGCAGTAACAGGATAAATTAAATAGACAAAAAAGAAAATAAAATGCATATAAATAAAATAAAATAGATAGAAATAAATAAAGATGTAGTAACAGGACTAAGCCTGGTCCTGGCTGTTTACAAACCCCTCACAATCATTGGGGATCCCATCAGAGCACTCACAGAACCTTTCCACTTCTCCAAATTTCTTCATCCAAGTGAATGCAGCTGCCTCCATTTGGAGCTGTTCTCTGAATTTCAAATGTCCCAACATACAATTGCTGTCACTCATTCCCTGTTTCTAACAGTGCATTGTTCTTTAATTCTTCTTTTCCAGGAGGCTTGCAAAGTCCACGTTGCTGTTGATCCCCCTCTTCGGGGTGCACTACATTGTGTTTGCATTTTTCCCAGAGAGCACTGGGCTGGAGGCTCGGCTCTACATCGAGCTGGGCCTGGGCTCATTTCAGGTAAGAGGGAACCCAATTTAACAGCCCTGAGAGCTGTTTGGTCTGTACAACCCTGTGGTGGTGTTTGAGGGAAGAGATGAGAATCTTGACTCCATGTTTCAGAAGGCTGGTTTATTATTTTATGATATATATTATATTAAAAGGAAATGATATACTAAAACTATACTAAAGAAAGGGAGAGGAGACATCAGAAAGCTCGAAAGAATGAATAATAAAAACTTGTGGCTGAACAGAGTTTGACACAGCTGGACTGGGATTGGTCTTCAAGTAAAAACAATTTCACATGCTGGGTAAACAGTTCTCCAAATCCCATTCCAGAGAGCAAAACATGGAGAAGCTGAAGCTTCCCAGCTTCCCAGGAGAACAAATCCTGGCAAAAGGATTTTGCATAAAATATGTCAGTGACACCACCCCACTTCAGGCTGGTTATTAGAGTAGGATTTATTAATGCATCCAAATTCAATGCACACATCCCATCTCACTCCTTCAGGAGCTCCTCTGTTCCTTGCTCCCTTATTATTTGAAATCTCTGGGTGAGACTTCGTATGAATAATCACAAAAGAAATAAAATATCTATGTTTATGGAATAACAATGAACACCTTGAAGACCAGTCTGTGGGTTAAGGTGAACTGATTGAAAATGATTTCACATGTAACAATGGTAAGAGGAGTGGTAAATAGGAGTACATAACCACCTGCTCTGCCCTCACCCTTTAGGTGTAGTGAGACATGTTAATATCTCATTGTTTATTTTGCTGTTCCCCTACTCAGAACACGGATTTGAGAGGGTCAGGGCCTGTGTGTGGTACATTTTGTACTGAAGAGCTGATTTCTTTTCCCATCCCCTTTCCCCTGTGCCCCACCACAACTTGTCCACATTGACATGTGTTGCAAAGGATCCCTCTTCCATGCTTGCCTTATCTGAGGGAGAATTTGTTAGTAGGTACAGTGAACAGCAAGTTAATCTTTTCTCTCTCTGTACAAGGGCAATAATAAATATAAAATGTCACCACTCCACTGAGAAATTTAATTCTATTATGAAAACTCAATAAATAGTGTCACACTGCCTGAACTCCAATAGAAAACTGGGAAATATGCATTCTTTGTTGTCTTGCACACACTGGGAATGAAACTCGATGTCTGTTATTGATTCCAGATGTTAAATCCATGTTTTTTCTCCCCCTACCCTCCCTGTCCTAGGGTTTTGTTGTTGCTCTCCTGTATTGCTTCTCAAATGCAGAGGTGAGTAGCAAGTACATGAGATGATCAAAACCTTTAAAACTCACAGTTCCCTCTTGTTTTTTAATTTCTTTTCCTATTTTCAGAACAGATCTGTCTTTGAGCTGCTCCTGAAACCATGACATCCCCATATCTTTTTTTGTCCCTTGGTAGCTTTGTTGACTTTATTTGTATTCATACAGTTCTGGCAGGAGGACACAAAATAAACTTTGAAGCAATGACCCTTTAAAAAATGGTTGCTGAATTTCCTGTCAGGGGGCTTTTCTCCTGATTTATGTTTGATACGGAAAGCTTGAAGTTCTCCTCACTTTCTCTAGGTTTATTCTCTCCTGGTGACTTCTTCATTTCCCCCTTCCCTTTCTTTGACCCTTTTTCCTTTCTCCTTTCCTCTTTCTTTTTCCCTTTCCCCCTTTTCTTCCCTTTCCCCCTTTTCTTCCCTTTCCCCCTTTTCTTCCCTTTCCCCCTTTTCTTCCCTTTCCCCCTTTTCTTCCCTTTCCCCCTTTTCTTCCCTTTCCCCCTTTTCTTCCCTTTCCCCCTTTTCTTCCCTTTCCCCCTTTTCTTCCCTTTCCCCCTTTTCTTCCCTTTCCCCCTTTTCTTCCCTTTCCCCCTTTTCTTCCCTGTCCCCCTTTTCTTCCCTGTCCCCCTTTTCTTCCCTGTCCCCCTTTTTTCCCCTTTCCCCCTTTTTTCCCCTTTCCCCCTTTTTTTCCCTTTCCCCCTTTTTTTCCCTTTCCCCCTTTTTTTCCCTTTCCCCCTTTTTTTCCCTTTCCCCCTTTTTTTCCCTTTCCCCCTTTTTTTCCCTTTCCCCCTTTTTTTCCCTTTCCCCCTTTTTTTCCCTTTCCCCCTTTTTTTCCCTTTCCCCCTTTTTTTCCCTTTCCCCCTTTTTTTCCCTTTCCCCCTTTTTTTCCCTTTCCCCCTTTTTTTCCCTTTCCCCCTTTTTTTCCCTTTCCCCCTTTTTTTCCCTTTCCCCCTTTTTTTCCCTTTCCCCCTTTTTTTCCCTTTCCCCCTTTTTTTCCCTTTCCCCCTTTTTTTCCCTTTCCCCCTTTTTTTCCCTTTCCCCCTTTTTTTCCCTTTCCCCCTTTTTTTCCCTTTCCCCCTTTTTTTCCCTTTCCCCCTTTTTTTCCCTTTCCCCCTTTTTTTCCCTTTCCCCCTTTTTTTCCTTTCCCCCTTTTTTTCCCTTTCCCCCTTTTTTTCCCTTTCCCCCTTTTTTTCCCTTTCCCCCTTTTCTTCCCTTTCCCCCTTTTCTTCCCTTTCCCCCTTTTCTTCCCTTTCCCCCTTTTCTTCCCTTTCCCCCTTTTTTTCCCTTTCCCCCTTTTTTTCCCTTTCCCCCTTTTTTTCCCTTTCCCCCTTTTTTTCCCTTTCCCCCTTTTTTTCCCTTTCCCCCTTTTTTTCCCTTTCCCCCTTTTTTTCCCTTTCCCCCTTTTTTTCCCTGTCCCCCTTTTTTTCCCTGTCCCCCTTTTTTTCCCTGTCCCCCTTTTTTTCCCTGTCCCCCTTTTTTTTCCCTGTCCCCCTTTTTTTTCCCTGTCCCCCTTTTTTTTCCCTGTCCCCCTTTTTTTTCCCTGTCCCCCTTTTTTTTCCCTGTCCCCCTTTTTTTTCCCTTTCCCCCTTTTTTTTCCCTTTCCCCCTTTTTTTTCCCTTTCCCCCTTTTTTTCCCTTTCCCCCTTTTTTTTCCCTTTCCCCTTTTTTTTTCCCTTTCCCCCCTTTTTTCCCTTTCCCCCCTTTTTTCCCTTTCCCCCTTTTTTTCCCTTTCCCTCTTTTTTTCCCTTTCCCCCTTTTCCCTTTCCCCCTTTTATTTCCCTTTTTCCTTTCCCAGATCTGCTCATGTAATCAAGACTTTGTTCAAACACTTTCTTTCCTGTTTTTATAACATTGGTAGAATTTGGCTAAACTCCCTGCAGTAGAATGTAGTGACCCTATCATTTAAAAACCTCCCTGAACTGGCTGGCACTTCCCCCCAAAAGAGCAGAACAAATCAAAACTGATGAGAAAACATACAACTGCATCTCATCCTCAGAAAAGTGAATAAATTAGTTGAGAACGACACACTAATGGTTCTCAGTCTCTGCAGTGGCTTAAACTTGGACAATCCTCATAGAACATGGAATAATTAATGTTGGAAAAGCCCTCCAAGATTGTCAAGTCCCAGCTGTGCCCAGTGCCCACCCTGTCCCCAGCCCAGAGCACTGAGTGGCCCCTCCAGACCTTCCTTGAACTCCCCCAGGGATGGGCACTCCAAAGCTCCCTGGGCAGCCCCTGCCAAGGCCTGAGCACCCTCTCCATGGGGAAATTCCTGCTGGTGTCCAGCTGATCCTCCCCTGGAACAACTTGAGGCTGTTCCCCCTCCTCCTGTCCCTGTTCCCTGGGAGAAGAGGCCAGCTCCCACCTACAACCTCATCTCAGGGAGTTGTGGAGACCAAGAAGGTCCCCCCTGAGCCTCCTTTTCTGCAGGCTGAGCCCCTCAGCTGCTCCTCACAGGATTTCCTCTCCAATCCCTCCATTGCCCTTCACTGGACACACTCCAGCACCTCACAATGGCTAAAAGGAGGTGCAAGGTGCAAGTAACCCAACCTATGAGTAGCTACCTATGAGTAATTCCTAAACTGTGTTTGTTACTTAGGAAAACAATTTATAATGGCCATTCTGAGAGAGTGCCTTCAAGACTTAGCTGGGAATAAAGAGAGCTCTACTTCCAACCTGCCTTCTGTATCACAGCCTCCTTGCCAGCAGCCTTTTAATTGCTTCCACAGCCTTTTAATAGCTTGCACATTGTACCTCACAACACAGAAATGCAGCAGGTGTTAAAAACAGGACAGGCAGAGCCTGATCTCTGGCCCCAAGATGAAGCTGGGTTGGCTTTTTTCCACATTTCTCAGGGATAACTGCTCCTGGAGCAGCTTGGCCACTCATTACCACTTGGCAGTGCATCTGTTGTGGCTCCTTGCAATCATAGAAACTAATTATTATTTTCTCTGTGTGTGTGTTTCTTCAGTTTTGAGTGTCTGTGACAATGTGAGAGACTGTGCTGCTTCCAGGGGAGGTGTTGTGAGTAAGGATGAAACTGAGGAGTGCTGGAGGGCCTTGAGTTTGCTGGGATAGAGCTGGAATATTGGATTGGTGGAGGAAATGAACTGGAATTGTATTCTTTCACCACTTGGTAGCTACAAACTCACAACATTCATACATTTTCAGTATCTGCACACAACATGTCACAGTAGATCAACATTTCATGAATATTCAATAATGATGAGTAAATACTTCCATCTTCAAGGTTTTTGTTTTCTTATCTTTGAAAATGATTACGAATAATTCAGTGGATTCCTGTTACTGTCACAGCCTTTAGTCTCCTTTTCTACTTCAACAGGACCAACATTTGATCCTGAAACATTCATATTGCTTTACTTCTGACCAGCCTTTTTCCTCCAACAAAACAAAATTGGTTCCAAAAAGCCTTTCACCATGAGCACAAGCCACTCTCAGCATTTTCTGTTCTGAGATCCACTTTGAAGCCTTATAACCTGACAATAAATCATATCAAAAATACAGGGTAGAAATTATGATTTTCAAAAGGCATACTGTGGGATTGCACCCAAACAAAACTTTCAAATGACATTTCTGAAATAGATGACCTTTGATGGCCTCTTATTTATTAGGCTCTTGGAAGATGCAGAGACCCATCCATGAAGTTGTACTCAGGGGTTGTTTTTGTGGTTAACAGGGAAAATTAAGGCAGAATAGGGGCCACCAAAATGAAAATATTGCCAGTGACCTGCCCTGATGGCCAAATGTACTTCTGCATGCCATCCTCTGATTTTTTGAAATTAAATCTGTTTCTTTTCAAAAGGAATAAGGACAGAGTTCAAGTCCTTCTAAAAATGTGTTAAGGCTTAATCCTGGCTTATCTAGGCTAAGTACTCAGGCAGACTTTTGGGCATATCCAGTGTTCATTAAGCCTTAATTTTCTCTTTGTCTGTAACTTCCTGTAGGTTCAAACTGAGCTGAAGAAGCAGCTGTGCAGGTGGCAGTACCAGGAGTACCTGACCTTCAGCCACAAGCACGGGGCTTTGTCCAGAGAAACCAGCCCAGTCAACTATGTCACTCAGCTCTCCCTGCTGGACAAAATCAGCCCCAAAAGGAGAACCTCTGTGCTCCAGGATGGTGCCACCACTGTCTGAGGGGCTCCAGCAGGACCAGTTGGTGGGACTCTGCAATGGGTGGCCAGCTGGGTCCTTTGTGGCTTTCCATAGCATCAGGAGCTCTCACCCCAAATAATAAAGGGATGGGACTATTTTTGGGCTAAAAATTATTTATTGTTCAGATAAACAGCAGTCTCAGAGGCTGTGAGATTTTAAAGAAGCAAGAAGGTTTCCATAGCTCAAAGTAGTCACAAGTTCTTTGTTACAAGGCAATATAGAACTTTCTAACCCAATAGAGAGTTGTTGCAAGGTTTATTTTGGTTTTCTAACCCATCAGCTTTACTTAGTTTTGCTGCATTGCAGATACTTTTATCCAATGGGTTTCTGTCACACTTACACACATCAGCTTCTGTTATAACTTCTAAACTCAGCTCACTCCATACAGCCCCACCACTGCATTAAAACCCCTTCACCATCTTATCAATAGTTTTTTACTTAAGGCATATTCCTACTTACAACTACAGAAACAAAAGTTGATGATTTTTCTACTTAATGCCTGTATGCTTTATTTTTCCATCAATCCAAGTTCCTTCCAAGGCTGCAGATCAAACCCTCCTGGCTCTGTGGAAGTTTCTGTCTTTCCATTTCCCACAAGGAGCCTTCTGTAAATTCCCTGTCCTGAACAGGAGCTGCTTTTCTCACCTGGCAAAGGTCTGCATCACAACCCTGGTTCTCTCTCTCCTGAAGCATAAAACAGCCTTGTTCTGTTGTGAAAAGCCAGACTTTGAGCTAGAGTGAATCGACAGATTAGCAAACAAACAAACAAAAAAACCCCAAAACACAAAACAAAAAACCAACCAACCAACCAAAATAAAAAAAATAAAAAAAAAAAAAAACCAAAAACCCAAAACCTAAACCATTAACTCCTTCCAGACCCAGGCCCAGAATGCTTGTCATATCTTTGTTAGCATTTCCCAAAATTTCCAGTTTGTAAGACCACGACTCCTAACCATCATTTGAAAGGGTTATTTGCTGGCCAAGCTTTGTCATAATGATTTCTGATGTTTTACTACTTGTTTTGAGATGTCTTGAGACAATCTAATGGAAATTAAAAACAAAAACCTGACAAGCACTTATCTATAGAACAGTAATCTGCTTTAAAAGGAAACACAAAGGGTCTTCAGTGAACACAAAAAAGTGACACAAAACACGTGCTTGATTTTTTTTTTTTCTTCTAAGCCTGTTGAACAGAGATTAAATTAGGTCAGAAGATCCCAAATCCTTTCTGGTCCAAAAAAAAAAAAAAAAAATATGGAGCAGCCAAATATTAGGCAGAAGATGTGGGAAGGAATAAATCAAAGCAAACCCAGTGCCAGGTGCCAGCTGGGCTGCCTTGTGCTCAGAGTGACTTACAGACCCAATCTTAGTGCCCAGATGTTTTTTTTTGTGGGAGAAACTTTCAACACCTTGCAGATGAATCAGTGAGACACCCAAATAAAGGGTAATTCTGTGCTTTTTGACTTTTTGAAGTCTCAGTTCCATCCAGCATTTCTCAGCTCGTTGTCACCACCCCCAGTGAAGTGACAGAACTGAAGAAGGGATGATCTGCTCATTGCAGCCCCAAAGCACAAAGAAATGCAAGAGGCTCCTGACAGCATGATTGCAGATGTTCAAAATGCAGGACTGGAAGTCTCTGCACCAAAAGTCTAAGACATTTCACCATGAATGTACTTGGGATGGAGAATCACAGAGCAAACAATTAGACCACAGAATATACAACTCAGAACCAATGTCAGCAATTTACAGGGTTTACAGCAGCTTTTAGGAGAAGTCAGTTGGATCAGGCCAATTTTGGGGATCGCCAGTGGTGAACTTGCACCACTTTCCAACCTATTGAGAGGAGACTGCAACATTAAGTCTCCCAAACCTGAGGCCCAAGAAGCCCTTGAGAAAGTTATTGAGGCCCTTCAACAACGACAAACATTTAATTTTGTGATGTCACAACCATTTCTTCCTGCAATATTAGGAGAAAAACTGCAATTGTATGGTCTCATATTTCAATGGGACACCTCAAAGTGAGATCCCTTGCTGATAGTCAAATGGATTTTCATATCCTACAGATCTCCAAAAACAATTTTTACAGCATTGGAGATGACAGCTCAGGTCATAATCAGAGCCAGAGTGGGATTGCTGACAGTGGCAGGTAAATATTTCAGCTTTGGTTCAGGGTCAGGATGCTCCCCCAGCTGAGAGCCAGAGCTGTGCTTGCACCATTTTTTGGGTGACCTTCCTCTTTCATCAGGACTGAGCTGGACTCCACCTCAACCTCTCCAAAAGCAAAGAAAAGGCACAGGAGGAACATGGGGTGGGTCAAGACAGGAGCATTTCCCAGGAGAAGCTGCATCAGGCTTGGAGAGCACAGCCATCCATTCACTCTCTGAGTTCCAGTATCAATTCAGTTTTAACAAAACCAGTATTCCAATCCCTCAGTTTGCCCTGCTCTTGGTTAATTATTCAGCAAACATTTGACACCAGGAAATCTCTTTGCTGATTTTAAGTGCTTCATCTCTAGTTCTATTAAAGCAGAGATTAATTGTCCAGGCTTCTATAAATATGATTCTAATAAATTATTTATTAATTAGGCATTTAACCCACCTGTCCCAATGACATATGTTTGTTGTAATGAGAAATTTTGTCTATTCTGACCTTCTTATCAACTTTAATTGTAAAAGTAACCTCTGTTCCTGTGCTTTGTTGCTGAGCATAGTAATGAGAATTTGTACACAAAGTGTTTGATGTACATCCCTAAAATTCAAGTGGCAATTACAGCTGTTGTGAGCTTGTAGATTCACTTTATGTCAGTTTGGATATTTCATTTGTACATTTAATTTGTGTCTGTTTGAATATTTCATTTGAGGCTTTATAAAATAAAAGGTTAATAATCCTTAACCCTTAAGGGAGTTAACTCCCTTAAGGGAGTGCTGAAATTTCTCGCAGAAATAATTGATTTGGGCTGTGAAAAGAACCCTGATCCCTTTCTGGTGACACACCTGAGTTCGTGTGGGTGTGTTTATGACTCGGGAATGCTTCAGGCAGGGATATTTTGCTTTTTGGAAAGCCTGGGAAAGCAGCAGCAGCGTCCCAAGCCGTGTTCAGCTGTGCTGTGTGTTCCGTGTGGAGCCACTGCCACCTCCTGGAGCTGGATGTGTGCAGCCACAAAGCCAGGCAGGGCTCCCAAACCTCTCCTGAGTGAGTTTCAAACCACTCCCAAAGGGCAGCTGCAAGAGACAATTAAATTGCATCAGCTGTTTTCTCCTCTTCTAATCCCCTGGTGTCTTTTGCAGTGTTTAACTCTCCAGGAATTATTTTTAAATCCCTTTGCAAACTACATGATGCCCTGAAAAGATCAAAACCTACTTTTTCCAGCTGTTTTTTATGGTGTTGCAGCAAAGACAGTTTGTTAAGGTAACTGAAATTTCTGAGAGTAGATTTCTAACTCTGATAATGTCAGCATGTTTTTTTAGGAAATTTTGATTTATTGGGCTCTAAATGAAAAGAAATCCTTCCAGCAGGCAGCTTTATCTATTTTGCACATTGAGAGCTTCCCTGAGGCTGCCTAACACACCCAGAGCAAAAATTATTTGAGTATCTGAGGAGGATTTGTTCAATTGCAGAAAATACAACTGAATTCAAGGTAGTTACTCCTTGACTAAATGAAGTTTTCCTTATTGAAAGAGTGAATATTTACACAGGACTTGCAGAGTGGCTGAAATACTTTTGGAGGTGCCTTTTCTTTCTCTGCCTAAAAAATACCCAAACAAACAGGCTACAGAAAACATTTAGAAATTAGAGTTTTTGCAGACACACTGTTGTTTTTTTTTTTTTTTAATTTGATTTCTGTGATTAGGGACACACTGACTGGTGCAGCCATTCTGCACACGGTGGCAAGGGGAGACCCATCCTGTGCCCCATTATCCAGCCCTCAAACAAAAAAAGGGCTGAGGCTGCCTCAGCCCATGGTGGAAATCCATGTGAAGGGCATTTACAGTGATTTGAAACATGGCAAAAATGAATATATGTAGATTTGCCCTGTCCTTCTCAATGCCCCACCTGCCCATGGCTCCCTTTGCTCCCAGGTCCTGCCTCAGTGATGCTGTGGGGTGGTGATGTCCAGCCCTGCTGCTCCCTGACACATCTCTGACCTCAATTTCACTAAAGGTCTGTCCATTCTCCCATCAGAGCCCATGGCTCCAAACACCTTTACTTTGGCCCAACAGTGAGTTAAAGATGCAGCCTGTGTGGGGGATTCATGGGGGACAGGCAGAGGTTGATGGTAACTGATGGAGGAAGATGGGGAAAATATCAGAAATAGTTCATCTTTTGTGGAATCTTCTGTTTCAGGAGTTTGAATGTAATTCCCAGAATTCCCAGAATGACCAGGTTGGCAGAGACCTTCAAGACCATCCAGTCCAACCCAGCCCCAACAGCTCAACTCACCCCTGGCACCCAGTGCCACATCCAGGCTTTGTCAAACACACCCAGGGATGGGGACTGCACCACCTCCCTGGGCAGCCATTCCAGAACTTTATCACTCTTTCTGGGAAAAACTTTTTTCCTGATATCCAACCTAAACTTCCCTTGGTGCAGCTTGAGGCTGTGTGCTCTGGTTCTGCTTTAAAAATTTTTACTTGCTGCTTTAAAAATGACCCTGATGATAAAACTTTTCAGGTTTGCTTTGGCTATAAAAGAAAGGAAGCCTTGAAGCACATCTGGTGCTACAGAGACCAATCTACTTCCACTTTTGGCCACTGGCAATGTCTTTGTTTGAGGACAACAGAATTCCTGCTCCTGTTTATGTTCTGTAGGAATGATATTTAGCCCCCTGTGGATCAAACCCAGAGGCACAGGGGTTTTTAGAGAGTGTGTTACATTTGGTTTGGTGATATTGACCCACAGTCCTCCCTGATACTGATGCAGGGAGATAAACACCAGTGGTTTGTGGAGAAGGAACACTGCAAGGCAAAGACCTCACCCCTGGTTGGTCCAGAACTGACTTTGACCATCACATTCCAGGGTCTCCTTCCCATGAAGAAGCCAGTGAACCCTTTTAGCCCAAAGAGCTTCTGCTGCAGGTAAAGAATACACTACCCTCTAAGTTCACAGACAAAAAGTTCTCTTTGGTGCAATTTTATATCAGAACAGACTTTTACAAAATGATAATACATTTATTGTGTCATCTACAGCAGTATACATGTTAAAAACAATTTCTCAAAACACAAAAAAGGTTAGAAAGCAGCAGTTGATATCTGTGTTTCCACCTCATAACAAAGCTGAATAACCCCAGATCCCATTACCAGTTAAACCAATTTTGACCAAAAAAGGTCAGTATTAGACCAAACAGGCCAGTAACTTTGTACCTTGACACAGTCAAAAGCCAAAATACAGCTTTCCATCCAATGACTTGGTTCTTCTCAGAGCTATAGCAGGTTGCATTGCCACTAGATTGACAAGTAGAAGGGAAAGAGAATGAACACACCAAATATTTGCTTTTTTTACAGATTATACTGATACACAAAGGCCTCTTGAGACTTCTCTGCAAGCACAAAGTCCATTGGGAAAGGCAAATGCAGAAGCCTAAGTAATTTCAGACACTGAAGAGTGTCATATCACACAGTGTCATATCACACAGTAATTCTTCACATGGATGAATTCCCCAAAAGAAAGCCAATGGGAAATTGCAATTTGAATCATAAGAAGGTGAAAGACCATGAGGTTCAAAACATTGTTCAAGCTCTGCTGGTGTGTTTTCATACACAAAGTACAATGTGTATTTAGCTGAACTTAGCTCTTTAGTACAGATATACACGGAGCATCATCAACATCAGAGCATCCTCAGCTGCTACTGCATCCTCCAGATCCTCCTACCTGGTTCTTAAATGCAATTCTGAACTGGTTGCATGTGCCTGACTGCAAAAATCAGAGGGTAAATTCCTTTCTTTTTTTTTTTTTTTACTACATGTGCACTGTTACTATGGTTTGTTTCTGGACACAGAAGTGCTGGTTGTGTGGACACAATCTGACAGGGAGAACAAAGCATCCTGAAAACTCTCCATGAGAGCTCCTAACTCCATACCAGGCATGCACCTCCCCCAAATTTGGTTGGTAATACCCAACAGGGGCCAGCTCAAAGCTTTTCAAGACCATAATTTCTCAGCATGCATGAGACAGAACAATAGTGACTGGGCAAAGTTGCCCAGGAAAATTCATTTCTATCGAGGCTTCCCCAGGGTCAGCATCTGTCTCTACTCTGGTCAGGGAGATGTCCTGGAGGAGAGAAACAGCCACTTGCAAAGTGTGAATCATCTCACCCTGGAGCAGACATCAAAAATGTTTGATGCTTGTCCTCTGAAATTGCTCATTTCTCTCTTGTGACCAAAAAGGCAAAGTGGAGAAACCAGATTAAAGGAAGAAATCTTCCCTTTTGGTGTCTAAGTGATGTGGGTGTGTCCTGAGCCTTCTGCTCAAGATCTCTTCCAGAGGTTTAGCTCTGAGCCACAGTACCTCATGCCAGTTGTGCCAGATGTTGAAAGAGGCACATCTAATACAGCCCTTGACATTCAACCCCTAAGGAAGAAAACTACTTAAGAACAGATATTTGGTTGTATTTTTGCATTTTGTACATTTTCACAGTGGCAGAAAAAAAGCCCAAGGAGCACTGCCTCAACTGAGATGGTAAAGTCTGACTTTGGGCTGAAAGCCACTCTGTGATTTCCTAGATATCCACAGATATGACTTAGGAGCTACAGCAGACACTAATCCTGTCAGGCAGGATCCCATGTGGTGTCCACAATCCTGTTCTTACCAACCTTTTAGACCCCCCATGCTGTGGCAGCTCTGCTGAGGTCACAGAAGAACAACATTCATAATATGAGCACACCTTGCTCTGGAAGCCTTGCCCACCTGAGAAAGATCTCAGAACAAAAGAGAAGGTCTGGTATTGTGGAATCACATAATCTTATGGGGAAAATCTTACTTTATTGAATTTTCTGGGTTTTTGATCTGTGGGAGCCTTTGCATAAATACAGAAAGGATTAAAGCTCTTCAATGGCCTTAAGGAATCTATTCCTATACAAAGAATGAATTCAATTTCCTTAATAATCATCCTTAATTTCCTTAATAATCATCCATGGACACTTCAGGAACCATCTCTGGGCTCTGAAGCCTCCACAGACTGAAAACTTCTGGCATGGGCAATTGTTTCTGAAACTCTCTTGAAACCCAAGTCCAAATACCAAGGCAAATAAAGCCAATTAAATTCATGGGGTTTGCATTTCTTTTGTTGCTACTGTTTGTTAAAGAACAATTTTTTTTTTTTTTGCTATAACTCTGAAATTTTGATATCTAATTTCTGTCTGGATTCAGCTGGAAAAATAGTGTAAAGTTGGATATTTGTATGGTTCACAGGCCACATTTAGTAGACATTTAGTAGTAATGTCAGACAAAAGCACTGAAACCTCCCAAATTGACACAATCAGTGTATTTTAACCTATTTTAATGCTGATTTCCTGCAGTATTTTGACTGAATGTGTGTCCCATCCATTTGATTGGAAAAGCTTCCCTTGCAAGATTTAACTGAAAACCAAAAAACAAAAATGTTGGAATTATTTTCCTTTTAGGTTTGGCTGAACAAAAATTGCTCAACCTCCAAATCTCATTTATACACTTTCAAGAACTGGAAATCTTTCTCTTCATTTTTATTGTTCCTTTTTTATTTCCTTTTCTCCCTTGGAAAAGGAAATAAAAGAGGAACAATAAAAAAGGAACAATAAAATTACCTGCTTCCAGGTAATTTTCCTGCTATTTTTAAAAGTTCCATGTCTGTCTGTATTTGATTCTTTTCACTGGTTTTGCTGCCCAAATTTGGATTAGAGCTGAGAGAAATGCAGCTTAATAGCATGACTATTTTTAGTCTTATCTTGCAGCTGTATGATCAAAGAGAAACTGTAGACTTCATCTGAAATAATGTTGTTTATATCTCAGGAAAAGAGAAGGAAACTGGAGGCAAGATCAGTGTGACAAGGAATCTAAGTGAGCCAGGAGTTATTTCAACTCCAGGTTCAGATAAAAGTTTTTAACTGCTAAAAATGTTTTACAGTAACTTTTCAGTGGGAAGAGAAGGTGAAAAAAAGATGCTGAATTTTAAAAGGAGAGGTGATCAGTTTAGGAATGGGAGTAAAATATTATGAAAATAATGGCAGTTGAAGAGCTTCCTTCATATTGAGTGAATATGTTTTGTTCTTGATCATTTTAGCTTTGCCTGTTTTTAATTACTGGTTTCTTTTGTCTGTGGGACTTTTGAAAAAAACCCTGAATTTTTGAGCTGACCAGAGGTCCCTTCATATGCAACCACTGGATCAATCCTTCTATTCAGAAGCAGAATTTAATTCACTATTGACCTAAAAATCTTATGAAAATAAACAATTTTATAATACATGGGCAAGGCAAATTATGGCAACTAATCCTTCTGTCACTGCTGAGGAGGATCAGAGTCTCACAGCCAGGTTTTTAGCATGAGTGCAAGAAACTCTCTCTTGTGTCCCATTCTGGTCCTCAAAATGCAAGAAAAAAGTGGCCAGACTGGAGAAGGTCACAAAGAGGACCATGAAGATAATCAGAGGGATGGACAAGGGGGGCAGTGAAGAAGAGTTGAAGGAATTTTTCCCTGGAGAAAAGAAGCCTCAGTGGCCACCTCATCATAAAGAGTGGTCAGAAAGAGGGTGAAGGTTCTCTTTTCCACAAGGATCCACATGGAGAATACAAGGGTGACAAGCTGCACCAGGAGAGGGATCATCTTGAAAGAAAGAAATTGTTTTTAGAGTGAGAACAGCTCTTCATGGGAAGAACCTCCCCAGAGGGGTGGTGTGGTCCCTGTCAGGGGAGGTTTTCAAGAGGTGACTGGACAGGATGTGGGATAAACTCATCCTGGCTCCCTGTCTCATGAAATGTTGGACCAAGTTTGTCATTGAAGGTCACCTCCAGCCTTGGTTGTTGATTCTGTGAACTTCATTCCCTTATGGAAGGTATCTCACACTTGCCATTGATGATGCAGAGAGTCCAGGAAGAGTCACCTTTGCCAAGGGAAACTCAAATGATCAGTTCATGGCCACTTCTGGTTGTTATTTAGCCTTGTAATTGCACTGTCCTTAAGGTGCAGTGAGAGACAGATGCTGAAAGGGAGCAGCCAAACACCCAATAAAGTGTCTGGATTTCACTTCCAAACTGCATTTTCCTCTGGACTCACCTACCTTCATCCCTTCTCCCACCACCCCATTTTAACACTTGGTTTTCAAATGCAAATATTTAAATAATGCAGAGGAACATGAATGGTTTTCCTCTACGGTTACAAAACTTCCCAGAACTAAGCATTTAAGGTTCTTTCCCTGGGCTCTGAGTTCCAGAAATACTAAAAGTGACAGTAAAAGGAGGTGACATCACCATGCAGCAATGAAACAGCCTCATCCTTTACAATTTAGGTTGTAGTTTTCATTTTGGGATGTGAATTGTCCTGCAATACCAGCACTCCACACTGACAAATCAATAATCAAAACAGTGGTTAGATACAGTAAATAGTCACAAAACCTGCAGCACAAAAAGTTCTCTGTACATTTACAAAAGCAAAATAAGAAAATTAGACAGGAAATACATTATGGACATGGTAGAAAAAATGGCTCAAGGAGCACTGCACACTTTTTTTTGTTTGCTTGTTTTAATGATGTACTGTTTTTAATAACACAGCCTTTCTAGCTCCAAAATATATTTCACAGTGAAAAATCAAACAAAGCACTGTTACACTCAGTTGATATTTACACACACAGAGAAGCAAACTGCCTGTTGGATTCTTCCCTCCTCAAACAAATGGAAAAACAGCCACTGTGGGGTGGCCACGCCTGGCCAGCACCTGCAGCTTACATTCAACAGAGAGATTTGTGGAGAGCTCACTGGTGCCATGGCATCAGAGTCTGGATCCCATAACTGTGTCCACCTCAAGTGTGACCTGTCCCTTCCAGGGACACTGGGAAAGTTCCAGCAACTCAGGAAAAGCCAAATCTGCCAATGCATCGACACTTTTATTCAGAGAAATAAAATCAAAATAGGTTTTGTTTTTCTTCTTTTTTTTTTTTTTTTTGTTTGTGTATAATATATTTTATAATTAATCTGTTGAAGATCCCATTTCTTCTGGTAAATTCAGTGCTGGTGAACAGATTCAATTTTTCTACTGAACAAGAAACACAATGTCTGCAACAGCAGAAATTTTCCCTCCACTGCTCTCCAAACTCCTGAGCATTGGCTCAAGGATTGAAGGAGCAAATCCAACTTTTCACAACTTTTCCATCCTCGGACTCTCTATCTGGGACCACCAGAAATTAATGGTAATAACAATGTGCTGAGGCCAAATCCCAAGTCCAGGTCAAGCAGTTTATTCTAACAATCACAGCAGTTTTCTGTACTGATTTAATTTAGCTGAGGACCTGGTCTCTACTGGGCAGGCTCAGGGGGTGGTTTTGGTGATGTGGACATTTTCCCACAAGGCACTGGACTGAAATCCACCAACTCAAACTGCAGATCACTCTAGGATGCCCAGGAAAACAACAAAACCCAGAAGTAAACTCAGAATAATTTCAACAACTGAAAAAAAAAAAAAAAATCCAAACACCTTCTTGCTCTGGGCTGAAACAAGAAAAAGTCTCCAGATAGAGGCAGTTATTTGACATCTTTTTCTCCACAATTCTAATTTGTTAATGGTTGAATACTGGCAAATAGCCATTCATGCAAAAAACACCTTTTTTTCTTTTTTAAATAATACATTTACAGTGTTGGCAATATAATCCTTGTGAAAGCCCATCCTACAGAAAATTGCCAAATATGAATTTACCTGATAAATCTGCCCTTCCCCAACTCTGTCTGGGCAGCAAAGTACCTGATTCCTGGAAAAACATTCTAAAATAGCTTTAAGAAACATCTGAAGAAAGACAAAGAGCCAATCTATCAGTTAAAAACACTTTGACTTTTACCGAGAGCTGGGAAGAGGGAAAAAAATTCTGCTCTCAGAGCAGCAGATCAGTGCTGTATACTTGGGGGAAAAAAGGTGTTTGGATCATAGAAATCCCATTTATGAACGTGGAGTGCAATGGAAGGGATTTAAGCAGTTTTGCTGGTCCTCTGTGCCACGGCAGATTTCACATGACAGGGCTGTCCCTATCTCTTAAGAGCATGATCCTGTACCAATATGACCTCAAGCAACATTTCTGTCTGTTTTGAATTAAATTTACATTCATTTAGATGGCTCCAGCCAAGAGCAGAATAGTCCCATAAAGGATTATGTAAGTGTTAAGTATTACTATAATTAATATTTCTTGCACAACTTTCTGAGACCTTTCTTTTTTTCTCCTTTTAAAAATAGGTAAACTAGGATTATCTTTAAAAATCTCTGCTTAAAATGACATCAAGACTCTTTTTTCTTTTGTACTTAAACTAACAAAAACCAGTGAAATTAAAAGCTCACACTCAGCTGACACTAAAATTCCAAGTATTTCACTTTTTTTTTCTGTTTTTAGTTTATGATCATGTCAACTAACACCGAAGAACAAGCCTGAATTTTGAATTTCCTGGTTACTATTAGTTTCAGTTCAAAACTTCACATTTAAAATGCCATTTTCATCTTTGTTTGTAATATATGCATACACGTACACGCACATATATATATATTTGATATATATATATTTTTTTTTCTCAGTTCATAAATTGATAAATCCAAGGTGAAGGGAGCACTAGGATGGCTCTGGGGGCTTTTTTTTTGCGCTGTATAAAGACTCTTAAGAATTGACATCATCGACATTGGGTTGAAGTAGATCTGTAGCAGTCGTGGCTTTAACTACAAGGCAAAGGTTGAAAGAACATCCGAGTTCCTCTCCAAGAAAAGCAGTAAGACCATTGGTGGTGAAACAAACAGAATATCCCAAGAGAGAGAGAGAGAACTGCAAGGTGAGGGAAGTCATCCAAATTCTTTATCCTTTCCTTCTGTGCCATCCTAGTTCAGTTTAGTTGGGTTTTTTCCTCACCAAATGCAGGTGATTTTTGTTTCTTTCCAGGGTGATCCCCCCAGGTCCTTCTCATGCCTCTTTGCTCTGGTAGGGAAGAGTCAGCACTCAGAAGTCAACCAGGTTGCAAAGGCACAGCACTCTGTGTGACAGCACTGCCCCAAGCCACCAATGCCACGTGTGGCCACTGGAGCAGAGGGTTTAAGGTCATCTGGAGGGAAAGGCCACCCTGGAACTGCCTCTTGCTCTTAAGGTGGGAGGGGAGGGACAGTTATTTGTGTTATAAAGAGTCCAAATGATCAATCTATCAATCGATGCCAAAAATAGAGCTATATCTCAACTGCATGGCCCTTTTAGAAAATTCACAGCTTGGCTAGAACAGAAAGCATTCCTGGGAGTGTCCCTGGGTATGGAAAGCACAGCAGATCCCACTGCTCTTGCCTGAAGTTCCTGCACTGATGTGCAGTTTCATGTTGGCACCGCTGTTCCTCTAAATCCATTGGGGATGTCTGAATCCAGCCATGAACTCAACTTTCTGGAGATCCTCCTGAATCAAGCTGGATTGATCAGCCCAAGCACGTCAGCTCCATCCTAAGACTCCAAAGAGAAACACTGCGGAAACTCACGTGCCAAAAGACAGGGACAGGCTAAGACATGTCGGACTAGGGAAGAACAAAAATAGGCAAATCCAACCCAAAATGGAAACCAAGTGGAAAAATGACTCCATTCACAGAGTAGGATCAGTTTGGCAACCAAGGATCACAACGGCACAGCAATCACTTGTTACTTTGGACGGACACGGATTACTCGCAGATGCTCTGAAATGGGAATAGTTCAGTGGGTGGGTTTGGCCTCTTGTTTGTCTTTTAAACATTCTCCATTAATGGCCTTGAGTACAGCTGGGTATTTACAGTGACTGTTAAAAAGAGATATTTACACTTTTCCTCTGCTTTTTCACCCCTGGGGAGGGGAGGGGAGGGGAGATGAAAGGAAAGGGAAGGGAAAGGGAAAGGGAAAGGGAAAGGGAAAGGGAAAGGGAAAGGGAAAGGGAAAGGGAAAGGGAAAGGGAAAGGGAAAGGGAAAGGGAAAGGGAAAGGGAAAGGGAAAGGGAAAGGGAAAGGGAAAGGGAAAGGGAAAGGGAAAGGGAAAGGGAAAGAAGCGAGACCTGCACCACCACCAAAACTATTATTTCATTTTTTTTCTTTTTCAAGGGATGGTTTTTGGTTTGCTCGTTGGTTGCCTTGCTCTCCTCAGCTGCTCATGTCGCCAGGTTCTCTGCATTTATGCTGGACATCCGAATCTGAGAGCTGCTCTTGCTCAGAATGGAGAGTTGTGTCCCCCCGTTCACTCCGCTGCTCGCTAGAGAAGGATGGCGATGTTTGAAATCCACAGCAAAATACCGGTTGACTTTCCAGCTCCTCCATTTTCTCTTTATTTCTGATTGCACCTTTAGGGAGAAACTTCAAAAGGTCATTTTTTATGTACTTAGCCGCTCGAGGACATGCTGACAAATTATCAAGATTAGAAAAAAACCCACAATTCAACAGAACTGGTTTTAAGGTTTTGTCAACCATTGTTCGTCATTAAACTCCTTTTCCATGGCTGGAAGAGGTCTGGGCATATCGTGGGGAACTATAGCCCAGCCCAGGTTCTGTGTCTGACTTCAGATAATTTAGGATCAGCCCAGAGGTGCATAGAAGACCTGATCAACACCGCCTGGAGGAAAAAAATAGCCTGTTTTCATCATTGGCCAGTACCAAAGATACAGCAAAGAGCCAAAGAAACCAGCAATCAAAAATACTGGATAATATTGAAACACCCTGTCCAGAGAGGCAGCTTCTCTCACCTGCCATTAATGGATGGATGTTTACACAGAATTTTGCCTCTTGCTTCCAGATCATCTCCAAGCAGAGCAGCTCTGGGATTAATGCACATCTGTGCCACCCTCCTTTTCTTGAGAGGTTATTTTTTTATTTGCACCCACAGTAAATCACCAAGAGTAAAACAATCCGAGGCCAGAAGTTCAATTAGGAAATAAGGAAATAATCCCACAGCTTTTCTACTTTTCACTCATTACCAGTTTGCTGGCAACACTGCTGGGTGGTGCACGAGTGAATAAATAGATAACGTAGGAAAGATTTAAAATAAGAAAAGTTGTAGTAGCTTGGACCAATATTTACTTGATTACTCATTCCTGTATCATATTTCTGAATGAAATAGTGTAAAAACAAGGAAATATGTAGAGATGTTTTCTCAATATATTTTTCCAATCTCCAATGAGCTCCTGTGCCAAAGATGTTTTTCTTGTCTGTAGCAATCATTGCTGGATTTCCCTGGATTAATATTGTCAAAAAGGATAAGATAAAAATGCTAAACAAGGGCTTCAACTGTATGGACAAAAACTACAGGGAGGAAAAATCCAAATGGAAAACTTACATTCTCCTTCTAAGACCTATGAATTCCCATTTGGATTAAAGTTATCTTTAAAACTTAGATATTCATAGATTAGATAGAGAATTGAGTTATATTTTCTCTGTATAAAGGGAATAGTGTTTGCATCTGGAAGAGTGTGATATTCCAAACCTTTTCTTGCTGTAGGAAATTTAGTGGAGGCACAAGACATCCTCTAATTACCATTTTCTGATATCTTGAGAGGGAAAATGGCTTTAATCATCCTTCCTGCCTTCATTGGGACATTTCCCAGCAAATACAATACTCCAGGATGCTCCAAGCCCTGTCCAACCTGGCCTTGGACACTTCCAGGGATCCAGGGGCAGCCACAGCTTCTCTGGTAAACTGTGCCAGGCCCTCACCATCTTCTGATGAATCTCAGATTGAAAGCACCAATTTGGCTGATGGCTCCAAACTGGGTGGGGACAGAGACATGTCAGACCTCATGGAGAGAGCTGAACAGGCTGGGAAAGTGGGCTGGCAAGAACAGGGCAAAATTCAATAAAACCAGGGCAAAATTCTGTACCTGGGATGACATTTCGATAGAGACCTGGCTGTATCCTACCCCTGTCAGGAAGCCTTGATCTGAGCCATCATCTCTGGTAAGGCCAATGCTTTGGGTTGATAAAGACATCATGAGTCCTTTTTTTTTTTCTTTCTTTTTTTTCTTTTTTTTTCTTTTTCTGAGAATTGTGAGATTCAGACTAAAGTATCAGGGATTATGGTAGATGATGAGTTAGAATGGACAGCTGGAACAGCAGTTACTCCCACATGAAAATGGGATGTGGATGATGAGTGAAGAACATTTAATATTAAAAATCTTACCTCCCCATTCAAGAAGCAGTAGAGAACAGCAACAACAAAACCCTAGGGAAATGGGAGGAGAAAAAAAAAAAAAGTAATTAAAATCCTGAAGGAATGACAGAAAATTGTGGTATTCACATTCTCTGAACAGAGAGAAGTATAATTCTCTCCCAGGGTTTTTCCTAGAAAAGCAAAGAGAGAAGCAAAACCCTCTCCCAGGGTTTTTCCTGGAGAAGCAAAGAGAGAAGAAGAGAAAACAATTCTTATCTCTGTTTGCTTCTCCTGTTGTTTTTGCACATGTGGAATGTGTTAGGAAGATTGTTTACCTGAAGGGATTTGTCAATTGGATTCTGCTGAGGATTGTTTTGTTTCCTTAACCAACCACTCCAAGGTGTGCCTGACTGAAGACAGTCACGGGTTTTTCTTTGGTATCTCTTTAGTAGAGTTATAATATAGTATTAATGTAATATAGTGTTGTTTTAATAAAGCATTTGATAGAAAATAGCTGGAGTTAAAAAAACACCACAAGCAAACAAACAACCCCAAAATCCTGGTAACACAAAACATGCACATAAATGAGCAGAGACACACTCTGAGAGCTGTGCATGCAGAGTAGTTCTAAAGAACAGAGGTTGGGCTCTAAGGAGAGCTGAATTGAGTGTGTAATCACCTGGAAGGATCCCAGTCCCAATTCAAACACCAGCCTCTCCCTCTTACTGACATTCTCAGGAGAAAAGGCAAACACCGTGTAGTGAATTCCAAACAAAGGGATCAGCAGCAGGGTGGAGCGAGCCAGTCTCCTGTCACAACAGAGGGAAAGAACTTTAATGCAGCCTTGCAATTAGCAACCTGCACTTTAATTGAAGAAGAAAGCACAGAAAATATTTTGCTGACAGACTTTTGGGAAATACGTACACCGCATAATTATACAAACAAATATGCAACATTCCTATTTGTTCCCAAAGACTCTTTGCACACACACTGCAGTTTGCTGCCCCTTCTTCACACTGCTACAGTAATGGCACATGAATTATGCTTAATGCTCACTGCTGCTATTTTTATTTGCATTCTTATAAGCAGGAATTTTCTCCCACCATGCCAAAAAATGAGGGGAATCTCGCTAAGGGATTCAGACTGCTACTATGATACAATTATAAACCTCTCACCCAATTGCTTAATCCCAGTGGAGTTTTGAATCACTTTTTGTTGATTTCTGTATGTGTGTGTCTGTGTGTCTGTGTGAATATGTTTCTGTACAGCAAAAAAATTCCAAAACAACCACACAAATAAACCTAAAAAACCAACAGCCATACAAGTAAAAGTTAACCCCCCTGCATGTTCCTGTACTCACAACTATTCCTGAAGGTTTGATTTTGGGCTCAGTTTATACTGTTGGAAACCTAAGTGCAATTCCACTGTTTAACTACTTCACTGCCCAGAATAAAGAGGTTTCAAAGGGAAATTAAGCTCAGCAGATATAAACAAAAGGGCTGGAAATGAATGTTTTACATGTGAGCCCTTTACTGGTGAAATTCCCCCAGAGCAGGGGCAGCAAAGACTTGTGCATGTTTTGGTGAGTGTCACTGTGATTGAGCAGCAAAAAAGAGAGCAGAGAGAAAGCAAATGTTCTGAAAACAAGGCAAGTGCTTTATTACAAACAAAGTGATCAAAAAACCCTCCAGGACATTTTCAGAGGGGAAGAATATCGTTGGTTATGTTCAGGTAAGTGAAGAAGGCAGATGGAAGACAAAGGAAGGCAAAAAACTGTAAAGATTTTTCAGAGAGCTGCATATTTGTTCAAACTCAAACGTCCCCTCTGCTTTTATCTCTTTGGTACATTGCAGACAGGTTTGAATTTGCTAATTCATGCTCAGTGATAACCCAAAATGATGTGTTTGTTTTAGAAGAGTTAATTAACATAATCTCAAGAATTTTGTGAGCACAATTATCTCCAGCAGTGATCTGGGAATGGGACATGAGTGCAGTGCTGTTGCCTCTCAGTCAGACTTTGGGTCCCAGTGGGGATAAATTCATCTCAACTCTTGCACTAAGCACACAAGAGCCATAAATCTGATGGACACCAAACCTCAGGTCTTGGTGGAAGAGCCCATAAACCAGAGAAGAATCTTCTTGTGGGTTAAAAAATTAGATTGGCCAAAATCTTTTGAAAAGAGAGGAACAACCTCAGAACAGGGTGATAAAGAGCAGTCAGAGTGTCCAGTTTTGATGATCTCTAAAAAAGTAATCTATACAGGAGTGAGCCAGTGTAAAAGAGCTTTTGGAGTCCTTTCTAGTCCTTTTTCTCCCTGGTTATGCAATCAGGTTAATAAAAAGGAACAGAAACTTTGAGGAGGAGCCTAAAGAATAATGTTATCTCTGTAAAAAAGCTATGTAAAGAATATAAGTGTCTTAAAGCAGTTATGAAATTAAAAAAACAAAACTAGTTAAAGTTAATAAACTGGACAAAAAAATCATCTCTCAATATCTTCTAGCATTTATATTCAGACTTAATGACATCAACAACAAAAGGATAAATATTGTTTTGATCTAAAAATCAGAATAGAATTGTCTATTAACATGTTCTGTCTCACTGCTCTCTTGGGAGATTAATTCAGGGGAAGAAGCAGAGGAAGTCTTTTTTTATTGTCAGTTTTCTGGCATTAATCATACCTGATTAATCACACAATTCATTTGTAGGATCTGGAAATATAATGCCACCATCAACTTATTTCAGGTGGTGTCTTCAATATTATCATAAAAGTGAGGAAGAAAATGCATTAAATAACATATCCAGAAGTTTATTGATTATTAAGATCAATAAAGAGGTAAAAAAGATTTGAATGATAAGAAAAGCCTTGAGAGACATTAATGTCTATATAGATGATAATAAATTGCTTTTTTTTTCATGAACACTGGGAAGAGAGAAGACTTTAAGCAGGTCCTGTGAGATATATAAGTTTATGTGCAACAGGGAATGAAAATCTTCAATGACACAGTGGAATTCTCAGGTGTGAAACAGCCAAAGATATTAATCCTCTTTTCTGCCTCCACTCTTTGAGACTGGAAAGAAACTTGAGGGGGGTGGATCTAGAAGTTCTGATGCCAATAATTGTTCAAGTGGCTGTTTGGAAGACAATGCTCTCCAAAAGATCTAGCAAAAGACTTGTTCACATTCTCACAGGGAGAGGAAAGTCTTAAGGCTACTTAAAAAAAAAAAAAAAAAAAAAAAAAGCAATTTGAATATAAATTTTTGTTAAGGCAGACATTCTGTTTTTCAGCTGTTATTTTCCTTAAAATCACTTCAAACATAAAACTTTCTCCAGTAGCATGGCTGTGAATGTGAACTTTCCATTAAGTGTTAGTACAAACAAATAATGTTGTCCTCTGTTCTCCCTCTCTCCTCTAGGGAATAATGAAATTAGAACTTTAGGCTAAAAGAAACCCTAAATAAGAACGTTGTCTAATTTTACCAGTATTTGAAAGAATCATGCTTTTATATTTCCATTCCACATCCACATTTATTAAGGAGACTGTTGAAGTCTCAACCTCTGAACCTTTTTGAGAGAAAAAAATCAAAAAAGAAGCAAAAATCTCCAAACCATAGACTTTGAAGGAAGATCATATTGTTATTTTGCCATTTAGTCCTGCCTCTCTACAGTAAGACAACTGCCCAGTTTAAAAGCTGTCCTAAGTGAAATGCTTTGATCAAATATGAACTTCTGCAATAAGACATCAAGGTGTGTAGTCCTGAAAAGCAACATTCACCTCACCAAGGTCTGGACATACATAGTGTAGATATTGATAATGAAATTATTTTTAAAATGTCTTTAAAATCAATGCAGAGAAAAACACACTTTTAAAACATAATTCTTGTCTGCTACAGATGTCTTTTTAACGAGAGGTGACTCCTGTTGGTATTGAGTGCATCTATTTATGTATATATTGCTTAACTTAATGCTGTGACATATCTGCAATGATGGCATCTATTTTTAGTTAAATTAAATGCAGACTTAAATTCCCTTTATTGTCGATGAAGAGCAAGAATCACTGACACAAAAGGACAAATCCCCTGCCCCTAAGGAATTTCTTATCACATCCTAAATCTACCCATTGACCTCAAAGGGACCCTGGACTGAGTTTGTCACACAAATTTCAGCCCCGTCGATTTGTGAGGTTTAGATTAGAGGAACCCAATTTCTCTGGCCAAAGGTTCATTCATCATCTCTGTGATAAATCTGTGCAAAAAAGAATCCTGACAATATTTCAAATCGAAGGATAAAGAGCAAACCATGAAGGCACAGGATGCCATTATAAGGAAGTGCTCAAGACAGCTCATGTTTAATAAACTGGAAGATCTCTTTCATCACAAAATGCTGAACATAATAACGTGACCTTCAGGAACCTCAGTAATCTCCCTGACAGATCTTTTCCAAAATTTAATTAGGTCTTCAGCATCACTTCCAAAACACCTGAGGTAACACCTGAATGATTCCAGATTTTTGATTTTCTGTGCACAAACCACATCTTCATACCAAGGACTTAAACAGGGGAGCTTACCAAAATTTTCATACTTCAACAAGACACAAAAAACCATAGGTTTAAATACCTCCTGTTTAAGCTGAACTCTTCTTGCCCTTGACTAGGCAGAAGATTTCACCTTAGAGAGTTATCAGTCTCCCATCTTTCATAAACACTGCATTTAATGTAAAATTTACTGCATTTAATGTAAAATTTGGTTCTCTGCAAAGGCCCAACATGACATCTGTGCTCCATCAGGATGTCCATTAGGCACTGAACTTTGTATTTCAAATTATCTCCTCCCAAACCTAACTCCTAGCTTTACCTAACTGTTCTTAGTTTTCAGCTGCTCTTTCTGTAGAAGATGGAGCTGCTCCTTTTTGTCTTCTCTATTTCTGTCTGCTTTTGCATGGTTCCAGTCTGTTGACTGAATATTTTTCAGCATCTTAATTGTTCTATTTCTTAAATACCTTAAAGATATATGAAATCACACAGAAAATTCACTTTAATTTTTTTTTCTCAACTAAAAACATAGCCATATAAGCAGTTAAGTTACAAACCAATCTTTTTTCCTTAATGGTGTTGAAGAAAACTACTAAATATTCTTTAGCATAATCCTGGATTTGGGGTCTGTGTGTCAGGAAACCTCAGAGAATGTTGGTTCACACCCCTAGAACTGCTGTGAAATTCAGGAGACACATCATCAGAAAACATATTATAGATGTCTGAAATTGCACCTCATCTAAACAAAATGAGAGGATGACCTTGGAGCTCTTGGAGCTCTCTCCTCAAATGAGAGGATGACCTTGGAGCTCTTTTCCAACCTTAATGATTCCATGAATCTGTGAAAACCTGTGGGCTCCCTGTGCAAGGAGCAAGGGGTCAGATGGACTATGAGATAGTGATTAATTCACACAACTCTTGGCTGAATGGTTTTTATTCACTCTTCTGGATGCCTCACTCTATTTTTGATGATATTTGACAATATTGTATTGAACTTGATGATCTTAGAGGTCTTTTCCAGCTCAGTGATTCTATAACTTCTGATGGACACAATTCATTTTGATGTGAGGTCAACTTTAGCCTTTCCTCACCCCTGGATGTTTAATAAGTTAACTTCACTCAGTTCAATGAACAAAAGATGTTTTATACCCTCTGAGGATCTGATTGACTCAACCTCACCCGGTTTATTTTAGGAAACTTTCAGGTGAAACATTTTCTCTCAGTATGAAGGTGCTCACCTCTTTGCTGTACAATAAAGAACAGCTATTCATTCTGTGCAGACACTACCCAAAACCATCAATTGCATCAGCCATAATTACAAAAAAATTAAAAAAAAATAATTTAAACAACCTTAAAACCCTCGATCGTGGCGCATCAGCAAAAGCACAGAACAAGAACAAAGAAAAAATTCTACATGCAACAAGAACTAAATGAAGGCTTTGCTCTCTGGTTACTTCCCCTCTGCTCTCATCCACTCATTTAACTGCAACATGCGTCATACACACACAGTAATGTCACAGGAGTGCGTACACTTACAGGGTAATGGTTGATAGTTCTGACATCTTGCAAGAGTGCTGGTTAGCCCTCTTAGGCTTACAGTAGCATTTCTGAACGCAGCTGCTAAATATGACAAGATTAGCATTTTTTTCAGCATATCGTGAACAGGCCAAAGGTAGGTCACTTTCAACACATTTCATGAGGCACGTCACAAAGATGGAAAGCGGACACGACAGGATGGACTCACAGCACAAACCAGCTGCTTGACCAAAGCAGAAATCAAAAAAATTAAATAAAAATTGAAGTGCACTGGCTGTTGCTGGCCGTTGTGATGTGCTGGTTCACGGACAAACCAAAACTCAAACACCCTGAGGGCAGGGGGGCAGCGCTGCCGCATCCCAAATACACAGGACCTGCGTGGTCTGGTTTGGTACAGGGGGGCACAGAACAATAGATTAAACAGGAGTTGACTGCATGCTCATGGAGAACAATCAGAGAGTAACAGAAACGCCTAGGATGGGGATCAATCTAAGGTGAATTGGATCAGGTGTTCCTCATTTTCATTGTAGTGTGGACCCCTTGTTTTTAACAAAGAGTTCTAGTAAGGACACCAAAGCTGTTTTTCCATCTTTCTTGGTGATGGGGAGGGAGCTCAGTATGGAATCTGAATGTCTGGCTGGTAATTTTGGAGGTACCACTTATTTTTTTAAGACAGTGTGCTCATCAAAGCAGCAGGCTCATACACTGTGGAGCAGGACCTTGATCCCTCCCTGCATGTTGGATTTAGGAACAGAGAACAAAATAGTTCCTTTCCAACCAGCCAGGAGAGGCTCATTTAAATCAATCAATAAGGAGGGTAATCTGAAACATGCAGGCATTTGGAGAGATCCTATAAGAGATTTTCTATCTGGGCTGAAAAACATGAAAATTTAAAATAGTGATTTCTTGTCGACTTTCAAGGGGAGAATTTTTGTTTTGTTATCAACATGTGGTTGTTTTGGTGGGATTCACCTCAGGAGAGGCTGGATGTTTACAGAAGAGATGTGTAAGCAAAATGGACATCCTTAGGACCCTGAGAATCATCAGAATAAACAGCTGAGAGAGAAATACACATTTATTGGCCAGGTACATCTGACCTTTTTTAGATGTCCACTGTAGGATGTGATCATCACCAAACACCACTGAGTACCCTGACTAAATCTCCATTAATATAAAGGACAATAAAGGATAAATCTCCATTTATATAAAGGATAATAAAAGTTGATTTTTAAGCAATTGCCTTCAAGGAAAACATTTAAGTTTATTCAAACAAGCCCAACTTATTTTCTGTTACACAGTCTAAGATCTGTGTTCACAACTCATGGAATTTATAATCTGAAGAGTAAACCAAGATGAATTGAAAACATACTAAATTTCTCCCTACTTTTAAGTCCTTTAAGTCAATCCCCATTTCTGGAGTCATGTTTTGCTTCCTCTTGGATAATTAAAGCCGGATAACTGTGATGTTATTAAATATTACAGTGTAAGAGCTGGAAAGAACACAGTCTTGGGGCATGGACACATCCAGCAAATGGATATAGTAAGTGTGTTTCAACTCATAACATGAATTTCATTTTCTGGACGTTGCTGAGGAAGTAGACATGAAAATGACTGCTCCTTTTACACTAGCATTTCTGTGCTCGATTTTTGTACCACCTGCTTTTCACAGAGCTGAGTTGGGCATCAATTGTCCACTTAGGCTGATGAAAAATGAGCAAGGAGGTTTAAGGGATAGTTCCATTTTATTGTGACTGAGGCTTTCAGAAGTGACTACGGATTTTGAGTGCCACTCATTTTTTTGATCACTTGATCTGAAACACATTTCTCAGGCCAATTTTTACCACAAGAGGGCTGCTCAGCCTGTGTTGAAAAGAAGCACTTACGAGGCATATTAAGGTACAGAACCTGAAAAGGAAACATCTAAAAATCAATAATCACTTTGAAAAGTCTTAGCCATGGGTTGTTGTAGAGGTTTGTGGTCTTTAATGATATACTTAATGTTGCCATGGCAACCTAGAAATAAATTCCCATCCATGTTTCCTTTACTGCTTATGTCCTGTTTCATTTGACAGGAATTGATTTTTTAATAGGTTTTCCTGGTGAAGAGATCTAATGTGACAGCACCTGGTATTTACTAGAATTATTGAAAAAAACAGACTTGATTTTGAAAATATTATCTATGGATTAACTGCTGCTCCACACCCAGTGAGGGGACATTGGCACATGGGTTTGTGATGGAAAACAATGCTAGTCCTTCTTAGGAAAACCAGAATATTTTAGGGCTGTTAGCACTTATATTCTGCCATTTCTAATTTTGGTAGAATAATCTCTCTGATTTTAGATGGTGTAAAGTGACCCAGATCTTCAGAGTACAGAATTTATAGGCATTTTCTTTCCTTTCTCCCTCCCCTTTTATTTTGCAAACTTTATCACCAAAGTAGAGACGTTGGTAGAAGGGAGAAAGTGAGAAGAGACAGAGGAGGCAGGAACTAGAAAATAAAAAAAAAAACATGAAGGAGAAAAAAAAAAAAAGACAAATATAAGAAAAATGAATTAAAATGAGAGCATGGCTATGAAAACACTGCACGAATCAGGGCAGGATCCTCAGACCTCTGTAGGCACACAGAGAACGGAGTCGGTCACATCTAACTCTACCAAAGACAGATTCCAAACTGAACTATCACCTTGAACTCACTCAGGGGAAGAACAGGGACTTCCAGGCTGAGCTGGCCTGTGTGACAGAGACATCTAAGGCACAGGGGATGCTCTGTCTGACGGAGGTGCCCTGGTGTCCCCGAGTGACCATAGACGACGACTGGACTGCTCAGATCGAGCACGAGACTTTAGACAGCTAAAGGCAAACAAGCTGAGTCTCACCGCAAGTGTCCTGGGCAGGGACTGCAGCTGCATCTGGGAGGAAGAGGGAGGGTGCTAGGGTGGAAGGGGAAAGAAAAAGTTAAACACTCCCGGGGTGAAATGAGCCATGGATGATGTGGCTGAAGGCCACCGAACACCTGGACGTCTCGATGCAAATGAGAGAGAACACAAATCTGAGGCAAAAGGAGTTGTAATTCGGTTCTAGATGTCTCAGAGGTGCTTAAGAGGAGGGAAACGAGCATGCTGATCCAGGGGAAGGAGGTTATGCTGCATTATCCAAGTACATCCATCATGAAAATGGCCAGGGTTCTGAATTTAGGTCGCCACCAACACGTGGGGAATGATGAGGTTTGTGCCTTGTCTCTGAATGTGCTGAAGGGGAATCCTTTGGGAAATGCAGAAAAAGTAGACCTGGATTCATGCAAATTAAAACTGCTCCTCCTGGAGAATCTTTGTGCACCCTGCTCGAGTCATTCTATGTGACCTCACCATGAGTAGGATTGGCAGCTGTGCAGTAGCAGGAGAAGGAATGCAGAAACAAACCAATGAAATAAAGCATTGAAAATACAGTAGAAAGTTAACCAAAGTGGAAGCAGAGAGATTGTATGGGAGAGAGAGGAGAAAATTGAAAAGTAGATCTGTCTAGTATATCATTTATATCACACACCCTCTTCCCCTCAGCTGATACTCCTCTAGGCTGGGAGACATCTCCTTGCTGCTCAGGAGCTGAGGATTCCCTCAAGCTGCACTTGTTTGCCTTTGAAACACCAACTACATTTACAAACCCCATGCCCTTACAGATCAGATGGGGCAGTTTGGAAAACAGAACTTATTCTGTGAGCAGAGATCCCACAATTCCATCCCTGCAGTGGCTGACCCACTGTGTGCAGGAAAAGCCATTCATCCTCTCACCCAGACAGAGTAAGCCCAGGTGCTCCTCAGCAAAGTTGTCTTTTAGTTGTATTTCCTCTAATTCTTTTTAGCTGCATGCCTTTTTCCTTTTTCACCCCATGCCAGCTTGGTGAGAAACAGGCCATAAAGAGATTTACCAGACCTATTTTGAACTTGTTTGAAGTGAAATAAGTTGTACTAAAAGATTTTAACCTCTGGACTGGATAGATCTCTACTGACTGTGGAAGGAGCTCAGTGGGATAGATTTATTAAACCAGGTAAAGGCCCTGCTGTCTTGCTAAAAGTACAACAAATATTGTGCTCTTCATGGGGGAAAAAATTAAAAAAAAATACTGTGTCTCTATCCTTTAATGGAAAAAAAATCCCAACTCTTAGCCTTGTTACCTAGAGTTCTACTTTTCCTTGCTAATGCCACCAAAATAAGAAGCTGAAGCTGAATGATGGCTTGCAGATTAATGCTGTGGTTAAAAACAAATGTTTAACAAATGTGAATTTACTGGAATGTTTTGTCCAGTAAATCTGACCCTTGAGTAGATCTGAGGCATGAAGGTGAAGCAGAATGGTCAAAGAGAGCCCAAAACCCTATCTACAGTGCTTATTCTTGCCTTTTCTAACTTCTACAGAGTGGTCTAAAAGGAAGGAGAACACCATTGCTATACTTGGAGTTAAATAACAAAGAGATAAGCCCAATATTTGTCTGTGCTCTAGAGAATAAAGCTGGTAGCAGAGGGCAGAATTCTTACAATAAAAACAGCTGTAGCTTCAATGTTCTGTGTCCTGATTCTTGCCCTGTGTTAATTCTGGAGCTCCTGCTCTCCCAAGCTGGGTTATTGTCTCTGAGTGCAGAGCACAGATCCAAGTCGTGCACTGTGGAATCATTCTGATGGAGGTGCAGTGACATCACTGAGGTGCAGCAGACAAAAGGATGCTCATTGAGAAAAATGCACCCCTCCAAATGAGATTCTTGCATAAATTAACAGTTTGAATGCTTTAGTGCTATGAATATCCAAATCCAGGCATAAATATCTGACAATGGGATTTAGCTGATTGTCCTCAAAAGAAAGCAAACGAGCAAAGCCCACAGAGAGTTTGTTGTCCCAGGCTGACACAAGAAGTGGATTTTCAAGCATTACAGACAGGTTTTGGTTCCTGTCAGCTGGCAGAGCTCAGCATCAGTGTAACTACTCTGGGTTTATATAATTTGCAGCTCTGAAGCTTCAGTTATGCTGTTTTGACCCACCTGCCTTCCATGTTCTACAATATCCCTGCAGATTCACAGTACAACCCATCTCTACAACTCTCCTTCATGAAAAAAGAGAGCACTGCCTTTGTTAAAAAAACCAGGGCTTGCAGACACTTAATCAGCTGAACAACTCCAGTGTTTTCATTGGAAATATAAAGAGGAATTACAGCTTGGAAATCCCTCAGTAATGATACAGGTGGGACTAAGACTGTGATATGAACTTTACACATGGCTTTGGATTGGTCCTATCTTGAGATAGTTTGCATTTGTTTCAACAACCTTCATTGAGACTTCATTCTGTGTTAAGCCTCTGTAGCCTGGTGGCCTTTGAGGATGTTCTTTTACTCTCCAAGGCAGGCAGAATTTGTTCTTAGAAAACTGATTACCTGCTTTGCACCACACAGTTCCTTGGGCACACAGTGTTAGTCACAAGATCCTCACAAGAAATTTGTCTTTCTGGATCAAAAAACCTTCTGCACTGGGACAGCACCATCTTCTTTGTCCCCTCCCTGCCTCAGGCTGTGTACTCGCCTGGAGTACATCCTAAAAATTCTCCAGATGTAAAACTAATCCCACTGGATGTGAAACAATGCCAGCTTCTGAAGTGAGACACAATAAATCAATGGCAAGGAGAAACAGAGACACTGAGGGGAAAGTAAATTCCTGTTGTCCTCATATGATAGAGGCAAAACTGTGAATGGTGGGAAAAACTAAGTGGAAGACCATATTTGCTGGTGGGCATCGAGCCTTGGTATAAATTGAAAGCACGTTTAGGATCAGAGATGTCAGAATTATTCCCCATTTCCTGCAGTCTCACATTAACTGCTGCATGACCAGCTGCCTCAGCTCCACCTTCACCTTTACAAAAAGTAACTGACTCAAAGAATCAGAGGTGCAAACTGATTTGGGGACAAAGAAAAAGTCAGGTCTATCCCTTTCAGACTAACAGTGCACTCAAACCAGCAAACTTAGACATGAGCAATGCATGAGGAAAAGGACAAACAGCCAGAATGGTTTTTTTGGATATTCCCAACTTAATGTTGTCACTGTCATATTTTCTAGAAAAGTCCCTTTGCCAGGATTGCTTCTCCTGGGAAGCTGAGAAGCCTCAGAGAAAAATGAAAACAATAATTATCTGATTGCTTCTGCTGTGTTTTGCTGCTTTGGAATGTGGTCTGGAGATTGTTTATCCAAAATGTGAATTGTTTTGACTTAAGGATCAGTCACCATCTGGCTGTGTCAGGACTCTGGAAGAGGTCACAAGTTTTTCTTTAGATCTTGTTAAACCTTCTGTCTGTATCCTTTCTCTATTCTTTAGTATAGTTTTAGTATAGCATTCTTTAATATAATATAAGTACATAAAATAATAAATTAGCCTTCTAAGAACATGGAGTCAGATTCTCAATTTCTCCTTTGTCCTGGGGACCCCAAAAATACCACAAATGCTCAATTTGAAACTTCTGAAATTTCTTCTGATTCTCCAAACCCATTATATTTCCCAGGATCTAAGCAAGCTACTCTGATAAAAGATCCTGCACCCGTGGCTAATTCAAAAAGCTGAGTGGCCTTGGGCAGTGGGCGTTCCCTATCCTGCTGATCTCCATGACAACTGAAGCATATCAATACACATCAAAATGAGGTTTTTCACTCTGACCAAGTGCAGTGACTTCAGAAACACATTTGAGATCTGTTCTACATTTTCTTCCTGAAAGCTACCTCAGTTTTGCTGATCAGGAAGCTCCAGTGTGTGGCAAAATTTACAAGGTTACAGCAAATTTAGTGAAGTGCAGCCACTCTCCCTTTACAATATGAAGCTTTATATTGTGCACATTGCTAAAGTATTTGTGGCCTTTTAAGGAGCAAGGCTGGAACAATTTTAGATATCTAAAGTGTTTCAGACAGCACAAGCGTGGGCAAAATCCTAAATTTACACAGGCACCTTACAGATGCAAGCACTTATATCTAAATCCCTGTGGCTTGAGCCCCTGGGTGTTCTGAGCCCTGTTCCATACCAGTTATGGCAACCAAGCCACGATGGCTTTGGTGCTATCTTTGAAAAGTGTTTATATCTGAAATTTCCAGATACATGACGCTAACATTTCAATGGGAACTCATAAAACACTCTTTAGCCTTTTTTTGGTGCCTCAAACTCTGTGGAAACAGAGCTGTTAGGACTAATCCAACCCTCAATAGAACAGTTGAGAGTGCAGCAAGCTTTGCTGTGCTTTCTTAAAAAATATATATAAAAATCATTTCTATAAAGAGAATTGCAGTGTTGGATAAAACCTGGCATTATTCTCTCCCTCACTAACCTTCACACTTCCTTGATCTTTCAAGAGAAGGAGCATATTTTAGTGGCTTCTCTTCTAATGCAAAATTGCTCTTTTTCAGTTCATGGCTTGCTCTTGTGACAGATTGGGGGGGAAATAAAAGGTGTGTGTTTGACTCTTTTAGCATGCAGCTTGTGGACAAAGAACTTTGTTCTTTAAGGCTGCCACAGATCTTGGCATGGAGCCATGGAGAAATTTTAAGTCATCATTAGAGAATTCTTACATGTGAAACCCAGGAAGATTTCAAAATCTCATGAGTTCATCAACAACAAAAATCACCATTGTATCCTTTTCTCTGTCTGTATATCCATTTAAACCATCAAGTTTCCCATAAAAATGTCTTACAGCCACAGGAATAGTGTTTAAAGACAAAGTCAGCCTATTTTTCAATACTACTGCTAGAGGAAAAAGGACAGGAGTGAGCCTCCACCACACAGACACCACCTGTGCAGACCAAGGCCTTGCACCCCAAAATCTGCCTTCTAAAGATTTCCAAATAATAGGAGCAGAACCCTTTTTCATGAACAAGAAATAAGATTTGTGATCCATGATTTCAAAATCAGATCTCACCAAATCTCATGATTGGAAATGCAATGGAATTTCCTTTATAAATATTGATTTGCTCTTCTGGAATGTTCCTCTGGCTGGTGGCCCATAAGATGACAAAACCCTTTTCCAGGTGGAAATAGTTTTAGGTCTAATCTCATCATTTATGCAAGAATGTAAAGGATGCACTGGATGAAAGACAGTGTTTAGGTTGGGAAAGTAGATTTGACAACCAAAAATTCATCTTCCTATCCTTGCCAAAGGCACCTGAGGGATTTAGGTGCATTTTACCCTCAGTTGTTCAGCAGCCATAAAAGCTCCAAGGGACATTATAAACACACTAAATACTCTGTGCTGTTTGATTTTCCAGCATTTGAAACCTCAGATAGGCAATCAAAGCAGAATAGGGCTTTTGATTATTTTATCTGAAAATAAATAAATCCTTGTTAATTATACTCCTGCTAATTATGGTACACAGCCTGCATGATCTTACATTCCTAATGAGTACACTCAGGTTTTTTCCAATCCCTACATGAAAAGATTGGCACAAATGAACATCCCCATCCTTTCCACCCAAAACTTCCAAAGTCAAAAACAACCAAAAAAAAAAAAAAATCAAACCAGCACCCAAAGTAATAATTTGCCTTGGGCAATTCACATGAAAAGTACAGGAGGGAATGAGCACATATTTTTAGCACTTTAAATAAAGAAATCAAGAATTAGTGTTGACCAAAGCAGTAAGTATCTACTCCCCTGGCATGCCTCAGAAATGAGCACTAGGTCCCTGCTGATCATGCACTGACATCAGATGACCATCATCTGTGTTTCCCAGTGGATTTTCCTGTGGTGGAAAAGGATTAACCCAAGGACACAAGTTCCTTTTGTTGATGGGTCGTTGGGTGCCCCAGCACCCAGCTGGCAGCACCTGGGGCTCAGAAACTGCAGTGCCCTCCTAGAGAACACGCTGTCCATCCAACATCTGCCATCTGCTTGTCAAAAAATCAGCCTTTTGGCACCAAGACCTGTCAATAATCACCAACTCTGGCAGTCTGAGCACTTGCAGCAAGACAAAGCGGTAGCAGAATGAATCACTGCGTGTCCAGTGACTTTGGAGGTGAATTTTAGAGGAGTGTTGTTTACCAAAACATCTGGGTTACAACATTGCTTTTGCTGCCCTAAACCCTCTAGGTTGCACCATAGGTAAAATCATACCTACCTATGATATATGCCATGATTCTCCTTTCTTTCCAGCAAGATGCTGATTGGAGGAATGACGTAGACCTGAATTAGCTAGATATATATGTGGGGTTTGTTTTCTTTTCATTGAGCTTTCAACATGTGATACAAAATTTATGAAGAATCTGTCAAAGCAAAAGCAGAAACAAGCTTCCCCCTCCCAAATTATACCAGTCGTGATAAACTGGAAATCATAATGAAATAAAAAGAAGATTTTTATTGTTTTCAGTTATATGTGCTTGATACTTGAAAATGAATGAAAAACCAAAGATTTGATGGAAATGTGTGGGTCTTTTTAATCTAAAGGGTTATTCCAGCATGCATCTACATCATGCACCTACTAAATATAATAGTGGTGTTGTTTTGGTAGTGATGCTGATGATTTTCTCTCAAGAGGGAATATTTCAGCAATGCAACAATGCTTGTGAAGATAACAGTGTGAATTTGGTCTTTGTGTAGGCATTTCTGTAGAAATATGTTTTTTTTTCTGGGGGGGGTGATGTACTCTCTCTACAACAACTTGGCCAAAACCAGGATGTCTGAAAACAAATTCTGACATACCAGGTTACACACTGTTGGCTGGATTTTTCATGGTAAAAACAGTGAAGTTTTGCCAGATGAGTTTATTATCCATTTCCTAAAATTCCAGGGAAGAAACTGATAGATGATAAATCCATGCAAACAATGTGGGCCTGCTGGGCTGCTCTGGGTGCTGAACCAGCCATTGTAGGGTTGTGAATCTGTGTTTGCAGTCCCCAGGACTGTGAGATCCCATTTAATTCATGGGCTCCTGATGTGGTGCTCCTTGGCTCTCAGCACATGGGGTAACTATCCATAAATAATCTGTTACTTTTTTTTCTGATGCCTCAGGTTTTAGCTTTTGTATTTTTCAGATTCTGTGCTGCTTTAGTGTGTGGGTCTGAGCTTCACATCAGGGCATGGTGAGCTCTGTGCACAGAGCAGGGAGACAAAACAATTCCTGCTCCAGCTGGGCACCAAGGACAAATGAGCCAAATCTCAGCCCAGGAGCACAAACCCCGTGGGCTGGAGAGAGAAAAACAAGCAGGGTGGGAGTGCCTGGGCTAAAGCTGGGCTGGGACAATGAACTGCAAGGTGCAAATGGAGCAGAGCTGATCCCAGGGAGAGACCCCAGGAGCGCTCGTGCATTTTGGGGCCATTTTGGGTCATCTTGGGGGCAGCCCTGGCTGGGCTCTGGTGCTGCCCAAGGTGCATCCATGGAATCAATCCCTGCTTTATTCTTTAGCTCTGTCCAGCCTCTGTTCCAAGTCAGCCTTCACTGATATTTTCATGCTGCAATTGAAGATTGCTAAAATCAGGGGCTTCTTTCTGTTTGGAGTCATGTTAATTAATTTATAACTGCATGGAAACTACTGGCACCAATTCAAGACAGGGTCCTTTGTTCTGTGAGATTAAATAGGACATGTCACAAGGGGAAATGGCTTTAAATGGAAAGACAGTAGGTTTATATTGGGTATTAGGAAAAACTTATTTTCTGGCACAGGGTGCCCAGAGAACCTGTGGCTGCCCCTGGATCCAGGAATTTTTCAAAGCCTGGTTGGACAGGGTCTGGAGCAGCCTGGGATAGTGGAAGTTGTCTCTGCCCATGGCAGGGTGTGGCACTGGGTGATTTGAAGGCCCCTTCCAACCCAAACCATTTTATGTCTGTAATCACTGGACATTACTGCTCTTTATTTCACCAGCTGGGGTGAGAAACCTGCCTGAACTTCGTTAATAGCTGTCTTAATTACTCTAACAATACAATCAATAGCTCTTTATGCTTCCCCACCTCCTGGGGACCTCAGAAGTTGTCCCTCAGCTAAAAATCTATTCCATTTGCATTACTGATTTTGCCTTGGTTCAATGCTTAATTTGTCAGAATTATTCAGGACTGACACAAGATTAACTGAAACCAGACATGTTTCAAGGAAAAAATCTTAACATCTTTGGCACTCCTCACACTAAAAAGTAACTCATGGTTATGATGACTATTGGGAGGAAGTGTGAAAGTTTCTTAGAAAAATAGCCCAAAATAATAATAGAATTAAAATGATCATTAAAGGGGTGTCTTCTATGCAATTTTTTGAATTCCTACCTCAGCTGCTTAGACATTTTGATGAATCTGTGTTTTAGAGATCCCCAACATTTTCAGCAGTAAAGAGGAGTTTCTCTCAAAAACATCAGTAAAAGAAAGATGGAGTGATTGCTCTCCCAGAGCCTGGTGGGACTTTGGGGTCTCAGCAGCATGCAGGCAGCTCCAAGGGGAGCTAAAGGCATGAAGAAAGGTTGGGGAGGCATGAGGCTGGAGATGGATGACTGAATACACAAGTGGGTAAAATGGAAGTTTATAACCACCAAAGCTCTTGGCCACTCCAGGAAAATTGTGAGGAATGTGTTCCCAAGTTTTTGTCAGCCTAAAGGCAAAGGCTGCTGCACACAATGATCAGGTGGTTTAGAAAGGAAGTCTAGAAATTTTTTTTTATGGGGGTAAAGCCCTGGTAATGCATGGCAAATGATACAAATGATTGTTTGATTTATTTTAAGGTAAATCTCACATTCTCCAGTGGCCACACTGCATTAATTAAGCCTCAGTTCCCCTGCAGTGCTCTCTTCTGCCATGGTCCTGTCATAGCTCCCAGCCAGCTTCTCCAGTGGGAGATTTTAATAATGAATGCACAGTGGTAGCAATAAATGATTAATCTTTGAATTTAAACCCATCCCTGGGGCTTGAAAAACCAAAAACAGGCTTAAGTGCTTTGCAGAACCATCACCACAGTGTCTGTGAAGCAGAACCAGAGGTAGATTTTTCTCACAAAAATAATCATTAAAAGGATCTGAATCTAAATATGTACCAAACATATAAAAAAATAATCCTGCTCAAAGTCAGTAGCCAAGTTTTTGGGGTCTTCCATTTTCTTATTTTGATGATGGAAGTACCAGCTGTCTAAAGGGTTATTCCAAAAAATGGAAGACTGATATTAGAATAAATCTCAATCCCTGCTGCAGATCCATGAGGTATTACCTTCAGAAAGAGGCTGAAAATCCTTCCTCAACCTCACTGTTCCTCACCTACTAAAAGGAAAGTGCTTAAAGATGTTCTGGAATAAAGATCTGGGTGAGGAATTTGGTCTGATGGAATGATGCTTCAATAGGTTGAAGCAGCAAAATAGAACATGGAAAATGCTTAACATGAGTCTAAATGTGAGATATTTCAATATGGTGACAGAACCAGAATATGATCTATTGTCTCCCTGCCTTACAAGCTCTCTTTTTACAGGGCATGTGTGCACAAGTATTGACTCTGTCTGGTGTATATCTGCACAGAATTATCAATTTCATTCCTTTTTATCATCCCTGTGTGAGCTTTTCTGCTGTCAGAACTGTTTGGATAAACAACACTCCACTCCATAACACATACATCAATGCGAGATCGATTTATACACACCCGGTTATAAAAGTTGCAAAAAAAACATGAGAAAAAAAAAATAATGGCAGCGAATGGAACAGAAAATATGAAGTTTTCTCTTGGTTTTGGTGGCTAACTATACACATAGGAAAAACACCAGCAAAACCCAGTCACCATATTGATCCAGGATGAGAAGGGATGTTGGATAATCCAGGTAAATCTTTTGGAGTCCGTGGCATGCTTTGCTTCATACGTGAGATGTGCAGCACACACCAAACATGCACTGAAAAACTGAGACTCAGAACCAGCTCTGCACATCCCAGGTGTTAGTTAAATTCCAAGAACTCAGGGATGACTTCCTAGCAGAACATCCAAGCCTTCATGCAAGCCCTAGGCAGACCATGCACAAGTTAACCAAGTCTCATCCTCAGTTTTATTTCTGAGGTAAATCCACCCACAGAATCCATTTTAAGCATTATTTTTGGCTGTGGAAACACAGTTTGGAGCAAGATGAAAGGGGCAGTGCTTTCAGGAAGTGGATGTCTGGCTACAGACATGAAAATTGATGTAGAAAATATTATTATTTATTACATATTCAAACTAGATAACAGGGGGGAAAAAAGAAAAATAGGCAGATGGAGCACATATTTTCCCCTGAAAACTCTCATTTAGATGGATGACATCATCATTATATTATGGTTGTGGTTGCTTAGGGTGAAACTCATCACTGGATAATTGTATTTGCTACCAAATAAGCATCTCTTACTTTACCCTAACATCTTTTAGTTTTATTTAAGGTGTTCATAGCTTGCCTGTTTTCATCAGGAGCACTACATTAAATAGTCCTACCTACATTTATGTGTGCAAGAAAACACTCAAGCTCACAAAAAAAAAAATCCCAAAACCAAATGTGTGTGGTGTTTAGGCCAGCACCAGAGGTGCTGCCCCATATCCTCATTATTCTAGAGGATTATATAATTTTTATATGGAAAATGACTACATGCACTCAAAGTCAGGATGACAACCACCTCAACTGGCCAACCTCTGCCCTCACATGAGATGGAAACTAATAAAAAAGGATTCCAGCATAAAAAAAAAAAACATATAAATCACAAAGCTACAAACATCCAGAGGAAAATGTTAGGATTCGTGTTTTTAGGATTTTAAAACAATTTTAAGGGGGTGTGTGTGAAATGTTTGGCTTAAGTGGACTGCATTGAAGTTTACAAGAAACATGGACATAAGCATGTCTAGGGGATCCTCCTACACTGTAATTCAGCCTAAAATTAATTAAAACTTTTCACCAAACCTCCTTGATTTCAGTGAACTTTGAACCACGTCCTGGAACTTATGAAGCACAGCAAACCATCCCATGAGGATAACAATTTTTATACCAATATGTTAATTTTCAGATAACTCACATGTAAAAACATTAAATTTGGTTTGGGTTTGTTTTAAATCTTGTATTTATGCTTATTTAATGGGTCTTTTAAAGAAAGGTGAGAGCTGGCATTAAAATGCACTTTCATGGCTGATGGATTGAAAAATTAAAGTAAAAATCAAAATAATTGAATAGACTTGGAACTCTTTTCAAAAATCAACCTAATTCAACGGAGGTTTCTTTTTGACTTTGTGGGTTTTTCCTATGTGTACATCAGTAATTTAAATTGATTACTGCTTTATTTGTACTTACAAGTAAATGCTGGATTCATTGCCCCCGATGTCAGGTGACTGGAGTTTCTGCACAAGTATCACAATTATGCCAATAAAAAGCACAAAGTTTATCTGGGGGAAAGACAAAAAAGTAAAAAATGGTGACAATGACATATTTTTATAAGGTATGAAAATGAGACATTCCCTGTGACTTGCTGGTCACATTCCTTTTTGCTTCTCCAAACCACAGTCTGAAAGTTTTATATGGTCAGGAGCAATGGGGAAAATCCACAAGGGTTTTATCCCCCTTGCTACAGCTAAAATGAGGCAGAGTTTCTGCAGTTTCAATACAAGAGAAGAGAAACTTCAATGGAAAACTTTCAACATTTTTCATTATCAACCTGTGCAGAGCAAAAAGAAAGATCCCTGCACAAAAAAAATCATAAAATAAATGCCTTGAGAGTAAAGGCATTTTTAACTCCTATTCTCTGACCAACAGCCTTCTCAGTTTAACAGCTTCCAACAGTGTTTAAAACCTGGAGAATGAAAAAATTAGTTTATTTCAATGCTTTGGCTTGAGATTTGGCTGCCACCAACTCCACAGCTTCTTAGAGCCTGAACAGTGGAAATTAAGGTTGGTCCATTATAAAATCTTACACTCCTATAGGGAGACCAGGAACTGAACATGACCATCAGCATCAGTTTCATAATCTGAAGGTGGGGAGTTGGATCCTCACATGGGGCACCATTCTAATGTGGTTTTTTGTTTGGTTTGGGGTTTTTTTTTGGTTTTGCTTTTGGGTTTTTTTTCATTTTTTGGGATTGGGATTGAAGGTACCTGAAGGTACTTGACTCAAATGTTAATTTTTTCTTATTTATGTTACAGTCTCACAGGTAGGGAGTGCTATTGTACTAACAAGGTATAAAATGGTTAACTATTTTTTAACTATAAGGTTTTTAAGGTTAAACTGTATAATTATTAAATGACATTTAAATTATTTTCACTTTAAACTTAATAACTAATCACTCAAAGTCTGCAATGTGGACTTTTCTGTTTAATTACAAAACACCACTCAAACTCATAAAGAAGAAGGTGAAGAAGAAGGACTAGTCTCTGTTTTAAAACCTCTATCTTGTTCTGTATATATTACTATATTCTAAAACCCCAAACTCTAAATTTTCCACCTTCTGATATTATAGACTTCTAATTAAACTGCACACTTGCAATCCTAGTGCCTTCAATCAATTTTGGAAGCTTTTTCTATGGCTTCATGTTAAATGTAGTGCTTTCTTGGGAGTTAGAGTCTGTCAGTACAGAAAGTCTGAAGTTCTCAGCATCTAGAACTCTCTTCCAGCAGTTTCTGTCTGATCTGAGGACTGCAAAGGGCTGGAGAAGCCCAGATGTCCCTGGCTGGTTGTTTGGTTCTTAATTCCTTTGACAGAAACCAGGTTTAAGAGATTCCCCAAGCAGAACATGATCCTTCACAGACTGTGCCTGGAAAACACAGAAATTCACACATGGACAAAAACCTTGGATCATTGAACCCTCTCTGTTTTGGTGCTGAAATTGGCTGAACTTCCTTTGATTTCTCTGGCAGTTGCTGGATTTTACAGAGCTGTCCAAGGATTTCCAGGGAGAAACACCAAACCTGATAAAACTTCCTGTTTTATTGGTTACCTGTGAGCTGGATGTCTGAATTCCCACAAAACCCACTGAAAACCTGTTTAATTATGTCTGTGGAGTGTGGAGAGCAACTTAGACTGCCCAAAATGAGACACTTCCATTTGGCAAACCTGATAGATTTTCAGGTGCCACTGACCATATTGTCCAAGGGCTCAATTTATTTTCCTAAATGCAGGAGCCCAGCAGCATTTTTAAATTCTGGTATTGTTTGGAGCACCAGAATATCTCCTTCTCTTCAGATACTCCAAATCCATCTGTACACAATCCTGAATTACATGTTCTAGGGAATCCTGTTTAAACAGGGAGGTTGGACTAAATGACTTCACTAAAGGACCAGTGATCCTTTCCAATTTTAGCTTTCTGTGAAGCCCAAATAGGGCTCTTTAGAACCTCTCAGTCCTCCATGTGACAAAATTTGAGCCAAATCCAAGAGCTCCATTGATTAAAGAGAGCTCAGACACCTTGCTGGAATATACACTATGACCAAGTACTATTTTAAATCTAATATTAGATAAATAAAAGTAGCTGTGAAGTTAATCCCATTTAGGAGACAGAGTGCATTTTCCTGGTCACTGACCAGGAAAAATTTACTATTTTACTTTTTAAATTTACTAAATTTAAATTCCTAAATTTACTATTTAAAATTTACTATTGTTTTAGGTGCCCTGGATTGTCCCACTTGGCCTCCAGCTGCCACCCCAATTGGCCCAGAATTTCCACACATCCTTTGACACCCCTGCCAGCCCCAGACAAATGTTCCTCATGCTCTGGGGTCTTGATTATAACATTTGTGTTTAACTGAACAACTCCTTTGCTTGCAGGCAGTGCTCCATCATTTAATGTGTATTAATCCTTCTTAATGATTAAATTCCTTGGCTTTGTGGGTGGCAAAAGATGGAGAATTTGCCCACCAGTCCAGCACAGGGGTGCAGTACAGTTGGTAAAGTATTTGAAGATGCTTAAATTTGTCTTCAGGAGAGCTGAGGAAGTGTCTCCTCCAGGTGCTACTCACCATGATTGACCCAACCACGGGACCCTTGATCACCCACCACAAGGCAGTGTTGTCATTCATGTCCCAGCAGCTGCAGTCGTTGAGGAAAGAATGGGATGGGGGAAGAGAAGGAAAGAAAACAAGACATAAAAATGAAATTATTGAACTTACAACTGTTTTTAAGGGGGCAGAATGTGGGAGATTGGTTTTGCACCTGAATTATTTTATCTGAGTTCAAGGTGATAGTTCTTTACTTTGTCTTATTGCAGCTTTCTTTTACAGGCTTTCCACAATCATTTGGAAGTAAAATAAATATTTCTGTGGCAGTTTTGATGGTATTCCTGTTAAACAGCTTAGATATTTTGGCAAAACCCTTCAAGTGTGTTTCTGGGTGTATATTACAACCATAAAGCTGTCCCTTTAAAAAAAAAAAAAAAAAAGAGATAACTCAATGGATCGGGGTTTTTAGATGGTTATTCCAAAGTTTGATGTCTCACTTACTTTTCCAGGGTTAACAGATATGAATGTTGGTTTCTGGCCCTGACACAAGGATTTTTACACATTTCCAGTACACCAGGATCCTGGTCCTGGTTGTGTTCACATATTGGAATGATTTTTCAGTCATTGGGTTGCAAGTCCTATCCAGGATTCATCTGAGAAGGGTCAAATACTGGGCAACAGTTGGGGTCAGCTCCTTTGTTAAGCTGTTGCTAGTGAGTAATCATAAATAAAATGACATTTCAACCCCAAAAATTAGAATCTTCCTCTGAAATCACCAAAGGATTCTGCAGAAGTTTATTTCACACAGGTGCACTTGGACATTCAAATATATGGCTTATATTCATAGAGAGTTTTAATGCTGACATACATTTTTAGAACTAGAAAAATAACAAAAATAAACTATTTTCCAGGCCTTGCTACACTATTAACATGTCTACTATTTATTATTGAGAAATGTCTTCATGACTTTTTTTAAGTCATCAGGAATTTGTCAACTGAAAATTTTCTTTCATTTGCCTCCACTTTATTCCTCTGATTTTCTCCCTAGAAAATACAAAACCATGGAAATCTGTCTAAACTGTACTGGCAGTTCTGAGAAGGAGTTTTTTCCTTCCCACTGGGAAATGAGCCAAAGTCCCAGCAGAGGCTGTCATGGTGCATTTGTCAAATGCCAAAAAACAATTGGGAAGAACACACAGGAATAAAACACTGCTGGTCTCATGAGAGCTTGCTATAATTTCAGTGTCATTTAAGTGGTTGTGTGGTAGCACCTGGGGGAAAAGGGAAAATCTTCAAACAAAACGATATACATGTGTAAAAGTGAGGAGGCAGAGCTAAAATCCCATCATCAAAGTGTGTGTGAGAGAAATCCCAAATGGCTGAGTGATGCCTGGTTTAGAATCTCATTTAAATTTATATTTTCAGTTAAACTATATTCATTATTTTCAGTTGAACAATATTTATGCATTTCAGATGGAGAGATCTGAATTTTTTTCAGATATTTATTAATTTCAATATTTATCCATTTCAGATATTTTGCTGGATTCCCCTAAAACCAACAATAAGGATTTGTATGGTACAGCTGGTGAGAAGTGACAAAATTTACACAGAATTATATATTTTAGCTTCTGTTTGCATGGCATGGAACCCTGAGATCACCCAAAATCTAAGGAACTGATGACTGAGATTTTCAAGTGCAAATTAATACTTCCTACTTTTCTCACTTTGGATGCCCAACTTAAAATATTTGAAAGGGGATAAATGCTCAGAGGAATCTCCTCACCCACAGTGTGGAAATCAGGCCTTTTGTCTAAAATCACCAATTATCTTTTTCATTCTTGTTATGCATTTATAAATTAGGTGCTGTCTACTGAAAATTACCCATTATTTGCAGAGCTCAACCTCCTTATGATGGACATTAAATCTGCCCTGAAAGTCTTTAATGAATTGACCAGTGTTGGAAGGATCTGGGCAAGTTAATAATTATTAATTTACCTGTAAAAGTAGATATTGATGTATGGCAATTTGTCTGTGTAGGAATAAGGGATTACAGGGATAGGAATCCACCTCTAATTCCAGTTATCTGGACTGTAGAGACCAACAGCCCAGTTATTATCCCAGAATCTGGCTGGGACAAAGAGGACCTTAGAGGTTGTTTTGGGTTTCTTTTTCCCACACTGAGGTACTTTAAATGTGCACTCTGTTACATCATCCCCTACAAATTCCTACTCTTAGACCTCTCTGCTTTTTTTCTTCTCTTCTTCCTAGACCTTTTCTTCTACTTAATCCACTCCCCTGTTTTTCCAGGAGGTAAATTCCCAACTTCCACCCTGTAGATGTCAACAGTGAATCAAAACAAGCTCACTCAGAGATTTATTTTCAAGGACTTTGAAGGATGTCCAGTCCCTGTGACACCTTCAGGATAAATGTGGGGGAAGGAACCACCATGTCCTCCTCAGATAAAAGAAGTGGGAATGCACGACAGGACATTTGGAATTTTCTGCACTATGTAAACAAGCTCCCTAATTTCTGTCAAATGCTTCCCTACAGTGCAGGATGGAAAGAAATTATTCTTTTCCAGGATGGATGAAGGGAAGGGAGCCAGGGGGCTTGGGAAGGGATGTGATTTCCATCTGCAGAGGCCAGAGTCTGATCTCTGGTGCATGTCTGGAATAACTCCACTTAAATCAGGAGCAGAGCTCTGGATCAACAGACAGCTGCATTTATCTCCTCAATCCTGTCACTTAGAGTGATGGAAGTCAGGAGCTGAAGTTGAGGGAGCTCTGCCAGTTTTATAAGGAACAGGCAGGAGGGGGCTCAGGCTCTGAGCCTGTATTTCAGTCCATGCCCTTGCCACTGTGGCTTTCCAGCTCAGTAATTTCCAGAATGTTTTTGGGCTCAGGCTGGCTTTTCCCCCACTCCCAGAACAATGCTGGCTGATTTTTAAAAAGTAACCACTGAAACTCTCAGCTAGAACCTGTCTAAATGTCTTGCATGCTAAATAGCTGCTCTAAATTATAGGAATGTTTTTGGTGGTTTTGTTTTCTTTGTTTCTTTTTTTTTCTTTTTTCCTTCTGTGAGACATTCTCCCTACCTGCAAAATGCAAGGGCTGTTTGGACTTGTAAGAGAAATTAGTGCTTTCAGGGCCAGTGCTGTAATCCTAATAATGACACAACAGGGGTTTCTGGCTTGTTTTGCATGGAAATAAATGATTTAATTTGTCTTAATGTCAAAATAGAACATTGGGTCACAGCACTGGCATCCCCAGTGGAGGAAAGGCTTTATTTGCTTTCCAGAGGGATTCTGAAAGAACAAGGATGAAGAAAACCTGACAGAACAATGAGTTTTGTGGAAATTTTTCAGTGATATATTTCCAAATTAGGCAAAATTAAAGCATAAGCCTCAACGACTTGGAAATGGGATTTTGGTGAGAAGTGCCTTTCCCTCAGCTCTGTGTTTTCAAAGAACCACTGACTGATTTTTGAAATTTTACTCAGTCTGCCTCATTTTTTCTAACATTTCACCAGCTTCAAGCATAGCTCTCATGAAAAAGCATTGCCAAGTTTGTCTTTTCAGGGTGTAAATACACATCCAATCCTACCTGCCACAGCTGCTGCTCTATGGGAGCAGATACTGACTACCAAAATATGCAGGTCCAGCTCTGGGAGCAGCTTTTCCTTCTGGTCCTTTAGAACAGAATATTTGCAGCTTTTTTTTTTCTCTACCAAAAGAGACAATTTGGAAAGGACCTACCCTTTTGAATTCTTTATGAAATAATTTTTTTCCACATAGAAGAAGGAATGCAGATTTCTGTTTCATCTCTATTCATCTCCCCTGCAAAATTCATGGGAAACCCTCCTCAGTGGGAAGCTAAACTCTAATTGCCCTGGCAAATCAAAGCCTTGTGCAATGCCTTGTGCAGATTTCCTTCATTTTACTAGATTTATCTCCAATAATTTCTACAGCTGAGCTCATCACCTTCATCCTCCTCCAAAATCAGTGGGAAAAACCAGAGAATTACATGGGATTCCATTTGTAAGATGACACAAACAATAGCCTGGACTCCAGTAATTTATTGGAGAAGGGAATGGGGTCAGCTGCATTTTTACAGGTTTGATGCCTGAATCTTTTAGGAATTCCCCACTGCAGTGGTGGCACAGACATCAAACTGTAACTCTATGAACAGAAAAGTACTTGAACCTGGGGACCTAAATTCCATTTGTAGACAAACGGATGTGAGAAATGGAAGGACAAAACAGAACAAGAAGAAATGGCCTCAAGTTGTGCCACAGGAGGTTCAGGCTGGACATAAGAAGAATTTTTTCACTACAATGATTTTTGAACTTTGTTTGGGGCTGCCCAGGGAGGTTTGGAGTCCCCACCTGTCTGAGGTTGGAAATGGGGTTATTCAATTCCCATCTGTCAGAGGTGGGGCAGGTATCCCCTGTTCATGGGGCAGGTTTCTTTATCTCTCCCACAGCCCATCCTCCCTCCAGGAGATCTCTGCTGTCCATGGCCAGGGAGTGTCCCTGCAGGGCTGATCAAATTCCACCATCCCATGGGGAGATGCTCCGCCCAGGGGAGGAGCCAAGCATTCCTACCTGGATCCAATCTGCCCTGGGAACAGCCCAGCAGCCTTTGCCCACTGCATTCCCAGAGGAGCAGCTTTCTGCTGCCCTGCATTCCCAGAGGGAGAGCAGGCCCATCTCCAGCAGCCCTGGAGCTGCAGAGGAAAACTCCTGCCTTGTGCAGGATCCCTGCTCCAGCAGAAGCACAGCTGGCACTGCAGGAGGGCTGAGCCCCCCTGGGATGGGACTGTGCCACCACCCTGAGCCCCCCTGGGATGGGACTGTGCCACCACCCTGAGCCCCCCTGGGATGGGACTGTGCCACCACCCTGAGCCCCCCTGGGATGGGACTGTGCCAACACCCTGACACACAGGGGGCCAGCTCCTCTTCTGACTCTGGCAGTGGTTTTTTTGTTGTTGTTCTTTGTACTATTGCATTTGTATTTTTAATTTTCCTATTAAGGAACAGTAATTCCTATTCCTGTATCTTAGCCTGAGAGCCCCTTAATTTCAAAATCATAATAATTTGGAGGGAGGGGGTTTACATTTTCCATTTCAAGGGAGGCTCCTGCCTTCCTTAGCAGACACCTGTCTGTTCAAAACCATGACACCATTCCTGGAGGTGTCCAGGGAAGGCCTGGAGGTGACACTCAGTGCTCTGGGCTGGGGACAAGGTGGGGATCAGTCACAGCTTGGACTTGGTGACTTTGGAGGCCTTTCCCACCCTCAAGGATTCTCTCTCTCTGTGATTCTTCTCCAACCACCACACTCCTGTGGCACCCTTGCCGTGGTGCTGGATGCACCTGGAACCATTTCCCACCCAGCAACACCTACCCAGTGTCATCGAAGTGGAGCCTCAGCACTGCCCAGACAGTGACACAAATTGTTGGGGTACCTGCAGAGGACAAGACAGTGACACATGAACAGTCCAGACACATTTGATACTCAGCAATGAGCATTCATGCAGCCTCTCCACTGAGGTTTTGTTTCCTGACAACACTTGTGCATGGGATAAAGCAATTTATTGAGTTAATTCAGAGCTCCAGAAACATCCCTGTCAGTCAGGGGTGGGCTTGTAGGAGCAGAACTGGGAGCAGGACAGAATGGTGCTGTGCCAGGTCATTGTTGCTCAGTGCTTTGCTGCATCCTGCTGCATGAAGAATACAAGAAAGTCTGGACAGAAGAGACTCAACCACATTCATGTTTAGAGCTACTGGAATCAGGCAAGAATTGCAGTGCCAGATGTTGAGCTGGAATGGCATTACTGGATTCTGTGTATGCTTCTCTGGTTTTGTTGTAAATGATTTACATATGCTGCATTTTCTCTGTTACTGTGTAAATAACCCGTTTTTCTTTACTTATTCACAGATGAGAAGTTTCCTCTGCTCACAGGAATATTTAATTTTTTCCATAAAAAAAATACCAGAACAAACCAACAGACTCCAAAAAAAGAGTATTGGAGTAAGGATTTAATTCCTATTTCAGACATTTCTTCACTTTCAAAAAATGCATGTAAAATGCAAATTTAATTGAAACAGTAAGAACTCACTGAGAAACCTGGACTTATTTTCCTTTCTGAAAGTCCTAGAGATGTGATTTTTTTTTTTCAGTGGAAATATTTTTATAAAATAATGCATTTATGCAAGACAACCCTGGGTATGTTGGATCTCCACTGTATGGTAAATAAAATCTTTGACTAAGAAACTGCTGACACCTGTTCAGGCACCACTGGAAAAATGAAATGATAAAACCCAAACAAAACAAGGACCTTGATAACTCCAGCTCCCAGCAGTGAACAAGACTGTGGTGAGTTGACAGGAACAATTATATTTAATACATTTTGCAAGGCTGTGTTGATGTCACATTAATTAATCAGTCATTTGAACCACTTAGATGAGCCTCTGTCTAATCAAATTCCCACCATCAGAAATAAAAATATCCCTGTTAGACCTGGGTGACTGATGGGGCCCTCCTCCTTCAAACAACCACAGAGAAGAATTTGAGAGAAAAATGAAATAAAGAAATAAAATGACAGGGTTTGGGGAGAAGAAATCATGCATATTAAATTTCAGTTGAAGTCTGCTTTTCTCACAGGTGAATACCTAGAAAACACTGAGAAAAACTCTTTTTTCCCTTAAAGGAGTTAAGATTAATTTTTAAATATCAAACTTTAATTTTATCAAATTAACCTTTAAATATCAAATTTGCCCAGAGAAGCTGTGGGTGCCCCATCCTTGGAAGTGTCCATGAATGAGGGTTGGAGCAGCCTGGAATGGTGGAAAGTGTCCAGGGAAGGGGGGTGTGGGAATGAGATGAGTTTTAAGGTCTCTTCCAATCCAAACCATTCTTTGATTCTATAAAACATGGGTCTCATGTTTTATATAGTTTCCTCTATATAAATTTTGATGCTATGAATAGCGTTTCAAATCTGTAAAATGTGCAGGAAGGCAGAATTAAAACTAAATCTGTCATAAAAATGCATTTTAAAAACCCCATGTTTCAGATCAGCTTGGAGCTTTGAACCATCTGCTGTATGAATATACAAATCCTTCCACTACTTTTCTTTACATCAAAAGATTTTTATCTCCCCATCGCCTCCTTTTCAGCTTCTGAGGAACGTTAGAAAACAGACAAGCCCTGAAGGCTGAGATTTATTCTTGCTGACTTGTGCTGCCCTGAGTTAGTGATGTCTTCTGAAGGCTGACCTGGAACAGAGATTGGGCAGAGCTAAAGAATAAAGCAGGGATTTATTCCAAGGATCTCCTCCATGGATGCACCTTGGGCAGCACCAGAGCCCAGCCAGGGCTGCACCCAAGATGACCCAAAATGGCCCCAAAATGCACGAGCACTCCTGGGGTCTCTCCCTGGGATCAGCTCTGCTCCATTTGCACCTTGCAGTTCATTGTCCCAGCCCAGCTTTAGCCCAGGCACTCCCACCCTGCTTGTTTTTCTCTCTCCAGCCCACGGGGTTTGTGCTCCTGGGCTGAGATTTGGATCATTTGTCCTTGGTGCCCAGCTGGAGCAGGAATTGTTTTGTCTCCCTGCTCTGTGCACAGAGCTCACCATGCCCTGATGTGAAGCTCAGACCCACACACTAAAGCAGCACAGAATCTGAAAATGTAAAAGCTGAAACCTGAGGCATCATTAGGAGCAGGCATTAGCAGAGAGCTCAGGAAGACAGCAGTCCATCCAGAGAATTCACCAACACATTGCAGATTTAGGAAGAAAAAACTGCCTGGATCAACAGAGCCATATGTAGTTCTCATTAATCCCTCAAGATGAGCGCACTGAGGTCTCAGCACATTTGGAGAAATAAATCAACATCCAGATGCTGCAAAGTGCTGAGTGAGCTCTTCTTCCTCACTGCTTCAGTGCATCTCCCTCCCCACCAGCCCTGAGCTGAGGGGCTGCCTTTGCCCTTCAGAGATGGAATCCAAGAGTCTGGAAGTGCCTCTGTTGGCTTTGCAAATTGCCAGTTGTTCCCACCAGATCAGGGGAACTGCGAGTCCAGCTGAAACATGCGGGAGATGAGAAAATAATTGTGTTTAAAAAAACCCCAAAACAAAACAGAACTGTCCAAATCTCAAGAGTTATTAATGGATATTGCTGATGCTGCTTTGGATCTGAAGTGATTGGAGTGTTGTGCCCACCAACACAAGCTGGACCTGGACCAGATGTCCAAGCTGGGCATGGACCTGCTGAAATAAACCCAAAGGAGGCCACAGAGTGTCACCGACATGTTCTCTGAAAAATCCTTTCCTTAGGATTTTTCCCTCCTGAGAAGCTGAGAGGCCTCAAGAACAAACTGTAAACAATTCTTATCTGCTGCTGTGGAATGCACCAGGTGGATCTGGGATTGGTCTCACCTGGTTGTTTCTAATTAATGGCCAATCCCAGCCCAGCTGTCCAGACTGTCTCGGTCAGACACAAACCTTTGTTATTCATTCCTTTTCTATTCTTAGGCAGCCTTCTGATGAAATCCTTTCTTCTATTCTTTTAGTATAGCTCTTAATACAATATCTATCATAAAATAATAAACCAAGCCTTCTGAACATGGAGTCAACTTTCTCATCTCTTCCCTCATCCTGGGGCCCCTGTGAACAATGCATCAACAGAGATACTCCAAGGGCTGGAGACACTTTACTGGGGATAAAAGCTGGGAGAGCTGGGAAGTTCACCTGGAGAAGGCTCCAGGGAGAGCTCAGAGCCCCTGGCAGGGCCTAAAGGGGCTCCAGGAGAGCTGGAGAGGGACTGGGAACAAGGGATGGAGGGACAGGATCCAGGGAATGGCTCCCACTGCCAGAGGGGATATTGGGAAGGAATTCCTGGCTGGGAGAGTGGGGAGGGGCTGGGATGGAATTCCCAGAGAAGCTGTGGCTGCCCCTGGATCCCTGGGAGTGTCCAAGGCCAGGCTGGACAGGGCTTGGAGCAGCCTGGGATAATGGAAGGTGTCCCTGCCCATGGCAGGGGGTGCAATAGATGATCTTTAATGTCCCTTCAAACCCAAACCATTCTGGGATTCTGTGAAGTCCAGTGTTTAGCTCAATGCTAGTTACCATCTCTGGCACTCAACTAAAAACTAAATATTTTGAGGTTGCATTACAGAAGGAATCCATCTGGGCAGCTCATTCATTACAAGGACTGATCAAAATAATACTGAAGTCAGTTCATATAAGCTGGTTTTCAGTATTCTCACATTCAGACAAATCCACAGACAGATATGAAAATTGTGCAAACTTCATTAAAGGTACTCAGCCTCTGATTTATGCTCAGATTACAAAGGTTTTACAAATTGCAATATTGCATTGCTTTCTTTTCTAATGATCAGATTTCCATGTACATAACCCCCAATTTCTCCTTGGAAACACACTTTTCTCTCGGCTATAATGTGATTATACAGCTGTGGAGGGTACAAAGGAACTCTGAACACCTTTTCCAACCCTTTCTTTCCCAAAGGCCTTTTCCATTAACCATCCAACAGCCTTTTTATGGCACAGATTTTTTATGATAACTTGTTGACTCATTTCTCTCTATACCTTCTCTGCATCTCTACCTTCTAGAAAGATTTTCTCTCCCTGCTGTAAGGAGTCATTGCCAGGAGATGAAAATTTTGGTTTGTGTACAGCTGCTTCAGGAGGGAAAAAACAAGACCATCTGTTGATTTCTTGAAGGTTCAAGCTACATAAGGATGTTTTTTTCCAAAGGAGAGTAGTTTAAGGCATGGGGTTTGTGTGTAGATTTTGCACATGAATATACAGGATTATTTCTATTTCAAAATATGAATATACAGGATTATTTCTATTTCAAAAGTGTCTGAAAGTATAAAAATCAAGTTTAATATTCTCAGGGAACATTTTAAATGAATGTATTCTTCTGCATTCACCATCTGACTTCTGCACAAAAAACATCTGCAAAGAATTGCTTGCATTAACACATCACAGGATTCAATTTAAATCCAGAAGGCCAGAATGAAAAATAATTACCATGGTTATCATCATTTAACTGGCTTTTCTGAAATAAATATTGTTCCTTCCCAGTGCAAGTTTTTATTTCCCATCCAGGTAGGATAAGCAGATGTGAATACCCTTTGGATACATTTTCAATTTAGTTATTATCTGAAAGAAAGGCACAAATGAAGCCTTAGAAAATGGACTGGACTTAGCCTTGCAGATTTGATTATGCTGAAGTTGATGTTTAGATCATATCTTGCAGGAGGCAATTTTCTGTTGTAGATTATTCCTCTGCAAGAGATGTGGTGTCCTCTAGATTTCAGTGCAACTCTATTCACACAAAAAAAAAAAAAATCACAACACAGCTTGGGCTGCAGTGGTAATTCTGTGCTGTGATAATTCACTTGTGGGGAATTTTGGAAGGACTTTGAGTTGGGACCTTTGAATTGTTTCTGATGATGCAGTTTATTTTTCTTATCCTCTGCATAGGCAGGAAGGGCGAGCTCAGCTCACATGATTGCAGCATGGTTCAGAAGGTCACAAGACCCTTAGTTACAACATCTTTTAAGGAGTTATTGACCAATAAAACACTGCCAACAAGGATATTTATGTTTTTGACCCAATCCTAAAATATTTTGTCTTATGGACCCATGCTGCAGTGTAAGCATGGGTCTGTATGTTTATTAAGCATGGGTCCATGTGTTTTTAGCCAATCCTGTTATCACACACAAACCCACAGTGCTGCATTCTAAACCCCTTGTTTACTCTTGTAGCTACTTTTATTTTTATATATCTTAAACTCTAAAACTCTAAACTTTATTTAACTTAGTGTGTCTCTGCTTTAAACTATAAATCCACATTCTTGCTTGTGTCACCTCAGTTTGGGAGCCTTTTCCAAGGTCTCAGATCAAATCCTGGGTTTAGCTCTAAGCTTTGGCTTACAGACCCAAAGTTCTGGGAGTTCCTTGCATTTCGAATTCCAACATCATTCCAACATAATTTCAACATCATCAAGACTAAAATTATAGTTTGAAACCTGACACAAAAATACCATGTCACAGTCACATTTTCCGGAAAAATCCCTTTGCCCAGGATTTTGCTCCTGGGAAGCTGAGAAGCCTCAGAGAAAAAGGAAAACAATAATTATCTGATTTGCTTCTACTGTGTTTTGCTGCTTTGGGATGTGTTTGGGCATTGTTTACCAACAGGTGATTGTTCCATTGGTTTCATGTGAATTGTTTTGACTTATTGGCCAATCAGGGCCAGGCTGTGTCAGGGCTCTGGAGAGAGTCAGGAGTTTTCATTATTATCTTTTTACCCTTCTGTCTGTATCCTTTCTGTATTCTCTATTATAGTTTAGTATGGCATTCTTTGATATAATATACTATCATACAATAATAAATTAGCCTTCTGAGAACATGGAGTCAGATCCATCATTCCTTCCTGCCACGGGGCACCCCACAGACACAATAATACCACACATGGTCTGTGGAGCCATCCTGCACACTGAGACACATTGGAGACAGGAAATGCCACCTACCCCAGCCAATGATTGTGTACCAGTAGAAATATCTCCTCTCTGGGAAGAAGGTCTCCACCAACAAAGTGAAGAGGTACAGCCCCTCGATGAAGAGCCAGAAGTAGTTGGACATGACACAGTAGTGAAAAAACACCATCACTGCTTTGCATTCCACCTGCAGGGGATGTTGGAGAACAAAGTTATCTCTGCACTGCTCAGGCCTAGCAGAAAAAATGCTTTCAGCCTCTCCAGATCTCTCAGTGGAAAGAGCTGGGGCTGGTATTACACACTTTTAATGGTAAAGGTTTTAAAGAATGTGAAGAATGGCAGGTATCACTTAGACAGCAAAGCCTGGATGGGGAGGAAGCCAATTTTACCAGTGGGAAGAGGTCAAGGAGCAGTTCAGAGCAGCTTGAGCACATCGTGTGCTGCTGAGGGCTCACAGCCCCAGTGAACAGCAATTGCTGGATTTAAACCCCCTTCCAGGATTAAATGCAGGGAAGAAAAAACCCAAATGTGCACTGAGAAACCCAGAGAAGGATGTGAAATGGCAGGACGACTGTGGAAAGCCTTGAGAGTGGGATCTGAAAGGATGAACCCTCCTGTGTGCAGCTGGGAATTGCACTTCCTTGCCATCCTTCATCAGAGTTGTCACTCAAGGACAGAAAATGGAAGTAAGTGTGAGGAAAAAGGAGGCTGAGTGATCAGCTGTAAAAAAATAAAAAAGATGGAAGCTTTCATTCATGGACAGGAGGGGGAAGCAGCAAACTAAAGAAAAATGAAAGCTAGAAATAAAATTAATATGGAATATAAAAATTTTTAGAAATAAAAAATATAATTAAAATAGAAATAAAATAAAAATAGAAGTAATAAAATAGAATATTAAAAAAATTAAAAAGGAACTGAGTTTGTTTAAGCTTGAGAAAAGGTCTAGGAGGACATTATTGCTCTCTACAACTCCCTGACAGGAGGTGGTAACAAGGTCAGTCTCTTCTCCCAGGTAACAAATGCTAGGAAAAGAGGAAATTGTCTTAAATTGCATCAGGGGCGGTTTAGTTTGGATATTAAGGAAAATTTCTCTCCTGAAAGGGCTGCCAATCCCTGGAACAGTGTCCAGGTCAGTGGTGGAGTCACCATGCCTGGAGGTGTTTAAAAGATGTGGAAATGTGGCACCTGGGGATGTGGTTTAGGGGTGAATTTGGCAGTGCTTGGGAATGGTTGGACTCAATTTCTGAGGGTTTTTCAACCTAAATGCTTCTGGGACCAAGGCCTAAGGTGGCAACCAAGCTGTAAAAGTTTGATAGAAGACTTACCTAGTATGAATTTGTATGTAAATTTTGAGATAAGAAATGCTGATTTAGAAATTTGGAAATGTAATGGAAGAGGGCAGATACTGTTGAGAGAGAAATGGAATTAGAAATAAGTTTTAAAGGATGGTTTTGTAAATAAGATTAGATATTTTGGAGAAATAGAATTATGAAAGTAATATGATTTATGAGGGGTAATTTTAGAGTATTTGTTTTAAGGTATTTACAGTATGGTGTGGTAAAAGCTGATAGGTTAAGAAATGTTTATAATGTATTGTAATTAGGAAATAGTTGGGTTTTGATTGTGATGGTGTGAATTAAAATATTTGTATTGTTTTACTTTTTACATGAAACTGAAAATAGCATAAAAGTTTTTTTAAATGCTTTTTAATTGTTTTATTTTTGGGTTAGAAAAGGGTATAATGTGATAAATTGATGTTTTGTGTGAGGAAAAAGGGGATTATCTGGCAAACCCAAGCAGAATCTGTGCATAAAATGGAAGCTCCTGCTGGAGGCAGTGATTAGCTCCCACTTTGACTTCATCCTCTGGGCCAAATCTACCATCAAGGTGTTGAAACCATCAGATCTCAAGTTTCTTCATGGAAGCTCTACCCAGGCTGAAGTTCTGGTCATAAAATGGCTGATTTTAATGTGTTTTATGCTTTAAGTCTTGCCAAACAAAGAGGCAGATGCCACCCTTGGAAGAGTGGCAGGAGCAAACTACAGACCCAACATGGCTTCAGCTTCCTTGTGGAGAAGAACTGAGAGCAAAAACTAGTTTCAATGACAAAGAAAAGGCTGACTAAGAAACTCCACAGCTGCACTTGCCTTGTGGAAGTGACTCACAGGGAATTTAGCTCATAACTGGATGGATAAAGGAGAGCTCAGTTTGTAATTCTATCATAATTACACCCAGTGAGCTGATTTATCATATCAAATACTAGCCTTAAATGTGAAAGGAATTGGGATTTACACATAATAAATGCTAAATGCATCAGTGAAAGAGTGTTCTGCATGAAATTAGATATTTAAGAGACAAAGATGTGGGTAATGCTGATGATTTTCTGAGAGTGTGGCCATCAGGTGGATTCTCTGTGTCTGAATGGTCACCCTGTTCACATGTGCCTCTGCCTGACATCCTGAACAAATGAGGCTCTGGAGAAAAACCAGACCTCCAGATGAAGGAAATTGCTTGTGTCTGCTCTCATCCCACCTATGACTGAGCAGATCTGGGAAAGGGAGAAACATCAGGGCAGAGTCAGAAAATAAAACCTGTAGGTTTGTTCTGAAGGACACTGGTGTCATCACAACATGAAACATCCAGTCTGGCTGAGAACTGGAAGTTAAACACCTTTACCCCTAATAACTCATGATACTCCACAGACTGCTGCCTGCTCCTCTGCTTTTTGTTACCTTGAGCTGAAAAAGAGGCAAGGAAAAGGATTTGGTTTCAGTTGGACTCACCGTGGAGATGAAGCAGTGGTTTCCATCCTGCTCAGCATAGAGAACCCCGTCCTTGATGAACACAGATATTGCACGGAGGATGAATGAAACAAAAAGGTTCATGTGGATGAAATTCCGAGTGCAGTGAAGCTTCCTGGAGAGGAAAGAGGAAGGGAGTGGGTGGAAAAAAAAAGAGAAATATAGAATAAAATTGTTTTATTTTGTAGAAATGTCACACTGGGCCTGAACACACTTTACCAGAGCACCTTGGTGCTAAGAACAGCAACATCTGAGCCAAGACTGTGTTAGTACAGTGCTGGAACCCAGGACATTCCTCTGGATGCCCTGAAGGACTCGAGACCCTGGCAGGGGGCTCAGAGTCAAAAACACCTGTGCCTTGGATTTTAGCCCATGGAAACAATCACCAACTTTGTGTGAGGAGTTACAAGGCACAAGGGTTTGAGTAGAATGACAGTGAATTTGTCACAGGGTGAAAAAGTAAAATTTTGGGGATTTAGAATGGGGGTTCAAGAGGCAAGATGGAGGAATCTGGGCGTGTCCTGTCTTTCTTCTTCTCCTTCTTGTCCTCCATCTTCAGGTGATGGTGGCACTTCTGGACTGGTTTAGAGTAGAGACAGACTGTCTAACACAGGTGATAGGTATTGGAAAATTATTGTAAATAAAGTACAGGTAGTTCTTAGTATAAAAAGCCAACACCACCCCAAGGGCAGGGACTGTGCCACAACCCGACCTGCTGGACAGATCTCAGCAGGTCAGAGAAAGAATGGAATAGATAAGAGAAAATAAACAGCCTTGAAAAGCAGAGCTGAGGAATCTCCACTTCTTCCTCGATTGCGGGGCTGAGAAAAAAGAGACTTTAATACCTGAGGAGCCATTCCAGCATCACAAACCCGAGAGTACAGGTCCTAAACCCAAGAAAGAGGAGGATTTGGGGATTTTCTTGTAAAAGGATGTAGAGAAGCATAAAATAGACAACAGAACAAGCCCAATGCAGCTTGTGAAGTTTCATAAAGCAGACCCAGAGCTTCTCCTGCTGCATTTGCACTCTGCTGAAATGTGACTTCTGAAGCATGTCCAAGCCGGGGGAGCAACTCAGCTTAAGGATCTTCCCCTTCTTATTCTACTGTCACTGTCATAGTTTCTGAAAAATCCCTTTGCCAGGATTTTTTCTCCTGGGAAGCTGAGAAGCCTCAGAGAATTATCTGATTGCTTCTCCTGTGTTTTGCTGCTTTAGAATGTAGGTAGAGATTGTTTATCCAACAGGTAGTTGTTGGATTGGTTTCATGTGAATTGTTTTTACTTAATGACCAATTACCATCCAGCTGTGTGGGGACTCTGGAAGGAGTGATGAGTTTTTCATTAGTATCTTGTTAAGTCTTCTGTCTGTATCCTTTCTCTATTCCTTAGTACAGTTTTAGTATGGCATTCTTTAATATAATAATATCATATCATAATAAATTAGCCTTCTAAGAACATAGGGTCAGATTCATCAATTCCTCCTTCATCTGGGGGACCCAGCAAATTCCACATTCTAGTTGTGGTGAGATAAAACCTTGAACTCAGTTTGGGGCAGCTGAGCTCCATCTTCCTCCCTCAGGGCCTGAGCAGGTCCCTGCTGCTGTCCCCACTCACCTGAAGCGACACAGGATGACCATGGCAGTGGTGAGGGAAACCAGGGAAGTGCTGTATCCCACCGTGTACAGAGCCTTCACTGAGAGATAGTAGTAATCCTTGGGAGGCAAAAACCACAGGGTTAAAGGGTTCATCCACAGCCACACAGCTGCCAATGTGCAGGAGGAGCCAGAGGCAGGATTTGTGTCTTTGGTTTCTCCTCATTTCCTCTGAGATCTCACTGTGCACCAAGCTCTGCTCTACAGCTGGGTCTGCACACCCTGAGGTTATTTATCACTGAGCTAGCAAAGGCCATCTACATTTTTTTATAAGTATATGTAGAAAAAAAACCAGCTGACTAAGTGATTCTTTATCAGCAGGGGGGAATTGAGAACTTGTGATTCTAGAAGCTCCTAGCTACATCAACACTAAAAGCTCATCTTCCATAAATATTCACTACAGGCCCAGGAAGGATTCAGATCTCCTTTCTCACAGTTTTATACCCATGTTTTGCAGTAAGGTAGAAAAATCATAAAGAAAGGCTTCATAAAGTCAGGCCTGCTCTGGCTAGCCTGTTCTCCTAAGGCAAGCTGCCACTCTGCAAGTTCCCATGTGAAAGCAATCCTGGTGTGAGCAATTTGTTAGCATAACAAATAACAACATATTTTCAGCATATTCCTGGGTGAAAAACAACTGGCACCTGTATAAACTGGTTTTACACTGTTAGATAGAGAAATGAAAACTATCTTTCATACTTTTCCTACAGGTACACACCAGGGGTTTGAGCAACCAATCAATACAGAATAAAAACTTGTTGCTAGCCAATAGGTAATTGGCAAGAAAACTCCTGACCAATTGGAGTCCCACAGGAGGTCTGTAAAGCTGGATAAAAAGGAGTTATGTGAATAAAGAATGAGCTTTTTCCACCGTGAAGAAAATGGAGGCTGTGTGATTTATTCCCATACCCAGGTACACCTGATTGTTTGTTCTAATCATTATTAAATCAGAACATGACCAGAGGCTGGACAGAGAGCAGTCTGCTGCTTTCCTTCTCCCCCCTTCATTTGTTTTTAATTATGAGATTAATTCCCACCTGGTTATCAGACTCTGTTTCGTTCTCATCGAAGCCGCAGGCATCGTAATAATGAGGGAAAGGTTCAGACCAGCCATCCTCAGTGCAATTCCTGCTGATGTCCCCTGTGCCAAGGGCAGACAGTAATGTCACATCCCAAGAAAAAACCCCAGGACATCCCTTCCCACCCCTTGATGCAAAGAAAACCCCAAAATTCTGCTGGAAGCTCTGTTTATCTGCCTATCCATAGATTTAATCCTGGAAATTTAATGAGGTCTTGAATGATCCAGTCCTACAACAGGCACCTATGCATGGCTATTGCTGCAGTTGGTCACCAGAGAGCAAAAATATTTAATCAGTGCATTCAGTGTCTCCAGGCCACCAACAATCTCATTCTTAAGAAGGTTCCTAAACCAGGGGTCAACTAAATGTCCATTTCTTTCAAAAAGGCATCTGGTGACTCCAGCTTTGATGAAGGTATCTCCACTCCACATGGCCCAAGGGGAAGTCCAGGGATTAAAACCAGGCCCTTTGTGCTATTTTTAATGGTTTATATCTGAGGCACATGCATGGGACTGGTGAGAAACACCAGACTAACATGATGTTTTTGCTCCAGGTGCTGGAAGCCAGTCAGGATGCTGTGGGATATCTCAGATAATCATGGGTTACACACCCATGGAGAGGCAGCTGGATTGCTCTCCTGTAGGCAGGTAAGACACATCCCACACGTTTATCTCCAAGCCCAGGCTCTGATCTCAGAGTGACTTTGTGGGAAGGGTCTGAAGAAAAAGGAACATGGACTGGGAATCTCTCTCCCATCCCTGTCTTCATGGCAATGTGTTCTTCTCCATCTCCAGATGCCCAGGGTGGCCTCAGGTGGTGAATTCAGAGCTTCTCGCTTTCCTCTGTCTATTAATGATTCCATTCCTGGTTTATAACCTTAGTTTTAAGCAAATATTGACCTAAATCCCATAATGTTTTTGCTAATCTAATATAAGAAGCAACTCCTAAATGGTTTCACTGATAAATTTAGGCTTTAAAACCTTACTGGGAATGAAAAGCTAGGGGCAGAAGAGGAAGAATCTCCTGACACTCAGGAGATTTTACTTACAAAGCTGAGGCAGAACAGCCCCTGTGGGGCTCTTTTGAATCACCATTATTCTTCCCAAAGCTCAATGGCTTTCCCCAAGAAATTAGGGATGGGCTACTGCTGCACTTCTTCCTCTCCAGCACAAAGGAACAGCATTAATTTACCAAATTATCACACTTTTTGGAGTTTCAGTTGCACCTTGACCAAAACTAATGGAAATTTCCAAGTTTTGGGTTTGCTCTTTGCTATTAAAGTTGTGCTGCTTTGCCTTCTTAGAGCAGTTTAGTCTCTCATAACCTTATTTTTAACCTTATTTAAGAGACTCTGCTTGCCATCCATGCAGCAGAATATATCTCTTTAATCACAGCATTCGTTTGAGAACATTGCATTACTCGGCAAATTTTGTTAAATTACTCTTGCACATTCATCCCCAGTTTTCAATGGAAAAAAAAACCCACTGAATCATGGTGCTGACTTCCTTTAACACCATTTAGTAATTACTGTTAAGCAGGTAGATATAATTTATAGCAGCACACTTCTTAGATTGCAAGGCTTAATAGAGGAGGAATAAATTTTCATAATATTGCTAGAAGTAACAGAGCAGAAAATATGTCATAACAATTAGAACTGATTAGAAAATAATACCAAAACTTCAGGGAAAAAAAAAAAAAAAGCTGAGACCTTCCTTTTTAACAGAGAGATCAATAAAATAGAGACAAAAATTTCCATGGCTCTGTTTCTTACCTAGGAGAGACTGGGCTGTGCTTTCCAGCAGGTCATAATCACCTACAAAAGTGGAAATTGGGTATGAAATTGTTTTGATTGTGTTTTCTATTAGAGCCCAAACTAGTCTCAGTGGAAAGCAGTGAATGGAGTGCAATTGATTTTATTTGTTTAGATCAGGCCCAAAGGCAATAAATACTTGGTGCTGTCTTCTCAGGAACTAAACACAGCTCTACTTGAGAGTTTAAATCACAGCTGAACCTCTAAATTAAAAATTAAAAACCCAAACAATAAACAGAGGCAAACTTTATTGTAAAAATATGGAAGTTAAATATGACTTCAATAGGAATTTACATTTATAATCCTCAGGTATTTAAATATGACCAGCTTTCAGAGAATTAATGAAAAATTATTTCCATCCATCAATGACAAAGAGCAGTAATTAATTGATTTAAATAAAATAATACAATTTTAGGTAAAATCACATTGATTTATAGAGACTTATGAGACCTTTAATTTTATTTTTTGTGCAGGTATTACAGTTAAGTACCAATGTATCATTGTTGATACACAGACAACTTTCTAATAATCTGAAATTAACATGTGCACACCATTTTGGGGAACAGAAGTACTGAGGACATGGGCAGCACAACTGGTTCTTACCTGCATGGGTTTGCCCCAAATTATCCACTTCCCAACCTGCAATAAGAATGAAAATAATTAATTCATAATGATAATAGGTGGCAGAATCATTTTGATAAAAATTTGACTCCCATAAAAGAATGGATGTAGTAAAGCCCAGAGGACAACTGCAGGTTTAAATCTTTATGTTTGTATTAGTCCTGCATATTTATGAGTGGAAAAGGGTTTTCAGAAGATGGGATATTGGTAAATATCTGGTTTCATGAAGTTTTATCAGACTCTAGGAAGAATAAGAAAAATGCATGTAAGAGCCTTTTTGTGGATTTTTTAAAAATTATTTTTAGGGGAATGTTCTGAAGTAAGAAAGACTCACACATTTCCAAAACACTGTGTGCAAACCCATGGTGCTTAATATCCTAAACCACAACTATCACAATGGGAAATGACAAAACTTTGGGCTTACATTAGAAGTCTCACTTTCTTTTGTTCTTCCAAAAAATATAAAAATTAGTTGGAATGATGCCAAACCACCCTCCCAACCCCTTGAGCTCAATGTTTAATCAGAATTGGGTTGAAATCAGCTTTTCCTGGATCCTGGGTGGGTTCTGGCTCAGCTGGGGATGCAGGAGGAGCTGCCTGGAGCCAGGGAGTGGAGCTGCTGCACCGTGCACAGAGGAGCCTCAGGGAGCTGCTGCAAATCGCTCTCAAAAAACCTCCCCAGCACTTCCCTGACCCCTAGAGCAGCTGAAATATTCACTTTGGTTCAGTTCTGCATCCTCTGGAGCCCCAACAGGGCTTCAGCTTGTTCCCCTTTTAACCCCAGTGGTCAAATGTTAATTAGGGGTTGGCAAAACCTTCACCAATTTGTGTGAGAAGGGTTTTGTTAGAAGTGAAATCCAAACAAAGACTGATTTTGATTCTATGGGAAAGGAGAAAGCATCTGAAGAAATAAAATAATAACAGGAGGCTTTTCAGCACGGCATAAAATGTGGGGGGTTTGATTTTATAATTCACATAATAATTTAAAACTCCTTGATTTCTGTGTCTCTAAAGTAAATCTGATGTGCTTTTATAGCTTTTAAGACAGGAAAAGTGGGATTTAATGAGAAAATGATGGTGAGAGTATAGAAAACTCATCTGAAGCATCAGGCAGGCTGTATTGGGACTTTGGGTGGATTAGTAAACTTCAATCCTACACAGCCAGCCCACTGGGGAGTTTGGAGGGTTGATCCTGGAAGCCACAGTGAGAACACCCACAGTCTCCATCCTTCTCTGCCCAGCTCCTGCTGCTCCCAGGATTCCACAGGAAGAATCCAGCCTGGATTTTAGGAAAAGAATCTCCCCCCAGAGGGTGGTGAGGCACTGACCCATGGAATGGTCACATTCCCAAGGCTGCCAGAGCTCCAGGAGAGACTGGGCATCTCTCCCAGGGATGCACAGGCTGGGATTCTGTGCAGGGACAGAATGATTTTGTGGGTCCCTTCCAACTCAGGATATTCTGTGACTCTAATTCCTGGGTGTCTGAAGATGTTGGGCAGATCTCTGAATTCTGAGGAGGTGTCTCCTGTGCTCTGAGCAAACATTTTCCTGCGGCCAAGGTGGTTCAGCTGCTGCACAGGGCTGACCCTGTGCTCCACATTCCTGGCAGAATATCAGGGATGGTGGGGTGGCTTCAGTGATGGTCAATATTAGAATATTAAATAATAGAATATTTATCTCTTTTGCTCTGCAGAATAGTTTGGAGATACCTTTTTTCCTCCTAAATCCACCCAACCCCAGGTTTATTAGCAGTTGTGTAGCTCAGTTTTAGGAATTCGTTGCTAAAATCAGGATGTGGTGCCAAAATCCTAATTCAGAACACAGATGTCAGGTTGTGGTGTGGGAATTTTTATCTGTGGGTGTATCAGAGGATCAAAGAGCAAACCACAACTCCTTCATCACTTCCTTAATAGTGCTTTTCACAGCATCTGCCACTCCAGCCAGCAGCTCTGCTGGAACTTGTCCCCTGAGGGAGGTCACCTAAAACAGCAGCCTGTGCCTCACACTGACCCACACAAGCAGGGTAGAAAAACTCCCCAAAACCTCTTTGACCCATAGAAGTCCATTTTTAGTTTATTATTTGTAATTTGACCTTAAAACTGTGCAGAATTCTTTCTGGAGAAGGACCAGGCCAGTATTCTGTAGATTGATGCCTGATGTTCCTGACATCCTGCTTATTACAGTGATGGCTCAGAAAAAGGCATTTCTCTTAAATTTAAATGTTTTGAATGCAGCTTTTTTTTCCCCCTACAATCTAAAAAACATGACATAAAAATTATCCTTATTTAATTCTAAACAGAGATAGCAGTCTCATTGATATTAAAATAATAAATTTTAGTTAATTTTTAATTTCATGACATCCATAATAATAGTTAAAACACATTAATGCAATTTTTCTGAAAGGAATAGGATTGTTATAAAAATATTTTGTATAGATACTGAAATTATTATTACATTTCACTCTGTTTGGACATTATGAAGGGACTCACTTTTCTAACAACGTTAATTTTCTGATTTGTAGGAGCAAGCAAGTCTTTTATTAACATATATTTCTATATCTGAGTCCTAACTAATGTACTGAAGAAAGTTCCAGTACAACATTTGTCTGTACAGGCTTTTAGGCTTGATTCATCAGCTCAATGTTCACTAATAAGTTAAGATACAGGGAAGTTAATTAGATTTACATTGAACATCATGCCCTGAGTTACAACAAAAATGTCAAAGTTCATCTATTGAGTATTAGGATAAAATGAACATATATACAATTATATTTGTGGGTGTGTGGATATATTTTTGTATTTCTATGCAATTATTTAAATAGATGTATTTTTATACATATAAAATATATCTGTATATGTACATACATAAAAATATATATATATGTTTTCATTTATATCTTATATATAAAATATATTATATAAACATATATAATATGTTTATATAATGTGTTAATAATATAAATATTAAAATTTAGCATATAAACACATATATAATATATTGTATACATTTTTATATTTATATATTATATATGCAGATAGTTTATATATAAATAAACATATATACATATAATATGTATATAAAATTATATAAATAAAGATAAATACATATACATTATATATGTGCATATATATTATAAAAAGTATATATTATGCATTATATATATCAAATATTATATATGATATTTATTTTATATAAGCATATATAAATATATATTTCTGTATGTTTATAGAAAATATATAATACATATAGACAGATATATTTATATATAAAACCATATATATGTGTATATATATATAAACAGATACTTATATATATATATATACATATATATATATACATACATACATACATATATACATATATATATATATATATAAAAAAATATAAATATATATATAAATATAAAAATAAAAAAGGATGTGAGGGAACATGCAACCACCACATGCCTTTGAATTCCTGCACACTGCAGCTGCTGCCCTGCCCTCAGACAGTACAAGTTTCTGCATCCTGCAGCAAAATATGGATATTTATTTGACAGGAATCCATGACATTGGTGCTGCTTCCTCACATGTCTGAGGATGAAATGGAGCTCAAATGGATTTTTTTTGTGCACAACATTTAACATGTTTACATAGAGCTGACCTGGCATCTAAGGGGTTGTAAGGAATCCCAGGCACACTCTCATTTTTCACAATATTACCTCAAAACATTGGGGTTTTTTGGGTTATATTTTCACCTTAGTGCCTTTAAGACTTTAGAGAGACCTCAGTAAATTTACTCTGCTGTCAGTGATGGAGTGGGCAGGACGACAGGACCCCTCACTGAGTGGGCTTTCTCACAAACCTTCTTGTTTTCCTACTCTTAGGACACAAACAATGAGAAATGGGTGTGTTTGACTTCACTGATGAAGAAGAGAAAGCCCATTGATACAATTATGCAATGGTCTAACAAAATGCATTGCTTTCTCTGAAATGAAGAATAAATAAAATATGATTTTCATCTGCATTTCCACTGGAAACACATTTTTCAGGGGTTTAATTCCAGGGTTACATTTACAAAGGACTTCAGAGGAGGGCATGTAGTGACAAGATGAGGAGGAATGGCTTTAAACTGAAAATGGGCAGGTTTAGGCTGGGTGTTAGGAGGAAATTCTTTACTCAAAGGGTGGTGAGGCCCTGGCACAGGGTGCCCAGAGCAGCTGTGCCTGCCCCTGGATCCCTGGCAGTGCCCAAGGCCAGGCTGGATGGGGCTTGGAGCAGCCTGGGACAGTGGAAGGTGTCCCTGCCCATGGCAGGGGGTGGGATGGGATGAGCTTTAAGATCTTTTCCAACCCAACCATTCTATTATTCCATGATGGCAACATCTTAAATATCACAATTTTATGGCTTATTTGAATGACACCTGTGCTTCTCACATGTAGTTAAACCCAAACTCTGAAATATGGACATGACAGCAGATACAAAACAGTGCCTTAGAACAGCACTTATTAAATCAATAATTGCTCTTATCAGTTAATCAACTCCTCAGGAAACTGCTGATTTCCTCAACTCAGGATGGTTTATCCAGTGTATTGACAGGTTGTGCTATTTGCTGTTTGACCAGACTTAAGTGTCACTCTTTGGGAAGTAAATCTACAATTAATGCTTTAATTGACGTTGTTAATTAGATGTTATTTGCAGCACTGCTCAGACATCCTACAGAAGATCTATCAGAATGCTGAGTTACCAGCTCTAAAGACCAAGTACAGAGAATACTCCTTATTTCTGTTTTCTGCAGGAAGAGGTAAGAGAGGGAGGGGAAAAAAAATCCAATGGCTCCCCATAGAGTTGGTGGCAGAGACCCAGACCTTTCCTGCCCTTTTCTTGCACATTTATCAGACTTTCCTCTTTGATTCTAATTTACTGAGACCCAGAACTCATAATTCACCCCTCACTATGCAACGACAGATGAGAAACTCGACAGCAGTTGCTCCTGATTTAAAGTGGACAGAGATGGGGAAGCTGAAGCCAAGAACCAGCCTGTGCACGATGAGCCTCAGAGCCTTTTAGATCTCCTCCTTGGTGCCAAATCTGTGCTGGCTGCTCTCCACCTGCCTGGCCTCCTGTGGCTTTGTTTATCTGAACACAACTCGCATTTAACCCTTTTGTTCCAGCGTTTGTCCCTTATTAGTGGCGGGGCAGGAGGGGATGAAAGGCTTCCAAAGCTCTTCAGTCCTCAATTGGCTCGCCCACACTTCTGCCATAGCCCTGTTGTTCTCATCTCTATATTGTGGGTTGGAGGGCTGCTCCACAAAGGTAATTCTCCAAAAGGTTTTGGATTTTGACAGCGTTAAGATCAACATGCAGAGCCTGCGCTGTTGTTCCTGCACATTGTGTCCCTACAGAAAGTGCACCCACTGGGGCAAGGTGAGGCCATGGAAAATATTTACAACCCCTTGTTATCCTGCTGTCCAGCTATGTGGATAATGAGCTGGCTGGGTAGGAGTTTAATTTCTTCATTCCTGCTTTATGTAGCGCTGATTAGAAGTTTTACACTTAATTTCTAAATACGAAATAAACCAGCGAGGTCTCATGCCCGACTCCACGGCATCCACCACACTGAGCCTCCTCTCTGCTGCCCAGCTATGTGGATAGGGAGCTGGCTGGGAATGAGTTGAATTTTTTCTTTCCTGCTTTATATAGCACTGATTAGAAGTTTTACATTTAACTTCTAAACACGAAATAAACCAGCGAGCTCTCGCGCCCGACTCCGCGGCATCCACCACGCTGAGCCTCCTCTCTGCCCTCCCCGTGGCTGCCTGCTGCTCTCCTGCTCCAGCAATCTGTTCAGCCGGCTGGCAAAGCCACAGCCAGGAGCAGCAGGCTACTTAGCAGCTTTTCTGCACTCTCTGAGCTCCCCACACGGGTTCTGGTTCCATACCCTGCCCACTGTGTCCCTAGAAGGGACATCAGCCCTCTGCCAGTCCTGTGCCTGCACACACACGGCCCCATACACACATTATCCAACCATCCCAGCTCCTTTGCTGTGGCTCTTTGTGTTTTCCACAAAAAAGTGGAAGTATCCTGGGAGTATCCAAGGCCAGGCTGGACAATCCTTGCAGCAACCTGGTGATGCCTCAGATTTCAGCTTTTGTATTTTTCAGATTCTGTGCTGCTTTAGTGTGTGGGTCTGAGCTTCACATCAGGGCATGGTGAGCTCTGTGCACAGAGCAGGGAGACAAAACAATTCCTGCTCCAGCTGGGCACCAAGGACAAATGATCCAAATCTCAGCCCAGGAGCACAAACCCCGTGGGCTGGAGAGAGAAAAACAAGCAGGGTGGGAGTGCCTGGGCTAAAGCTGGGCTGGGACAATGAACTGCAAGGTGCAGATGGAGCAGAGCTGATCCCAGGGAGAGACCCCGGGAGCGCTCGTGCATTTTGGGGCCATTTTGGGTCATCTTGGGTGCAGCCCTGGCTGGGCTCTGGGGCTGCCCAAGGTGGAGCCATTGAGGGCTTTTAATAAATCCCTGCTTTATTCTTTAGCTCTGTCCAGTCTCTGCTCTAGGGCAGCCTGCACAAGGCATCACTGGGATAGTGGAAGGTGTCCCTGCCCATGGCAGGGGGTAAGAACTGGATGATCTTTAAGGTCATTTGCAACAGAAATCATTCTGTGATTCCATACTTGATTGATTAATCCAGGGTTACCTGTTTGGGCTTTACAATTTCATGAGCAGGATCTGTAGGAAGCAGCAGGCAGGCAAGGGCACAGAGTACACGTCCCTGTAAGCTCACACACCTTTCCCTGTGTTAAATGCTTCCCACAACAATTTCCAGGTGTTTGGGTCTCTCCAGCCTCATGCTCCATAGCCAATACTTTGAACTACAGATTAAAAGTCATTTATCTAAGAGCAGGAGGTGACAGGACATGGGATAATGATGTCAAACTGACAGAAGGCAGGGTTAAATGGGATAGTAGGAAGAAATTACCTCCTGTGAGGGTGGGCAGGCCCTGGCACAGGCTGCCCAGAGAAGCTGTGGCTGTCCCTGGATCCCTGGAAGTGTCCAAGGCCCAGTTGGACAGGGCTTGGAGCAGCCTGGGACAGTGGAAGGTGTCCCTGCCATGGCAGAGGGTGCAACTGAGGAGACTTGTAAGGTCCCTTCCTACCCAAAGTATTCTGGGATTCTGTTATTCCATCATTTACTGCAGATCTCCATTTGCCTTGACAAAGGGATTTATGAACAGAATGCTCACAAAGAGAGAGCATTTTCATTGTTCATTTTCTTTAGTAAACAAGAGAACTGGAGCAGAGGATAATCAAGGGTAAGATTAGGAAGGCTTTTTCATATTTGTGTGTTTGAATAAGACCTGGTGCCTAAGAACATCTGAGTAACTGATCCTGTGGGGCAAACTCATTCCATCCAGTTTATCTACTGAAGAAAAGTTCACCTGGGTTTTAAGTCTCCTCCCATAAGGGGCAGAGAGACTGGAATTTTCAATTGGGTTTAGTATTTGTCCTACCATGAGAAGAAAAAGCTTCTGCAAAGTCTTTGTTACCCAGAGGTTTGTGCAAGACTTTGCAGTAAAGGCAGGGACAGACTGATACATAATTAATTTCTTCCTCTATCTCAGTTTACCTTCAGGGTACAGGGAAAAGATCCATAAATCATGGGAGAATTCCAATGAGGTCCCACATGGAGAACAGAAAGGCCAGAGCACACAGGGCTGGCTAAGGCAGGATTATGCACAGATATGATCAATAACATTTAAGGGAAATCATGGCTTTATTCTTTTCTTCCTCTTTCCTGTTAAAGGATGTGAAACTAGAAGTGGACTGAGGTCACCATAGCAACTAAGCATCATCTAAACATTATGTGAGTCCTTCTTTGGAGTCTGGCTGTCACGGGAGCATCCATCAGAGTGCAGGATCAATGCAATTACTATTGAAGGGTCTCCTAGCTCTGAGGAGGGCAGGGATCATATCTGAGAGAAAAACAAAACTTTTTTCAAACAAGAACCATGAAAAAATTTGAAACATTGCCCAAAAGAGATTGTCAGTTGTGAAATAACTCCTAGAGAAGAAAGCAAATTAAAGGCCTTGCTCAAAGGTAAGCATGACTGTGTGCCCACCACACCTAAAACCCTGCAATCACCTGGAACCCTTTTCCCAATCTTTTGGGTCAAGAGGAGAAAGATGGACAGAGCAAAGATTATTAGGAAAGGCTGAAGGATCTGCTCATGTTGCCCCTACAGTGATTCTTCAATCTATTACCTTTCAGTCCAAGTGTTCTCCAAACCACTCAGCAGCTCTCACTCAGCCTGTTCCACCCTTGATTCTTCCCAAAGATGCAGGATTTTTTTTTGTTTTTTAACCACCAAGGCAAATTAGCTCTCAGATCAGTGACAAAGTTCTTGAGCTGTGTTGCAGCTTTCCCCTGACCACTGCAGGATGTCTCCCTGCAGAGGACCAAGGGCTTGATCTTCAGCTGAAAAGCTCTTGCTCGTGCTGCACGTTTGAGTATCAGAGGCACAGAGCCTCCTGTCCCCATAATTTGGTGGGAAAGGCCATAAAATGTCTTTTTTTCTGCTAGAAAGCATCTGAGAGGCTCAGCTACTTGAATAGAATTGTAGATCCAGTTACTATTCTTTGATGACAGCATTTTCCTCCCATTTTCTCTGCATTGCAGAGGGACTTCATGATGCTGTGACCATGGAGCCTTAATTGCAGCTTGTCCTCCTCTCTTTGAAAAGCTGGAGTAATCTCAGGGCTTTACTGCCTGTGCAAAGCCCATGGATGAAAACCAGCAGGAAATGACTTGTGATCTACCAAGTGCCATTTTATATGTTTTTTCTTTTTTTTTTTTAATTTTTTAAAATGGTTTATAAATAAAATTGATACCTTTGCACTGAACTTGATGATGACTGCTATGTGTGATCTTATATAAAATTAAGGATGAAACAAAGGTTTTAGAGTCCTGGTTTCTCAAATAAATAAATAAATAAATAAATAAATAAATAAATAAATAAATAAATGCTCCAATGGCTGATTATTATTCCCATGCTGAGAATGCTGGGATGGATCATACATGTTTTCCAGAGAAAACTTGGTTACAGGGCTTTCCTTCCCTCACTTTCCAAGCAGGATGCTGAAACACTTATCCAGGCAAAACATCCTTGAAGAGAAATCTGGACCTTTGCATTGATCTTTTGCCTTTTTGACAGGCTAATGCAATTTCCAATTTCCCTCTGCTGCAATGCTGACCTTAATTTCAGCAGTAGCAACAAAACCCTGCATCTTTTACCTCAATAGAAAATAAGCACACAATCTTCCAGGGATATTCAGGTATTTAGGAGGCCCCTGATCTTTACCAATACCTTTTTCTTCCTGTCTAAACAAAAAACTATTAATACACAACCCAAACTAATAGAAACTGTGACTTGCAAGTATTCCCAACAGCTTTCACTTTGGGAAGTCAATGACTTTTATTGTCTTTTCTCCCAGTTTGGGGGTTTTGTACCCTTCTCCCTTGTCAGCTTTTGAAAGCTTTACCAGGACTGTCTCCCCAGAAAGGACACAAAAGGATTTGGAGATAGAGCACCACTTCTCATTAACTCTTCTCTTGTCAGCCTGTTCTAATTGATTAGGGATAAATCTAAACTCAGGCACAGACTGCTTCCCAAATCCAATTAACCCCGTGTTCATTAATCCCACTGTCCACCCTTGGCATCTCTAGTGCAGCACTTACGAGGTTTGGGTTTCTTACACAATCAATTAATCAATTAATTAGTACAACAAAGCACTTGAGTGTTTCCCTGTGTTTTAAATGGGATCAGGGACAGACTATTTCCAATTTCTTGGCATAACAGAGCTCATTGCCTGAGCACTGATTGTGTTCAACCAAGAGAAGCAACAAACCAGAGTTTGGTTCTGAAATGTGAGCACAGGATGTAATTCCCTCTTAAACTCTCTAATACCTGATTACATTCTTTATTCTGCTGGATTTTAATTAGGAGCTCCTAATCCTGGTGTCAGCATAGGATAGGTTTTATGCCTTTGGTAAAAATTAGGAGAATTTTCTCTGTTGTACTTTTGAACCATGTTTTGTGGTAAATGTAGCAGGGAGCATCCTAAACTGAGCACCAGACAAACTACCTGAACTGCTGGAAGATTCAGTAAGAGCTGCTCATATTTATTATTTGGATTTGTGAATGAAAGCATTTCCCAAATGTGGAGCATATGGCAGAGCTCAGAATCTGTCAGTTATCCTTTGTATTATTTCTTACTGCAAATCAAAGGACTGAAAATATGTTCATTTCTGATCTGGTTCTTGAGTTTCATTTGGGTGTGTTTATACATTCCAGAATATTTCAGCTGTACAGTGCCAAGCAGAAAAAGCCACAGATTTTGCTTCTGTAAATTTCCATTGCCAGGCACTATCACCTCTGTCTGGAAAAAAAAAAAAAAAAAAAGCAAAGAAGAGAAATTTCTCCAGCTGGGAGTGCAGATCACTGTGTTAGGGCCATCTCCAGGTCTTGCTGTGTCCTACTGAAAGGTAACATCACAGCTTGGCAGGGTTTTCTTCTTTTTACCTCTTCAAATATGTCTTAGAATGCTTTAAACACGTCCTGTTGTGGAGTGGGTGTTTCTGGAGCCAGTGCTGGGAAGGCACTGGAGAAACAGTGACACACAACAGAGAGGTCATGGAAGTGACAGCTCCTGCTGGAAATAATGATTGGTGGATATCAATCACAGAAATCCATGTGGAAAAGGGAAAAAAACCAATTTTTGGGGACTATCTAGAAGGAAAGGCACTGTAATCCCTAATTTACAAGATGATAAAAGACTCAGGAACGAATAAACTTTTTTCCATTGGAGGAAAGGAATCTCCAGTGGAGAGATTTTGAGAATGATGTTTTTGTTCACAGTCTCCATCTGAAAAGAATGAAAAATTCTTTCTGATTCTGGAGGATTGGAGAGGTGAAATGAAATTTTTAGAAGGGAGGGTTGCCAAGCACACAGAATTTCACTGTGAACTTTCTGCATGATGTTGACAGCAGCTCAAAAATTACTCTTTGGTTTAATTGCAGTGAAGGTTAAAGCAGAGCTGATTAAAACCAGCAACAGCTGGTATTTTTAGCTAAATACACAGCTAATTTTTCCAAAAAGCATCTCTCCAGATGACAGCTTAGTTAGTTAATTTTTCTTTTGTGGTCTCTTTTTTTTTTTTTTTTTTTCCCATTTTACTCCATCAGACATCCAAGTCAAGGCAGTCAGATTCCTGTCTGAAATTCACAAAACAAGCAGTGACTTTGCTCACCTCCAGATAAGCATTTGAGAGGGGTCAGAGAAAGCATCTTCTATCAGAGCCCATGGATTTCTATTCACTGAACCAGAAATCCATGTGATCACTTCATAAATTCACATCTAAATTTAAAAATCCAAAGCCAAGTGAGGTATTTCCCACCCACTCTTTAAGATCAGGACACCCCATGATTGCCCTGGGATTATGTTCTACCTCCAGGTGCTTCAGAATATAAACTTTTTTAAAGTATAATTTAAAGTTATTGCTGCATTTGTAAAAGTTATCTATGGCCATATAAAAATGTTGCTGTACTAGGAATAATTTTGCTATTAATAAATATTAGTGTCCATCCCCAGCCTAGCTCCATATTCTAGAAACAGAGCAGCAGCCAGAGGACACTATAACAATCCCTAAAATGTGATTATCCTTGTCCTAGAAAGATTATAGTTCTGTAATAACCCATTGTTTAGAGAACCATCATGAAATGTGACTTTTTCATTAAACCTTCATTGAAAAATACACTTGGCTAATTAAAATTAGCAGCAATAATGGCAAAACTGATGCTGATTTACCCAGGAGAGTGAATGGGATGCTGATAATTGGGATGTTGATATTCCACCTTGGGGTCAGCAGTGCAATCCCAGCCACATCTGCTGAGATTTCCAGCTACTCCAGGTTAAATGTTTATTTGTTTATCTAATGAAGGATGAATCTTGGGTGTGTTCCTGGTGAACAGATGTCCAAAATCCCCTCAAACCCAGCCCTACACGAGGTAACAGCTACCACTTCTATTGGGGATCCCATGAGGAGATAAAGAATGGGACATGTCTCCACTGGATGGAATATTCCTCCCTTAGGGCCATACTGTCACCCCACCACAGGCCAAATGAGAAGTACAGTGTGGGAGGAGATCTGTAAATCCTGGGAAAAATATTTAAAAATATTATTAAAGCCCTTAAATTTACACAGATAAAATAAATAGAGCAATAAATAGATAAATAGAGCTTATATATATATGTATATATATATAAACTTATGTTGTAAGCCCATATAACAGATATAAAATATACAATATAACATAAAATAATAGAATATAATATATATTATATACAATATATAATATGTCATGTATAATATACAATATACAATATATAATATATAATATGTCATATATAACATATAATACATAATATGTCATATATAATATATAATATATAATTTATTATATATTATTATATATTACATATTATATATTAATATATAACATGTTATATATAATATATAATATATTAGGTATTATATATTTAACATTATATATTAAATATTAGATATTACATATTAGATATTAGAGATTAGAGATTAGATATTACATATTACATATTATATATTATTTATTTATTTATTTGCTCATCTAACGGCTCTATCCTTTTTATTGAAAGAAACTATATTTTAATACAACCATTTTGTGTTATATTTCTTTAAACAATTTTATGTAAATAAATAAAATCTTTTTTTAAATAAATAGAAACCATGAATGTAATCAATACAAAAAAATTCCTGCTTTTATTTAAATAGATTTTTTTTGTTGTTTAAGTAAGTATAAAGTAATAAAATGACAATCTAATTTTTTTAATTTAAGGTATTTAATTCAAATACATAAAAAAATTTTTATGTAATTTTTTTTTCCATTAGCAGGTAACTATTTACCTAAGAGCTGGAACAGGTCAAATTGAGTTAATCGTATTTCTAAAGGGGGTCATGGGTTAGATGACATTGGTGATGCCTGTCCCTGCACATGCTGGAATGGATGTGCCAAAAGTGAGGATTTCAGAATTCCTGGAGCTGTGCATGAAACACTGGCTCCTAAAAATGGTGCTCTGTGTCTGTGGCAGTGCAAAGAAAAGCAGATTTTAGACTCAAGGCTGTAAATGAATAATTAATTGGTAAAATAAACCTGGGGAAAAAGGATCCATGGTGATGAACTTGTTCCTCAAAGGACAGTGCTAATTAAGGGATCTGGAGCAAATGGACCAATCTGTGTTAATTACCAGCACAGGGACAGAAGGATGTTTATGTCTATGTTTATGTTTATGCTTAATGAGACATAAAAAAAATCATCACACACAAAAAAGTGTTGGAACTTCTGCCTCTCTCCAGAAATCTGTAATTCCCCCCTAAACCCCAGCATGGAGCTCCTCACTGCTCATCTCAAGCCTGTTCTCCAGCAGCACAAGCAGAACCTGCTCTACATTTTAATTATTTCCTAAAATTGATTCCAACTGTGTTCCCCAAGACCCAAGCAAAGATTTGGGTCCCCACTGAATTCAGTGAGACCCAAGGGCAGAATATTCCCTTTAGCAGCTCAGGTTTGTGATATTTTCATGTTGTGTAGTCTGTGAAGGCTTTTCTTCACACCTTCCCTCCCACCCCGTGCACACTCACGTATCTACACACAAATATCCTGCTTTTCTGGGATTTATTTATAACCAGAGCCCAGTTTGAGAGGTTTTGATGTCTGAGGATCTAAGAGAGGTTTTACACCCGTGCTGGCCACGAGGCTTTACCAGATAGAGGTGAAGAAGAAAGAGAAAATACTTTACCATCTTCAGAGATGATAAATCTGAAGAGTGCAGGACACTTGACAAAGACAATTTCTCCCACACTTGCAGGTTTCCAGCATGTGATATTGTCCCACATTCCTGGACAACCTGGGGAAGAGAAGGAGGGAAAAATTGAAATATGTTAGTGGTGGAAATCCATCCCTTTGCTCACACTGCTGCTGAGCTTTGTGGTTGCTTCTTCCTTCTATAAATAAAAATATTCTTGTTTAGAATAATAAACAGTGTCAATTTCCCTGGTAAAAAATATTTTTCATTGATAGGAATAGCATAAAATCCTTGGTGGCATCACACAGTAATGGCCAGACTTTTTTCTCCCAGAAGATGCCATTCCTTAGTCCCAATTAAATCATTCCAAAATGCCAGAAACAAATTTCCCTTGAGTATGAAACCTGCTGCCATTTAGTTATCTTTGAGAAGGGTTGGGTTAATTAAAAAAGACAAACCCCCAAAACCTTATGGATTATATCTTTGATTAAATTCCATGAACTTCTGTTGGCTTTAATCCTTGTGAAGGTTTGGGAACTCACTCATTTTGGGATTTGTCTGAAAATTGAAAAGCAGTTTCTGCTTCATCCTGCAGCCATTTCTCTGGATATGTGAGACAAAGTCACACTTCCATCCCACTTATTTTCTTTAAAAAAAATAGAACTGTCCTAACATCATTCATTATTTTTACTGCAGCCTTTGCTCTAGAGAATATAAACTCACAAAGTCAAAAGAGGAAATTTTTGACCTCTAATGATTTCTTGCATAAGCTGAAAATAGATGCAGGTCTTCAATAACAGTTCAAAGATGATGCCTCAGGTAACAAACTTTGAAGCAAAGGTCTGAGTGGTAAAAAATCCCAATTTCCTGCTACATGAATGCAGGGAGAGGAGCTGATGTCATTGTGGGTGGGAGCTGTCTTCTCTTAAAAAAAAAAAAAAATTAATTTAAAATTTATTGTAAATACAGTAAAGGAACCCAGCTCCTGCTTCTTTCTGGTCTCTGTGCCAGAGGTGTGAAAAACTGGCTTTCAAGAAGAATAAATCTTCCTGTAATTCTGCAAACACCATCTCACCAGCTCACAAACCTAGAAGGCTTATCTAGTGTACACAAAACTCAGAGAAATATCTCCAATTTCCTACTAATATTTAAAAAGAAATACTTAATGAGTGGATCTCAAATAAAAATCCTATTTTGCCTCAGAAGGAAAAAAAAGAAGAACCAAACCTAAATTTTTCCACTGCCTATTTGCATTTGATGTTCAGATTGAGCAAATAATCCTTATCAACTGAAAAAGAGCCTCCAGCTCCATGATTTTCTACAAGGTTTTCTGTCAAAATTCTCTCCCTTTGACTGTGTGCCAAGGGAAATAAAACCTTGAGGAAAAGCAGATAATACTTCCAAGTATTTCTGCCTGGCATGGGTCCAATTTAACAAGATGTGGGTGATGAGCTCCTAAAAGCTGTGTGGGCTCCCCCAGCTCTGGTGATTCAGCAGGTCCCCATCAGGGATGTTCTCAGCTCTGGATTTGGTGTCTTTTTTTTCCCCATCAGCTTCAGTGGCAGCAAAGCCACTCCTTTTGTTTTTTCCCAGTCCTATGTTTCATTTTTCTCATAAAAATAGAAGGCTGAGAGTACCCCGTGTGGTCAGTAAAGCAGCTCTGAGTAAATTTGTGTTTGAAGAATTAGGTCAGTGCCAAACAACGTTGTTGTGATGTTCAACATCATCATAACAAGACCCCCAAAATACAAAATTGTGGCAAAAATTCTCATTAAATCATCACAGGAGCTGGAACTAAAATAAAGGAATCCTTTACATTTGCTCCTCTACCTCGCTTTTCCCTCTCCTACCCCAGATTGTTTCCTTTGCCAGAGGAGGATCTCACCCCACAAATGCTGTAGTTCACTAGAATATTTCTAAAAGTCTCAAAACCTGGGGTTTGAAAGGTTTGGACTCACTCAGCAAACAGTGGGGACATTGGGGTGTCCTGTGCTGGGCCAGAATTTGGACTCAGTGATCCTTGTGGGTTCCTTCCAGCTCAGGTTATTCTGATTTTATAATTTTTTGATACTGTTTATGTACTAAGGATGGTAATCACAACCTTTGATAGCTTGTGTGTGTCCATGCAGCAGGAAATGCATTTTCCATGTAAATCTGAGGATGTGCAGCAACAGGTTTATAGCTCACTGAAGTGTGGCACTATGTACAAAAGTAAATTACGTGTGAACATCCATGTTAATGAGACATTTGCTTGCAAGGGATGCTGGAGATAATCAGTGGTTAATGAGATCTTTGGAGAAACACCTGTTGGTCTTGCTTGAGTTAACTGTGTTAATAGGAATAGGAAAAAACTTTTTTGGTTCTTATTATTATTTCAACATAGATGTCTTCCAATATTATCCAGCAATGGATAATGCAAACCAGAGAAATGCAAGGATATCCTCAGGCTGCAGAATAGGAACATCCAGAGTATAAATAACCCATGGCAGTGGGGATGAAATTCACTTATAGCAGGTGGCTGATTTTATGGTAATTCCATGCAGAGATAAAAACCAGCCCCATTTAAAAAGAAATTACAAGTTCATTGTATTAGAAAACACTGATGTGCTGACATTGGGAGAGAGGGGAGAGAAAAGCAGCAAGTCAAGTAATTTACCTTAAAATAGGAGAGAGATGGAGGCTGTAAAGAATTCCCCATCAATAAGAACATTGTATGATCCCGCTTGGAAAAGTGTACTTGAAGCAAATAACTTAAAAGGATCACAACAAAAAACCAAATAAAAATTAAATGGAATAAAGGGCAGCATGCTCAATCTCCCTACATTTGTAAACCACGCTGCAGCCAGCAATTCCTGCTGGGTGAAATCTGCCCACGGAAATCAAAGTGACTTGAGTGTGAAACTGCCCAGCAGGGTCTCCTCTGGCACTGATGGGGTCTCCCCACTGCCCAGTGACGTAGGGATGCCCAAGAAGGCTTGGAAAGAGGTGGCTCACACACCTCCAATTGAAGGTGGACAAATTTTCCTAGTTTTTAGCATCTTAGGAAATCAGTAATAACAAGGAATAGTTTTAAAGAATAAGATTTCACGTGGGACGGAATGTAAAAAATTACAGATGGTGATCTTGCTAATGGATGGTCTTAGAATCAAAATAATCACAGATTTACAGAGTCATTAAGGTTGGAAAAGCCCTCTCAGAATGCCAAACCAGCACTGCCAAGTCCACCACAAACCCTGTCCCCAAGTGCCACACTCACATGTTTCAGAACACTTTTGGGGATGGTGATTCCACCACTTCCCTGTTCAGCCTGTTCCAAAGCTTGACCACCCTTCCAGTGAAGAAATTTTCCCCAATATCCAATCTAAACCTCCCCTGGCACAACCCAAGGCTGTTTGCAGAAAGCACAAATCCTGCCTTCCCATGTCTGCACTGCAGCCTGCTGCTGGGATTTGGGGAACACTGTGGGATTCACCCTCAGTGAATATCAGAAGTGGTGCAGAACTTGGCAGCTGGTCCTGAGTAAGGGCTTCTGTCCTTCTCACAGGATGGACAGAGAAGTGCTTCCACTTATTCAGTTATTCCACTTATTCACCCCTCTCCTTTGAGGGATGGATGATCCTTTGGGATCCCTATTCTGCACTGCTGACTTTTGAGGAAACACAAAATCATGCAACTGTAGGTTAAATCTGGATTAGTTGAGCTTCAGATGTCTAACTTTTTTTTCCCTTACCCATTTGCCCTACTCAGCAAAGCAAAGTTTCCTCTGTAGCTCAGACAGAGAGACTTTCCAGACAGGAATAATCCCATTTTAAGGTGGCATTGGTGGGGAATCACCCTGTGAAGTGGGCTTGCATCTCCTCACTGACTACACTCAGTAGAAGGAGGGTAAGAAAAAGCTTAGCTTAGACAGCTGCCTTTGAAATGGTTTTTAAAATGTTTGTATTTCCTACAGGTGCTGTGTGGTCTTTTGGGGTAGAAATGAACCAACTCTCTTCTCTGGTTAGAGGCATCACCAGTGGCTCCACAATCTCCTTCAGACACTTCCCAAGCCTGGGAAAAGGAGTCCAGCTGAGGGCTGGGACATGTCCCTGAGGAACCTGAACCACAGGCTGCTTTTAAAAGCCCCCTTGGTCAGTCCCTACATCTCTGCCTCAAACTTCTGCTTGTAGCAGGGCAATAAAATTCATGTTTAGACTGTGAGCTCCCTGGGATTGGATCCACTTTGTAATTGTAGTTCAAAAACAGAGTCCTTTCTGCAGAAGCAGATTGTTTATGTAAATTTCATATGAATTTCTATGTGAATTTCAGATTGTGGATTTTATATAAATTTCATGCAAAGCCCATACCACACAAGTTTAAATTCCTCATTGTTGAAGCTGAGGGAGGTCCCTCACACACCTAAGGATGGATCTGACCTGTCAGCTGCTGGAAAAGAACAGCTCTTTAAGAGAAAGGTCACATTTATTAACAAGGAAACTACAATTATTTATCATTGCAGAGCGTTCTGATGCACTTTTTGAATTCTACCCAGCATTAAAACCATTCTAGTCATCCTGCCTCCATAGAGGTCCTCACAAACCTTATTCCCATTTTTCATTTCACACTCCCCCTAACCTGCTACTCCTGGCAGCTGAAAGGCTCCCACTTGCCTGAAATTTCTGGACAAACACCAAGAGGGAGAAAAAAATTTAAAAATCCTCAAAGCAAGCCATGCTGGCAGGAGAGCAGTGAGTGATAAACAGCTCTTCTGAAGTTGCTGATGGTCCTGTTGCTCAGAAACAGAAGAAAAACCCTCAAAACAATATTAGGATTGCTAACATCAAAAGCAGTCTTTTAATGAAAGATTTCAGGTGCACAAAATATCCCTATGAGCAGGCATGGCATTGGATTTTCAAAATTTTTATAAGCTCCATTAAATTGGACATCTGGAAATTACATTTCATTAGGGACTGGTGACCTGGTAACCCCCCCTGCCCCACTGGAGTCCCTCCAAGGGGTTCTAAACCCTAAATCTTGTTATGTCTCCCAAGTGCTGGTGCAAAGCAAGGCAATTAACTTGTTAGAAATTCTTTTCTTCTAGAAATCCTGAAATTCTTTTCTATAGAAATTCCAAAATTCTTTCCTCTAGAAATTCTAAAATTTGGCTTTTTCTCTTTGCCTTTCCTAACCAGGAGAAGAAAACATGCATCTCCAGCTGATAATTCATCTTAGAACAGGCTGCCCAAAGAAGAAGTGGATTTCTTCTTCCCTGGAAGAGTCCAAGGCTGGGTTGGATGGGGCTTGGAGCACCCTGGGATAGTGGAAGATGTCCCTGAGACTAAACAGAATTTTAGGAAGGTGATACAATGTGTGAGATAGGGTAACTACTGTTCTGAAGTGTAAGAAAGTGCTAGAAAATCTACAGCTAGACATTAAAAATCTACAGAGCCACAAATATACAAAAAAGCTGAAAGTCTTTAGGCATCAGTCCCTTACATTCCTTTTCTCCTCTGTCTAGGACTGTCTTGAGAGCCACAGTTTACTAGATATAAAATCAGATTTTCCCCATCCAAACCAGCCTTCTCTTCTTCCAGGGAAGAAGACATCTACTTCTTCTCTGGGCAACCTGTTCTAAGATAAATTATCAGCTGGAAATGCACGTTTTCTTCCCCTGGTTAGGAAAGGCAATGAGAGAACTTCTAGAAGAATTTCAGGATTTCTCAAAGAAAAGCATTTCTAACAAGTTAATTGCCCTGTTTTGCACCAGCACTTGGGAGACATAACAGGATTTAGGGTTAAGGACCCCTTGGAGGGACTCCAGTGGGGCAGGGTGAGTTACCAGGACAACCAGTCCCTTATGGGAAGTTCACTGAGTTGAAGGAATGGACCTAATTTTAAACCACCTGAGGACAAGGCCTGTTGTCTTCCATCACCATGGAGTCACTGTGGCACCAGGACTGTGTAAAAACTTCTCTTTTTGGTAGATTTGTGTCCTGTTTTCGGAGGTTCTTTGCAGATTTATGTCCTGTTTTCTTATGGTGCCTATACCTCCATCTCCTGTTGACAATGTCTATATTAAAATCTTCTTTACATCCTCTTAGCACCCTCCCATGTCCTCATCTCTCCCTAGTGTAAAACACTTCCTCTCATCCTTTTTGGCAAGAGAAGGTGCAAAGCAGAGATGGTTTTCTGGATGGCAAATTCCTCTGTAGTTACTCACTATTTACTCATTCCTTCCTCTAAATAATGTGGGTAATTCCTACCTGTCTCCTTCTTTATCAAAAGTATTATTTTGACATTTTTCTTATGTCCAACACCCCTTTTTTCAAAAATGGGGGACTGAACAAAGGAGTAGCAGTGCAATGGGCAATGGAATTTATGGATTCATTTATAGACAGGAGGTAATAGACAAGAATTTGCATAAAATTTGATCCCTTGGCAAATCAAGAAAAAATGTAATTACATAAATGTTAGACTCTTGTATTTTTCATGTAGGGAAATAAAGGCCTGAGATGAAAATCCACCCTTCTGGCTCACAGCATTCAGTTTGATTTTCAGTTCTTCTCCTCATTTATTGGTTTAAAATATCACCTTCAAGGTTGTATTGCCTTCAGGAGAGTAATATCAAAGGAAAGGTAATGTAACAAACCAGCATATTAAACTGAATTATGTGGTGCACAATAACTTCTAAAGGGCACACTACATATAAAGCCTTGCAGAGAGAGGGGAATATGAGACAGGAGCTCTCTGTTCCTTCATAAATCTGGGTAAATACCAAAATAAATAAGGGCTTGAGCGTGGCCTGGCTATGGGGATATGATTTCCAAAAGTAATTGACATTTCAAAGTGCAGGTGTCTTTGAGGAGTTCCTGTCACAGAAATGTTGTTCCTGGAGGAGTTTGGAGTTGGGCACCAACCCTGGAACTCTGTCAGACCCAGCACTGTGCACTCCCAGCCCAGAGAGCCAAAAGCAAGGTGGGCAGAAGGAGAAGGGAGGGGATTCTGCAGCTCTGCTCTGCTCTGGTGAGATCCCACCACCAGCACAGAAAGATGTGGAGCTGCTGGAATGAACCCAGAGGAAGCCACAGCAATGCTCCAGGGCTGGAGCCCCTCTGGAGCCAGGCTGGGAGAGCTGGGAATGTTCACCTGGAGAGGAGAAGGCTCCAGGGAGAGTTCAGAGCCCTTCCAGGGCCTAAATGTGCTCCAGAAGAGCTGGGGAGGGACTGGGGACAAGGGATGGAGGGGCAGGACACAGGGAATGTCTCCCACTGCCAAAGGGCAGGGATGGATAAGGTGTTAGCCCTTCTTTACTGCAGGACACTGGAAGAGGTTCCCAAAGAAGCTGTGGCTGCCCTTGGATCCCTGGAAGTGTCCAAGGCCAGGTTGGGTGGGGTTTGGAGCAACCTGGGACAGTGGGAGATGTCCCTGCCCATGGCAGGAGTGGGATGAGATGATCCTTAAGTTCTCTTCCAACTCAAACCATTCTGGGGTTCTCAGATTCTTTAGTTTAATTTGAAAGTCCAGACCATAACAGAGTAGAAATGTAACATCAACTGGAATTTCAGAGTAAGTTATAAGAGAGAGAAAGTTGGTTTTTTTCTCTTCCCAGTTCTGCTCCTGATAAATTTTGGAATTATGAGAACCAGGTCTGTTCCTTTATCTGGTCATTTGGCCCAGTTAATACATCAGGAAGTATTTTTTCTCTCCAAGTAATGCTGCTGCTGCCCAGAGAAGCACCTTGCGTTGTCTGACCAGGTATTCATTCATCTCATCAGCATAAAAGATTTATGTGCACCTCTAAGGGAAGTTCTGCATTTCTTTTACAGTGCACAAAATTAAATTTAAAAAACAAAAAAAACCCCAGACAACTGTGGAGGCATTGATAGAAAGTTTCTAATTATCACAGAACCACAAAATTGTGGAATGGTTTGGGTTGGGAGGGACCTTCAAGATCATCTCATTCCACCCCTGCCATGGGCACGGACACCTCCCACTGTCCCAGGCTGCTTCTGACTCCTTTTGAAAGCTGGCCTAGAACAGAGACTGGACAGAGCTAAAGAATAAAGCAGGGATTGATTCCAAGGATCTCCTCCATGGATGCACCCTGGGCAGCACCAGAGCCCAGCCAGGGCTGCACCCAGGATGACCCAAAATGGCCCCAAAATGCACGAGCGCTCCCGGGGTCTCTCCCTGGGATCAGCTCTGCTCCATTTGCACCTTGCAGTTCATTGTCCCAGCCCAGCTTTAGCCCAGGCACTCCCACCCTGCTTGTTTTTCTCTCTCCAGCCCACGGGGTTTGTGCTCCTGGGCTGAGATTTGGCTCATTTGTCCTTGGTGCCCAGCTGGAGCAGGAATTGTTTTGTCTCCCTGCTCTGTGCACAGAGCTCACCATGCCCTGATGTGAAGCCCAGCCCCACACACTAAAGCAGCACAGAATCTGAAAAATATAAAAGCTGAAACCTGAGGCATCACTCCAAGCCCCATCCAACCTGGCCCTGAACACTTCCAGGGATCAGACCTTACCACTTCTCTGGGCAACCTGTTCTAAGATAAATTATCAGCTGGGGATGCTTATTTTATTTCCCTAATTAGAAAAGGCAATGAGAGAAAGCCTAATTTTGAGTTTAAATCAGCTGCAATCAGAGGAATTCCACAGGTATAGTCCAAGTTTCTCTGCCAGAATGGTAGGTGAGGAACAATAAACCATGATCCATCTCACCAGCACTTGGCCCACCTCAATATTTTCCATCAGCTGTCCTTAGTATAAAGTTTCTCAGAACTATATTATGATTATTTAGAATCCATACTTTATGTAATGAGCCTTATAAACCAGCAAAGCAATATCTACTTGTGCAGCATTATCAGTAAGGTGACTTGTTTTATGGGATGACATTCTCAGATATCCAAGTGCAGCACTGTTTGCAGAGAACTTTTAAAAATATCACTTTCATTAATAAAAGAGAACATTTTAAAAAAATTATTTGAGATATTTCCCTCCTAATGTACTGTGTTAGTAATAGATTATAGTAAAAACTAAAAGGGAAAGCATTGAGGATCTTTTATTGGAATACTAGATTTTATAGCATATTATTTTCATAAAATTAATATTATTTATAAATATTATTTTATATTTTAAAATATACTATTTTATCTTTTTAAAATATGAAATTGTACATTTTTTATTTAAAAATACTAATATGAAAAATGACTTTTTGATAAATTCAAGACATATTTTAATTATACATAAACATTTATGGTATGTTATTATCCTAATTATATGATGTAAATATTTTATAATATGATATCTAATCATTTATATATTAAAATATTATTAAATAATTTTTAAAATATATCATAAATATGCTGTATTTTATAAATTCTTTCTTTCTTGAAGATTTCATACATGGCAAAGATCAGCTTTTAAATCACAGGAGCTGTTATTTACAATCAGAGAAGTGAGAATTCTTTTTCTGCTTTTAAAGCTGTTTAGTTCTTTGTACTCACAGGATATTTATTTCTAAGGTCACACTTGTTGCTCCTCTTGCATTGATACCTGCCCAGAAAACCTCATCCAAGAAAATCTCCAGAATCGTTTAAGTGCTGCCAGCCAACTGGCCTTAGGTGAGCTTTGAAGAGTTTTAAAAGAGAACTTCAATTTGGCAAAATCTCTGGAACATTTCTTTGTCTAATTAGGCAGCAGAGTAAAAAGCCAATAAGCTGGGAAATCAAGCAGAGTTGTTGCTTTTTTTTTCTTTTTTTAACCTTCTTTGAATATAATACAAAGGATTGGCTGGTGCTGCCTGAGAAAGTCCCCATTTGCTGTTTGGGAGGCAGGGAGACTCTGAAATTACTGAAAAAATCAGGAGGTTTTTTTCTTTTTCCATCACTGCTGGAGGACAGGAGGACACTTTGAGGCTGCCAGAAGCTGAGGCAGTGCCAGGCTCAGCAGCTGCAGACAATCCAGCCTTGCTCAGGACATGGGGTGTGGGAGACCACGGGGAGCTGCAGGACCACCTGGTCCCCTGCTGGTTCTCAGCTTCTTTTCTGCCCTGCCAAGGTTGGGGTTGAAGGCACTTGAGATGATATTTCACGTTCAGGATTAGCTTTTTATTACTTCTTACCTATAATACAAGTTGTGAGTTCACAGAATTCCCAGAATGACCAGGTTGGAAGAGACCTTCAAGATCATCCAGTCCAACCCAGCCCCAATAGCTCACCCAAACCCTGGCACCCAGTGCCACATCCAGGCTTTGTCAAACACACCCAGGGATGGGGACTGCACCACCTCCCTGGGCAGCCATTCCAGAACTTTATCACTCTTTCTGGGAAAAACTTTTTTCCTGACATCCAACCTGTATTTCCCTTGGTGCAGCTAAGAGTTCTACAGCATTCTACTAACAAGCTACAAAATGGCTCACTATCTTTCTATACAAAGTCTTTTAAGGCTAAACTGTCCAATTAAGAAATGACACCTAAATTGTTTTCACTTTTAACCCAATAACTAATCACTCAAATTCCTCAGTGTGGACTTTTCTGTCCACTTACACAAAACCACCCAAACCCATGGAGAAGAAGGTGAAGAAGAAGGACCTAAAACCTCCATTTTGCTTTATATCCATTACCATATTCTAAACCCTTAAACTCTGAGTTTCCCCCCCTGTGATATCACACACTTCTATCCCAACTCCACACCCACAATCCCAGTTCTGTCATTCCATTCTGGAAGCTTCTCCATGGCCTCAGGTCAAATGCAGTGTTCTCTTGGGGGTCAGTGCCTGGCAGCACAGAAAGTTTAAAAAATTCTCAGCATCCAGGGTTCCAACAGTTCTCCTCCCTTGTTTTTGGGGGCAGCCAGAACATCATCATTCTCCCCCAGCATTGGTTCTGACTCACTTCCCTCCCTTCTGAGGGGAAGGAGACAGCATCCTGCACTTTTCCAGCTCAGTCTTTCATTAATTCTCCAGGCTGAGACAGATGGGGAGAGGGAGCAGCTCCATACATCACACTGCCACAAATTTTAATCCTTACACGGCTGGGCTCAGAGTCATTTCTGGGAAAAGCATCATAAAAAACCCTGCCTGAAGGTTGCACAGTCAAGGTAGAGTTTGAGGAGATGGGTTAATAACCATAAAAAAGTGTTGCTCTTCCACACAGCCCCATCTTTCCTTGGTCACATCCTATGGCCACAACCTGGCCATGAAAAGGGATTGACCAAGGACAGCAGGGTGGAGCACTGTCAGCTGTGGCCTGTCTTTGTTAATAGTTTAATTAATATTATCTAAATATCCAACTGATTGTGGTGTTGAAGTAGCTGGATAAATACATATCTATAAAATATTACATATATTTAATATATTTTCCCCACAAGTATTAATGTGCCTCACAGTGAACCTGGCTTTCAGCTAGGGCTAAAAAGGTAAAAAGGTCTTCCCAACCTGGAGAGCTGAACAGTCCACTGACAGTTTTGCCACCCTTGAAGTGATGTTTGGCCCATTATGAGATTTATGGGCCTGTGAAGAGGACATCTGGGAAGATCTCTGGGATAAACAGTTGCCATGGAGACAGAGAAAGCAGAAATTTTTTCAGACTGTCGTTTTGGTAATTTGGAGTCTGCATTCCTTTGAAAATAGAGGCAGGATTTAATGGCATGGAGGGAGATGAGGAGAAAATTTAACAGCAGGTCTCTTGAGCCTTGAGCCTTTATTATTCACAGTAATAAATTCGTGGCTCCAAACCTTTTCTGTCTCAAAAGAAAAGAATGATAACATGTCTCTTTGATTTCTTCATTTCTAACTAATCCCACAACAGCACTGGAGTGGGACTAAAATGGGACACAAACCATGAACAGTCTCTGACTCTGAGTCTTAAAAAAATCCCAACACTGGAGAACAGGATTTTCAGTGGGAATTATACAGGCAAAGCCTGTGGTTAATAATTGCCCTGTCAATAACATTTGTCAGGAATTTTGACTTGTTTCTAAAAGGATAAACAGACCAAAGAAAACAACAAGCAATAAATGACTCAAAAGAGCAAATGACCTCAAGTCTATGATTGATAATTTCAGAAATTAAATTAAATTTTGGTACACATATTTTAAAATCCCTCAAAAGGAATTTACAAATTATTACTTTTTTTGTTTCAGAGTAGCTCTGGGTGTTAAAAAGATTTTCTGCTCTCTTTTACAGCTGGAAAACCAAACCAAACAAACCACAACAAATGGTCACACTGAAATCTAAATGGCTCTCCAGAGCCAGAATTTTAAAATCAAGCTGGCCCTTCATTTTCTCACTCCTGCTCCCTACTTTCTTGCTTTTCTGGTGTTTATAAATAGAATTATCTCAATGGAAAATGTAGGAGAAGATAACTTCTAACCAATTTTGGGCCAAATCCACTCCTGATGTCAGCAGAGTGACGCCAGTGGGGACACCCCTGAGAGGCATTTGTTCCTTGTTTGCTCCTTCAACCCTTCAGAGGATGAGAAACGACTGAATTAAAGAACTTAATTTCTTCCAGCGTGCAAATTCCATAATCTGTCCTGGAAATTGTTCTAGTGGTGAGTCAAACAGCTCCTCATTAGAGCTCGTGGGACCTCATGGTCTAGTGGAGGAAACAGAGGGAATAAATCCATTATCAGCAGCCAGTCCAGGCCCTGTTTAGGGGATGTGCACAGGCTGCATTTCATGCTCCTGAGCAGGAACACAATTCAACACAGAGTTTAACAAAGCCTCTCTCCTCTTCCACACTGAACTTCTCTGAGTGCCCACAACATATTCACAGAGTGGAAAAAAAATAACACTGCAAATTCAGTGTGATCCAGCCTCATTGGAAATGGTATAAACAGACAGAAGATATCAGAAGTATTTCTGATTTTTAGGTACAGGGAACACATTAGGAAAATGCCCAGAAAACCACAGGAAGACCCAAAATTACAGCTGTGTAATGCAAAACCTGAATAAATAGAGACAAGATGATTCCTCTTTGCTTGTCTTTGGACCAGAAGGAGTGTGATGGGTCTGGCTTTCTTTGTCTAAAGGCTGGCAGGATCCAGGAAGAAATGGGAAGTGGCTGCCAAGAAGACTTGACAATTTATGGTGAATTTACAGTAACACCAAGAACATACAGAGATATGGACCAAATCTTCAACAGTGCTCCATAAAAGGAAGTCAGTGTCTCCATTGAAGGAAGAAGTAGTTTGGAAAGAATGTGGATTTTAAAAATATTTGTGGGGAAAATAAAAAAAAAAAAGTCTGCATATCCTCAATTTCTTATGGCTTACTCCTGTAAATAAAGAGTTAATTCCAAAGGATCTAATAAGTTTCTCCATGTCTAAAGCTGCCATAAGTCAGAGATTAATTGATTTAGAAAATTTAGAGATGGATTAAAATAGAAATATGAAAATTAGGTAAATATATTATTATTCCTTCTTCCCCTCTTCCTATTAGAAAGAGTTTAGGATAAGTAGGAAGGAAATTGTTCTGTAGAATTTCTCACAAATATGTGTGGGCAGGTAATTATCCACCCAAATGAAGCAATAAATAACTACAAAAAATTTGCATACATCTAATCAATATTTTTAAATATTTTGAACATGGAATCCTAACGGAAAAATGGAAAATAATCCTAAAGGGACCTTCAGAGTTCACAGAGATCCTTCCTTGCACCCAGGCAAAAAAAAACCCCATAACTGAAGTACCTAAAAGGAATTTGGGGAGTTTTCATTGTCTGTGACATTTTTATTAGCTGGTCAAAGCATGAAAAAAAATTTATGACAGGGTACAATTCTGTGTGCTTGAATTACAAAGATCCAGAAACTTCTCTATGTTTCAGTCACTTGGGAATTTTTGACTTTCAGGGATAGCAATAACTTCACAGTCCTATATAAAGACAAGAATAAATTTCTTCCTGATATTCTATGAATGAACATGTTGTGCTATTCAGCAGATTTACAATTAAATCCTGATGTGAACCTCAGCTGGATGTAAGTTTTCACAGCTGCAGGTGTGTATGTATGCAGGTATAGAGTATAGGTTTATATTTATATTTATCTTCAGATAGATTACTCTGTCCACAGTCTATTTGAGATACAGCTGGAAGAAAAGTTAGAAAGCACAAAAGCCACTCAGTTTATGACCCAAGTGAGAAATCTCACCCATGTGAGCAGGAATGCTCAGCTGCTGCAACCACACCAGTGGAAAAATCTCTTTATCAGTTCTCAATCCAGTGGAATAATGGGAAACAAATCAGTGATTCTGACCTGTCCTGCATGAAGATACTTATGAAATGGTCTTGCTGACTGGGAGCACTCTGTTTTATCCTGTTCAGGATTATTCAGTGGTAATAACACTGGGTTCTGCTGTGGGCAGTGTGCAGGTTAGCAGAGAAGGGGTGGAATTCCATTAGTCATTCTTTTTTATGGCCAAAAACCTGGAACAGACTCAAGTCCTTTCCTGTCTGGGATTGAGGCACGTCATTAAAATACACCCAACAATCCTTCAGAGCATTTTATTAATTGTTTGTGTTCATTATTTCAGTTTGGCTTCACTCTTGGCATATGGCTTGGGCATACTCATTACACACTCCAATAATTGTTTTTTCTCCTCTGGAGCATTTCCTTGTGCATTGACTTCTGTGTCCAGTAATTTTTCCAGCCAGGTCCTAGCTGGTCACTCAGTGATGGATCCTTCCAGCCTTGCCTTTTGTTTGGGGTGTTATTTGCACTTGTGTTGTTTCACTCTTGCTGCCTTTGGTTTGTTTTGCTGCAAAAGGACACAAACCAATCGATTCCAGCAGGAAATGTATGGCTTGATTGCCAAAAGTGCAAGCTGCCATGGAAGTCTGAAATGGCTTTTAGGATAATCAGAAAGGCAAGGAAAAGGATCAATAAGGAAAGCATCTGCAGGTGCTTGTTCTGAACACTCAACTTTCTGCTCTTGGAGGGTGAAAATAACATTGTTCAACCAATACCCAACTATTTGTGAAAGGTTCCCATTTGGTTTGCCAAAAAAAAACCAAGAAAAAAACAACAACAACAACCAAACAAACACAGAAAACCAAACAAAACCCACCAAAAGCCAAAAATCCAAAACAACAACCCCCCCCCAAATACAAACAAAACCCCCCCCCAAAAAAACCTAATTCCCAAAAAACCCCAAACGACCCAACAACCAAAACACCAGCCAGAAAAACAAAATAATCTCTATGAACACTGAAAATAAGAGGAATTCCAGGACTGGGAAGGGAAATAGGCAGCTCAGCTCTCTGAGATTATGGATTCACCTTCAGTGGGACTCAGCTTGCTTATTAAGGCACCTTAATTTAGGTTTTTTAATATGCAAACTGGATGTAAATCTCTGTATCTATCCACTCTACAAGGAGTCTTGGGAGGCTCGCCAGCTAATTTAGCCAATAATTTAGATGTCTAACATCCAGTGATGCAATTTTTCCCCAAGGGGGGCTTTTTTTCCCTAAATACAGAGACCAGCTCAGGTCTCTTCACTGAAACACACAGCAAAATAAAATGTCTGTTGGATTCAGAGGGAGCTGAGATGGGATTGAGAGCAGGAGAATTCCACCTGTTCTTGCTGACAGCAGAACCCTTCCATTGCCAGCTAGGGATTGACTGCTCTCATTTTGGTAAAAAATGTGTTTACTTAAGGAATCATCAAAATTTTAAAGGTGTGACTTGTCAAAAGATCTTTTTAAAAAAACAAGCTGATCATAGCTATAAATATTTTATTAGCTGGGAAGCAAGGCTTTTTGGGTATTTCCACATGGCTTGAGGCTCAAAAATACTCAAGTTAAAACTAAAAATGCCTCTAAACTCCATGTTTACAATGTTGTGCAAGAGACAGGTAATTGCTTTGATTCATCTGTAAATAATTTATAAGACATGATACATTCATTGAGCTGTCAAAATCGTGAGCCTTCATGGCATCTGGGAGCAAAACTCACAAAGGAGAAAAAGGAGGAAAGAACATTTATTTTAACAGATCCATTTGAAGTCTTGTTGGCAAGTTTTCTAAATTCTATTCCTTTCCAACTATGTTGCAGGAATAATGGTTATACTGGGAAGAAAATGGACTCCAACATTCAACATTCCTGTTGATAGGAAATGAAGGAAAATTAGATGACACATCAGTAGGGCAGAAAGTCTTCTATCTTGTTTCTGAAGTATCTTAAATTATTTTGTTTTCTTAAAATAATTAAAAAACATAGGCTGGTCAAATCAACTTTTTTCCTCTTTTTTAAAATTTTTCTTTTTTCACAGGAGAGCCTACACATCTACTTTAGACAAATATTCTGCTTTCAGCCAGCTAAAGTGAGATTAATTTCACCTTTAAACCCAAGAGTGACATTGCTGAAGAATTCCTGCACCAGAAAATAACTTGTTTCTGTGGTGGAGCTCATATTAGAAAATGAAATCTCAAGCTGGGAAGCAGAACAGCCCAGGCCAAGTTAATTTCTTTTCTTGCACAGAATATAAAATTCTCCTCTCTGGAAGGAAATATTGCCACATATTAAGCTTTATGACCCCCCAAAACAAAACACAAGTTCTTTTTTTTCCTCATTTCTGTTACAAAGGACAGGAAAACCACATGACAGAGGTTTCCCTTTGTACTTCCCTCTTCCCTCCTCCTCTGAGGAATTTGGGGAAGGAATTGCACATTTTTCATTCCCTGCCTTTTTTCCAGGAATCAATTTCCAGGTCCATTCTGAGGCAGCAGTGCTGGATAGCAGCTCATGGGCAAAGCCAAGGATCTCCCTTCCTCACCCTCATCCTCCTTTGCACAGAAACTACAAAAAAACAATGAAGATTGGACCTGCAGTCCTTCCTCCTTTGTTCTTCCACTGGTGGAAAAGGCCAAGAACTTTGTGGAAAAAAAAATAAAGCTTACTAAAGGCTCAGGGAGTTGATATTTATGGAACAATTTGGATTGGAAAGAACCTTAAGGACCATTTAATTCCAAATCCCCTGCCATGGGCATAGAATATATGAATGTGACTTTGTGCAGCTGCTTTTGAGGGTAAATAGGGCTGAATTATCTCATTTTTGCCATGCTGAGATAAGTATACACAAAGATTTTTCTACCACTCTGCAGACAGAGCAGTTAAAAACTTGTTACAGCACTGTAACTTGCTCGTCCATCTGAAGATGATTTAACTTACTGGGCTTCAGTTTTATTTTGCTGAGGAAAAATCAATATGCAAAGCCTGTCAGGAGTCCAAATTATTACACTTATTCAGCTGCATGTATTATTGAGTAGGCAGTTCCCTGTAATGAAGTTCTTGGCTTAAGTTTGTGAGGTATATTAAGAAGCAGTGGAAGCTGCAACAAGAAATGAAATTGTACAGTTGGGCAGTTTTAAGCACTGGCCACCTCTGTGAGAATATCAGTGTGTGGAGAAATCTCATAAGAAAAAAACATTTCATGGCAAGAACAGGCTAAGAAGATTCACTTGAGTCTTTGGTCTAACAACATGTTATTTACAGCTAGAATTTTCCAAGTGATTCTGGAGGACAGGCAAATAGAAAAAGAAGTGATTTTAAATAAAAAGTCAGAATGTTCCTCCAGAAACACGATGCTGGTGAAGAGGTGATTCTTAAGTGGGCACAGAAAAATCTTCCAATCAAAGTTATGAAAAGAAAGCCTTGAAATTATCTACAGAATGCCATGGGAATTTCTTCCAACCCATTTTTGCTCCCATCCTTTTACTGTTCTCCCAGTAGTGGTAAGTACAGACACCCATTCCCATGAACAGAGGAAGCAGCACCTGGCAAATGTGCTTTCCAGAGGGGATTTAATGGACCATTGCCAACATCTACATTTGAACAGCCTTTGAAGTTTTTCTGGGGATAGATTGATGCCTTAAGTTTTAGCTTTTTATATTTTCCAGGTTCTGTACTGCCTTAGGGTGTGACTCTGAACTTCATATAAAGTGTTAGCAAGTTCTCCTCACAGCTCAGTCACACAAAACAATCCTTTTCCAGCCTCAGAACCAAGGACACCCCTGCAGCTTTGGGCCTAAAAAGTACAAACAGCAAATTGAGGAGAGCAATCTGGGAGGATGGGACTGCATAACCTGGAGCTGGAATTGGACAATCAACCCCAATATGGAAAAGGACCAAAACTTATAAAAGTGTGAAAACTCATGACTCAGCATCCATCTTGGGTCCACCTTGAGTCCATCCTGGGTAGAGCCATGGCCAGGCTCTTGTGCTACCCAATTTGTATCCTTTGAAAGCTTTTTTAATAAATCCCTACTTTCTTCCTTTAACTCTGTCTAGCCTCTGTTCCAGGTCAGCCTCTTAAGCCATCAGATAGGAACAGGCAACTCTGGAGAACATTGTCCTCACTGCAAAGCAGATGTTCAAAATGCATCCCATGAGTCTCTCCCCCAAAAAGCAGCTTTTGTTCTTGGACTGGGGAGGCAGCTTTGGGGCAACAGCCAGGCTGGAAACACCTAAGGCACAGAAACTTCAAGTTCTGTGAGGAAAACTCACAGAATCCCAGAATATCCTGAGTTGGAATGGAGTTCAGCTGTTGACAAACCAGAGTCCCACACTGAGTCTCTGTCTGTGCTCCTGCCCAACACAAAGCCAGAGGAACTGGGATCCTGATTGTCATCACCAGAAAAGGGAACATCATCTTAAATGGGCAGCCCTTGCAGGGCACAATGGAAATGGGCAGATAGTACAGATTTACCATCACACCAGGGGGATAAACATGCCCTTAACACAGCCCAGAGTCCTAATTTCAGTCCTAATTTCAGTCTGTATTGGTAGATGCTGTTATACTCACTGGCCATATTTAATGAATTAATCAGCTGCAGGAGCCCAAAGGTGAAGAATTAAGGAAAGGATCAAAATCTGCATTTTGTCTATATTGATGTGTTTATCAGGATCTTTGAATCCTTCTAGGCTTTTATAAGCTCAAGCAGGGATCATAAATTTTTGCTGTACAGTCTATTATTGCCTGCTTTTTGTCCTCTCCTTGCCTTTGGGTAATTTGACTAAAACAACCAAATTTCCTGGATGTGCTGTGCAGTAATCCTGTGTTTTCTCTGTTACAAACAACAGGTGCTCAGAATTAATCACTTTAAGAATATTTTTTTCCTTTGTGTCTAAAATCAGTGTATTTTTTTCATAGCTTGGTTTACATCCTCCAGAAAAAAAAAAAAAAAAAAAAAAAAAAAACACAACTTTTTTTTTTGAGGATTTTCTTAGAAAACATGACAGCTTCTCTGGAAATGCCTTTCTCTTTTCACTGAGATTCTGAGAATCGTGGATTGGTTTGGGTTGGAAGGGACCTTGAAAGATCATCTAGTCCAAATCTGGTGTAATGACCAGAAACATCTTTAACTCCATCTTCAGTGTCTCACCTTCCACTCCAGTCCATGAAGCCAATGGATTAACTGAAGCTTTGAAAGCAATTCCAAGGATAAAATGCAGAAGTCTCTGGGCAATGACCTGCACTTTGAAGTCCTCTCTTTTCCATCACTGGTTATTCAGGGAGCCTGGGTGACTGACTTAGACTGGACATGGGGTTTTTAGGAAGCTCTCTCAGGTATTTTGACTCTGAGGATTTAATATCTTTTAACAAGGGTAAGGTTTTACTGCAACCCTAGGTTTTTCAGGGGACTGAGTTTCCAGTCTGGATAGACACAAATCTTCTCAAGGCCCCATGTCAGAATGTCTGGATACCCTAAGGACCTGCATCTGGTCCTAAAAATCTCCTCAGCAATTCCCTATTTCTCTTGCCTCAGGAGCTTATTGGACACTAGAAAGCAATTTACAGGCAAAGTCTAGGTAGGGTTCATCCAGGGTTCCTCTGAAATGCACTCGCTGCCAGAGAGGTGGAACCCAAAGTCCATCAGTGCTGTCTGGCTCCATGTCTCATCCCTGGAAATAAAGATCCTAGAAACCAGTCAAACTGTGCCATTGCCTCCAGCAAGGATGCAGCTCTCTCTCTGTCACTGCTGAGTTTTTTCAGGGACACCAACAGTCTGGAGCAGCAATAAAGCCTTGCTACATCAGAAAATCCAGCAGCCAGCCACAGAATGAGCCACGGGAACAGGAACAAAAAAGATTTTCACTGAATTCCCTTTGAAAAGAAGATCCAGTTGTCTGACACCTGACTCACCCATTTTTACATGTTGCAGCAAGGTAGAAAAATTATCAAAGAAAGGCCTCAAAGTCAGGCCTGCTCTGTTAGATCAGTGGCTGGCCTTGTCAAGCTGGCACTTTGCAAGTGCCCACGTGAAAACAATCCTGGTGTGAACAGTTAATTACCAGAACAATCTATTTCTGGGTGAAAAACAACTTACACCCACATAGACATTAAATCTATGCCATGAGAATCAGTGAAGAAATGTAAACCATAATGAAGAATATGTAAACAATTTCAGAATAGAGAGATTTGATGGACAAGAAAAATTTTACTAACCAACAGAGTAACTGGCAAGAAAGCTGGTAACCAATTGGAGCCTGTAAAACTGTATAAAAAAGGAGAAAATGCAGCAATAAAAAAAGCCTTTGACACATTGCTCAGTGAGTTGTTTCTGTCCATCTCTACAACAACATTTACAGAAGCACAACACATTTGCAGGACCTTTAGGAAAACACAATCTCTATGCAAGGAAACTCTTTTTTTCCAGCAGTATGGAAGAGTGCAACAGCTGCCTGCTGGGATAAAGCACTGGTTTAAAAGGAGTTGACCATCACAGATCATTTATCAATTAAAACTCACTTTTAATTCACTTATCAATTATCACTCACTTTTAATTCACTTCTCAATTAACACTCACTTATAATTCAGAGGACTCCTTAACAGTTTTTGGGGATTTTTTAAACCATGGTACTACAGACATTAATAATTCAATGAGTGCATGTTATCACAGCTTCCAGCTGCTCATCACTACAGACACTAACAGATTAAACCATACTCATTAATTGGGTAAGTTTTATTGCTGCTCATCATTAATCTTCTAACTGCAGTGGCCTGCTAGAACATGATTGCTGTTACATGTGCTGCTCACAACTGCTTGGGACAACATGAATTAGAAGAGTACCCACGTCCCAGAAGTAAAATCAGTTGCAAAGGCATCTAAAATCAAGGAATTGTGGAATGGTTTGGGTTGGAAGGGGCCTTAAAGATCACCTCATTCCACCCCACCATGGGCAGGGACACTTTACACTAGACCAGGCTGCATCTACTATGCTGTGTATTTGAAAATGTTCATTAAAAACCACAAACCAACCAACTAAGCAAAAATAAAAAAAAAAACACAAATGAAAAACCCCACTGAAAGCAGACAATAGATGGGGAAAACCCTCAGGCTTTAATAACATCTGCATAAACTGGAAAGAAACTGCTCCCTTTGCTCTAGATCATCGTGTACACCATGAACTAGATGGTCAGAGTGGTCTTCTTGATAATATTTAAATCTGGACTAAATAAAAGAAAGGATTTAATAAACTGGATGTCACCATAGAAACAAGGAACTCACAGGTGGGACTGTGTAAACAATGCATATTTTATTTTTAAGCACACCACGCACAAAATCCCATTTTGTTCAATTAAGTGAGAGTTTTTCCTTCATCTTGTCTGACATGAAAACAAAGAGCCAGACAGGCAGAGAGGAAATTTCATTTTTAGCTTTTTATCTTGAATTTTATCATTTCTTTACTTCTTATCCCTAATTCAATTTAAGTACCAATACCTCTGAAACAATGTTCTGTTGAACAAAACAATATGAAATGGCCACATGTTTTCATTTTCCAAATTTGTTAATGGCTGCTATTTTTCAGCCTTAATTATTTTAACATGTAACCTGAACCTGCATTTTTCAATGACTGAACTGCCTGCAGAGAAATACTTTTATTCAATCTGGTTCCCAGAAACTCATCTTATCCAGGGTCATTATCTTACCCAGCTGCCTGGATAAATTCTAATTCTCCTTTCATTTTCTTTTAACTCATGTTCCTTGCCTATTACAGTAGGACTTCCTGGCAATTCTGGAGATGACAAAAGTAATGGCTTTGAAGAAACCAGGTGGGAATTATCACAATGAATACACTATGGGATGGGAACAGTAGCTCATACACGTGTTTCACAGCTAATGGTGTTTTCAGAGATGTAGCTATTAAATTCCAAGATTTTTCTTTCCCTTTTTTTTCTGAATGGAAGTCCAGCAAATGCTGAGAAGATGACTAAGCACAGATTTATCAGCAGGGCATGCAAAGGTGGCAGCCCTTGTTTAAACCACCGAAGTGTGTTCCTGCTGCTGGAGGAGATAATAGAAATTTCTGCCCCATTACAGCAATTTTTGCATCTTTTTCTCTGAGTCATCCTCCCCGGCCATCCCCAGGCTGATGATCACCTGGCCTAAGCTTTAACCAGGTTAGGGAATCCATAGGGCTCAACTCATCCTCTTCTTGAATCAGGAGAGAGAGAAAAAGGCCATTACAGAGAAGGATTTATCCCCAAATGTCAGGAACCCAGAGCTGGAAAGGAACAGCTCCAAGGAAGGACCCACAGCTCTACGGGGTTCAGACTTGGTTTAGGTCAGAGATTTGAGGTGTTATTGACTAAAATCCAGAGAGACAAATTCAGGAACCCAGAGCTGGAAAGGAACAGCTCCAAGGAAGGACCCACAGGTCTATAGGGTTCAGACTTGGTTTAGGTCAGAGATTTGAGGTGTTATTCACTAAAATCCAGAGAGACAAATTCCATCCCTGGAGACAAAGTGGTGAAAAAGAATTTATAAGATTTGAGGTTAAGATTCTTATGGCAGAGACTGAAGTCACCACATCTGTCCTGTGTGCTGTGGGAAACCCACAGCAGAGCTGTGCCCAGGTGGTGCAGGACACACCTGTGGCCCTGCAAACTCCACCTCTTTGCCATGGCTTAGCTTTTCCATGGATAGCACACAGCTCTGAAGATAAGGGGACACAATATTTAGGAATGATGTTCTTGAAAAGGAAACCCACACGATGAAGGAGACTTTGCTTCTTTTTTGTCAGGGTCGGGATTAAATCATGAGACGGTATTTCATGATGGGACTCAGATGTTCTACATAATTCTACATCAGGGTTCTGCAGCACTTCACTCCAACAAACTAAAAATGGAGCCCCATCTCTCTCTCCAAGGCCTTTTAAGGATAAACTGCCCAATTAAGAAATGACACCTCAATTATTTTTACTTTTGACCTAACAACCAACCACCTGCTCCCCGCAATGGGGACTTTTTATCCAATTACACAAAACCAACCAAACCCATGGAGGAGAAGGTGGAGAAGAAGGTGAAGAAAAAGGTGAAGAAGAAGGACCAGCCCCTACCCTAAAACCTCCATCTTGCTTTATACCCATCACTGTATTCTAAACCCTTAAACTCTTGAGTTTCCCACCCTGTGATATCACACACTTCTATCCCAACTCCACACCCACAATCCCAGTTCTGCCATTCCATTCTGGAAGCTTCTCCACGGCCTCAGGTCAGTGCAGTGTTCTCTTGGGGGTCAGTGCCTGGCAGCACAGAAATCTGGAATTCTCAGCAGCCAGGGCTCCAACAACACAATTCCAACCACACTCTGATCCCTGACTGAGGATGGTACAGAGATTTCCAGTCAAATGGCAATCCAGCTGGGCCTGGAAGAAAAAGCTGTAGGATCACACAAACTCTATTTCTCCTCCCAGCACCATAAGAGTTACAATGCCAAAGGAATATCCTTGCTCATCTGCCATTATTATTATGTCTAGGGTGCAGTGTGGATGGCATTTGAATCCCTCTTTCCAGGAATTCTTCACCAGAAAAATTATTGTTGAAGTGTTTGCCTCCCCAGGCAGAGCATCCAGGTAAACACAGCCTGGCTGTGTATTAAAGAGGGATGAGAAAGAAAAATCCTGAAGGCTTTTCCAAGAAATCTTGTGGTTCATCCATTTGGGGTTTGTCCTGTCTGCACCCATGTCTAGGAAAACACCTTTCCTTAAATTATTCCAGGGCAGTTTGACAATGACACCTTTCTTTCCCCCTGCTAAGCTGATCCTGAACTTTTCCAATGGTAATGCACTTCCAGGCTTTCAGCCTCACTGATGTGACTGAATTCACAGTAAGTCAGCATCAGCCACTTTAGCTTCAGCTGCTCCATTTGAGGAAAAGGTTCTTTATGGAACCAGAAGCTTGGCTTATGCCTGGAAAATGAAGATTTTGTTCATTATCACCAAGAGAATTCATTCAATCCAACTTCAGACCTCCACAATTTTGCCTATTGTGTTAATAGGCAAAGCAGAAAAATGGGCTTTAATCATACAACCTTCTCAGCAGAACGTGGATGCAAAAATAGGGCAAGTGTAAGTTCTGTAAGTATTTGTGTCAGGGAGTTCCAAGTTCTGATTTTGACCTCTCGACTATAAATGCAGTTTCAGTATCTAGCACTGATAAGGATCTCTCTACTTTATAAACCCATTTTGAGGTGACATGAATTCATCCACTCTATTAGGTGAACAAAATTATAGAATCCTAGAATGGTTTGGGTTAGAAGGGAACCCAAAGATCATCCAGTTCCCACCCCCTGCCATGGGGACACCTCCCACTATCCCAAACTGCTCCAAGCCCCATCCAGCCTGGCCTTGGACATCTCCAGGGATCCAGGGGCAGCCACAGCTTCTCTGGGCACCCTGTGCCAGGGCCTGCCCACCCCCCCCAGGGAAGAATTTCCTCCCAGTATTTAACCTAAATCTCCCATTTTTCACTTTAAACCATTCCCCCTTTCCCAAAAACATCTAAAAGGCATGATTACCAAGTCAGAGAAATTCAGCAAACAGTTAAAGAATGAATCAATGTTGGGAACACAGAGATAAGTGAAGCACTTTTCCTTGCATTTGACTGAGAAAAAACAAAGTTTGATCACAGCTTGGGTCCCAAAGGGTGCACAGGAGACTTGTTCAGACAAAGGCTCTACAGAATGGATACCAGAAATAAGCACAGACCCCGTGGCTGTCATCACATGCCCCTGGCTTCTCCCTTGAAATTCTTCCTTGTTCCTACCAGCTCTAATATGAATTTAGTAGAAGACACTTTATGCAGTGTCACATGGATAAATCCATCAGTGCTCAAAAAAAGCATCTTTGACCAAGGAGAGATGTATCCATAGAGATCAAAGCTATCTAGGTCTGTATTCTACTTTAAAAGGAGCCACAGAGAAAACTTTCAGGTTGTAGAGACATTTTCTTATCTATGCCCTTCCAACTCTAGGAATTCATTAGCTTGGATTCCATCCTAGTCCTGTTGTTCTTGGGCACAGCTGCTGCAGTGAGGGAGACACAGTGAAGTAATGTCTTCCCAGTGGTGCCAGGGGAAATAACAGCAGACAATTCAAAGGCTCTGAGAGAACAAGAGGCTGATGAGACACTCAATAAAAATTGTGAAACTGGAAAAAACATGCTCCATCATCTTCGTGTGATGGAAACATAATTCAAAATCTCTCCTTGCATCACCACACTGCCTCCTAATTACCATCTCCTAGCCCCTGGTGCCCTTACCAGTTTCTTTCCTGTGGATTTACAGGGTAACTTTTAACAAGGATTCCATGTGATTCCTTGCAGGAATCATCACATCCCTTCAAATCCTTATTTCCTTTCAATTCCTTGACATGCCTGGGAATGTTTCTTCCTCTCTGCATTTTTCAGAGGAAGGACAGGAGGAGTGGGACTGGAAACCAACAGATGATGGAGTTCTGAAGGTAAAGATTGATTTGAGTCATGAGTCATCACCAAGGAGGCCCCATTGCTTCTATTCAAATTCTTGTGCTGAGTTCACTTTTGTCACACCTTGGCTCGTTCCAGGTTAGAGCATTTTAAGCACTTTGAACACTAAATTGTAGACACAACTCTGCAAATCACTCAAGGAACTCTCCCATTACACTCAAGGGACAAATCTGGAATATCTGGTTCCAACAGTGGAAAGCAAGACAGGGAATGGGCTGGGAAAAATATTTCATGGCCAATCTATGGTTCACCATTTCATCAAAATTCAGATTTTTGGGGTAGCCCAGACCTCCAGCATAATCTAGTCAATTTAACAAAGACAGCAGCTAAAGGTGGGAGTTGTCTGATCAAATGTAGACACCTAAATGTGATTATTTAGAGCTGACATGGTCACCCTTTATTCCATGTGTCCAGAGAGAAAAAACAGACATCATCTAATCTATGTTGAGGATGAAATAAATTATATCTCAGGCTCTGCTTGGTAGACATCCAGAGCTACAAACTGAGGAACTGAGGTGACTTGCTACCAACATTGGTAGTGCAGATGCAATTGCAGGTACCAACATTTAATTAGATAAATCCCCTGCTAAATGCACCTAACCCAGGAAACTGTCATTAATTCTGAGGAACTCCTGTGTCAGTCTTTCCTAGCCCCAGGCTTGGGAACAGGTCAGAAGAGTCTGGATGGGAGAAAAAGAAATAAAAAAAAAAGGATGCATGTGGATCAGCAGTGAGATTTATCAATTCTGATCTGGCAGAAAACACCTGGAGGGCTGGTGAGAGCTAGAAGAGGGTCCAGCACAATCTGGGGTAGCTCCACAGTAGGACAGGGATGAAAACTCAAACAAAGGAAATTGGAAACACTGATGTAAGAAATAGCCTGGCACCACTGCCTGGGGAAGTTGAGTATGAAGTAATCACTGCTCTCCTTCCTCTCTTGTCTGCCTTTGGCTTTCATTACTCCCCTTTATCAGTTTAATTCCTCCTCCAGAGCAAGGGAGTCAGATTCTGGGTCCTGCTGAGATTTCATTTCCTTCAAATTCTCTTTTCCATTCATACTGTTAGTGATGACTGAACAGGAATGGACACATAGGGTCAGTACATGCCCCCTATTTCTTCTCATATAAAGTTTCCTAAAGAATTTAGAGCATTTAAGAGGAAGAATCCATCATAAAACTAATGGAAAAAAAATAAACCAAACAGAAAATCTCAAGGCAATCATTGCCTCTGAAGCATTAAAGGCATGGCCCAGCAGCAGAAGGAGAGAAAACTGCTGTGAAGAATAAAGAAATAATGAGCAGAACATCTGGGCATGAGAGGTGGAGTGGGAGAGAAAGGAGGAAACATCAGAAACCCCATTTGGTCGATGTTTGTGTTCACTGAACACAGCAAGGGGGTAAAGCAAAGGCAGCAGAGCTCAACTCTTGCAAAATGTAGGAACCAGAAGTTGTTGTTCCTCTCTTGCCACCCAAGGATGGGGCTTCTCCCACCTGCACAGAAAACAAGGTCCCTAAAGAGCAGAGACTTTACCATTGGCACATTTTGCACCATGTGGGCCCCTTGGAGAGGGATTCATGCACCCTAATATTTTATAATATTGTTCTAGATGCTGCAGAAATACAGAACACAGAGACTGTTCATGTCCCAGACCCTCTTTGTGTCCCCTGCCATAAAAGGAGGATTTTTCTTTCAAGTCACAGTCACTTGACCACATTCACAAGCACCTACAGACTTCCTACAAGCTCACAATCCCATTTCAGACCTTGCAGCCCCACTGAGGAGAAATAAATTCTCAAAAATGTTATATATTGGATTTTTCTATGGGAATTTTCAGGCAGGAATAGTTAAAGAAGTAATTTTATGCTTCTCCTCTGAATAAACAGAATTTTGTTCACCAGTCAGGAGGGATTTCTTCCTTCTTTCAGCTGTTTCTGACAAGCAAGGGATTTATTCCCTGTCTTTCTCTTGCTTTGAAAGAGCTGATAACATTTCTCCACTAACTATCATTATTAGTAAGTCTTAGTAAATATAAAAAAATTACATGTGACAATTTTTATTTTTCCCAAATAAAAAAAACCATGTGAGCAGCAGGAGAAATTCAAGAGGAATCAACACCCTGCACTTATGACTGCTGAATTTCTGGAGAGTTACTGCATCTCCAGGGAGTTTTGTGGTGAAACATCTCCCACAGATTCAGCCAGGAAGGAGGTGGCAGGATTTTGTTGATATCCTTTATCTAAGGAGCTCAAGCTTTGTTGAGAATGAGGGTGGCAGGATCTGGCTTGAAATAAGTACCATGGAATAATGAAAGGTGAGTCTTGAGTCAGGACTTGGAGTGAAATGCTGTAGTCCCAGAGGTGAAATTAAATAAATTTAAAACAATTCTACCAAAAAAAATTAAAAAATATATAATTTAAAATGCAGAGAAAAAGGCCAGCAAACAGGATCCATGGAATGAAAGGGCTTTCAAACAAGAAATTCACCAGAATCCTTCACTAGAAAATTAATCTCTTGGAGGGGATATTTTATTTTTTTTTACTCTAAGCCACGTCAGCTGTGGAAGTCGTTGCCACAGGATGTGGGGAACAACTAAAAGATGCTCAATGAGCCTGGGAAAATCTTCCCAGTGATTCAGCCTGCAAATACTGGGGGAGCAGAATAGGGAGCAGCTGGGCTCTGCTCAGAGTGAGAGCCTGAGAGGATCCACTCCCTTCCTGCCTGAGTGGGTGATACAATTTCATCCCATTGAGATGCAAAAGCCTTTTCCAATGGCTCAGGGCTTCCTCCATCTCTGAGCTGTGTCCTTTCCATTTGGAACAGGCAGGAGGAGGAGTTCAGTGTGAAGAGTCCCCAGCTGTCAGGGGTATTCTGGATTTGGGTGATAAAGAACTAAAAGCTGGCTGGTGCAAGGGTCTCCTCTCACCTGGGGAGTTCTATGAATTCCTGAATCCAAACAATAGCCACTGCATAAAGCATAAGGAACAGGTCTCATGATCAGGTTCTGGCACCATTCTGGGGGTAGGAGGCAAGAAACAGGCTTTTTCCCCCTTTTTTCCTTCCTCATGCCACTTCTGGACCAGGGAAAAATTCAGAAGCTCTTCTGTAAAGCACAAGGAGGGTCTCAAAACCACATCCCTGGGGGTGGAATGAACTGCCTGAGGTACACTGAGCTTTCCTCACTTCACAGCTCCTCTGCCCAGAGCTGGGCAGCAGAACAGAAATGAATTTATGCATGAGATGAATGGCAGGACCCTGATGGAAACCCTCCTCTCTGATGGAAATGCTCCCAGCAGCTAAAATGCAGGAATGGGTTGCTTTGGAGGACACTGATAACACAGTTAGCTGCACTCTGACCTCCTGTGCTTCTGCACTAAAATGGGCTGCAAGAAAAAGGGGAGACAAAGCTCCCCCTTTTTATCACACACAATGTGTTCTATCAGCTTTTCTCTGGGGTTTTTTCCATTCCAGTCACAGCAGAAGCAGTTTGGACAGGACTCAGTAAATGGACCCTGATTTCTAATTAGTTCCTTTGTCATTCTTTGCCCTTCTCTCCTTGGTGCTGGCCACAGGCAGCTCCTGCTGCAGGCAGGAGGAAATAGGACAGGATATTAAACCATAAATTTCTTTGCTCACTGCCTCAGTTTCTTATCTCAGCAAAAGCATGAGTATCTTCCATCAAGACTACAGACAGCACAAGGATAATCCCTGCAAAGGGCCTCAGATCATGGGAGAGATGCCCAAATTATTGCTGAGATGAGGAAGGAAAACGAGCTGCTGCTCCAGAGCAGCACTTTGTGTCACATCCTGTCCCCAGAGCTGTTGTCATCCAGGCAAAAACCATCCAGCCATCCTTTCTTTTTAATTTACTCTTTTTTTTTTTTAATTATTATTTTTGCAGACATATCATCACCTTAAGTAAAGAAACAAATTCCTGACCTCTGATAATAACCAGGAATGGTTCTTATGCACCCCCGTTGATTGAAATTTTGTTTTTAAGTCCCCCAAGCTCATTGAGCAGCCCTGATGCTCCTCTCACCAGGACTGAAAATCCCTCCAGACATCCCAGGAAATGGTGAAAAGCACTTTAAATTGTCAGCTCAATGTGCAGGGGCTGAAACTCACCTGGAGAAGAGTCATTGAGAGGGTTCAGGGCCGTCGCCCTCCGGATCTTCTCCAGACAAGTCTCTTGCTCCTTTTTAATGATGCAGTTGGAATGGGTTGCTGCAACCTGAAATATGGGGGAAAATGAGAGAAAAGAAATCAGTTATAAAAATAAAATAGTTTATGAGGTGATCAGGAAGTTTTAAGAACCCATTGCAAGAAAAAAAAAGGAAAGAAGAAAGAAAAATATCATTGAAAGTTGAGAAATAAGTGTAACAAACTTCATTTTCTTTCCCTTCTTTCTTCTTTACCTTTACTCCTTTTGTTTTTCTTCTAGCAGGTCTAAGGCCTAATTAAGTAATTAAAACTCATAAATTATTTGGGGGTTTTATATTGTTATCCCTGTCAAAATGTGATTTCTAACAGGTTTGTTTTATTTTATTGAATCCCTTCTTAACATAAAGCTGAACAAGGGTATCTCTAAATACAGAAATAATTTAAAGACGAATTAGGAATAAATTTCAACTTGTTTTGATCTTCCACCAGTTTCTTATGAGTTTTGCACAATTCATTAAAATCTCTCTGGAATCTAAACCAAATTAAAAGCTGTTTCTCTTATTCTGTCACCCTGTTCATTCCTCAGTCTTGCCTCTATTTATTTCCAGAGAACTCAAGGCAAAATCTTTTGTCAAAAACAATACAATGTCAAATAAATCAGGCTGACTTGATCCAAATATTTTCTTTCTTTTTTTTCTATCTTTAACCCTCTAGTACAGCCAACTACAAGAAAAAAGTAAAAGGGGGGAAATAAGGGAATAAAAAACTTAGTTTATGAGAGGAACATTGCAGCCAACACAATCCAGACAATCCCAAAACAGCAACAAAATGAGGATGTGACCCATTTCTGGAAATCAATACAGGATTTCATTCCTGTAGCAGACAGTAGCCAGGGAATATCAATTAAAGGAGAATAAACCCTCAGATTTCATGAGATCATTTATAGGGGCACAGCTGAGGTTCAAATCCCACCCAGTGAAAAACCCCATGAAAATCAGTGCCCTGGCTGAAGGTGAATTGTTGGATTAATCCCTTTTCTGACCCAGAGCTGGGGCAACTGAGGGGTGTTGTAAAAACCTTTATTCTATTTTTAGGCTCCTGCAAAGGGTGAGACAATACAGATGTTATCATTCACACCATCACCATTAAAATTACAACTTCCAAATTAATATATATTTTAAAAGACTTTTACCATAAAAAAAATTTAAAACCATTTTACCATAAATACATTCCCACAAGAATTACGACTTCACAACAAAAACAACTTTCTAATTATAAACAAAGACAGTGATAAAATTCTTAGACTTTCAATTTTTCCAACAGTCATCTCAAGAAATTATAATGAAGACTGATAATTTCAGCTCTTACTTAAAACACTCCAAAAATAATTCAACCAAATACAACAATAACTATTGACTATTGCATTACCAATAAATATAAGCAAGTTATATACCAAGAAAAACCTTATAAAAACTTTAAGCCAATACCTAATGTCCTTTAGATAAAACATTGAAACATTAAAACAGCATTGAACAGCCAAAGGTAACAGTCTAACACATCTTAGTATAACAATTCATATTACAGGTATACTAAACACAAAACCAAACATCACTATGGTTTCTCAAACAATTAAAATTTAGTAACACCCATAAATACTCTCACAAAAATTAAACTGCCTTATATCTATGAAAGAAATTCATAATTATTGTTATAAGTCCCAAAAATAACCCCCAACAACCCTCCACCCCTTCTTAATACTATTACATTACCAATAAATATAAATAAAGAATTTATGTTAAAAAAACCCTTGTAAAAACTTTAACCCAGTACCTAATGTCCTCTAGATAAAATGTATCAGCAATGAACAACCAAAGCTAACAGACATGCTAACACACCTTAGTAAAACAATTCATATTACAAGTATATTAAACACAAAAATAAACATCACTATGGTTACTCAAACAATTAAAATTTAGTAACACCCACAAATACTCTCACAGAAATGAAAAAAAATTACCTTAAATCCACAAAATAAATTTATAATCACTATTAGAAATCCCCAAAAAACCACAACAATCCATCCCTTCTTAATCACAATACTAAAAAAAATGTACTATTCCAATAGAAAACAAAAAAAAAAAGTGAATTTTTAATAGAAACTATAATACTGTGGTTATTATAGTGGAGCACTTTCATTATTTTGTTTCCCTTCTCATTTCCATCACTCTTGGCCATAGAAAACCACAGAGGAAGTGGTGTGGGACCTGCTTCCCCTTATCTGCTAACAGGGACAAACAAACAGGGACAGAAATCCCCAAATTTAATCCCCTCTGGGTTCTTTTGGAGCCCCATCTGCCCAGTTCAACTTTCCTTCTCTCACATCCCAGGGAATAGAGTGAGCAGGGTGGATCAGGGATGCACCACCCAACAAAACCTGAGAGCAAATCCCAAGGCAGGTGGAATCCTTTCAGCAGCTGAAGGGGCTTCTAAAAGAGAGGGAGAGAAACTTCTGCACAGGCAGATAGTGACAGGAGAAGAGGAATGGATTTTAAATAAAACAGGGGAGATTCAGTGTCGGAACCCAGGACATTCCTCTGGCTGCCCTGGAGGACTCAAGACCCTGGCAGGGGGCTCAGAGACCTTGGCACAGAGTCAAAGACACCTGTGCCTTGGATTTTAGCCCTTGGGAAAAAAAATTACCAACTTTGTATGAAGATGTACAAGCCACAAAAGTTTGAGTAGAATGACAGTGAATTTGTCACAGGGTGAAAAAGTAGAATTTTGGGGATTTTAGAAAGAGGGTTCAAGAGGCAAGATGGAGGAATCTGAGCGTCTCCTCCTCCTCCTCATCCTCCATCTCCTCCTCCTTCTTCTTCTTCTTCTTCTTCTTCTTCTTCTTCCTCTTCTTCCTCTTCTTCTTCTTCTTTTCTTCTTCTTCTTCTTGTCCTCCATCTTCTGGGTGATGGTGGCACTTCTGGATTGGTTTAGAGCAGAGACAAACTGTCTAACATAGGTGATAGGTATTGGAAAATGATTGTAAATAAAGCACAGGTAGTTCTTGGTATAAAAAGCCAACAGCACCCCAAGGGCAGGGACTGTGCCACAAACCAACCTGCTGGACAGACCTCAGCAGGGCAGAGAAGGAATGGAATAAATAAGAGAAAATAAACAGCCTTGAAAAGCAGAGCTGAGAAATCTCAACTTCTTCCTCGAGCACAGGGCTGGGAAAAAGAGACTTTTTAACACCTCAGGGTCATCTCAACACCAGAGATGTCGACAATTCAGATCAATATTTAGGAAGAAATTGTTCCCTGTGAGGTTGGGCAGGCCCTGGCACAGGGTGCCCAGAGAAGCTGTGGATGTGCCATCCCTGGAAGTGTCCAAGGGCAGGCTGGATGGGGCTTGGAGCAGCCTGGGACAGTGGAAGGTGTCCCTGCCATGGCAGGGGTAGAATAAGATTTATCTGTAAGGTCCTTTCTAACCCACACCATTCAGTGGCTCTGTAATAATCCAGTTTGATGGTGCTTGTGTTGTGCTTTTGTTTGTGTGATGATGCTCTGAACCATCTGCACACTTTTTTTTTTTGTAAATGTTAAAAGCCACCACTGCTGTTTCAAGGACAGAGAGGGTTTCCTGATGAACTCTCCTGGAAAGCTTTCCTCACCATTTGTAGGAACTCATAATGCTGCACAGTTTCATCATCTCCAAGACCCCAGTAATAAATTTCAGCTATTTCCCCCTGGGGGACACACCAGGCACAACCATATTAGATTTGTTTGTCTTCAAAACAAACACAGTTCTCTTTCAAGGGCTCCCAAATGCCTGGAAAAGAGAAATTGTCACAGATCTCCAGGATCTCCCAAGAACATAAGGGCTTTTGCTACATCATCCTCTAAGCATCCCCAAAGATAGAGAAAATTGCATTGGCTGACATTCAAGTTCATAGAATATATTTTAGAAAAAGATAAAAGGGAAATAGCAAGAAAAACAGAGTTCTGCTGTTAGTGCAGGTTGACTCTCCACAGCTGCCCAGGTCTGAGAGGAGTGCCCAGGGGTTGTCTCCACACACAAATGTGGCAGTTTCTATGCAGTTCACCAGGTACAGATTAGAAAAGCTGTCATTTAGTAATGATATTGTCCTAATAATTATTACAATAATGATGCTGCACTGTCTATGCAAGCAGGATGTGACTAAACAAAAGGAAGTATTTCTTCACACAGTTACTGTTGAGTTGCAGAACTCTTCAGCTTGAAATTGTGGATGATAAATGCCACACATGGATGCATTTACTTATCCACAGTCCATCAAAGGATGGAGGCTAGTAAGACACCAGAAGATGATATTCCAGGTTATTCCAGGCTGCCCCTGGATCCCTGGGAGTGTCCAAGGCCAGGCTGGAAAGGGCTTGGAGTAACCTGGGACAGTGGAAGGTGTCCCTGCCGTGCCCGGGGTGGAACTGGATGAGCTTTAAGGTTCCTTCCAACCCAAACCATTCCATGATTCCACTCTAGAATATTAAGAAACCCACAATGCCCCTGTTCTCAGGCACAGTCAATATGAAAATTTTGATCCAATCTACAGTGAAAAGACAAAAGAATGTGATTTATCCTTACTTTCTTTTGGCATCTTCTCTGCTAGAGGTGTTTCAAAGCCATGACTGGTTGTAAAGAAAGCCAAAGGTTAAAAGCTCAGACTTTACTGTTCTCCTTGCAGACTGGCACATCTAGTCACAGGTCTCTGACTAAACTAAATGATTACATTTACTCAAATGATTAAATTTAGTCAACTGTGTCCCAGTAAGTGTGGCTTAGGAGGCTCAGGTGTGGACAGAGAGAGCACCAGAGCCACGTGTTTCACCTGTCCCTGCAGCTTTCCTCCAGCTTTCACTGTTGCCACAATATTCTGATGTGACTTCCCATCACCATCTTCATGCCATTTCATAGCCCTTCATCAACAGATTCAAAAAAAAATAATTTTGGGGAACATGGAAACTGAAACAGAAAGCAAAGGAAAGGAGGAAACATCAACCTCAGTGTCAGAGGAGAGAACAGGAGCTGCCTGTCATCCCTGCTAACAACAATTTCATATCTGGGAAAATCAAAAGGGCTTGAATTGTTCATAACAAAAGGCATTATTATTGCTGCTTTAATTGAAGGGATGGGACCACAAAAAACTGATTTATTGCTCAGATAAACAGCAGTCTCAGAGGCTGTGAGATTTAAAGGAGAAAGCAGTCATAGCTCAAAGTAGTCACAAGTTCTTTGTTACAAGACAATATAGAACTTTCTAACCCAATGGACAGTTGCCACAAAGATTATTTTGCTTTTCTAACCAATCACCTTTACTTAATTTTGCTGCACTGCAGATACTTTTATCCAATGGGCTTCTGCCACACACACTTCAGCTTTTCTTACAACCTCTAAACTCTTAGCTTACTCTATACAACCACGATACTACATTATAAACCCTTCACCATCTAATTTATACAGTGTTTTACTTACTTAAGGCATATTCTTACTTACAACCATAGAAACATAAGTTTATTATTTCCCTGCTTAATATCTGTGTATTGTATTTTATACATCAATCCAAGCTCTTTCCAAGGCTGCAAACCAAACCTTCCTGTGCCTGTGGAAGTTTCTGTTTTTCCATTTCCCACAAAAAGGTTTGTCTGTTGAATGTTATCACATTGTTGGTCTGTTGAATGTCGTCTGTTTTAATGCTATCACATTTTCCTGAAAGGATCCAGGGGTTTGGTGTTTCTCCATTGACCATGGAGTGGCAGAACCTTTAATTTGCCAAGTCAGGCTTCAACAACTGAAGGCAGAGCCCAAATCCAATGGCAGTGCAAGCCTGAACTCCAGGCCTCGTGATCCCATTTCTTCTGCCTTGAGGACATTTGCAATTTCCTGTGCTCAGCAGAGACAGCCTGGTCTCAGTTCCCCAGAAGAGATCAGTGATATGTGCAGTTAAATGGTGTTTTGACACATACTAGAAAAAATCAAGAATCCAAGTCGATAGTGCATGAAATTCACAGGTCTTTGAAAAATTTATTACTCTGAATGAAGTGGAAGATTCTGACTCACATCAGTTTAGAGAATGTGTGTATTCATTTAGATAGAGAGACAGTAAAAAATAGTCAGTATCTGGTTCTGAGAGGGCACAAGAAGCTGGCAGGACATACAGAGGTACAACAAATTCAGAGCTTTCATTTCCCATACATGATTTTCATTAAGGTGGCCACTACAAATATAAACTGGAATGTGCCCTGTGCAAATTACAGTACTTAACTCTTTGCTGCTCCCTTGAACTTATGGTAAAATTAATAACAATCATGTTATATTTTATGTTTTTGTAGTTACAATAAATTTGGTAGATATAATTATATTTTTCATATATATTTATATATTATGCATTTGGTCTATGTAATTATATCTACACACCAACCATGCAGAACAGTCCAGCCAAAAACCCTGAACTGTCTTTGACTACATTTAGTTATTCACAAAATACCATTTTGCTCACTTGACCTGACAGCCTCAGGTCAAATGCAGTGTTCTCTTGGGGGTCAGAGTTTGTCACCACAAAAGTCTAAAATTCTTTGGTCTTTGACTACGTTCAGTTACTCACAAAACACCATTTTGCTCATTTTGTTCTCTGAGAATATTCACAATTGCTATAAAACTTGATTTCTCTGCATGAGTTTACTCAGAAGTGAGATGTGTCCCCAGCATTCCTGAGAACCTTCAGGATAAAAAAAATCTGCTTTGAAGTCCTAGTAATGATGTGATGGTGAGATGGGAATTCACTTGGCATTTCTATAGAGGCCAGATCAAATATGGCAATTCAGTACCATTGGCTGCTCTTTCCTCTTCTGCATTTTTGTGTTAAGTTTGTAAAGTCCTGATTTTTTTCCTTTTGTTTTTTAAGTAAATGGGAACATTTCTACTCCATCCAAGATATGCCATATCAGGCACTGTGACAATGAGAGGGGTAATGAGGGGACAGATAAGAATCAAAAACAACAACAACAGCAGATCTTCATTAAATCCTCCATGGCCATGGTTTTACATCAACACAAAGATGAATTAGAGTGTGATTCAACTTTTGCCTAAGTGTTGTTCCTAAAATAATGCAAGAGAGGAGTTTAATCCACAAGGTAGATGAGATCACTCACTTCAAGCTGAATTACACACATTTTACTAATTCTATTATGACTTCCAGTATTGAAAAGTTAGCTTCAAAAATGATAAATTGTTCTGTGAGCATTGCCAAAAGAGGCTCACTTTGTCATGGAAACACCACTGCTGAGTCCCTGTTCCCACCAAGCAATGATTCAGCCGGTCACACCAGGGCCAAGACCTGCAAAAGGCTCTGTTAAAAATAGAGGGGTTTGGGAAGGAGCTGTGACTATCTGGATTTTTTTCCAGAACTGATTTGCATCATTGCTGGGCCTCACAACACTGGCTTGGCAGTGCAACAAGTTGTTGTCCCTAGAAACGTCTGAGGTTTGCCACTTGATTGCATTTTTTGCCTTCCTGGGCAAATGTGGGAATCTATAAAATCAGAGGGTTTTGGGAAAGCTGCAAAAGGCAGCCTCAGAGACAGCAGAACTGTGATTAGAGCTAAGCAGCAGCCGTGAGATTGGTCAGCTGAAAAATTATCTAAGAAGGAGAAAAGTAAGGACAAATAGAACAATGGTCTGTGCATTAATGCTTGTCTAGAATAACTCCCTGAGCTGCAGCAAAGTCTATCTAGTGAGATATTAGGGAGTTCTAGGGTTAATGATGGAGCTCTGTGCATTGTGTTTGAAGGCTCACAAGCAGGTGTTGTATTTGAAATAAGCATTGTTTTAACCAAAGGTACCTGTGCTTAGAGTGGTTGGATGGAACTACTGTCAGTGTGCTTTTGCTTTGTGTGATTGGTCAAAAAACTTATAAAGTGAGTTGTAACATTAAGTTCTTTGTCTGCTGCCTGGGATGTGAGCTGCTGGCATCTTCCCATTGTCATAACCATGGAATGAGAGTGATGCTGGAAAATGAAACAGCTCAAGGCACGTTCCTGGCAGTACCATCCTGTTGGTGATTTGTACATAAACCCCAGCCAGCAACATGCAAATGGCATCCAAACTCCTGTGACTTCAGAACACTTCACACTGAGTGAAAGGGAAAAGCCATTGGGAACTCCTTCAGTCCCAGCCACAAATGTACAATCTGCAGCAGAGCTCGGACACCACGCTTTAAACAAATTGTGCAAGGAAAAAAAAAAAATACCCAGCAGCAGAACACACTGCCAGGAAAAGGCATTGATCCCTTTCCAAGTGGCTGATGGAAATTTAAGATCTGGGTACCTTCTGACACTCCTGGAGAGATGCACATGCCAGTGCAGGTTAGAAAATAGCAGCAGCACAATCAACAGGTCCCTTCTCTCCGTGGATGCCTTATGAAGTGAATGCTGGACAAAGAGGTGTTACACAACATGGGGAAAAACTGTTTTTGAGTTTGTCTTAACTGGCTTTTTGTACTATCACAGAATTATGGGATGGCTTAGTTTGGGAGGGACCTTAGAGATATTTTCCCAATTTTCCTGCCATGGGCAGGGACACCTTGTACTATCCCAGGTTGCTCCAAGCCCCTTCCAACCTGGCCTTGGATACTTGCAGGGATCCAGGGGCAGCCACAGCTTCTCTGGGCACCTGTGCCAGGGCCTGCCCACCCTCACAGGGAACAATTCCTTCCCAATATCCAATCTAAACCTGCTCCCTTTCAGTTTGAAGCCATTTCCCTTTGTCCTATCACCACATGCTCTTGTAAATAACCTCTCTCTATCTTTTTGCAAGCTCCCTTTTCTTGCAAATCATTTGCAAGAAAATGCTCCACTCTTTGAGCATTGTGGAGCATTCCCAGGATAGCTGAGGACTTCCATGGGAAGTGTCATCTTGGATTAAACCAACATATCCCTTTACCCTATCTCTAATAGCAGGTGATACTTCTCAAAACCTTGTACTGGCAGGCTGAACCACTCACTGGAAAAGTGATTAAAAATCCTACTAGACATAATGTGCTTGAGATGAAACTAAGGGTTTAATAGCCCTTCTGATTGCTGATTTTATATTGCATAAAAATGGCTTTCTCCTGGGAGAAATTTCTGGGAATTTCCTCTCCAAAGATACAATTCTGAAGTACAGCTCCCAGTTTGTAGCATGGTTTGGATCTTTCCTTCATTCCTTAGAGGTCAACATCAGCCTGAAAAGCTGATAACCTCCTGCCAGCATTGCAATTCCCACTCATTTTTCCAATTGTTCAAAAGAAAGAGAATTTAGGTGTACAAATCAGTTTACAAAACTTTATGGGAAGATTCTCACCACTTTGTGAGCTTTTAGCATGGAGCAAGATTGGGCTGCATGGCCTCACTGCAGGATATCAGAGCTGCAGGGCTTGCAAATATCACTGACAATCTCTTCCAAGGACACTTTCCAGCTCCTGACACAGGTTGTGACAGGGCAGAGCTGTTGGCAAGAGAACAGCCCAGCGTGGATCCAGGGTTTGGCCAAGACTCTGTCACAGCAAGAGATTTCCTGGCTGGGGGTTACAGGCAAGCCATGCATATGTAAATTGCTGGAATTTGTGATTGACAAAGGAGGGAAAATAAGGACTATTTTTTTCCTCTGTAGTCCTACTACTCCAGCCTCAGGTAACCATTTCAGATTTAGCACAGATTAAACAATTAATAAAAATCACTGGAGTGGAAGCTGGAGGGTGGAATCTATGGTTTTTAACACATTGTGCCTGTCTGAGAAGTGAGGATTTCTATCAGCATAAATCTGGGATGAGATGCTCAGATTCAGATGAACACCTGAAACAAGGGAGCTGAAATAGAAACATTTTAATTTCTGAGCAATCTGGGACACCCTGTTCATATAATCTGAGGAACTGCTGATCCAGAGGGGTAAACCTGTAGGTGACAATGATGTTGATTTTTCAGCTCCCAGATTTTCTCTGTTAGATCAATCTGCTGTCTTGGCAAAACTGCTGGTTACTCTGAACCCTGAAACTGCCACCTAAACTCTGAATAGGGGGTTCCAGGTGATCCCTAAGAAGGTCCTGGAAAATACAGCTGCATTTTCTGTCAGCAACAGATGGGAAGGCATCTTCTCCTCTCCTATTTTTTCCAGAGGATTTTCAGGAAAAGCACACCTTTTTCACTCTTTAGGCAGCACTGGCAATACAGGAATGTCCCCTGTTTAAAGCAGAGTCTGCATCAGCTGCCAGAGCAACCCAGAATCAATAGGATATAAAAGATAACCTAGAGCTTTTCCCTTCTCTTCCTGGTCTACAGATTTGATGTATAAAGCTTCAGTCTCTCCCACTCTTTGCCTTCACCCAGACATCCCTGTCTCTGGTGGCTTTCTCTGAATGATGTCAACTATCATGTGTCTTCCAGGGACAGCCACAGAATCACAGGATAATTAAGGTTGGAGGGCACCTCCAGAAGAATTCAGCTCAAGCTTCCACTGAGAGCAGGGGCAGCAATGGCAATATTTAATTCCAATTAACCAATATAGGGTTAATTGGGCTTTTCCCACCTGCATTTTTGAAAATTCTGAAGTTCTAAAGACTGCACAACCTTGGTGGAACTTACTCCAGTGCTCACTTGTTCTCAGAGTAAAAAGGATTCTCTCCAATGTGAACCTCCCTTGTTCCAGGTTACACCAACATTCTGTTGTTCTCCTGCCACACAGCATGATGAGAACCCTGGCTCTTTCCTCCTGATGCTCTCCTCATAAATACCACAAGGCTGATACAAGGTTGCCCCCCAATTTTCTCTCCTTCCACCTGGCAAAAAACCCAAATTTCCTCATCCTCTCCTCACAGGAAACCTCAGTGTCCCTCCTTTGAACTTGCCACAGTTGACTGCAGTATTTTATGTATTGAGGAGCCTAAAACTGGATGTAATATTCCAGAAGTAGTAGATTTAGATGAGATATTTGAAAAAAATTCTCTCCTGAGAGGGTGGGGAGGCCCTGGCACAGGGTGCCCAGAGCAGCTCTGAATGCCCCTGGATCCCTGCAAGTGTCCAAGGCCAGGTTGGACAGGGCTTGGAGCAACCTGGGATTGTGGAAGGTGTCCCTGCCCAGGACAGGGGGTGGCAGTGAAAAATCTTTAAGGTCCCCTCCAAAGCAAACCATTCTGTGATTCTGTGATGTACAACTGATCCATCAAGTGCTGTGTAGATGTGAATAAACATTTCCTTGTATCTCCTGCCTTTGGTCTTAACCCAGCCCAGGCCTCCTCTGCTTTCCAGTGCAAAGTGTGCAGACTCAAGGCTCTCAGAAATTCTTGAATATTTTTTTTTCACACTGCAAAGAACTCTGGAGGACTTTCACTGAGGGAATCTGTGCTGACATCAGGGCTCCCTCACTGTGGGGATTTTGGGAAACAGAGAAGCTTTCAGGAGCTCTGCAGCTGTGGTGCTGCTGGATGCCACGTTCATTTGCAAAGCAAGCTCTTGTCATTACTTGTTATTATTTGCCCATTTATACTTCACTGCATTTAAACTAAACCCTGAAGAGAAAAGGTCCCTGACAGGAAATTTGTTTTGTAGAGGCTCCCAGCAAGTTCATGGAGCCCCATCTGAGCCACACTTGGAACAGGAACGTGCTGATGAACAACTACAAGAGGCTGCAGAAACACTTTCTACACACACATACCCTGCCCAGGGGAGGAAGCTTTAATTAATCTGCTAATTAAATTAAAGCTGTTTGCCCTCAGCTAGCACACGTTCTTCCCTTTCTCTCCTCCCTGCAGGCAGCTCCAGTGGATGCCTCATGCTGCAGCTCTTACTCCAATATTCCCCAAAGGGACTCCAGGAATGGGGAGACCACTGGAGAAGGAAGGCAAAAAGCTCATTATGGCACTGGTAATTGGGAGTGCTTGAGTTCATTCTGAACTTCCCTCCCTCTCTTTTCAGTGCTCAGAGACATTGGGTTGGGTATTGTGCTGAAGTGGAGGATGAAAAACAAATCACTTCACAACTGGAAAAATCCCAAAGGAATCAAATCTTTGTACAAAAGGTTGTGCTCAGAGTTGTGTTCTCAGCCAGCCTTTCTTTCTCCTTCTTGCTTCTGGAAGGTTTCATCACTATTTTGCTGTAAAAACTCAAGGAGGGGATTAAAGTACATATTTCTGAAGAAAAGAAGGGAGCAGACTGAATGGGATGTCAGAGCACTGTCACAGACTTATTTTATGAAAAATCCTTTTGCTAGGATTTTTTCTCCTGAGAAGCTGAGAGGCCTCAGAAATGAAATGTAAATAATTATCTGCTGCTGTGCAATGCAACAGGTGCATCTTTGATTGGTCTCATGTGGTTGTTTTTAATTAATGGCCAATCCCAGTCCAGCTGTCTCAGATTCTATGGTCAGTCACAAAACTTTATTATCATTCCATTCTTTTCTTTTCAAGCCTCTGATGAAATCCTTTCTTCTATTCTTTTAGCATAGTTTTAATATATCATTTTCTTTTAATATAATATATATCATAAAATAATAAATCAGCCTTCTGAAACATGGAGTCAAGATTCTCATCTCTTCCCTCCTCCTGGGACCCCTGAGAACACCAGCACAGAGCACCAGCATGGAGCTCAGCTAAAGGGGTCAGAAAGGAAAAGATGGGGCAGCCACAGCTGCTCTGGGCACCCTGTGCCAGGGCCTCCCCACCCTCCCAGGAAAGAATTTCTCCCTAACATCCCATCTAACCCTGCCCTCTGGCAGTTTGAAGCCATTCCTCCTTGTTCTATGCCCTGGTCAAAAGTGTCTCTCCAGCTCTGTTAGAGGCCCCATGAGGTGGCATTCAAGTAATCCATTTTAGGGGTAAGGAAAATTTTTACTTTGAGTTTTAAAAGCTGATGCAATCTCCTCTACGTGGGGAAAAATAAATTTAAGCTAACAAACCAAACCAAACAAAAAAAAAAAAAAAAAAAAAAAAAAAGACAAATAAACACACAAACTAAACCCTAAAAGCACAAAAAAAAAAAAAAAAAAAAAAAAACACCACCCAAACAAAAACAAATTGAGAGAAAAGAGAAAAAATAAGGAAGAAAAAAAGTTGAGATATATTAACACACTTCTGCAGGATGACAAAAGATATTAAAACAACTAATTTTTCACAAAATAGCAAATTCCAAATTTTTCTTCTCTAACATTATTATCCACCATGATCCCTCAGTCTGGATTTATGCCATAGAGAATGTTACTAATGCCACTTTTATTAGGTGATCTAGCAGAGCAGAGTTCCTGCTTTTAGGGTTTTCTGCCTATTGATGGGCACCTTACCTCTGTTTTTAGGGCTGTCTCAGTGCTGTGTTGCTGAGGAGCATCAGGAAACACTTCTCACAGCCAGTTAATGCTTTGGACAGTTGGTTTTGATCAATATTTATGACTTAAGTTATCAGGGTAAAAAAAAAAAGAATGAAGAAGACTTGCAGTGTCAGTGTTTGTGTCCTGCTGGTAACAAAAATGGGATCCCAAGGTGACATGAGTGGCTGAAGATCCAGCACTGGTGGATCCCACCCCCATCCTCCTGCTTGGAAACTCTGATTTTTGCTTTATTTTTTCACCTTCAGCAGCCCAGACTATATAGGTCTCACGCCTCAGGTTTTAGCTTTTATATTTTCAGGTTCTGTGCTGCTTTAGTGTGTGGGTCTGAGCTTCACATCAGGGCATGGTGAGCTCTGTGCACAGAGCAGGGAGACAAAACAATTCCTGCTCCAGCTGGGCACCAAGGACAAATGATCCAAATCTCAGCCCAGGAGCACAAACCCCGTGGGCTGGAGAGAGAAAAACAAGCAGGGTGGGAGTGCCTGGGCTAAAGCTGGGCTGGGACAATGAACTGCAAGGTGCAGATGGAGCAGAGCTGATCCCAGGGAGAGACCCCGGGAGCGCTCGTGCATTTTGGGGCCATTTTGGGTCATCTTGGGTGCAGCCCTGGCTGGGCTCTGGTGCTGCCCAAGGTGCATCCATGGAGGAGATCCTTTGGATAAATCCCTGCTTTATTCTCTTTAGCTCTGTCCAGCCTCTGCTCTAGCTCAGCCTGCACAAGGCACCACTGAGATAGTGGAAGTAGTGGGCACATGGTTGAGCACCAGCACTTAAATATCTGGAAACAGCTCTTGAACAGAAACATTTCAATGCAATTCTCAGGAATTCTCTGAGGGTGCACAGTGGTCTCCTGACAGTGAATAACCAAGCTCTGGGCAAATAAACCCCTGCCAGAGGAGTGATCAGTTCCACCAACACAATTCTCCCCACTGATGAAACAGAAGGGATTTGGTATGTTTGTAATTCATTGTTGTTTAAACACATGCAGCATTTCTGTCTTGGGCATCTGTAAGCTTAAAAATGACAATTTGATGTCAGTTAATGATGCTCTGAACACCACTGAGAGTAGGAAGACACATTACCTGTTTTATAGTATTTAACTCATTAAATCTTTTAATGTCTCCATTAATGCATATTAACAAATAAGGACTTTCAGTGGGAGATTTGGCCTTTGTCTTTAACCCTATTAAATATACTAGAGTAATATTATTTACATTTTATATATATTATATTTTTAGAGCCTGAGAACATGCAGCTCTGAATTAGGATCATGCCTTGTGATCTGGATGCAGCACAAATGTGCCCCTCTCAAGGATATGCAGTGAACGGGTGATGAAAAATAACTCTGGACCTCAATACCAATCTCTGATGCTTCCAAAGAACAATAAAACCACAAAATTCTTTTAGAGATGTCATTAAAGAGAGGCCCAGACTCACAGTCAGCAGGGACCTGTGCATTAGCCACAATAAAACCAAAATAAGCAGTAATTAATTACTGACATTTTCACAGGAGCTGGAGAGACAGGGAAACACAATCACACCCAGTTCCATTCCTCAATCACAAGAGCTGAACTGCAGAACATCTCAGACAAGGTGTGACAATTAGAGGGCTTTTCTTTTTACACAGGATGAAAAATTCAGACACATCCACCTCAATTCCTTTTCTGAGGAGCTGAGAGCAGCAGATACAGCAGGAGAGCAGAGATGGAACAGCAAATGACTAGAAAAAAGCAGATGAAACCTCTGGTCCACATCACAGCCTTGGCAGAATATGTAGAAATATTTCCTATTAACAGCTGGAGCCTTCCTATACCCTGGAAAATATTCCCTGGTTGAAGTCAACCCTGAACACTCCTGATTTTTTTTTTAATTTTATTCACATTGCTATGGGATGAGATCCTCAAAATTTGAGGGTTTTGGAAGGATAACCTACTGTGTAAAAATCTGGACCAGCACAGAACAACATATATAAGAGCAGTTCTTGCTGCATGTGTGTTACACATCCAGCTCATGCATTTTTTTCCAAATATTTTCCTATTTTTTCCCTTTTCCTAACATTTTATGTGTTAATCTAATTATTTATTATTGCTGCGTCAAGAATACTCTGCCATTACAAACTATAACTCAAAGTTCCTATGAACCATGATGCAAAACTGCAACTTATTACTTAATCCTGCAAAAAGTGCATTTCCTATCCGTGTGTGATTCCTTATCTGAATGCTTTATTTCACAAGGCATCAGGATAGGAGCATAAAAGCAAAAATGAATTTATCACCCATGCACTGCTCATGAGGCCTCCTTAGAAAACCCTACACAACATTTCCTGAGCTGAACCTCTTGGACAAAAAGTTCAGAAATGTCGAATATTACAAAAGATTACAGAATATTACAAAATAGCAGTGCAGAATTACTAGAAACCAAACCAAACCAAACCAAACCCAGTGCCAGATTGCATACCCAGCCTCAAATCCTTATTTTACTCTTATATCACTGCAGGGTAGGGTTTAATTTAAGGAGGGACAACGGGCAGGGATTGAGATGCTCTGGTGTTACCACCAGAACTCCCCCTTAAAGGGTGACTTCATTCCAAACAAACCAGCAGGGCTTGGCTGCCTTTCAGAGCCTGACAGATAAGCCACAGGTCTCGCTGTCAGAGCCTTGTCATGACCCAGATTCTGCTCCAGCTTCTTCTGCCTTTTGTGCCACACAGAAATCTCCCCAGAAAAGGGATCTGGTACTCAATAACAGGGTGGATTTTGTTCACCTGGCAGCACAAGTCCTGTTCTCAGCTGTTACAGCAGTTAATCTGCATTTCACAAAAAAATAATGAAAAGTAAAAAAAAAATAAAAAAAAAGAAAAGTAAAAAGTTTTTTTTTCATTAAAAGTTAATGAAAATACATTTCTGAAGTGTTGGCAGGTACAGGGACATTGTGGATACAGAGCTGGTGGCACAGGGGCTCTTGCCCAGGGTAGCAGAAGCCTCAGCTGTGCTGTTTGCAGCTGACTGCAATGCACAGCCTTTGAAAATCAGAGCCTTTTGCATATTTAAACAAGAGACAATTTTTCTTTTTCAAGAAAAAGGGGGGAAAAATAGGGTTTAGAGCCAAAGTATAAAAGGCTGCAGCTCTACGTGATGGATAAGAAGTGCTGGCTGATACATTCAAGCACCTCTTCCTAAATTTAATGTGCTAAAGGTGAGAAGTGTCAATAAGCTGGCACCCTGGGGCAAGAGGTGAGAGTTCTGCTGGGGTTTTTGTGCATGCCAAATCAGTGGGGTCCCTGCCTGCTGACTAAGACACCCCAGTCTTAGGTATTTGAGCTTGAAAATGCCAGATCCTACCTCATCTGTGACAGAATATCCTCAGTTGGAAAGGACTCACAAAGACCATTGAGTCCAGCTCCCCATCCTGCACAGGACACCCCAAAAACCCCACCAGGTGGGAGAATTGTCCAAAAGTTCCTTGAGCTCTGTTGGGCTTGGTGCCACCACAACTTGTGGTGGTGTTCACAGGGGTCCCAGGAGGAGGGAGGAGATGAGAATCTTGACTCCATGTTGCTGATTAATTATTTTATGATATATATTATATTAAAAGAAAATGAGATATTAAAACTCTACTAAAAGAACAGAAGAAAGGATTTCATCAGAGGGCTTGAAAGGAATAGAAAGGAATGATAACAAAATCTTGTGACTGCTCACAGCCTCGACACAGCTGGCTGTCATTGGTCATCAAGTAAAAACTATTTCCCATGCTGGGTGAACAATTCTCCAAATCACACTCCAAAGCAGCAAAACATGGAGAAGCTGAAGCTTCTCAGCTTCTCAGGAGAAAAGATCCTGGCAAAAGGATTTTTCATAAAATATCACAGTGACAACAACTTCCTGAGAAACCCACTCCAGTGCCTGACAAACCTCTGGGGGGCAGAAAGTTTTCCTGATCACCAACGCCATCATAACCTCACTGATTCTGGTTTTGGAATCCTCAGCCACCCTTGATTCCCACATCCCTTGATGTGTCTTGACCTATTCCCCACCCCAGCAGCACAAGCCAAAGTTTGCTTCTTTCTCAGGTGGCTGCTGAGAGCCACACAAAATTTGCAACCCAACCTCAGAAAACCTTCCCTGCCTGGCAGGACAGCCCTGAGTTTGAACCTGTGTCTTGTTCTTAGTAAACCAAAACCCCAGAAAAGCTTGTTGCTCCGTTTCTGCTGGATTTCCCCACAGAAATTCCTGCCCAGGAGCTGAAGTGCCCAGAATTTCTCAGTTATTGGCCTTTAACAGCTTCATCTTCACCTCCCTGTTCATACCCAGCTGCTAATTTCTCTTCTGCTGATGAATTTCCAGTTACAGAAAGAAAACTCAGTCCCACCATGTCCATTAATTTTACTTCTCAGGGAGTTTAAGCACAGGCTGGGAGAGCTGGGGGTGCTCACCTGGAGAAGAGAAGGCTTCAAGGAGCCCTTGGAGCCCTTTCCAGGGCCTGAAAGGCTCCAGGAGAGCTGAAGGGGGACTGGGGACAAGGGATGGAGGGACAGGACCCAGGGGAATGATTTTAAGCTGTCTAAGGGCAGGATTAAATGGGATATTGGGAAGAAATTTTCCCATGTGAGGGCGGTGAGGCCCTGGCACAGGGTGCCCAGAGAAGCTGTGGCTGCTCCTGGATCTCTGGAAGTGTCCAAGGCCAGGTTGTGCAGGGCTTGGAGCAGCCTGGGACAGTGGGAGGTGTCCCTGCCATGGCAGGGGTGGAATTGGATGATTTAAATTCCATTCCAACCCAAACCAATCCATAATTCTCTGATTCTCTGATTTTCTACATAATTATCCATCCTTCAGCCATGCAATGGAATAAAGACATGCAGAGCACTTCTCCACTTATTTCTGAATTTCAACATGATTAAAAAAAATAATACAGCCCCAAAGTCCTTGGAATTGTAATGTCAAATTGTGGTCATGTTCTAATTTATTCAGATTGAAGTTCATAGAGGGAAGAAACTTTTGTTTCAGGATCAGAAATGGGAGTAGCTCTTTTGGCTGCTCTGGTTTCCCTGCTCTCAGAAGAAAACCTTAACACATGTAAATACTCTCTGTATAATCCATGCTGAAGAGAGAAATAGAGCAGGGATTCCTCTGCCAGGAGAGCAAACTGCTGTCATACTTCAGCTAAACAAAGATTTGAAAGTAAAACTGGTGGAACCTCTTTTACATTGTCCCTCCTGGATTATTCTGGGTGATTCCAATGTTAACTCATTTATTTGATCCTAAAGATTCCTGTGTCCAGAATTTCTACATTGCAGCTTTCAGAACAGGTAAATATTTCACATTTTCACACATGGACAAAAAAAATCACTAAGCTCTGAATAATACAAACAATGCTCCAAAAGCAGTACCTGGAGCAGAATTTTCTCTAGATTAATGTTATTCCTGTCAAACATCCCTGTACACATCTCTGTCAAACTTCCCTTTTTTCTTCCTTGCAACACATTAAATAGAATTGAATTCTCCCCCACTTTCACCAGCTATTTTACAATGGCTTCTGCCACCTTTGCACTGGGTATGTTTGGGGCTTTTTCCCAAATTTTCCCTTTGCAGGCAGCACCATGTGGAGGGGAGCTGCCCTCAGTACAAGATGAGCTGCCCTAAAATACTGATTGTCATTCCCAAGGCATCATTTTGGATTTTGTAAACAGAGGTGTAGCAAAAAATCCAGGTGTACACAAGGGAAAAGAAGCTTCATTTCTATCTTTGTATTCCCACAATGAAATAGCTGCAGAATTCACGTTATAACCAGAAGGTGAAAACCAATGGAAAATAAAGTTTTATTATTTTTTGTCCCCATCTTCTGCTTTAATTCACAGAAAAAAAAATCCCTTTAATTTTAAAATAGAATCAGCAAAGAGCTGGATAAATAGAATAAATGAACTGCTGTGGAGAAGGAAGAAGTGTATAAATGCAAAAGTGAAAGCATTGCTTTGCAACAACACCCAGGGTGTCCCCAAGCTGCTCTGCCATGTGCTATCCATGGACATGGATTTTTGGGGCTAAATAATTTGGACACCAGGCCATGTGCAAAGAAATGTGTGGGGAAAGGCAGAAAAATAGGGATATGCAATGAAATAATGCCCTGAGGGCATCAGATCCAACTGAAGACATTTTTTAAGGGTTTGAGCTACAAAAGAGATGGAATACGCAACCCAACATTCCCTTTTCTTTGTTTTTTTTTTTTTTTAACTTTTTAAATTTCATTTCAGGATACTGAAGATACAAAGCTCAGAATGTCTGAAAGCCAAGAGTCAGCCAGAGCACTTTAGCCCTGCACAAATGGGCCTCAGCACCCTAAAAGGAAAATTTCTTCTTAATATCCCATTTAATCTCTCCTCTTTCCATTTAAAGCCATCAACCCCTGTCCTAAGATGAACTCCAGTCTGGACACTCTTCTGTCTAACAAGTTTATTGAGTTTTTCATGAAATTTATCTTTCTGTAAGGAAATAAGAAAAAAATCTCTGCCAAAACATTGGCATGAAACTGTTAGAAATTCAATTTTTCTGAGACTGTGGTTCTTCTGTCAAATTCAGTGGAACTGAACCACAGCATTCAGGTTTGAAGGATACATGGATGACAGAGAGGAATAGAAAAATCAATATATCTCCATATATGTGATCATGTTTGCTGTTCCTAGGGTATTAAAGCCCTTCAGCATCTTTCAAGCCATTCCCAGTGATGCTGTACAAAATTCCTGGCACTCCCACAGCTGCAGTTTATTGAGTTTCTTGTGAAATTTATCTTTCTATAAGGAAATAAGAAAAAAAATCTATCCATAAACATGGGCATGAAACTGTGAGGAAATTAATTTTTTTGAGATTGTGGTTGTTCTGTCAAACTCAGTTGAAGTGACCCACAGCATCTGGGTCTGAAGGGTACATGGAGGAACAGAAAAATCAATATATTTCCATATCTGTGATCATATTAATTTGCTGTCCTGAGGGTTTAAAAGCCCTTCAGCATCTTTATACCCATTCCCACTGGTGCTGTACAGGATTCCTGGCTCTGCCACAGGTGCAGTTTACTGAGTTTCTTGTGAAATTTATCTTCCTGTGAAGAAGAAAATTTATATTTCTGTAAGGAAATTAAAAAAAAAAAAATCTCTGCCTAAACATTGGCATGAAACTGTTAGAAATTCATTTTTTCTGAGATTGTGGTTCTTCTGTCAAATTCAGTGGAACTGACCCACAGCATTCAGGTTTGAAGGATACATGGATGACAAAGAGGAATAGAAAAATCAATATATCTCCATATATGTGATCATACTAATTTGCTGTCCTAAGGGTATTAAAGCCCTTCAGCATCTTTTTACCCATTCCTACTGATGCTGTACAGAATTCCTGGTTCTCCCTCAGCTGCTCTGCAAATGAAGAATTCCTGGGAATTCCCAGAGCTGCAGCCACTTGTGGATGAACAGTAAATTCATCATTCTGGGAGGCAAACCTTTTAAACTGAAAATACACAGTGAGAGTCAATGGTTATATTTAATGAGGTGCAGTTTGTTCACCTGGTGTTTCTGGAAGAGCTCAGACAAAATAAACAACATATGATGCCCAAAAGGTTTGGAGCTCACATATTTATGTTGCTGGAAGAGGTGCTAAAATGGACTCAGATTGAAATTACATGAGAATTTAATTGCTGTTGCAGAGCAAATCTGTTATTTATGTATTTTAAATAATGGAGAAAATTATCATTGGCTGGCTAACAGAGACCTAATAACTAAAACCTGCTCAGCCAGAGGGTAGCAGGAAAAAGAACATTTTAGTATCTCTGAGGGAGTGAAAACAGCTTGCTACCCTTGAGCTTTAGCATATCTCTAATCCTACCCAATCTCCATTTTGCATTATCAGTTATCTTGCAAGCCTTTAGCAAACAAGAGAACATAAAGTAAAGGTTTAAAAAACACTTTTATGTCAAAAAACAAAAATGTTCAGATGTGGCTATCAGGAAAGAAAAAAAAACCAAATTAAAATCTCTGGACTGCCCCTTCCCAAATGTGCAAGTATCAGTGGGTGAAATTGTTGACAAACTGTTTTAGAAGTCTTCAAACAAAAGCAAAGCCTGGATTTAGCCAAAATAACCCCTCAATAAGAAATTTTGGTCACAGATTCTGAGTTGGAGAGAGACTGTGGGGCAAAATCATTTGGAAAGAGGAGACAGCAGATAAAGTGTTTTCTTCTGTCTGAAACTCTTAGAGAATTAATATTCCCTCAGAGATTTTTGCACTCCAAAAGGAGCCCATTGAGCAAGAATAAAACACTGCAGAAAATGTGTTATTGGGAAGGGCAGGAAGAGTAAAATCCTTTATCACTCTGAAATCCTCCAGAGAAATCCAGATCTACAGGAGGGTGGAAGAGTGAGGTCAGGCACTGAGCACGTACAAGGGTTGGGAAAGCATCAAACTCACCAGCACAAATTAAATCTGCCTCAAAGATGTTCCTTGAGATGATTTTCCCTCAACATGTTGATTGGATTTACAGTCTAAACCATAGTGATAGCAAAAAAAACCAAAAAAAAACCCCAAAAAAACCCACAAAAAACATTAAAAACCCAAACAAACAAACAAACAAACAAACCAACCCAAAACCAAAGAAATCACAAGCATCTGGCATTTCTTCCTCTTTAGAAGAGCTGAGGAGTGTTAAAAAGTGTTCATTTCTATGTTGTTTCTTGTTTGAAGAAAATAAGTCTTTAGAAATCTGAGATGCAAAAAAAAAAAAAAGGGGGAAAAGTGGTTTAAATTGGGATAGGATTCTCTGAACTCTATTGGAAGGAATAATTCTGTGAAAGCACCACAGAATATTTTTTAAATGTTGCTCTTTGGAGAAAATATTTTTCCTGTTTTATTTAAAATAGATCTCCTTTGGGTTTGGGATGTTTTTATGATGATTCTGAAGTATTTAATGGATGCATTTATGATATTTTTTTTTACTCCAGACACAAAGATCCATTGGCATCTGCCCTCACTCATACAAGAACATACATTTAATATTGAATTTTAAAAATGTGTTCCTGGAACCAAGAGCAGTAAACAGCATTTGAGATAACCTTACAAACCTCCCTACCAAGATGAGTCACAAGATACTGAAAATTCAAGACAATCAATTGGGCAAGGGTGACTTACTGTCATCTATTCCTGAGGCACAAAACATTTATTATACATGCCAAATAAAAATGAGATTTCTAAAAACTAAAGAGACCAAAGTTTAGTCTAAAATAAAAATTTTTGGGGCCCTGCAGTGAAGAGAGCATCAGGGGGATTTCAGGATGGGTTTTACCAATGTCTAGAGGTGTCAATCACTAAGTACAGAAGAACACTAAATATTGAAGAATCAAAATTATATATAAATATAGATAAATATCTTACTCTGAGGCCCTGGCACAGGTGCCCAGAGAAGCTGTGGCTGCCCCTGGATTCCTGGAAGTGTCCAAGGCCAGGCTGGATGGGGCTTGGAGCACCCTGGGATGGTGGAAGGTTTCCCTGCCATGGCAGGGGTGGCACTGGATGGGCTTTAAGGTCACCTCCAACCCCAGCCATGCCAGGATTCTCTAATTCTAATCCAGATATCCAGCATTTAGGGGGCTAATTATTGCTCTAAGTGAATTTCCTGACTTCTTTAGGTGCAGAACTCAGCCCTAACACACACAGGAAAGTTCAGAGGCAGCTCTGACTCATTCATGGTGTCCTTTTAGGCAAAACTGGCATTGCATGGCATGGAAGAAAAGGATCACAGAGATCATCAGATTTCGGGATCCACAGCTCCAAAATCTGCACTTCCACATGGGGAGAATAAATCTGAGAGGAACACAACTTTCTTGTCAGGAGAACAAGTTTCTCTGGAGTGAGCAACTCACCCCTCGCCCGGGGAAACCCTGGAGGGTTTGTGGGGTTGGGTTTGTGGCCCTGGGGACTGCAGGGGCAGGAACATGTGGGCTTTGGGGGTGGCAGTGCTTCCTAAGGGGCCTCACAGAGATTAAGAGGCAGGTTCAACAGCCAGGTTGTTATTGCTTTGCAAAAGAAGCCCTGAAAGGCCCCTCAAGCCTGGCAAACTCTGCTTTCCCAGCCCCACAGCTGGGCTCAGAGGAGCTTCAGAATTTTTGTCTGCAGAGTTTGTGGGGTCGTGCAGTATTCCGTGGTTTTCCTGGGCCTCACATGAGTGGAAATCCAGCTAACTCACTCTAGCACACAGGGACCCGCCTAGACGAAAGTAAAAGACGAGAAGCGCTCTTCTCCACGTGGGTACGAGTACCTTGTTTATTGGCTTGGTGGCAACATACTCAAAAGAGGACAAGAACCCAGGTAAAAAAGAGAAAGAGGGACTCTCCCCCAGGAGCTTTTATACCCCAGGATGGGGGCGGGGAGAGAGGACCGCAGCCAATGGGAGGCCTTGAGGAGGGGCGAAGTACCCATGGGACAGACCATGTGTATAACAGGGGGGTGTGTGAGGGGGAGACCATGTGCTGAGGGAGGGGAAAAAACCATCCCCATGACCAAACCTTCTCAGTAAAGATTTCCTATCACCCAGTGCAAACAACAACTAAATAAACTATTCAGTGCAATACAACAGGGTGGGAGCCACTGACCCCACCTGCTCCCCCAGGAAGGGTTCCAGCATCACTCCCTGACCCCCAGGCAGGGCCCAGTCCCTGCCCAGGACCCACACTCACTCTGAGAAGCAGCAGGGCTCATTTCACAGACTGGGAGAAAACTCTTTATTGCAAGCCCTGCTGAGAGGGGCAGGAGGGAATACAAGAGGCCAATCCCTAATAGAGGAAGAGTGCTGCAAATGTGATTTTTTTCATATTTTTGTCCTCTCTTCTTACCTTTTGCTCCCATTTTCCCCTCCTCTCCCACACAGCTTTGGTTTTGCATCACAGCTCTCTCCTCAAGCTGCCTGCACAGGAAATCCTCCTGGGCTGCTGAGTCAGCAAACCCAAGGAATTGCAGGCAACACTCTTGGGGTCTAGAGACTTGAAAACTATCTCTCCAAGAGCTGGTAACTAACAGCTGAGCAACATGAAAAATCACTGATTCTGATTTTAATTGGGTTTTTCTTTTTTTACAGCCTCCTTTTCAAAGAACCCTTTCTAATGCCCCATTTGTTATTTGACTGCTCATCCCACCCTCCTGCAAGCCCATGAATGTAAAACCAGCAGGGGAAAAAAAAAATCACATTAATTAATGCCTTTAAATCAGTGTTGTCATCATTTTATTTGCCTCTCACAGAAATGACTGCTTCTTCCAGAGGGCAAAAAAAAGAACATTTTAATATAAAAACAGGCAACTATTTTTTGCTTTGTTACCTGCTGCTTTGCATTTCCAAGACTGAGCTATCTTGTCTGTCTAAAGGAAAGTTGTGGTAGATACCTGTGTTTGTTCACAGTCTTGTGAAGCACATTTGGGTAGAAAATGTGTATTTTCAGACTTTTTTCTCCTCCTGTCTTTCATCTTTTGTGCAAATCAGCTTAAAGAGCTTAAAAATCTTCAAGACCAGGCTGGACAGGGCTCTGAAAATCTTGGTCTAGTGGGAGGTGTCCCTGCCCAGGACACCTGACATTACCTGACCTCTAAGGTCCCTTCCAACAGAAACCATCCTACAATTCTATGAAAAACATTTTTACATTTTAACCAGGTGTGTTTCTGACTGGCAGCTGAGGTGCCCAGGTGAGGTTACAAGTGCCAGTGCACAGACAGAGCACCAACACAATATCCAGGGCTCCCACCACCTTCAGGAGTGTGAAAACACTGAGTTTTCTCAGAAAAAATCCACAGAGACTTAGAGATATGTCAGGAGGAAATCCCACTCTCACTCTGGCACTCTCTGGAAGCTCCTATCCCACCTAACTGACAGGATAACAACCATCTGGGACCTGAAATCTTAATTTTTGTGCCTCTGGAATGTCCTTGAAGTTGGTTGGTACCCAGGCCTCTGTGGTTTGGCCACACTGATTTTCTCAGATGATATTTGGTGATTCCAGCATTCTGAACCTGCTCTTTGGAACTGCTTTACCCAGTATTACACATCCAAAGACTTTGTTCTTCTATTTTAAACAGGGCTTTTAAGAGGTTGCTATTTTCTCCAGATTGCCCCCAGCACCAGCTCCTCCTATTAAAATGGAAAAGCTCCAGCAGCATTAATGCCTTGGTTAGCTGAGCCTTTATCTCCTATGGAGAACATTCCCAGCAGTCCCCAGGCTGTGTTTGAATATAAAATATTTATCTTTTCATTGTATAAATAACAGGGAAGTCACATGCAACTGTGCACTGTGTTTGAAAAACCTGCAGTCCTACAGAGAGCTTGACTTCTCTAACAGGGTTATGAGATGCTACAAATCACCAGGCAGGTAAACTAATTAAAAGCTCTCTCATTAAGCTCTGGAATGGTAAGAATGGTTTGCTTAAAGAGCAGGGACCAATCCAAGCTTTTCTGTCTGTGCCTGAGGAGCCCCACGTTTGGGCTGTGCTGAAAAACGTTGCAGGCTGGGAGAGAAACTTGTAGAATATTGTGTCTGAAATAAACTGTGCCTCATCTTTTAAAAGGAACAGAGGCTGGAAGGTGGATGGTTCTATTTGAAGGTAGCCTGGCACTGAAGTGACAGCCAGGGATGAAAAATGCAGGAAACAGAGAGTTCTCTGCTCTGTAGCCTCTACACACCCTGAGAAAAATGAGAAATATTCCCCCCTGAAGCAAACAGGGGCTGAGCAAACACTTCAGTCTCTCTTCTCAGCCCTTTGTGAATTACTGAACTATCATCAGATCCAGGGTTCATTCTCTGCTCTGTGAGGTGCTGCCTGCACATCCAAATCTGTGTTTGCCCACCTGACTCTCACTCAGAGATCACACTTCAATGTTGTTACACAAGAGGCATCACTTTCACCTTCCCTTTTCCGTATTTCTCTCTTTTTTTTTTTTAAGGAGAACATTCTTCCCAGCTGACCAAACATCACACAGAATATTCTGCCTCTGGAAACATTTAAGTGTAGCAATACTAAATATGTACTCACAAGAAATTCCAAGTATTAGGTGAAGAAATACATCAGATGGAATTATTCTGGACAGTTAGAGCACCTGCATTGCAGTTACATTTAAAATTCAGTTCATACACCAAGCCAACTTTGTGAGTCATGAAACTCATTGTTTCTCAAGTGCATTTGGAACCAGACAAAGGAATGATGGTTTAGGATCCTTTCTTCTCCATAACTTTAGTATGACTTTTGTTAATACTTTCCAATTAAAAAAAAACAAACCAAAACAACCAAAAAACGACAACACGCAGCCCAGTGTTATCACAGATGAATGGAATGCAAAGTCAAACCAAATGCCAGTCAGAAAAATCAAAATGCCAAAAAAAAAAAAAAAAAAGACATCATGGAATCCTAGAAAGGTTTGGGTTGGAAGGGACCTCAAAGACCATCCAGTTCCAGCCCCCTGCCATGGACAGGGACTCCTCCCACTACCCCAGGTTGTTCAGGGCTTCATCCAAAGCAAAGAATGGAAATTACTGGGAAGAGTGGAGCCACCTGAAAGAAATAGGTTCAAACCAGCTAAAAGAGTAACATAGGCACTTAAATCTAGGAAAGCACTTAAATGGCAGAAAAAAGTAAAGTTCAAGAATTCTTCTAAAGACCTTGCAGGCATCATGGTGCCTTCAGTCCTGAGGGGTCATGGGTTAAGTTAATGCAGAACAGCCTTTGTGTAAAACACATGAAAAACTGAACCACCCACGACTCTGACAGTTAGAACTGGCTTAAAATGCTAATTTTTAATTATTTCTTAGCATAATATTTTCTTGTTGTCTGGTCAGAGCCTATAGTTGAAGCCACCTGGAATTTCCCATTCATATTTGGTTCTCTTTTTGTCTTTTCTTGATTTGTTTATGAATGTGGACAACAATTTTGGGCCTTTTGTAGGTGAAAGGATCTGACCAGATGTGCTTGGAGGAGAGCAGTATATAAATAGTTTTTTTCCAGGAACATTGTGGAGTCTAAGATGACTTTCAATTACTCTAATTATTTTAAAAGTCACATCCACTCCCTTGACAGAAAATTGGAAAATCTGCATGACAGAAAATGCCAGTTTGAGGTCAGGAGCACAGCACATTACAGATGGTTCACAGGGAAAGGCTGTGCCCCAGTGGGGAGAAATGTGTTACCACAAGAACTGCAAAAGAATGACAGCAAGGAAAGAAACATAAATAACATTATATCAACCCTGAAATTTGGTCTGTGAAACGAAATGCAGGGATTTAATGTGAAATGAATACTTATACACAAATTATTGTACAATCTCTGTGGTGGGCTCTGTGTGTGCAAACACACAAATTCATGTGTGTTAAATGGGTAACTTCAATGTCTGGATTCCTGCAAAAGACTGCAGTAAAACCTTATAATCATAAAGAAGATCACAAACTTTGCAGAAGCAGAAAAAAAAAAAAAAAAGCAGTTTTTTTTCTTTTTAGCTCTGGTTTGCTATTTGGTATTTCATTAAGAACAATTCTTTCCACAAGCTGGAGCTGATCACTAATTATCCAGCTCAGCAACCACAGTTATGTCCTGAAACGTGAGCAATTGGGAATTTGCTGTCCTTCTCCATCTGCCAGGAAGGTCACCCATCTGAGAGCTCAAGAGATTTGTTCATTTATTTCCCTTAATTAAAAACTGTTCACCTCTAAAAAACGAGACACCTTCCTAGGGTCTCGAGCTGAGCACTGAAAATCTTGAAATATTGAAGGCTGTTGGCCATTTAACAGAAATGCCTTTTGTCTTTTGATCATTTAATTCTTTTGGTTGCAGTCTGAAAAATATGCTTGCATGGCCAGGAATTCAGCTTTTCAGTTCCTCCCAGGGCAGGATCCATGTCATCAACATTTCTATGTCCAAAACCAGCATCTGAATTTGAGCTAAACTCCTTTTATAGGCAGGAATCTCACAGTACCTAAATCAGGTTAAATTTGGGGGTTCCCCCCCCTCCCCATTAGCTTAGAGGAAGTTTACAGTAGTAATTTTAGAGATGTATTATAAAAATTAAACATACTCAGTTTTTAATAAGTAATCATTTCTACCTGAGCAGGAAATCTAAGGAAGAGTCACAGGAGCCATGCTCTGGATAAAAATTCCAAGGCCATATATTTATATGTAAAGGACTGTAATATTTGGATGAACACAATTATGGCACCAGTTCCAACCCAATTCTACAGAATTCAGCTGAATTATTCCACATTTCAGATGTGCAGTGAAATGGACTCTAAACAAGAGCCAAAAGGAAGGAAAATGTATTTTTGTGTGCCAAAGTAAAACCAAGTTCTCTGTGCTAGCTGCTATGCATTGTAGCAGACAGGCCAGATAATTGATACACAAGAGCAAAAAAATCTGCAAAAACTGCTAAAAAATGCTCTGGTCACACCAGCACCACAAAAAACAGCTGTCATTAAAAAATAAAACTTACTAAATGTCATGAATTCTTTCAGATACTGACTACTAAAGTGCACTAATGTGAAAATATTCTGTGTATTAAGCAAGTATAAAGCATTTGTATAGAACCTGTAGAAGGCTCTTTAGGGGAATGAGCTGGAAGATTGAAATCCTGGTGCTATTTGTCACTGAATTCCTGGGAGCAGTGCTGCTGGAGAAGAGCTGAAAAGCACATTTGTGAGCAATGGTTTAACACAGAATTGTGCTGAATGCAACAAGGGCTTGTGTATGACTCCTCACAGCTACAAAGGGAAACAAAAAAAAATCTTTTTTCAGTGTTTTTGTGGCTGGTTTGTGAGGAGAGGTGCAGTCACTGTGTGTAGGGACAATGGAGAGGGAGAGTTACAATTCCCAGATGTGCTAACACAAAGTTATTAATGGAGGAGCACATTGTTTAGTGAGTAAAGGCTTGTGGAGAAATTTAATCCCTGTCATCTTCATAAAGAGTTGAATATCTTCAGAAAGATGATGGATGACTTTAAGGGCCTTTAGTATCTTTAGAGGCCCATTTGTATTTTTTCTTAAAATTGTTCCTCTGAAAATGGAGGCCTCCAAAAGCAATGCCTGGAATATCTCAAGGTTTAGGTTTCATTGGGGGGGATGAAGGGAATCTTTAATTTTATCCCTCTGTCTGGAAAAAAAATATTTTTAAACCAATGGATTTGAAACAGATGACACACTGGTTTTTCTTCTAATTATTACTTTATTCTGAATCTTGGTTAAAAACAGTGAACAAGTGCCCTCAAGGGATGGACTTGCCCTTCTCAGGATGAGCAATGAACACAGTCGTAATTCATTAACAAAGGAGGCTGAAAAAGTCTTAACCCAAACTATGAGACCACCCAGAAAAATCCAGAATCAGTGTCAGCAGCAGATCTTTCCCTCTTGGCAAGTGCTGGCCTGGAGAACATGTATTTATATCAGAACAATGCAAATAAAATCATTTTTCCTTACCACAGGAAGCAATACGAGGCTGAAGAAGCAGATCTTCCAGTTGATGGCCATCTTCTCTCCAAATTTTGCACAAGTTTTGTTCATTAACACCGAGATTAGGGCTGAAGCACAGGCTCTGCTGATATTTTGAGGTCTTCACATCAAGATCTCTGCAACAAAAGGGGAAAATTACTATAAATATGTAAACCAGGGAGAGAATGAAAAAGAAATGGACAGAAAACAGAGAACCCAGCACTTGAACTGCAGGTGGCACTTAGTAGAGATCAACCAGGCTTTTGCAGATGTTAAAGGTGGTCTTGGATATCTAATTTAAAGGCAAAGGACTTGGTGTGATCAGTAGCTTGCGTCAAATGCTGGAACAGGTTCTGCAGCTGCAAACACCTAAATTGTACCCAGAGGAGGAGAAAGGGTGGATTATTTTGAACAAGGAAAAAAGAACTTTTCTGCTTGATCTCTGAAGTTGTGCTTTGCACTTCATGATTTTCAGTAGTGTTTTAAAAGCAAAGGGTCTGGGGGCTTTTTAGGGGTCTAGTTCCCAATATAGTTTGTCCAGATTAAAAAAAATCCATACCTAGGCTCATTAGTAATATCTTAATAGGCTTGTTAATAACCTTTCTGAGAACTTGGCAGTAGGGGGGCAAAAGAATGAATTGTAGTCTCAGGCTGAGGATTCATCCAGGACATAATCAGGAATGATTTATATGAACAACAATGTCATCCATATCTGTGACTTCCATTGCTTGGCCTCTGCCCTGAAAGAACAGAGGACTGGGGGGAAGGTGTTTTAAGATTTGGATTTATTTCTCATTATCCTGCTTTGATTTGTAAAGGGATGATTTGTAAAATAACTTTTAGAACCAAAGGACACTCAAGTTTGATACTGACTGCAACACACTGCCAGGACATCAGCATTTAGAAAGGAGAGAGTCTTTCAATTAAAAAATAAAACAGGAAAATTAATCTCTCTCTAAATTTTGGGAGAACAATGATTCATGAAATTCACTCTAAACGGATCTGTTTTCTTCTATCCTCACTTGATCAGTCACTCATGCTCTGTTCTGGCACTGAATTTAATTACTTCACTGTATTTCTGATGGTTTATCAAATAATGAGCAATTGATAAGATCTCAGCTGAGGAGGACAGCAAACATCCCTGGTGACATTCAGCCGTGAGGACTTGGAATTCCATTAACAGCAGCAAGACAAAACCAGACAGATGCATTAGCAGCCACTGCATCTGAAATTATTTCCTGATCATTTGCACTCCTGTGTGCAGCTCAGTCCAGAAAAGCCAGAGAGGGGTGGAGAGGTTGGATTCTGTCCTTTCATTCTGTAATGCATCAGGAAATGATCAAAGTGCAGTGGAAGGGTGGGAGATGCCTGACCAAGAGATGGACATGTTCAGATGCCCTGGGGGAAAAGGGGTGACTTTTAGAACACCTTTTTACTTTAACCTGGCAATCCCTAGGTTTGAAAAGTGGAGGGTGGCTGTTTTCTCTTTTGACTGAGTGTCCAAGGGGCCTCTACAGAGACAACAAGAACATCTGCAAACCATTCCATGGCTTTTCTCTCACATATTGCAGGGAAAATAAAAGACTCTACTTCAGTTTTTGCTTTCAAGGTAGCCATGGAAACCTGCACCAAATACTGGGCTGAGGCATATCATCCAGGGAGAGTGGAGTGTTTCTTAGGGAATAAGAGCTACCAGAACTTCTGCCCTGGACCTGCAGCAGAACCTTTTATACAGTTGAGCTGTTCCTGTCATGTATGTTATACATGCTGTCACATTCCACCTATTACTAATTAAGTGCTACTTTTCTCTATTATCAATTAAAGGGAAGTTATCTCTATCACCAATTAAAGCCCAGCTACTTCCCCAATAATTACCATCACCCATGTTATACTTGAAAAATAAACTTTTTTAAAATATATAGGTAATGCTGATTCAGCATTACTGCTCAGTATTGAGAAAAAGAAATAATTATATCAGTATTGGATTTGGAAGGGAAGCTTGAATGATTAAATTTTCTTCTGATGTCACTGGTTGATAAATCCCATAATTTCATTACTGATGCTTCATGTGGTGGTTTTATCTGCATCTGCCACTGTAATTAAAATTAGTGAAGTCAGAAGAGCCAATAGAAGAGGGGTTGCACCTCTCAGTTATGGATAAACAGTTCCTCAAGATAATCTTCAGTTATCTCTGATGAAACAGAAGGGCTGTAGAAGTGTCTGAGACTCTGAAAATCAGCTGATTGTTGCTCAAACAGAATGGGTTTCAGGGCTTTATTTCAAGCATGGCTGATATACAGGAAAAAGAAAAAAGAACATTGTTTTGGTCACCTAGTGATTTAAGAAAATAATTCATCCCCTCTGAAGGTGAATTTGTCCCCTGGAAACACTTTCAGTGCCACAGCAGCATCTGAGTTGCTTCAAGGGCAGGCTGGAAAAGCTCTGTCAAAACTTGTTCTGCTGCATGTCCCCACTTCTTCCTCCATCTAAAAAGGTCTCTGGAAGCTGGTGAGGACAATTCCTCCATGAGAAGCCCACAAGTGCCAAGTGCACAATCTGATGTCAATAACAAACAAAACCACACAGTGAAACCTTTCTGGGTACAATGGGACTATTCCCAAGAGGCCTAAAAAGGTAATAAATCACTGCTCAAAAGTATAAAAAGTCCAAAAGGATCAAATATGGGTGAAATTGTTACACAGCATCACAGAGTGCACCCATGGGATGAATGAAGTTGAGGAATTTTTTTGATGAATGAAAGAGGATTTTTTGTGGCTTTCCAAGGCAGTTAGAAGCTCTCACCCAAAAGAAACCCTCTGATCTGCTGGGCTCCTTGCTGTGGTCCTCTGGGATGTGTGCCAGTAGTTTGAAAGGAAACCAACAGATTTCAAAGCTGGCCCACAATGGTTTAGACCAATGATGATCAAATGGGAATTCATCCCTTAATTCATCTCACTTCAGTGTCCAGGCTGGGCCTCCCACCCCATCCTCTTCCTGCCCTATGACCAAGCTCCCTCCAAGGTGAGGAAATCTGAAAGCTTCTGACAACATGCAGGAGACATTGAGGTTTTGAAGACTGAATACATTTCAGAAAAGTCAAGCACCCCAAGCACAGTTACTCCAGTGCTTCTTAGAGACATGAAGAACATTTCTCCATGAAAAATCAACACAGGTGGAGAATTACTGGATGCAAAATATACGAACAGGTAATTATCATGAAATCCTGGAATGGCTTGAGGTTGGAGGGAACCTTAAAGATCATCATTCCAACCTCCTGCCATGGACAGGACCACCTTCCACTAGAGCAGATTTCTGGCCTTGGACACCACAACCTCTCTGGACAGCCTGTTCCAGTGCCTCACCAACATCATAGTAAAGAATTTCTTCCTAATCTCAATCTATCCTACTTCAATTTAGGCCACTCCCCCTTGGACTTTCATGACACAAAAAGTCCCTCTCCAGACTTCTTTTAACCCCCATTAGGCCCTGGAAAGTGCCCTAAGGTCTCCCTGGAGCCTTCTCTTCTCCAGGATGAACAGTCCCAACTCTCAGTCTGCATTCACAGGAGAGGTGTTCCAGCCCCCTGACCAGCTCTCCTGAGGGCTGGAACACTTTTCATTATGCACCCAATATTTTTCTACCTTTAGGCTCTCAATAACACACTGCATTTTATGATTTCCCTCCTACAAGTCCCTAATTGTGGTATTCCAGCTACATCATTTATTGAAAAGGCACAGTGCCCCTTCCTCACGCTCCTGCTCACCAGCTATGAGCAGAATTTGGAAATCAACCCCTCAGTGACCTAGGACATGCCTCCTAATTTTAGAAACCTGGGAGAGACATCCTTACACATGAGCTCATTGTCAAGTTTCTTTTTTTATCAACAGAGAGAAGCAGACATGTGAAGGAAGTGTTTGGTCTGACCTATTTTAACCATCTCCTTTAAACTTCCAGCTCCTCTCCCAGGGTGTAAAGGAATTCTGAGCAGCCAGCTTGTTTGTTGACATCTACACTGTGGGTATCTAAATCTGGACAGAATAATCCCATCTCCAGTCTGAAATATATGGATCAGCAATATAAAACCCAAAACAGTGAAGTTCCACCTACCACAAAGGATTGAGAAGGAATTGGATTGTTTTGGGTGTCAATAAATTGATGCTGATATATTTAAGGCCACAGAAAAGCTAAAAGAAGATTTAATACCAGACAGCAAGAGCTCTAAAGCTTTCCATGGAAAACACTTCACAAAGAGCAACCCTACTAAGGCAAAGGAAAGGAACATCATGATCTTTCCACTATCTTTAATAGAGTAGCTATTATTTCTTGAAGTTCAAATATTTTGGGTTGATTTTGTTTACCTGCTTTCTAAATTTGCTGAAATTAAAGCTTCTCCATGGAGTCACAGCAGCCAAGGGTCTGATTCTACTTTCTTTTATAAACCAAGAAGACTTTTATTCTCCCTTTATGTACTTCACTGGGAAGGTCCCTCAAGTCCTTGTTCCCACTCACCAAGTCTGTTGTCAATGACAAAACAGGATTCAAAGGGTCATTACATCAGGAGGCCTAAGAGGTGGATTTTCAGAAAGGATTTACTGCTACAAAGGACAAAACCCTTTTCAGCTGCACATGAATGTCTTGAGGGTCTCAGACAAAAAAGGAACACCTTTGCCTGAAAGAGTTCTCAACAAACAACGTGGAACTTTTTCACAGAATGGTCCACAAGGATGGATGCAGGCTGCCCAGTGTTCTAACATGGGAGCTGGTATGGGAATCCCAGGCTGAAAAATATCCATTCATGATAGATACATTCAGGCAGACTCTGCTGGTTTCCTGTTTTTTCACTGTGCAGGAAAATTGCTCCTTAAGAAAACAACATTTAAAAGGGAGCTGATACAGCACTAAAACAATTTTGCATGGATATATTTGAAAGAAATAGATTCAGCTGTTGCTGGCTTAGGCATATAAGAATATGCCTAGTTAATGAATATCCAAGTTTGTTAGCAATACTCAGTAATAATCCTTTTCCTTCCTGGAGGAATAGGATTTTGATATATTTTTTCCCTGCATAAAACTGAGAAAACACCTGTGAATTTTACTAGAACTCTCTAGAAGTGAAGATAAAGGTGTGATTACAAAAGTAGGAAATTGTAAACTGCAGGTGCTGAGACTCCCATATGCAAACGAGAGCTTAGGTATCAAATATTTCTAAATGAAGCAGAATTATCAATTTCACTTACTTCCACAAGGACTTGTATAGGAAATTATTCAAAGCAATGTGGTTTTGCAAGAAGAATGACTGCTGAAGAGGATACACAGACCTGGGGGTAGGAAGGACCCGTGCAGATTGTCTAGTCCAACAGCAGGTTATTCAAAACCCATTCTCAATCAGTTTCTGAATACCTCCAATGTTGAGACTCAGCAATTTATCTGATCAACCTCTTTCAGTATTTGGCCATTCTAACAAGAACAAAGTGTTATCTTACAGCTGAATTTCCTGTGTGTCTGTGCTTGCTGCCTCTTGTCAGCACTGAGAAGAGCCTGGGTCCATCTCCTTTGCACCCTCTCATCAGGGATTTCTACATATTGATAAGATCCCCCCAAATCTCTTGCTGTAATTCCTTAATAATCTTTGTGGCTCCTCACAGAACCCACTGTGTTCATGCTCTCAGCAGCCCAGCCCTGGACCAGGCACTCCAGGGCTGAGAGAGAGGAATTATCACCTCCCTTGACGTGCTGCCAAAGCTCTTCCTCATGCAGCTGATGATGCTTTTGGATTTCATTGCTGCAAGGGCACTTTGCTGGCTCAGGATCCACTTTGTGTCCACCCAGAGCTTTAGGTCCTTCTCTGCAGAACTGCTTCCCAGCAGCTGGTTCCCAGCTTGCCCTTGTGAATGGAATTATTCCTCTCCCAGTGCAGGACTTTTTGCATGTCTTGTTCTTTTTCATCTTCCTGCCTATTTCTCAAACCTTTCTGGATCCCTCTGAGCAGCAGCACAATCAACCTCTTGGTCTATCAACCACCCTTCTTAAATTTGTGTAACCTTCAACCTTCTTGCAGGTGCACCCTGTCCCATCATCCTGATCATTAGTGAAGGCATTAACCAGCACTGCCACATCAAAAAGATCTTTTTAGTTCAGCCCAGCCTGCCTGGACTCTCTCTGCAGCCAGTGGAGATGTAGGTGACCTCAAGGAGCAATTTCTATATCCTAAATATAGATAGGGATGACCTGGTCTAGTGGAAAGTGCCCCTGCCATGGCAGGGGCTTGGACTGGCTGATTTTTGTAAGGTTCCTTCCACCTCAAACCATTCTATGGTTTTGTGACCCTCTATCTAATTCTGGACAAAGTGAATTACTGCTTTGCAAAAACCAATTTTCTTTTCCTCTGTTTGTTCAGGCCTGATGAGGGCAAGCACAAAATATTCCATTCCCAAAGTTTAAGACACCAAAGCATTAATGGTAAGCAAAACAGAGCCCTAACTTCCCTCTAGGTTGCAGCCTTTTCTTACATTCAGTATTATCTTAGTTCCTTTTATTAACACAGCCTAATAACTCCCATGTATGATTTACTTCAGCTGTCCCCCATTACAATTTTGGTGGAGTGTTGTTGTTTTTTTTTTATTTTATTATTTTCCTTTGAGTGGTTTCAATTAAATTGAAATTCCCTGAAGATATGAGCATTATAATTTGTCCTTACAAAGTACACTCTTTATCACTTCTGTGTAACCTGACAGCTCCTGCTGTCAATTCTATAGTTTTATAGAATTTTCCTAACATATAAAATAAAAAAAAAAGTTTATAGCTATTCCAAAGCAGATTTTAGTAAGTATTGCTCAGCCAATTCAAGAAAGATATTCAAATTTACACAACATGAAGATCTGATTTATTTCTTGAATATCTGCAGATTATCGAAAACTCTTTGAAAGTCCTAATCCTCAATATCTCATTTCTTCCTAAATGTGGTCATAAAGCCCAGCCCTTCCTGAGCTTTGAAAGTTTATGCTTTTCTGGGACATATGTATAAAACTAAACAAGACTTGACATATTTTTAAAACAAACTCCATTTAAAATGCCTGAATTTTATAAATAAAAGAAATTCTCACAATATAACAATTCTTCCTGATATTAAGCTGCTTCACCAGTACAGATATGATGAAACATTGAAGGTTAATGACATCTCAGTTCTGGATATCTGAGTATTTTGACATTGTAATAACTTTGAATGTCTGTTTGATGGAGGTGCTGCTTCAGGCTCTCTGAAAATTCAAGTGGACATGAGTGGATCATGCATCCAGAGGTCAAGATTTTCTAGCTTATCTCTGCAGTGATAGACTCATGATAGCAGAGGATATGGAACCCAATTCATCCCTCCCTGGGCACAGAATTGCTTTTCTTGGCAGGTCTCCTACATAACACCATCAATAAAATTCTTGCCTCGATTGGCATTATTTTCCCTATTGCATTATCCATCAGATTTATTGTGCCCTTATGCTATTGATGTCCCCAGAGGCCTGGTGAAATGACAAAACTTCTTAACTAAAGACCCCAGACACTCCAATGCAGGGAAATAACTGCAAGCTACCACACATTCAGGAAGCATTAGGCAGAGAAAAAAAAAAAAGAAAATCATGTGAGAAGATTCCCTTTTCACAGCAGATCAATTATCCTTTTTAAGCATCTGTGGTATGTGTGATACTTCATTGCTAATATGAAATTAATATTGGGATCATAAAGATAACGATGTGCTGCTCCATTCCAGCAGGGCTTTAAGTGCTGCTTGGCCAGGAATTCAGAATTATTACTCCACAACCAGGAAAACACATTCTCTACCCAGCACATCAATGTTTTGCACGAGCTCCCTGATTAATTTGCTTTCCCTGACTGGTGGTCTGCGTTTCCTTCCCTGGTTGCAGGTGTAAATATTGGTTTTGATGTCACCTGTCCATCAGGCTCTGCTTTGAACCTGCCCAGCACATGTGGACAATATCTCTCCAGAGATATTTCCTCTGCCTCTCCAGGCAGAAGAAAGAGTAAGAGCAGAGCAGAAAATGCAGCTCTGGACCAAAGCCTTTTATTCCCATTGTCTCTGAGGATCTTCCCAAGTGCAGTACTTGGATAGTACCTGCAAAACAATTCCTTAGCTCAAAATATTCTGTTCATCACAGTGTGATGCCACTGGGAACACCCTCAATTAGCCCTCTTGATGAGCTGAGCTGATTATCTTAAGATCAAACTGCCATGATAAAGCCACCATTGCTCCCCAGACCTGAGCCAGGCTCCATGCAAGGTGCTCTCAGCTGTGAGGAAATGCCAAGGGTATCTTTAACAAAATATTCCCCTCTTTGTTTAGCATGGGCAGACTCCATAAGAGTGTTCCTGTAGCTGGGGATGGACCCAAGGGCAAGACTCCAGTCTTGGAGCTCCAGAAGCAGCACAGCAAACTCTTATCACCCCTGGGAAACAAGACTACCCTTCCTGTTCCAGAGCAGGAACAAGTAATAAAATAGGAAATGGTTTGGAAGGTGGTGAATACAATGAGCAGCTGATTGTATTTCCTGATGCCAAAGGAATAAATACAAGGTGGTGTGAAGAAACCAGTCTGATACAACCTTGGTATTGAGAAAAGGGTGCTTGGGAGTGTGGAGAAATTGCCAAGTTGTTCAGAGAGGAGGATCAAAAGACCTTTCTTTGCCTCAGGTGTACAATCCCTTGTTATTTTCCAGTGCAAAGTCAGAGGCATTCTGAACACAACAGCTTGGACTTCACTGAGCATTCTGAGCTGGCAATCTGTGGTGAGGGCCCAGATGAACATCCAGGCTCCTTCATCCACCTCTAATCAATATCAAAAGCTTTCATGGGCCAAACTCCAGCCCACCTTGATAAAGGGACAGATAAAATATGTTTCCCCACTTCTCACTGGATAGGGAAAAATATACCTTTACAACTGTGATTCCTCAAGCAAATATTGTGAAGGAAATGTATCCCAGAGCAAGCCTGGGGCTACAATCCTGTATTTTCCATTCTTAGGGAGGTGAAAATCCCTTTTTTTCTGTTTTAACAGTTTCACTCTTTTCTACTACACTGAAAGACAAGGTTAAGACACTGCATGAGCACTTGGAAACTGTAATTTTTTTCCCCTCCACATTTCCTTTTGTCCTCCTTTTCTATTGCATTTCTGACAGCCCGGGCTCCCAGCTGTGTCCCATATTGTGCTTAATAAACTCATTACATTTGGACATTATTAGGACCTTCCACAGCACGTGTTCTTGCAACACCAGGGATGGAATCCAAGGCACATAAATGTGGCTGTCTGAAAGGGAACCATCTCTATCCACACTGGCTTCTCTGAGCTGCTTCCACAGTGGATGGAAAACGAGTCATTGCCCTCAGCAGCACAGGGCTTTGCCTTGCTCCCAAACAATGTGCTACTCATCTTGGCAAACAGAGGGGTAATAAAGCACAAAATCAGTTTGATTAGCTCAGGAGAGCCTGTGTGGAAATGGCACAGCCCTAAGAATGGCAGAAGTATCAAACTAAAGAGGAAGGAAAGTGATTGAAATCAAAGTCACTGTTGGGTCAAGAAGTTAAGGTGGGAATTGGAAGAACACTTTGGACCACCAGCAGAAAAGAGACCTGAAAGTGCCTTCCAGAGAGAGGAGGAAAGAAAAAATAAACTTAGAATATTGAGAGGACTCCATATAATGTGAATATTTTGTAAACCAATTTCTCTGACATATGAAGACACTGCAGTGTTAATAGACACAGATTCTCAGCCACAGGGCTCTGCCTCAGAGCTGGATCCTGCCTTTCACCTGAACTCAAGGAGTAAACTCATGTCTCTGCAATGAGGAAAACTTGATGAGGAAAATTGCATCCCTGGAGGTGTTTCAAGAGTGCGTGGATGTGGCACTTGAGGACAGGCTTTAGTGATGAACCTGTGATGCTGAGTTAATGGCTGGACTCAATGATCTTGGAGGTCTTTTCCAGACTAAAAGTCTAAAAGCTCTGACACAAACGGTAGTCATAGCCTGACACAGAAAGAAATGAGTCTAGAGAAAATATTGTCTAGAGAAAAGAGTCCAGAGAAAAAATTTTCTCCTTCCTTTTTCTCCTTTCTTTTTTCCCTTCCCTTCCCTTCCCTTCCCTTCCCTTCCCTTCCCTTCCCTTCCCTTCCCTTCCCTTCCCTTCCCTTCCCTTCCCTTCCCTTCCCTTCCCTTCCCTTCCCTTCCCTTCCCTTCCCTTCCCTTCCCTTCCCTTCCCTTCCCTTCCCTTCCCAAACCTTCCCTTCCCAAACCTTCCCTTCCCAAACCTTCCCAAACTTTCCCAAACCTTCCCTTCTCAAACCTCCCCTCCCCCTCCCCATCCCCTCCCCTTTCCCCTTTCCCTTCTTCTCTTTTCCTTCCTTCCTTCCTTCCTTCCTTCCTTCCTTCCTTTTCACTATTATTTTGAATACAGTAGCTTTACCACTTCTAGAAAAAAAAAAAAAGGCAAATATAAATGAACAGAAATGATTCATTTCCATGCAGCCATCTTTTCAGCCAGTGATTAAGACTACCTCTATATTCATCTTCCTTATCTGCTCATGGATCTCCACATGAGAGCTCTAGAAGATGAGCTGGCCCTATGGGGCTCTACAGGGTGGCAGGACATGGCCCTAAGGTCAGAACAATGCAGGACCAAAACAATTTCATATGAATGCACACACACAGACATACAACTACATGTAGAACTCATTGGCCAATAAATGATCTATTCTCTTACTTTATCAATTCTAGAGGTGTCAAAAAACCCCCCAAAGAAACTCAACAAAACACAACTAGAAGATGTCAGTTGTATCCATTACAGCATTCTTTATACTTCCATCAAATTCAAAGCTACCACAGCAGCAATCTTATCTACAGATCCTGGATGAACAGGAGACAATGGAAACTTAAACAAAATGGGTAATTTTCCCCTCTTGGAGGTGTCTGTTGTAGTGAAGGCTGGAAATCCTGATTATAGATATTAAGCTGTCTGATGAGGAAGTTTATAAATTGACAGGATGGCCATCAGATCAAACTCAACCCAACTTGCTGTGATTCACATTTTCTGTTAGGTGTCATGTGGGGCTGGAATATCCCCTGTGGCCCAGAAAACAATCAAAGTGCTATTCCTTTCCACTGGATAGCTTTGTCATTTTATTGCCATGCATCCCAGCAAAAACCAGGATATAAACACGTAAATCCAATCAAGCTGAAATCCCTTCTTCTCCAACGTGCCCACTGCTCAGTTTGAAATAGGTTGACTCATGTCTCAAAGACACAGTGAAAATGCCTCCCTCCCCATGGGGGGTCCTTCAGAACCCTGGGTGAGAGTTATCTAATTAAAATGTGTACCTCTAAACCCGAGATAATTTCCACAGATTCCTTGTATAGTCCCTGAGATGCAATCAGCACATCCCAGAGAGTTCACAGCATATGTTAGATTATCCTAAATTATGTATTTCAAAGCAACAGATTAATTACATCCTATTTCTCTATATTTTCAATCAGGAGGAAGGGAGGGAAAGAGAAGGATTTGAGAAACAACATTAAAAGATTCAGTCCAAACATTAAAAGTTGCCAAAGCTACACTCAGCTGATGAGTAGCATCTTATAGTGGGCAGCAAATTAAGGTTAAATGATGTGTTTAGCAACAGTTTTTTTCTTGTTGCTCCAACCTCCTCCCTTTACTTTCCTCACATCAGATCAAATGTAAATTCTGTTCTGGTCTTAATTTGCACCCACCTTGAGCTTAACATGTAATTTAAGCTCAGCTGAAATGGCAGCTGAAAAAACATGATCATCACCAGGTGCCTTTCAAGCACGTCAGGTAATGAAGGTGTGATCCTTTAGAAACTCTTTAGGACAAAGGATTTTGGCCACAGATTTCACAATTTCATCATGGTGTAGAATTTATCAGTTCTACATTATTCCCTTATTTCCTTGGGTACTCTGTGGAGAGGGTTTCTTCTCAGATCTTGGGATAACTACAAGAGGAGCGCTGTAGACAGGGATAACTTCCCAGGCTGGTTTCTCAAGGAAACACAGGATTGGCCACTCTGGTCAGCATTTGACAAAAACTTTCAAAAATGATCGAAACACTTCCTAATATCCAATCTAAAGAAAAGCAACCTAAGAAAGACAGGGCTTAATTGATCTCCAGCACTGGGAGATCCACTTCAGCAGCCTCCAAAGGATGCAATTTATTAAGACAAGAAACCCAGCTGTCCCAAAGCCCTCATTTCTGCAGGCTGCATTATTGATGACCCTCATGGCTGCGGATGGCACAGAGCTACATTCAAGTGGCCTCCTTGGGCTTCCTCATCCAAATAGAGGATTAAAGAGAGGATGAAAGGTGAACCAGGACCAGAAAATAAAGGAGAAACCATCAATGGTACGTGAGAGTCAGCTGGCAAAACATGGGGCAAATTTTAATGGTTTATCTGTGCTTTGGCTGACCTTGGAAATATCCTTGTGTTTAAACATGGAAGCAATCCTAGGAATTAGGTACTGGTAGCACAGAATAACTTGTAGCTATCTTCACAACATTTTCTGGCTCAGGCATCCCAGTGTTTTCTCGTTGTTCCCTGGGAATTTATTCTGCACCAAAAACCAGATTTTCTTTTAAGGCACCACTCAAATAAAACACCCAAAACCAACCAACCAACCAAATGAAAAAAAAAAAAAAAACAACCAACCAACCAAACAAAACCACCAAAAAAAACCCCCACAAACAACCAAAACCCCAAAAACCCCACCCCAAACCAAACAAACCCCAACCAAATCCTCCACACGCAGTAGAAAAGGTGAATCTGCATTTTATGTTATTTCCTCCCTCATACCCCAGAGTTCACTTCTGTCCCTGGAGTTTGTTGCCAGCTGCAGCAAATGAGGCATGGGATGAGTTTGTGTGTTTTTCTGAACATGTAACTCACTGGGGAGAGCAGGGTAGGGACACAGAAAGGAAAGGAAGAGAATGATCTTCTCTCGGCAAATAAAATGAAATGTGTGATAACCTGGAGTCAGCCTGGTGGGAGCCTCTTTTGGACAAGCAGAATAAATTTTGTGCTGGAGTCTGGATAGGATGGTGCACAGAGGGCTCTCCAGGGCACAGCTTGGCTGCCATTAGACATGTCCAGAGAACTGGGTATTTTATTGAAGATTTTTTATTCAGAAACAGACACGAAATGAAAATGCTGTGTGAGGCAGAGAGTAATTTTTCCAGTAATACCTTGCACATTTTGGGTGTGTGTAGGTCTCCCACTTAGATGAAACCAAACTGTTGTGGCATGGATTTAGATGTCTTTTGGATTGTTTAATTCTATCCAGCACTGCTTGACTCTAATTGATCACAAAATCCTCAGTGATGGACAAAAATCACAGGTTTTATAAAAATAATTCTGGCTCATGTTGTGCAAAGGAGTGTGGTATTCTGTGTTACCTTCAAGTCAGCAATGAAAATAATGACAGTTTTTAAATCAAAATAATGTTGGATAACATGAAAACAACCCTTCCAAAAAGCAAATCAAATTAATAAACAAATCCCAAACACAAACCAGGACATTAGGGCTTACAGGTCATAAATAAGGAGGTGAATAAAACCTCATAGTTATTCAGTGACAGTCATCCAGCTCCAGTCCAAAAGGCCATGATTAGCATCACTCTAAAATGGAAATTAATGTGTTTTTCTCTTTCTTCTGCCTTTTTAATGCATTTTCCAAAGCAAAGCAAATGCCCCAGCTTGCTCCCTCATGTAGAGGCCTCCTCAAGGCAATCTTCATCTCTGAAGACAAAAGCAACAACTTCTGCAGAGTGCCTTCAGTGAGAAAGGAGGACATTGAGTACTTCACACCTAGGGAACCTCAGTATTTCAGATCCACACAGGATTAATTCAGCTCTGAGTACCTGCTGTTCCTCCTCTGATCACCAGCAAAGGGAATAACACCAAATTCTCTTTTTTACTCTTTCACAGTGTTTTTCTTTTCGACTGTTTTTAAGTTAATGGTGTTTGCTTGCATTAGCTGAGAGAAAATTGAAATTTCTTTTTTAGAAGATGTGGATTCTTTCCTTCTGCTGACCCTCTGCAGAAATGAGGTGTCCACCATTGGGTACAAATTCCATAGGAATGCTTCAAATACCTCAAGGGGGCTGTAGACACCCCTGTCCCCAGCTCTGGCTGTGCTAGAAATGACATTACCCCAGTCAGCCTAGAGAAACCAATCTGTGCTGCACTGCTTCCTGACCCCATCAAGCTCCTTGCAGGATCACTGCCTGACCCACTGTAAAGAAGTAGCTGGGACTGTGTGTGCTGTTTGCCATCTGTCAGAGGTGGGGCAGTTCTCTCTGTTCCTGGGGCAGTTTTCTTTATCTCTCCCACAGCCCATCCTCCCTCCAGGAGATCTCTTCTGTCCATGGCCACTGAGTGTCCCTGCAGGGCTGATCAAATTCCACCATCCCATGGGAGATGCTCCGCCCAGGGGAGGAGCCAAGCATTCCTACCTGGATCCAATCTGCCCTGGGAACAGCCCAGCAGCCTTTGCCCACTGCATTCCCAGAGGAGCAGCTTTCTCCTGCCCTGCATTCCCAGAGGAGAGGAGGCCCATCTCCAGCAGCCCTGGAGCTGCAGAGGAAAACTCCCCCCTTGTGCAGGATCCCTGCTCCAGCAGAAGCACAGCTGGCACTGCAGGAGGGCTGAGCCCCCCTGGGATGGGACTGTGCCACCACCCTGAGCCCCCCTGGGATGGGACTGTGCCACCACCCTGAGCCCCCCTGGGATGGGACTGTGCCACCACCCTGAGCCCCCCTGGGCTGGGACTGTGCCACCAGCCTGAGCCCCCCTGGGATGGGACTGTGCCACCACCCTGAGCCCCCCTGGGATGGGACTGTGCCACCACCCTGAGCCACCCTGGGAGGGGACTGTGCCACCACCCTGACACACAGAGGGCAGGGCATGGTCTGACTCTGGCAGTGGTTTGTTTTCTTTTTTGTACTATTGCATTTGTATTTTCAATTTAAAAAAAAGTTAAAGAACTGTTATTCCTATTCCCATATCTTTGTCTGAGAGCCTTCAGAGGGAGGACATTTACATTTTCCATTTCAGGGGCAGCTCCTGCCTTCCTTAGCAGACACCCATCTTTTCAAACCAAGATACCCAGGTTACTCCAGGTGAGTTGGCTTAAATATTGGGTTGATTAGATTGGATATTAGGAAGAAATTCTTTACTCAGAGGGTGATGATGCTCTTGTACAGGTTGCTCAGAGAAGCTGTGGCTGCCCCTGGATCCCTGGAAGTGTCCAAGGCCAGGTTGGACAGGGCTTGGAGCACCCTGGGATAGTGGAAGGTGTCCCTGCCCATGGCAGAGGCTGGAACTGGATGATCTTTGAGATCCCTTCCAACCCAAAATGTTCCATGATTCTATGATTTTGTGATTCTATGAAATAATAAATCTTTGCCAGCCAAGGCCAGTGAGATACAATCAGGTCAGGGAACTCTCCTCAGCAGCTCAGTGGGGAGATTCAAGAGGTGATGATGAGATGGTGCAGCTGGCTGGAGGTTCTGGTGTCTTCAGGGAGCTGCAGGGCTCCAAAACAACTTCATGGACTTCAAAAGTCATGGACCTGAGTTCTATGATCCTATGGGATTTTCCCTCCTTTTTTCTAGTATGTGCTATTTCTTACACTTGATGTTTATGACTTTAACTCTCAAACAGCAGATTCATTTTGTCATTCTTAACAGAGCAGGTGAAGCTGGGTCTTAGCAACGCATATATTCTAATTCTCTGACTGGAAACATTCTCCAGTAATAAAATATGCAACAGACTCTCCTGCTCTTTAATCTGCCATTTAATCAATGTGTTCACATCATGCTCAGTAAATGGTGCACTGTCAGTTTAATTTGTTCAACTCTTGTTGTGCTACTTGTTTTCAGCCCTCCTTGCTTCCCCCCTCCCCAGTACATAACCAACATATCATTTTGCATCCCGTGTGGGATTTCTCTGCTTTAACCTAGTAAATCTTTTAATTCCTAATTCAGTATTCTGCTCTAATAGATTCACCCATGAAAAGAGCCCGGAAGGCTGGAGCTAAGAAAAATCACTTTCATTTTCTCAGATACTATCGAGTGGTTTAATGTAAAATACACATGCAGTGCACAGTTTGTGATCTCAGATTTTATCAGCCACGTGTTGCAGAGCTGAGTCAAACCTGATCAGGTTTTTGATGAAGGGATAAAGATTCAAGTCGAGGCTGGAACTACTTAATAATGGTGAGATACTGAAGAAAATGCAGTTGCATAACAGCAAGGAACAGTTCACAAGAGAGACTGAAATCTGGCTCCAAAGCACTGGTGTGAAATGTGGACACCAGCACAAGCTGTCCAAAGCAGAACGTAGAACTTAATTAACCTTGCAGCTTCATTATTAGGGATCTCCATTTAAATTAATGATCCTAATGAAAGTGGTAAAATAGCAAATGGACAACCTATATTTAACCATAAATGCTATTTCTGTTTGTCATTTACATTTTTAGCTTTTATTTTCCCCACCCTGAAAAAAGGTTGATGAGAACTGAGTTGGGAGACAGAGTTTGGCAATTTATTTTTTTTTTTATAACTGGGGAAGGTATTTCAGGAATATTTTAAGTGGATATACATTTTAATTTCTATTTTTTCATTGATTTTCCCATATTGGACAATACCATGTGGTTCGTTCTGATTTAGTTTTTAGCAATTCATAATTTAATTAAGAATTACTGTCTAAGAGTTGAACAGAAATTAAAAGCACGTTTGGAAATGCACACACACGATGTTCTAAGCCTCCCTGCCCTGACTGAGGAAGGGAAAACAAAGTTGCTCATGACATTGAAATTTATTGAGAATTATGTGATGCTCTGAACAAAGAAAGAATCGTGGTGTTAGTGAATTGACTGTACTGCTCCTGGACAAAGAGTTCTTCCCAGTTAATTATTAGCATTTAAATTATAAGCAGAGATATTTTAGTCTCTTTCTGCTGTTAATAAAAAGAGCCTGACACCTCCGTGGCATGAATCATGTTTTGACTTCAGTCACTCTTTGGTCTCTTTGGTTAAAGATGAAGCCTGTACTGACTGCCCTTCTAATTCAGAAATAATAGAGTTTGTACTTTTCTTTTTTCCATGTTCTGCCTCAGTTTCACAACACATTGTGACCTCTAAATGTCCTCCCAGCTTCCAGATTGCGTATTTTCATGAGGGTTTCAGTCAGCCTTGGTTTCTTGGAAATCAAACCTAAATTCCTGTGAGTGTGCTCAGGGCCTTTAATTGCCAGGATGAAGAGTGGTGTTCACTCTGCATGGTTTCCTCAAAAAAGACTGAAAAATTGGTCTTATTGCTACAACAGTCCTGTTTTTCAGCTCATTCCAGGTCATTCTCTTGCAAGGACAGGACAGCCCATCCCTGGAAGTGTCCATGGCCATGCTGGACCGGGCTTGGAGATAGTGGGAGAGTGGGAGATGTCCCTGCCCATGCCAGGGGTTTGGCATGAGGTGAACTTTAAGGTCCCTTTCAACCCAAACCATTCTGAGATTTGGTGGTATTTTCTTCCCTCCACCTTCCAGACCATGTTACAAATTTATTTTTATTTACTGTGGATGTTGACCAATATGGAGGTTGATGACTTTTGTCAAGATTTGTGTCTTAAGCATGATTTTGTGGTTTTTTTTTTTTTTTAATTTCATTTCCTTAATTTTTCCTTTTACAAGCCTAGTTTTGGGGGTTGGTGAGTCCCTTCCATGGCAGTGGGATTGGCTTTAAGGAGTGTCCACCCTCCACGCACTGATGTCACAGGAATAACCTCCCAGCTTGCTACCATTTACTGGACATATTAAAAATCCTGCAAGATCTGTTCCTTCAGCTCCCAGGGTGCCTGTGGATTTAAAAATGCCAAGAGTTTTAAGACAGATCCCTATGATAAACAAAAATTCTGATGTGTCAATGTGAGCTACAAAAAATAGAAAAGAAAGACAACGCAGTGACAAAAACAACCCTTCTGAAGAGAAGTGCCAGTTGTACTCTGACTTCTGAACACCTCCAAAGCACTAAAAACAGACATGAAGAAAATGCTTTAAAATTGCTCTTGTTGTTATTGTCACTAAGGAAACAACTTCCCAGGAATCTCAAGTTGAGTACACAGGATCTTTGATGTGCAGCCAGCTCTCTCTTCCAGCACACTTCCCAGTCTCTGGTGAATCAGGTCTGTCCACCAAGGGAGATCTCTCCTTCCCTGTCTCAGCTGAGGTCTCACTTTGTGCAGGGTTGGAACTCTGATGCTCCATAACCCAGACTTGCCACAGCACACGATATCAAAGCATAGAGCCATGACTAAACTGAGGGATTTTGCCTTAAGATACTTCTGCAATCCAACAGCACTGCCAGGAGAGCTGGAATAGCACAGGAGCTGGGGAATGTGGGAGGCACAAGGCAGAATTTTTTTCTGTCTGTTCATTTGGGGTGTTTTTTTTCAGCCACACTTCACACACCCCCACACACACAGTGACTGAGAGGTGTGCTGGGTTTGGATTGAGGCAAATGGGTTTGTAGAAATTGTTTAACCTCTTCAGCCCTTCAAGCAGCCTGGCCATCTGCACACTGCCTGTTGGGAATGATGTACAAGATTAGAGCATCTCTGATTTGAGCCCAGGCATTGCAAAGAAAAATCTCAGCTGACCTGCAAACCCATTCAACATGAAAATTATTTATCATTCATTTAATAATAATTTAGTAACAGTTTAGTGACCAAATTCCCAGAGTTTAGGATGTTCCCTAGTGGTGTTCCATTTCCCAGCATCAGCACAGCCAAGGTTTTCCTGAGTTGTAGAGTCCCTCATATCCCAAAAAGCTTGATAACAAATTCTGCTGGAATACATTCCAACAGGAGATGCAGAGCAGATATTCCCTGTCACCAGTTCTGCTGCAGACTAAGGAGCAGATAGTGGCTAAATTAATTGAAAAGAGCACAGAGCAGGCAGCAAATAAGGAACAGAATATTTTTTTTTTTTTTAATTACTGGAGACTAAGCCAAGATGTAACGAAAACTGGTTAAATAGAATCTGTGTAAAGGCTTCACTAATAAAAAATCATTTCAGAGCATTTTGAAGTTTGAAAATATTTTCTCATTACCATGGACAGGTGTCCATGTCAGATCTGACTTCAAAGGCTCCTTGGAGAACCAAAGCACTTCCATCCAAGAAGCAGAACACGTCTTTGTAGACAAGTTTATTTCTAGAGTGTCTTTATCTTCTTGCAGTCTCTAGTCTTCTATTCCCCTTCCTTGAGTAAAAGGGTAATCTGGTTCTCCTTAGCTCTCATTTCTGAGATATGTAGACCAAAAGTGTTTAAAAGGTCTAAAAGCAAAGCTTTTCTGTCCGAGCCAACAGCTGGACCTCAGTGAATCCATCTGTCAATGGCAACAAATCAATAACCACAGAGCAATCCCCTGCCAGGGTAAAAATCTCTCTCTGCAGCCAGCAAGGAGCCTTTGCTTTTATGTTAAACTCATCACCCACCTTTGGACCAGAAGAGATTTCTCAGCTGCCTCTTTGTGAACAAGAGGGAGCTCAAGAAGTAGCCAACAACCATCAGTGGTGGTTTCCTATCAGAGGCAAGGGAATGGCTTTAATATTGTAACTGCAATGTGAAATACACCGGGTTTGGAACCTTCCTTGGCCTGGAGGTCAAGTAATGCCTTTGCCATCACTCTTGCTCACTGCCAAACTGGTTCACCAACCAGAACAGCCTCATCCCAAGTGCCTGTGAAAACACTCTCTGGGCCACGATGTTTGCAACTCCTATTTGCCTTCATTTAAACACCTTCATGCCTTCATTAAATACCTTATTTAGATATTGCATGGAGATTTTGGAGATCAGATTCTCCCAGGCTACTGCAGATTCTTGCTGTTTCCCTCCCTTCAGAGCCCTGTAAATGATTATCTGCCTTCCTCACCATTTCCAGTCTCATTGGTATTCATGCCAGTGCTGTCAAGCAAAAGCACCTCAGCTGAAGAGATCTTAATGAAAACAGTTTCCCCTCATCTAGGGAGATTCATTTCATCTCGAGAAGACAACAGAAATTTCTGTCACTGTGCAGAGTGGAGATAAAAAAGGCACAAATGCAAAACCCAAGCAATAGAAAAATGTTTGACGACGAGTCTGTGCCTGTCTGAGCACACAAGAACTCTGACGTGAGTTTTCCTCAGATAATTCCTTAACGACCAATTTAGGATAATGACAGCGACACTTTTAAGAAATCTTCTGGGAGAAGAGTAAGTATTGACTTTTAAATTCTATGAACTCCTGAAGGAAATATTTTGATCTTTTTTTTTTTTTTTTTACTTCAAATCTATTAACCCTATGTCCCATCCTTGACATGGAAAGCCTTTGTTTTGTAAATCCATAAGGGGAGTTAAGAGAGTGTTTTACATATCAAAGTGGATTTTCCTGCAGTAGTTTCAGATGTGTACTTTGTGGATGTTTATGGATAACCAAGTCATCCCAGACTCCTGTAATGGACAGTAGTGAGGGGAAGGGAGGGTGGAGGGGAAGCTATTATGCAGCACAAGACATCTGATTTATTTAAAACTTTTGCTTCAGGAAAAAAGAAATTAATTGAACTTTATACTCTTATGCTCTGTAGATATAGTGTGGAAATTTATATCTCTGTAGATGTGATGGAGAGAGTCTATTTACAAAGGGCACGTAGGGCTAGGACATGGGGGAATGATTTTAAATGAAATGAAAGGAGATTTAGAGTGGATATCAAGAAGACATTGTTCCCTTGAGGGTGGTAGGGTGCTGGAGCAGGTTTCTCAAAGAAGCTGTGGATGTCCCACCCCTGGAAGAGTCCAAGGCCAGGTTGCATGGGGCTCGGAGCAACCTGGGATAGTGGGAGGTGTTCCTGCCTGCAGGGGGTGGAAGGGGATGATCTTCAAGGTTTCTTCCAACCCAAAGCATTCTGTGATTCCATGACAATGATATATTGTAGACTTTACTCCAAGTGTACCTCTCCAGGTGCCTCGTGCAGAGTGTTGTGATTTTGCAGTGGAATTTCATTGCTACTGGAGGAGCACGTTGAATACGTCCCCAAATGAACAAACAAGTTTCACTACTTAGACTGATTTCTCTGAATGATTTATTCTAAAAGAATTTAAAGAACGTCAGTAGAATATTTGCTAAGAGACATACTGAGAACTTGGGGTCATGTCTCGTTTATCCCATGGTGTTGTTGAAAGGCCAAGTTGCAACAAGCAGGACAAATATACCTGACAAACATTTCAGCACTGCTGACATTAATAACATGGGTTCCTTCCCTGAGCTCATTGCACAACATCGAGTAGGAGCTCTGCCAGAGCTGCTCGCAGGAAACTCAGAGGGGAAAACTCAGAGCAGCAGATGGAGAAAGGTGTAGGTCACACTGTGCTCCTCCTGCTTTGTATTGTAATTCATGGGTCACTGCAGGCAGCAGTCTGTGAGAGAGGCAATAAAGAATAGAGTGTGGGATCCTATAGAAGATTTTTTAAAACCAGGCTTGAAAATACAGAGCTTCCAGCCATGGAGGTCATGGTGATGCTGGCTGAAGGCATGGTAAAAACAGCCTGAATCCCAAGTGGACAAAGAGGGAACACAGCAGAAGAGGGTAGAGGATGATGATAGCACAGAGGGGAGTGGAAGGCCCTGGGAAGAATGTGCATTTTTAAATTCTTTTGCACATTTCATTATTAAATGGACTGGCAAATCACTGTGGTTCCTTTCGCTGAGAGTGGAGGAGTTTATGTCTTTCTTAGAGATGAGAACTTTGTGAAAGGCTAAGTTCAGCTTCAGATAGTGTCAATACTACCTGTCCAATTTAGAGCACATTAGTATTTTTTCTTTCTTCATGTTCCCTTACATCAGTGATTTTCTTAGCCTTCTTCAACTTAGAGGAGAAAAAAAATCACCTCAAAAATTAATACAGTGTTTAGAAGGGCTGAAAAGAAAGGCAGGAGGATGTCAGGACAGCACACCCTGGTCTGTGTTCCTCCAGCAGCAAAGGAAGCAAAGTCCTGAGATGCATTTTGAGGAAAGATGGAAATTATTACTTTTTTTAAGTTAAGAAATCCCTAGACATTAATTGCCTTCTTTACTCAGAGGATGGTGGGGCACTGGAACAGGCTGCCCAGAGAAGTTGTGGATTCCCTTTCTCTGGAAGTGTCCAAGGCCAGGTTGGATGGGGCTTGGAACAACCTGGGATAGTGGAAGGTGTCCCTGCCCATGACAGGGGTGAAATTGGATGGGCTTTGAGCTCCCTTCCAGCCCAAACCATTCCATGAATCTCTGATTCTATGATTGATTCTCTGATTCCTCGTTGAATGCAATTGCAGAGATGTGAAAAAACAAGGTGGGCTCAGCCACCCTCAAGCCTGTCTTCTTCATCTCTGCCATTCCTGATAAAAATGCACTAAAATGATAAATACAGGTCTTGCTTTGTGGTCTGATCTTCTGCCTGCTGCAGGCTAAATGCAAACACAAAGCCACTAGAGGTGGTGATTTTTCAGTCACACAGAAGCAGCAGCACATGACAGGGATGCATTTTGGAAATGGCAAGGACGTGGCACAAGTACAGAAAAATTTGGCATGTTGAAACCAGCCCATGAATCAGAAGCTGTAATATTTTGGGTTAAAGCTCTCAGAGCTGATTTATAAAATGCCAGTCTGAACATGCTGCTGAAGAGAGTGATATGGATTATCCTGGCCATGCACTCAGAAACTCCTGCACTATCCTTCCAGTCTGGCCCATCTACATGGAATGGGGAGATCTGTAAACTTTTCTTTTTTCAGATCATCATATCTGGCTTATCTGGCTCTTCCATGGCACTCACTGCCCAGTATTCCCCCATGGTTAATGGAGGTAAAAAGGATGTCCAATCCAATGAATTATTTTAGAACCCTGATTTAGGATCAAAAGAACTGAAATCTGTATTCCACAGGTTCCATTGTTGTAAAGACAACATTTAATAAACACCATTTAGTTCCACCCAGACATCTGCACACATAAAAACGTTGTAGTTTACAGCAAGTAGTTATAAAAGAAGCAAAAAGGAAATTACATAAAATTATATATGATTGCCAGAAAATTCAGACAACCCTTGGTTTAAACGAAAGCATTTTTAAACTTCAACATTTCAGTGAATGGCATTCATTATGGAACAGTCTGTCAGTTCATTAAGCAGAATATCAGGTTAGAGTTTCTGCAGTCAGTGAAGAAATGAACTGCATGTTAATGTTCAGGTGAACTTCCTTCTCACCCTTTTAGAAAATAACTGTGAGTTCCAAATTATCTAAGTGGTCTGGTTGAGATATCATCTTGCTGGTTTCATATCCATATTTTTCGTGACATTTTACACACTAAACTTCTTCTGGCTGTGAATGGGTTTGGCAAAGGGTCACATTCGTGGGGCTGCATAATATAGAGTACATGAAAATATGCATAATCTATTTATTGAGGTCTGCCTCAGAAGCTCTTTGGAAAGAACAGAGTAACTAAATTATGTTCTTGTTCTAATTCAGTAGGGACAATGGGAAGGAAAGCAAGAGGTCGATGTAATGGTCCATCAGGAGAAAAAATATTAATAATTTGACATGATATTATGTCAAAGGGAGATTTTTAGTTTGGAGAAACCATTTTTTTTCTGCTGTGAAGATGTGAGACTTACATTTCCAGATGGATCCTGGAAAGATAAAAAACCATTTTTCTTTCAGGGAGAGTATCATGAGAAGTTTTCCAAACTGATGCACATAAAGCTCCCCAGAGGACCTGGAAGATGCTGAGTCTATCAGAAGAATATTAAAGCCTGGTGCTTTGAAGAGTTTTGCTCTAAATAGGCCATGTTTTGCTTTAATCACCTTGGACCCACCTCTGTGTTTTCTGGAGACAGAGAACATGCCAGAAAAATGAAAGCAGACAAAAGCCACACAAACCTTCCCCAGAGAAAGTGTGAGGTTGACATTGTTCATTCCAAACAGGAGAGTTTGGAGAACCTGAAACAACCTGGTAGTAAAGCCAGCAGCACTTTGGAACCTGGACAAAAAGGTCTTTTCACTTAAAAAATGCAAAACTACATGCAGATGGAACCTACATCCCAAGAAAGCTGGGAAAACGAGCTGCAAGGAAAAACTCCAGAGTGGAGCTGGCCAATCACAAACATTCAAAGAATCCAGAAGTTCTTTCTCACCCTAGATGGAGAGAGCAATCTGGCCAACAAAAGCCAGGAGCTGTCAGTGGTAGCTGAATCTGGAGAAAGTCAAATGCAGTCTCCAGGTTGTCTCATGAAAAAATGATTCCAGGAATGATTTGGAGCTAATAGATAAAAAATCTACAACATAGATTTTTTTGGGTTTTTTTTTTTGTTTGGTTGGGATTTTTTTTTTTGTTGTTGTTTGGTTTGGTTTGGTTTTTATTTGTTTGTTTTGGGGTTTTTTGTTTAATTTTTTGAGGGTTTCTTTTTTTTTTTTTTTTTTTTTTTTTATGGCCCAGTATCTTAACTGTGACTCAAGAAATTCAAAAAGGTATTTTCAAGCCCTGCATGATATGAAGATCAACCAATTCTCTGTGTGTTTGGTAGGAGCACTGAGGCCAAGGTTTGATCAGTCTCATTCTACACCACCAGGAGAAGGGATCAGAAAGCCAGGACATGTCTCAGACAGCAAATGAAACCATCTCAGTGGCATTTATGGAAGACTTTCTGGGCTAAAGAGCTACAGAGCTCAGTCTGTAGTAGATAATTGTATTTATCCACATTGACTGGGCACTGGCCAGAGGCCAGAATCAGTAGCTGAAATGCTGGTGTTTGGTGCAGCAACACCCCAGGGTATTTAACCTGCCCTCGGGAAGAGGGGAAATGATGTGCTGTAGATAAACACCACACTGACAAATCCCTGATGGATGTTAGATACCCCAGGGGAGCTCAAGTGGCACTTAACACCTCTGTTTAAGTGGCTGAATCATGTCCTAAATCTCCTTTTATTTTAACAGGAGTTTCTGCACTCAGATACAGCAGACACTTCAAAACCCACACCCGTCTTGATCTGAGAGCTGGATCCCATTTCGGGTCAGCATCATAAAAATTATCTTAGCAAAAGGGACCTGCAAATTCCATACAGAGAAAAGGAAATTAGTTCAGTACTAGAGGTGAAAATCTGCCAGGGATACACTTGCTGGAGGCACCAGAAAGGCTGTGATTTGCTTTTCTTCTCCTCTTCTGAATGAAATTCAGACTTTGGTAGCTTGTGAAATCTCTTTTCCATGACAATCATTGCTGCCTCCAGCTGTGGAACAAGCAACAGGCCAGAGAACAAAGAGCTGGAGAGCACAGAGCAGCATCCAGAGGCTTGGATGATGCAGAGAAACAACTTCCACATGGCTAATATTGGCTTTCCCCTCTGCTCCCTCCCTGCAGCCACCAAGACCTATTCTCTAATGAAGTTCATTCCAGCTGTTGGCCCACTGTACGTAATCATCTCAGCTCACAAACCCATTCAGCAGCACAAAACCCCCATCCAGGCTCTCAAAAGCCACAAAACCCCCATGAATGGGCATGGCTTGTGCCATCCAAGGCTGCAGTGACAGCTGTGACACATTCCCAGCCTTAGTCATGAAGAGCTCAAGCATCTGCGGTATTTCGGATGCTCTCTCATCTCCTCTGCATTTTAAGCTAGAGCACAAAACTCCTGGAAGGAATCCAAAGATCCAGCTCTCTAAAACACAGGAAATGAGTAACTTCACTAACTTTAACTTGAGTCTTTAAATAATGCACTTGTGCTGGCTTCTTTATAGAAGTTGTTTCTAGGCCAAGAGAAAGTTCTGTTGCGTGTCCAAAATCTTAGATGCAAATTAAGCCCAAGCTCATATTTGGCTTTTAGTACTAATTGCATCAACTTAAGAATGCAGTTGCATGTAAAATGTCATTATTACAAATATTTTCTTTTAAAAGGAAATGTTTTTTACTTTTGACCATGACCATGTCACTTTATGTTTTTGCTAGAAACAAAGGCACCTTCTCTAAACCTACCTCAAAAATGTGACAGTAAGAGCAGAAACAGAAATGTTGTGATTTAATAAAGTCTTTCCATTCCAGGAAAAGGAATTCAGAGTTAAAGATATCTTAGCTATTTTAAACTCCCTTTCCAAACATATATAATTTATTTCTGCTGTGGAGAAATGTATCCCTTACTGCTGCAACTTTAACTCCAGTCTATGTATCAATGTATTTCAAGAGGTTCATGTTTTTATTTTTTGCATTATTTGGTTTTCAGTAAATAATTTTAAAGGCAATAGCGAAGGAGGAAGATGTTAGTTAAATCTATTTATCAGTGGACTTTGTTAGCTTAGGACAGAGGGTGAAAGCATTAGAATAAAAAAGCACTGAGCTATTGATACATGGCAAAAAGATGCCTTTTAGGTCACCTAGTTCTGAGCACAAGGGCTCCAAGCTGGTCAAAATGTATTTCACAAGGTGCCAACCCTGAGCTAATGAGGTCTGGTCAGCATTCATCTCCAGCCCTGTGCAGCTTCCAGTGCAGCCATTCCCATGCAGGGTGGAGGAGATGAATCTGGAGCTTTCACAGCTCCTGCCTGGCTCAGGGAACAGGCAGAGCCAGCTTGTGTGTGCCTGCAGAAAATCATGTCACTGTCCTAGACGTGTCCCTGTGCTGGTGTATCCACAAAATCACATCCCAGCTTCAGCTGACAAATCCCTCTGAGTAACTGGACAGAGGAAGAAAGTGTTGATACACCAAGGAAGCCTGTGAGATCTCAAAAATCAAGGAATAATTAAAAAAACCCAAAACAACGAGGTAGGATATTGTCTGGGACATGTGACATGAATTCTACAGCAGCTGTGTCTGCCCTTCATGGAATAAAGGGAAGATGTGGGTGAGGAAGATGTGGGGTCCACCATAGGAGTCTTGGGCTTCCCATAAAACTTGGGCTTTCCATAAAACTTGCCAGCTATCAAAATTTGTGAGCTAGCAAAACATCACCAGCCCTCCCCTCCAAAGAAAGATGGGGAAAAAGGCATTTCATTTCCTGGGGATGCCTCTGAGATACCATGGAAGGCTCCAGCTGCCTGATTGTGGATGTGGTCTGAGTCAGCTGCTGCAAGAACCTCCACAGGCTGATTCATCTGACCCCCTCCAGGATGGCATGAACCACTCTGCTCATTCCTAACTCAGTGAATTAAGGTGGTTGGCTTGGATGTGAGAATTTAGTTTTCAGATGCTTTCAGAGAGTAGATGAGCATCCTCCAGGCAGCCAAACACTTCCGAGTGGGAAATCCTTCCTTCCACATGAAATGAGCAATAGTTTTGCCAGGGGATCCTTTGGGGACAAGTTTCCTCTTGAGAATGAGTGAATTTATACATCCTCCAGCCCTCAGAGATGGTCCTAATGATCAATCTGCTCCCCAGAAACCAAGAACTTAATTCAATCACATTTCCATTCAACCCATTTTTTTTTTCCCCTTAAGAATCCTCATAGAATCAGACTGGACAATGCACTGTCCCTTGCAGGGACAGAAAGTAGCAAAATTTGCCTGATTTTGAGCAACAAATGAATAAAAATAAAAATAAAAAAATCCAGGCTATTAACCCACCACACAGATTAAAACATCTTTTCCTGCCCTAACCCTCAGCTCCATTTAGCAAAGCAACAAATCATAGATACCAGACCATAATTATCCTTCCATTTGCAGCTCCCAAGCAATTGTGACCCAAGCATCTCTAATGGGGGGCAAAAGCCACAGTGATTGAGGCACATATCTTGTGAAATGCCTCAAACTGAGTGGACAAACCTGAAAACAGACCTGGCAGATGTTTAATGTATGTTCAGTAAAGAGCTCTTAGACATCAATACTCCCAATGTGTTACAAAATAAATTATTATTATTGCCATTGCCGTAATTGTTATTAAGAAGAATTTAACCATATCCATACTAGTCCCCCTTTCTCTCAGTTTTAGAGTGAATTATGAATTGCATTAACAAAAAATAGAATTATTAAGTTATTTGTTGGGTATTTTGGTGCTTGTTTTAGTTTGGATTTTTTAACAATTGTGTTAAGCAGAGGGTGTTCCTCCTTGAAAAACTTTTTTTTTGAAAAAAAAATCTATGGCAGTCAGATCAAAGTAGTTTCAGATTGCAGCCCTCTGTCAAGGAGTAAGACATGACACCTGAATGAGCAGGGATGAGACAGTCAGGGTCTCTCCAAGGCAGATAAACTGAAGGATTTGTATTTAACAGAGCAGCAAACAAGAGTCCCTGCAGCTGTGTATTTCTGCAAGACCCCTTCCAAGGAAATATTCCTCAGCACAACAGCCACTCTGGCTTTAAATCCTCTGTGTGGCAATGCTTCCACCTTTCCTGTAGGAGACGGAATGGTTTAGCTTGTCCTGAGAAGTTCAGCCCTGAAATTATTAATCTGGCTACTCTGGAGTTGAGCTTGCAGGGGGACACAATCACTGAGCTGCAGTGAGTTACATAAACAAGTCTTGAACAACCCAGAGAGTTTTGTACTCATTCCTAGTTTGCCTTGTGAAGTTAAAAGTGCAAGCCTAAGGAGACAGATAATAAATTGAGAGAGCAAAAGGTGGTCAGAGGATAAAACACCAGCAAGGCAATGGGGTGAGGGGTGGACATTCTGCCACAAAGATTCTGAAAAAAAAAATCTGCCTTTTTTTCCCATATATTTGTGCCCACTCAATTACAATCCAAACAGCGTTTCAGCAGCCATGACAGACACAGGAATTCTAGAACTTGTTAGTGCTGTGGAAAACTACCAAACACCTTTCTGTATGCAAAGCATTCCCTAAGAACAGAACAAGTTCAGCACCAAGGGAACTGGGAAAGTCTCCTCAGGGATACTCTGAGCAGCTTCTCTCAGTGGTGCCACAGCTCACCCTGACCAGACACTGTCAGCAAAGATGACTTTCAAGTTTGGATAGCAAAAAAAGAAGAGAGAGTTCCTCACTGCTGCATTTACATCCCTTTCAGCAGAGCTGTTCCACTTCTGTCCTGATGTGGAAAATTCACTCCAAAATCCTGTTGACTGCAGTGTGTGCCAAAGCACAGATGGTATGGGATTGGCTGGACGTGACAGGAGCAGAGGAAATGGAAACAAGGAAACACAAGCCAACAAAAAATTCCCCTCTTTGACTTAAAGATTGCGGCTGCACTCCCTGGGCCAAGGAAAGGGGAGAAATAAAATTGAGCATCTCCACTGACTTCCACATCCTCAGATCAGTTTTCCTCTCCTGGGAGCAGTGGCAAATAAGCAATTTCTCTGCTAAAATCAGGACCAACTGCAAGACCTGATATTTCTGCAGGTTTCTCCGCCAAGCATGAGCTGTGGCATGATTCTGCCCTGAGTTCACTTTTTCTCAGCACTTCTTAACTCAGATACTCTGCTTTCATTAAAAGATAATCTGAGCTAATTTAGGAATTAGACTGTTTGTACTAAGTGTGCTCAGAAGGAAGGAAAGGCAAACAAAATCTGCTACATTGGAATGAATCAGCTCAGGGACACGGGGCTCAACTTAGCAAAGGCACAGGCACATATGGAACTCAACCCCAGGAAAAAAATATCTCCAGGATGCTGTCTCAGTCAGCCAAACGAGGAGAGATGTGATGAACAAAGGTCTGAATGTGCTCGGCAGCGCAGCCCACAAGCTCAGAAATCTCAGGTTTTCTCTCCCTGGTAGCATCCCACAACAGAGCTCCTGCCTCCGTGTTTGTGAGCCTCACAAACAGCACCAGCAGGTCTGGGCAGCTCCGTGGGGCTGGGGCACCACCGTGCCAGCAGCAGAATTCCTAAACCCACAGTGAGGAAAGAGCCCCAGCAGCAGAATTCCTAAACCCACAGTGAGGAAAGAGCCCCAGCAGCAGAATTCTTAAACCCACAGTGAGGAAGGAGCCCCAGCAGCAGAATTCCTAAACCCATAGCAAGGAAAGAGCCCTAGCAGCAGAATTCCTAAACCCACTGTGAAGAAAGAACCCCAGCAGCAGAATTCCTAAATTCATAGTGAGGAAAGAGCCCCAGCAGTAGAATTCCTAAACCCACAGTGAGGAAGGAACCCCAGCAGCAGAATTCCTAAACCCACAGTGAAGAAAGAACCCCAGCAGCAGAATTCCTAAATTCATAGTGAGGAAAGAGCCCCAGCAGCAGAATTCCTAAACCTACAGCGAGGAAGGAGCCCTCCAGTTCCCTGCAGGGACCCCCATGGATGATGGAAAAGCTAAAGCCCAGGAGCGAGCACAAAGCCTGTTTAAAGAGAAATAAGTGTATTTATGACACAAAAAGCCCCCTCCTCGTGACCTTGAAGGCTGTGGTTATCCTCCCAGCCATTCACACGTCTTTGGTTGGAGAGAACAAAACAGCGGAAATCTTGAGATAAATGCCCGGGACAAAACAAGATCAATTGGAGCTGTCCTGAATGACAGCAAAGCAGCAACCCTGGCCCGCAGCACATGGAAACAGGTGGGAATAAAAGTGGAAGACCACAACCCACACAGACACATAAACTCTAATCCATCAACTCTAATCCAACTCCCCTTATTTCCCTGACCAGCATTCCTTAATTATTAACCAAATTCCAATGTTGCCTTACCCATCCTACAGGACAACTTCCTCCAAGCCAGCTCCAGGGTGTTTGGCATTAGCCAAAGAGAGATGCTTGTATAACACGTTCTTTCTCTGCAGCTACACCAGGAGCACTTTCAGGAGTTTGCCTCTGTGCTATCATTAACCTCCAGCAACCAAACATTCCCTTGGATTAGCCAGGGAAGCATTTCCCTGCTGTGCCTGACCAGTGCTGCATGCAGGCTGGGCAGAGGAGTGAGGGGGCTGTGTACCCAAATAACAGCAAGTGCAACTCCATTTGTTGGTTTTTTGACTCCAACAGATGAAATAGAAAAATCCAGCATGCTGCTTCAGTTACATATTGCTGTACCAGTCCACCACACACACTGTAATTAACATGCACCAGACGGATGGTAATTGATAATTCCCTGAGAAAGAATCACATCACTTTGCTGCCTTATTCACTTTAGTTAAGATTTTCTCCTTATTATAGCTACCTCCAGTGCTACTCCAATACATCCTTCAAGGTAAAGGCCAGGTTCTGTTTACCTGCAGATCAGATGCAGAAGAAATCCACTGACTTCCAGGGAGTTCTTCCAGATCTGCTGCTGTATAAGTGGGATGATCATGTAGCCATAAACACCAGTGTGCCACTAATCAAATCTCCCTTTTTTTTCCCATGCATTTTCCAGTTCTGCACAGCAAGCTGCATTATCACATTCTGGCTGCAAACTCCTCAGATTCCAACACATACCTGAACGCTTCCCATCCTAAATTCAGAGCACAGCGGGAAAGAGCCTGTCCTGCCTGCCATCCCTCTGACTGGAGATGTGCTCGGCATGAAGATGGTATTAATAGAGCCAGCTGCTCAAACACTGATAAGGAGAAGTGCCCAGAGGCACACGAGCAGAGGTCAAAGGCACACGAACCGCAGTTTCCCCCTACTACCCCACCGTAAAAACAAGCAAGTCCTGCTGCACTGCTCGGAGGGTGAATCAGAGTTTCTGCGGCAGGTGAGGATGCAGAGCTGCATCGGGAAACGCCGGCAGCAGCGGCGGGGCTGTTAGCAATCAGGTTTTATTTACCAGCCATATTGTGTTAAAACCAGACGTGATTCCCATACCGAGCGCCTCAACCTGTCACCGCCAGCAAAGGGAGATTGATTTGTTTGCAGAGAACCAAATCTATCTGGAGGACGCATCCTCCGAGCCTGCCGAAGGCAGGAAGCCCGCATGCAATCCCGCCCTCCAGAAGTGTCCCCGGGAGCTGGGGACGCGGAGGGACGAGCCGGTAAATCAGTGATCAATGTCACGGGCAGACGAGCCGGCGGTTCCGCCGTGGCATCCCCGGGCTCGGGGGATGGAGCTGCCCCGGGAGGAGCTGGGGGAGGCCGGGGAAGGACTCACCATTGCAGCAGGGCTCCGTCCCGGCGCTGGCGATGCCGCATCCCCGCGGGGGGACAGTGGCCGCGGGGAGCGGTCCGGCCCCGCTGGCTCCGAGCGGCCGCGCTCCCCCCGGCCGCAGGAGGGGTCGGCGCCTCCGAAGGGAATCCAAATTCCTCCTCCCTCGCCTGCCGGTCATGTCCAGGCTGCCTTTGCTCAGGGGATGGGCCAGCTTCTGGCCGTGAAGGAATTTGCCATCGCTAAATCAGAAAAAAAAAAAAAAAAACAAAAACCAAAACAAAACCCTAACAAACCAAAAAACAAAACCCAAACAACAACAACAACAACAACAAAATAAAAGCAAGAAGGGGGGTGGGATATTTTAAAACTTTTTTTTTCCCCTATGTTTTGTTTTCTTTTTTTTTAGGGGGGCTGTCGGTGCTCGGAGCGGGTTGGGGGACGAGAGGGGTGCTCAGGCTGGCTGAGATGCTGTGCCGGGGTGAGATGCTCCGGTGCGCTCTCCCCTGCCCCTGTGCCTGTGTGTGATTCTCATACCCAGACAATGCTCTGCAAAGCGAGCTGGTCCTGCGGAGAAATGCAAACACCTCCTCCCCCGAGTGCCTGAGCAAAGGGAAAGCGATATGGAACCAATAGCTTCTCCTTGGCTGCTCTCATTAATATGGAGGAGAAAAAGAAACCAATGGGAAGGAGCGGGAGGAGGGATTTATTCAAATCAAATTTCCCGAATCGAACACCCTTTCCACTTTTTTCCTCTTTCCTTTTCCCACGTACCTCAAATCTACCTTCTCCCTGTCGCCTTACCCCCGTTTTTGTTGTCCCAGAAATTTTTATTTCTCATTTCATTTCTGTGGCAGGGTCAGCAGCACGCGGCGATGGGAGGGAGGATGGCATCGCTGCTGGGAGCGAGCGGGGGCTGTGCGAGGGAGGATGAAAGGAGCCAATTTCTCCCGGACCTGCAGGGTTGATTGCAAAGAGAAGCGATAAAGTAGCTGGAGTTGTCAGGGAGGAGAACTGAGGGGGAGCAGAGCAGGAATTTCAGCTGGAAAAAACATTTTGCAGATAATGTGTGCAGATGGGCTGGTGGCCTATGTCCAGGCTGAGCCCTCAGAGCCCCGAGAGAGGATTCTCTCATCTTCTACAGGAGATGCACACCCAGGGAAGGAAATGACAGCACAGAACAGCAGCATCTGCACTGTCCTGCAGTGCCATAGATCCACGGGACCTCTGGAAAAGCCATGCAGGAGTGGCACCTGTTGCTGGAAAATGACTGGAGGGGAGCTGTAGGGAGGGCTGGAGAGAGGGGAAGGGGTGTCCAGTCTCAAGCTGAGTCAAGAGAAATACAGGTTGGATATTAGGAAAACGTTTTTTCCAGAAAGGTGATAAAAGTTCTGGAATGGCTGCCCAGGGAGGTGGTGGAGTCCCCATCCCTGGGTGTGTTTAACAAAGCCTGGATGTGGCACTGAGTGCCAGGGTTGAGTTGAGCTGTTGGGGCCGGGTTGGACTCGATGACCTTGAAGGTCTCTTCCAACCTGGTCATTCTGGGAATTCTGTGAACTCTGTGGTTCTGTGTCCAGTATCTGCAGAAGAGCAGGGTGGCCCCTGTCCCCTGCATAAGAGCATCCAGGCACTGCTCCCTGCTGCACAGGGCTGGAGGGGAGGCTCTCCAGACCTGGAAAATGACCACTCAAGGAGCCTGAGCAGTCACAGCAAGCCCAGAGGAGTCCTCCACCAGGATATCCCATGGAGACACTTGGCCCCACGCTGATTTTGCTGCTCTCAAATCTGTGTCAAGAATTTGAGGTGCTGAATGCACACATCCTTACCCAAATCCTGTGAGATGTGCTGAAAGAGCAGCTGCCTGCTAATGAGGTTCTTCTAATTACACTGAAATTCCATGACACCTGTATGCCCAGGCTCTTCCAGCTGTGGAAGCCCTTTCCTCTGCTTAACTTTTCATAGCATCACAGAATCATTAAAGTTGGAAAAGATCTCAAGATCATTGATGCCAACTTCTGACCAAACACCCCCTTGTCAACTAAACAGCACTGAGTGCCACATCCAGTCCTTCCTTGGACACCTCCAGGGAAGGAGAGTCCACCACTTCTCTGAGCAGCCCCTTCCAGTGCTTGACCACACTTTCAGTGAAGAAATTCTTTCTGAACTCCAACCTGAACCTCCCCTGGCACATCTTGAGGCCTTTTCCTCTCTTCTCTGCCAGTGAGAAGAGACCAATCTCCACCTGGCTACAACCTTCATTCAGCGAGTTGTTGAGAGTGATAAGGTTTCTCCTGAGCCTCCTTTTCTCCAGGTTTTTGCCCCTTCCCCTTCATTTTCTGCATCTCCCATCCTCTAGCATGTAAATTAATTTCAAACCATCCTTGCCTTCACCCTTGTCAGAAATGGATTTGTAAAGAATTTTTAAAACTTGACAGAAAGTTCAAACAGCCTTGTATATCTGTATGTAAACACTGGGATAAGGTGTGTTGACTTAAGAAGACTATGGAATGGAGATGACATTGTTGAGAGAGAGATTGAACTAGAAATAAGTTTCAACAAGTTTCAAAATATGACTTTGTAAAAAGACTAGATATTTTAGAGAATTAGAACTGTGAAAGATGCATTGAAGCAGGACTATGTGGAGAAAAATAAAAGTAATTGGTGTTAGAAGTAATAGCAGCATTGTGTAGCAAAAGCTACGAGGCTGAAAAGCATTTATAAGGTATTGTACCAAGAAATTAGTCAGCTTCTGATAGAATAGTGTTAAGTTTTACATCTCTTGTGTCTCATCATTCATCTGGACTGATAATAGAATAAAATCTTTTAAAAGGCCTCTCAGTTACCCTATCTCTGTAAAAGCTAAGAAAACCAACACACCCTACTTCCTTTAAACAAAGGAGAAAAAAAAAAGGCAATTTTGTCACAAAATGAACTAAATCCATGGCGTGCCCAGCAGGAAAAGCCCTGTCCCAGTTGCTGTACTGTCCCTGTGGCTCTGAGCACACGTGCAGGAGCCTGGGGGGCACAGCCCCACAGCAGAGCAGCAGCCCAGCCAGCCTTGGCACAGCCACAGCCCCGTGGCTGCTCAGATGCCTCCTCTGGAGAAAACCTTGTACAGACACGCTGTGAATGCACTCAGCTCTGGTTTCATTCCAGCACCATGGAGCAGGCTAAAGAATCAACTAGAACTTCCAAAGCTTTGCTCTGTGGATTTTCCTGCAGGTCTGCTGTCTTCTGTAGTCACATCTCACAAAGAAAATAAATTAAAGATTATGGAATAATAGAATGATTTATGTTGGAAGACACCTTAGAAATCATCCAGTTCCAACCTCCTGCCACGGGCAGGGACACCTTCCACTATCTCAAGTTGCTCCAAGCCCCATCACACCTTGGGCCTTGGACATTTCAGGAAAAGCCACAGCTTCTGTGGGCAATATGTGCCAGGGCCTTTTTTACTCCCATAGTAAAAAATTTCTTCCTAATATCCCCTCTAACCCTGTTCTTTTTCAGTTTAAAGCCATTTCCTCTGTCCTGACACTCCAGTTGTTTTCCAAAGTCCCTCTCCAGCTCTCCTGGAGCCCTTTTAGACCCTGGAAGGAGCTCTGAGCTCTCCCTGGATCCATCTCTTCTCCAAGTGAACATCCTCAGCTCTCTCAGCCTGTTTTCAGAGCAGAGGGGCTCCAGCCCTTAGATCAAATTTGTGTGCTCCCCTGGACTGTCTCCAACAGGTCCATGTCCTCCTTATGTTGGAGTTCCCAGAGCTGGAACCAGCACTGCAGGTGGGGATTCTCCAGAGCTGAGTGGAGGGACAGAATCACCTCCCTCGACTTGCTGCCCACCCTTCTTTTGATGCAGCCAGGGCACAATTGACTTCCTGGGCTGGGAGTGCTCAGTGCTGGGTCCTTTCCAGCCTCTCACCACTTCTCAGGTCTTCTCAGGGCTGCTTTCAATCCATTCCCTGCCCAACCTTTTGTTTTCATGTTTGGGATTGCCCCAACCCTGGTACAGCACCCTGCACTTGGCCTTGTTTCCCTCCACGAGGTTTGCACAGTCCCACCTCTCCAGCTTGTCCTCTGGACATCCCTTCCCTCCTGCATGTCCACCACACCACCAGCTCACTGGCACTGGCCAAATTCCTGAGGATGCACTCTGTAATGGTGAGGGCATTAGATGATATAGGACAGAAAAAACTTCACAGCAAAATGTTTTTTCTTCCCAACAAAAGTCATCTGTGTTCATTCTGCAGGATTTAAGAACCTCTTCCCTTGCTCCAAAAAACCCACAAGAAAGCAAAACCAAAACCCTATCTGTGTTCTCTCAAAACTTCCAGAATTTATGGCAGTCCTACCTCAAAAGCCCCACAGTGAGATGCTGCCTTAGCTTGCAAAGCAGGGAAGAAGACTCCCAGGTGTTCAATTATAATGTGCTGATCCAACATCTGCTCCCTATCTTTCCCAGGAGAAGGGCAGTGGGCCAAGAGAATCATCTAGTGGCCCATATCCAGCAGCAGTTGGACTGCCTTAGATGATCTCAGCTGATTTTAGTATCAGGTTTCCTACTCAAGTAGTGAGGAGAGGCTGTCCAAGAACTTTGTTCCCCAAAGAAGTCCATTTTTATGAGTAGAAAAACAATTAAGCCACTTGCAGGCAAGTGGTGTTTTATTGTTATCCTCCTGAGCAGTCTGTTAAATAGCTCTTTATTATTTAAGTGTGTGTAAAGCACAATAACCATTTTTGGCTGTTGTGAGGCACTGAAGGGGGCAGGAGGAGGCTTCCTGAGGGCAAAGTGTGAGTTCCTACTGATGGCCTTGACATCCATCCTTGTATCCATCCATCCTGGTATTGATCCGTCATCCATCCATCCATCCATCCATCCATCCATCCATCCATCATCCATCCCTCCCTCCCTCCCTCTGTCTCTCCATCCATCCATCCATCCCTCCATCCATCCATCCATCATCCATCCCTCCATCCATCCATCCATCCATCATCCATCCATCCATCCATCCATCCATCATCCATCCCTCCATCCATCCATCCATCCATCCATCCATCCATCCATCCATCCATCATCCATCCATCCATCCATCCATCCATCCCTCCATCATCTATCCATCCATCATCCATCCTTGTATCCATCCATCCATCCATCCATCCATCCATCATCCCTCCATCATCCATCATCCATCCATCCATCCATCATCCATCCATCCATCCATCCATCCATCCATCCATCCATCCATCATCCATCCATCCATCCATCCCTCCATCATCTATCCATCCATCATCCATCCATCACTCCATCCATCCATTCATCCATCCATCCATCCCTCCATCATCCATCCCTCCCTCCCTCCCTCCCTCTATCTCTCCATCCATCCATCCCTCCATCCATCCATCATCCATCCATCCATCCATCCATCCATCCATCCATCCATCCCTCCATCCATCCATCCATCCATTCATCCATCCATCCATCCATCCATCCATCCATCCATCCCTCCATCCATCCATCCATCCATCCATCCATCCAGCCATCCCTCCATCCATCCATCCATCCATCCATCCATCCATCCATCCATCCATCCATCATCCATCCCTCCCTCCCTCCCTCCCTCTATCTCTCCATCACTCCATCCATCCCTCCATCCATCCATCCATCCATCATCCATCCCTCCCTCCCTCCCTCCATCCATCCATCCATCCATCCATCCATCCATCCATCCATCCATCCATCCATCCATCCCTCCATCCATCCATCCATCCTCCTACACTGGTTATCAGTTGCAGGAATATTTGCTGAGACTGGGTTAAAGATATTTATTTATTATTTGAGGTTCTTGCTCTTTTATTTTGACAGCTGAGGTGTGATTTAATTAACTGGACAATCGGGTCTGAGCTAGCCAAGCACCTCTGCCTCTGAGTTAAGGCCAGGTGTCATCACTGCAGCCACTGGAGTATGAGGCACAATCCATCCCAGCCCAAGGAGATACCAAGGAGATCCTTGGAAGCAGCTCCAAGGAACTGTGTCCTAGATGTGCCTGTTTCTCTTCACTCTAGACCTCTAAGGGTTAATGAGATGACTCCCTCTTTCGCTGTCAGGTTTGACAAGCCTGGAATGGTGAGGCTCACCCACGTGGTTTGTTCTGCTCTGCTGGACAAGAACTGCCCCCAGAGAGTGCCACAGCCTCCCACCCACGCTGAGATCCTCCTGCCAGGCCTGACAGATCCTCTGCTGTGATGGCCAGGCTGTGCTGGGCATCCAAAGGAGACCCAGAGGAAAGTAAAATTCTCTTGTGCAGTGTGAGGTTGAAAAATACCTTGTGACAGGTGGGACTTCTGGCCTGCATATTCTTCACTCACTTCCCACCAAGCAGAAGATTCCCAACACTCAGAGACATTTCCTGGTTCCTGAGGACAAGATCTGCTGGGAGTTTTATGCAGACAGTGCAGTCACTTGTTCCCTGTTCAGCCATGTAAGCTGCACTGTTTGAAGACATTTCTGCCCCTAGAACTGTGTCCACAGCCAGGGGGATGCAGTATCCTAAATCCCTCACCTGCTGTGGTCCACTGGGACGTTCCTGGTGGGTAGACAAAGGTCTGCACCACTGTGTTAAAAGGCAGTGACTCAAACCCTGAACCTGAAGAGCAGCAGGTATCCTGCTGGGTGACCACTTTTACCTTTTAGCAGATATAAAGTTGCTTATCCCACAGAGCTGTGCACCTCAGGATGCTGGAAGGTGACAGAGCAGCCACCAGTGAGAGCTGAGTGCTGGAAATTCCATCCTAGCTCACTGGACAGAAGGCTCTTGAACTCAATACCCTCAAAAGGAATTTATTTGAAACAAAGCCCTTGATTCCTGTATCCAATCATGCATCTCCTGCAGCTCCTCTAGGAATGTTTTAGATCCACAAAATCTACTGAAAGAGTGAATAGTTCAAGTGCAAGGCTCCAGTATCCCAGTGCTCTTGAAGTCAAGAGTACAGTCACGAATAAATTCAGGATTCTTTTCCCTACCTGACCTCCCTCCTCTTTCTCGAGCTCCACCTTGGCATGAAGACAGAATTTATTCTTTCCTCTTCTCAGGTAAATAAGCTACAGATGCCCTTTGACAACCCCTTGTGATTCATGATCAGCTGTTTAAAGAAATTACATTGTGTGAATCATCATCCTTCCAATGGAAGTTACATCCCCACTGAAGGGAGTCAGCAGAAGAGAATGTGTGTGAGCTCCTCTGAGAGAGTAAAAACAGGCAAAGTAGTGATCAACAAGACACATCAGAAGGTCATTGTGGGAATTATACCTGTGGAATTGTTCTGGATTAGGAGCCTTCAGCTTGCAGTGGAGACAACTGAGACAGAAAATGGTGTGAACATATACAAATGGTGTTGAGAAGGCAAATAAGGAAAAAAGCACCCACTGTCCTTCCAAATGCAAGGATGGAAAGATTCCAGAAAAGAAAAAAAAAATCAGGGAGGCCTGGTTCAAAGCAACAAAAAAAAAAATCTTGAACTAAAAATGTGACTTGACCTGACCAATGCTATAAGCTTCCAAAGCTACTTCGTGGAGGAAAAGTCCATAAAGGCAATTAAATATCACGAGACCACTTCTGGCTCAGAAAGATTCTGAAGCACTCTTCAGTAGATTCTGGGAGATAATTTAGGCCAGTTCTATGTTAATTCTTTCCCCTTGCTAATATTCTCCATAGGACCTTGCTAGACTTGCTGATTTCTGGTCTATCTCAGAGCAGGCATTCTTACATTTTGTGTTGTCACACCTTGTCACCAACCAGCACCCTCAAGTCCTTCTCCACAGAGTTGCTCCCAATCCATTCTCCTGCCAGCCTGTGTTGATACCAGGGGTTGCCTCAAACACCTGCAGGACCTCACACTTGGCCTTGTAGGACCTCATGAGGTCCCTGTGTGTCACTTCAGAGTGCCCTGGTGGCCAAGAAGGCCAATGGCTCCTGGCCTGGGTCAGCAATGGAGTGGCCAGCAGGAGCAGGGAGGTCATTCTGCCCTGCCCTGGGCTCTGCTGGGGTCACACCTGGAGTGCTGTGCCCAGCTCTGGGCCCTCAGCTCGGGAAGGACCTTGGGACACTGAGCACATCCAGAGGGGACAGCAAGGCTGGAGAGGGGCTGGGAACACAAACCCTGAGAGGAGCCCCTGAGGGAGCTGGGGGTGCTGAGCCTGGAGAAAAGGAGACTCAGGGGTGCCCTCATCACTCTCACAGCTCCTAAAAGGTGCCTGTGCTCAGCTGGGGCTGGGCTCTGTCTCCAGCAGCACTGACACAACCAGAGCACACAGCCTCCAGCTGCACCAAGGGAAATACAGGTTGGATAGCAGGGAAAAGTTTTTCATTAAAAGAATGATAAAGTTCTGGAATGGCCTGCCCACCTGGAGAGGTGGTGGAGTCCCCATCCCTGGGTGTGTTTGACAAAGCCTGGATGTGGCACTGGGTGCCAGGGTTTAGTTGAGGTGTCAGGGAACAGGAACTTGATGATCTTAAGGTCTCTTCCAACCTTGTGATTCTGTGATTCTGGAGCTTGTCCAGGTTCCCCTGGATGGCCTCATCCTTCAGGAAGGTCACTGCAGCCTCAGCTTGGTGCCAGCTGCAAATTAGCTGGGGTTGTGCTCAGTGCCACTGTCTGTGTCATTAATGAAGATTTTCATCAGTGCTGACCCCAATAAAACCACTGGGGGACACCACTGATGTCCATTTGAACACTGAACCACTGACCACATTGAACCACTGACCACAACCCTCTGGATGTGATCAATTCCTTATCCTCTCATCAATTCTGCCTCTTTCTAATTCATTGACAAGGGTGTTGGGGAGAAGATGTGCCAAAGGCTTTACAGAATTACAGATAAATGATGTCTGCAGCCCTCCCCTTGTCCGCTGACAGAGTCACCCTATCAGAGAAGGACACTGGGCTGGTCAGGCAGGATGTGCCTGACCTGAAGCTGTCCTGAATCACTTCCCTGTTCTCCAGGAGCCTCAGCACAGCTTCCAGGAGGATCTGTTCTGTGATCTTCCCAGGCACAGAGGTGAGGCTGACAGGTCAGGAGTTCCCAGGGTCCTCCTTTCTACCTTTTTTTAAAAATGCTTGCAAGTTTCCCATTTTGCCATTCCAAGGGACTTCCCATTCACCAAGGACTTCACTTGACTGTCAGATAATTAAGTAATTTACAGGAAGATATTTTATGAATATACCCTTAAATATGTGTTACCTAGTTTATTATATAAATTTCTGTTTTGATCTGAGCCAAAAGCTGCAGCATTCTTGCAGTTCTGCTTAAAACTCCTCTATTGCTACGTGGCAAAGATTCACCTTGCCACACTTTAGATGTTTAGATGGATGAATTTTCAAGGATTTCTGTGTTCTGTCTTGTCTGTTTCTGGGGATTGAGCCCTCCTGTGACCACCAGGGGATTCCAGAAACATCTGGGAATTTCTCTCCTTCCAAAAGCTGGATGAAACTGAAATTGGAAGGGAGACCAACAATGTTTACATTGTGTTTACATACTTGGCACTCACTGAAGGAATTGAATATTGTTATCTGACAGCACCTCTTTATCAGGAGGAAAAGACATGCAGAGTCTCAAAGAGCACAAAAAGGTTCTTTATGTCTGACAGAAAATAAAGCTGACGATGAGAACTTCCAGTTCCACGGGAGTGTGGAAGGAGTCTGCTGTTCAAACTGCACTTCAAGCTCGGGCTGGGGCTCTGGATTTTGTCATGAGGGGCCTGTGAACCTCCTGTTTTCATATCCGAAGTGATATTCAAATTTCACATGGAAGACACCAGCTGCTCCCACAGCTGAGGTGAGAGCCAGCTTTCTCTTCAGCTGCTTTGCTCCTGGAAGTCCAGTTCTCCAACCATTCACATCCAAGAACAATCAATCACTGCTGAGTGAAGCTTTCTGCCTTGTAGGAATCATTAAGGTTGGAAAAGACCTTCAAAATCACCAACCACAGTTGCCAACTCAGCACCCTGTTCTCCACTGAAGCATGTCCTCAACTGCCAATACACATGATTTTTGGACAATTCCAAGAGTGGTGGCTCTACCACTTTTCTGGGCAGTCTGTAGGAACACAGAGGAGAAGATGGACTGGGTGTTGGCAGCACTGGCCAGGAATGGAAAGCACAACAAAGTGCTGAGAAGCTCTAAGGGACAAGCTCTGAGCTGTCACTTATGTCCCCCTAAGGGTCAGCAGGAGGTTTGAAAGAGAAAATTGAAATTTCCAGTGAAATATTGTTATCTCCTTCTTTTTCTTGCCTCTTTTGTTTGTCAGGGGCTGGTGGTTGCAGGAGGAGTGGTGAAATAGCCCAATGAGAGGCATGTCCTTAAATAGCACCAGAAGTCAGTGATTTGATCAGGGATATTTCCAAATTCACAAACAGATATTTAACTTTAAAAGCCCCACATTTACCAACACATTGGTTTTTTATTTCTCAGAACAGAATTTCAAAACCTTTTTTTCTCTAAAAGTTTTACTACATAGATTTATTTCTCAACCAAAGTTGTTGACACTCTAGAAAGAACTGGAAAAAACAGCATTAAAATAACAGAGAATGTAAATCTGTGCCTTCTCGGATAATCCAAATATCTGTAATGAGTGATCTTCAAAAGGATTTATTGATTGATTGATTGATTGATTGATTACTCTGAATTTCCACCTACAACTATAAAGAAGCTCAATATACACAAAGCTTTTGTGTTTAATAAGAATTTGTGATTGTTTCTAAAGAAGAGAAATCATAAATAAACACAGGCCTAAGCAGTACTCCTTATCAGTTCTTAGAATGATGGATATTGATTGTAGTGAGATATGGATATAGATTGTAGTGAGATAAGGAGCTTAAACTAGAAATTTTTGAAGAAATAAATGTCCTCTGAAGGCTGAAAGCTGTCTGTGGTTCCTGTCTTGTGGTTCCTTGAAAAATCCTTCCACCAAGCACTCAGACATTCCTGCATATTTATCTGAATGTGACTGATGAGCAGAAGTCTCCTTTCAGGTGCATTAATCTGTCCAAAGAGTGTGGATGCCTATCAGAATCTATTAAATCTTACTTTAAAAGCCACCCAATAAAATACTCCCTTTCAAATGTTGAAGATGATTGAAGGGGATTCCACCTGAGAATTTTTCTGCTGCAGATTGATCTCTGAGGGTTTGTGGCCCAAGTCCTGGCCGAGACAATTTCTCCTCAATGAAAGCACGATAAAGACAGGAAAGAAGCAGATTTGAGGAAGAGTTCACTGATCTCTCCAGCTCCCACCTCCAACTCACTCACATACCTTCCCTCATCTTCCAGCCACCTTTTTTAACAGCTTGTTGGGAAGGATGAAAGTTTGACAAGAAAGTCTCACAGCTATGTGTGCTTGGCAGAAAGATTTTTGAATGCAGAATCTGAAGAAGGAATAGAAATGAAAGCAAGTGTTGATATAGAAGAAAAGAATTGCTGAGCCAGTCTTAGTGGATGATCAAGGAGGCAAAGGGTGTGTGAGTTAGAAGGGGTTTTATGGCTCAGAGTAAAGGACGAACCCACCTCAAACAAGAAGATGTTTTTACCAAGCAAAAAGATTCCACAGGTGAACAAGACTGCTGATGTTGCAAGTAGAAAAAAGGTCTCAGAATTTTCCACTGCAAGAAAACTGAAAAACACCTTCTAGCTCAAACTGCAATGTACTGACTTTTAGTGATTGGAGAATAGTAACATGAGTATGTTACCATTGTCCAAATATAACTATAATTATAGTAGTTACGATAGGCTATAGGTAAAATTAAAGGTGTAGATAGGTTCTTCTGTATTAAGATGCTCAGCAAAGAAAAGTATATAATTCCTTGTAACCAAAAGCAAAGGGTCTCCAGGCTTGTCCACAGCAGCTGGAAGATGCAGTTCATCCTCCTTAGACAGTTCCTACTAAAATTACTAATGACCAACTTGTGGCTAAATTCAAAGGTCACGCTCCCCATCTGAACTCCCTGGATTTATGAACTGGTTTTTCCACTTGGGACAGTTCTGCCTTCCTTCATCTGCAGGCACAGACAGATTGCTCCCTTAACCCTGCAGTCAAGTGTTTTTCTTTTAATTTCTCTGACAGGATGTCTTGAGTTCATTCCTTGCTGCATTCCTGGCGAGGTGAGGATTATCCAACAGCTCAGGGTCTTTGATTCTCAAAACACCTTCAGTTTTACATCTGGTCTTCTCTTCTTGCACAAAACACTTTGGAGGGAGACTCTCCACTGCTGTAGGAGGACAAGTGGGAAAATTTTCAGCTATAGAAGACCAAAAAATTCTCTTTTCCTTCAAATGGAAGTAAATGACTCTCCAGTGAGGACTGCAAAGGTCTGTGATTGGCCTGAGCATCAAGTCTGGGTTAGCCAAGCCATCACGAAGAGGTTTTAATGGAAGAAACTCATGCCTACATTTGCAAATGAAATTCATGGAGTTATCTCTTGAGGAACTGATGCTTCTGCTGTTTTACCTGCTGCAATTCTTTATGTGGAATGAGGGAATCGTCTTTATCTAGAGAGAAAATTTTCTTTGTTTCCTATTTCTCTCAGAACTTCATTGTCCCAATTTCTTACTCCATTTATTACTTTTTTTTTCTTAATACACTGTCTGGGGTCCTGGGAGCTGCAAGTATATAGAATTTATAAAATATCTCCTACTTGTGCTTACACAAAGGGAGTAGCTGTGTCTGCTGCTGCTGGTAGTTTATCATCATTTAGTAAGCCAGACTGCAAAATAAGGAATATGCTTTGTCACTGGAGTGTAACTGCTAATTGCATTCAGATATGTTCTTTTTTCCCTGCTTTTTCCCTGTATTTTTTATTTTCTGTGCAAATTTTCTTCCCCTGCACTTGGCTGAAAGCCAGCTTTCTTAAATGGAATATGACAAAGCTAAAAATCATTTTCCTTCTCTTGTAGAAATCTCTTCTGCTGTTCCCGTGCTGCACAAACCCCTTTGCATTGATATAAAATCTGATCTCCTACAGGAGACTGTGGCCTCCCTTCCCTTCTCTGAGCCTGAAAATCACAGAATTACTGAAGGTATGGGGTTTGAAAGGATATTAAAGATCATCCATTTCCACCCCCTGCCATGGGCAGGGACACCTTCCACTATCCCAGGTTGCTCCAAGCCCTGTCCAACCTGACCTTGGACACTTCCAGGGATCCAGGGGCAGCCACAAAATTCTGTGCAAACAACCAAAGGCAGGTTCATCCAAAATTTCTGTCTTCATCTCCTCTAACATGAACATAACAAAAACATGAAATTAGATAAAATATTCCCAACAGGAGAACACTTTCTCCTCTGTCTCTGTCAAAACAGAAGAGAAAAGAAAAAGCTTAAGTTAGGAAGTGAAGGCCAAGCAAATGCATTTTAGAAATGCAGAAGAAGACGAAGACGAAGAAGAAGAAGAAGAAGAAAAAGAAAATGAAGAAGAATATGAAGAAGAAGACGAAGAAGACGAAGAAGAAGAAGAAGAAGACGAAGAAGATGAAGAAGAAGAAGAAGAAGAAGAAGAAGACGAAGACGAAGACAAAGAAGAAGAAGAAGAAGACGAAGACGAAGACGAAGACGAAGACGAAGACGAAGACGAAGAAGACGAAGACGAAGACGAAGAAGAAGAAGAAGAAGAAGAAGAAGAAGAAGAAAAGAAGAAGAAGAAGAAGAAGAAGAAGAAGAAGAAGAAGAAGAAGAAGAAGAAGACGAAGAAGACGAAGATGAAGACGAAGACGAAGAAGAAGACGAAGATGAAGAAGACGAAGAAGAAGACGAAGAAGAAGAAGAAGAAGAAGAAGAAAAGAAGAAGAAGAAGAAGAAGAAGAAGACGAAGACGAAGAAGAAGAAGAAGAAGAAGAAGAAGAAGAAGTAGTAATATCTAAGGGATTCACCTAATCAAAGGTTGGATATATCTGCAGTGGAGGTGTCTGAAGCTGAGCTAATCCTTGTTCCCCTTCCTGGTCACAGAAATCTCCTTTATAGTCACCAAAACCAGAGCAGGAATGGCATCAACCTAAGGCAGGCATGCAAAATAAACGGGAAAAAATCAAATCCTAAAAGTACTGTTTCTCTCCACTGGCTTCAAAGGAACCTGTGTTGTCAACATCTAAAGGTGGGTGAGGTGAATCCCACTCTGGATGTCTCCAGGAGATGCTTTATTCAAAAATAAATCCCTGACTTCAATAAATGAATAAATTTTAATATGAATAATGATTCTGGATGAATATGAAGGTGTGGAACTTAACCCTGATAAAGGGAAATACTTCATGAGACAACTTTGAGTGATGGAACACATTTCCATAAAAAACGACAGAGAGCAAGAATACAGTTTAAAACCAAAGGAATTGGAAAATTTTTTTAAAAGTCAAGATTATCCAGGGGAAACATTAATAATACTGAAATAAATTTAGTAGGGTATGTTGCAACTTGACAGCTTTAATCAGTCTGCAATTGCTAAAGGTCAAGGCAAAAATAACAAAATATATTACCCTAGACAAAAGATTCATACATTTTCATCTAATTTAACTTTTCTGGGCAAAGAGAAGATGGGATCAGACAAGAAAATGATCTGGTGAATATAGGACATTCCTGTATTTTCAATAATATCCTATATTCTCAAAATATGAAAAAGAATATCCATTCATCCTATTTTTTGAGGTAATTTATAATATTCAAACAGGCAAATAAACAAAAACACCACCCTCTCTTCTTATTTGTATCTGGATTTCCACTCTATTCTGAAATATATCACTTCACTTTTTGAGTTTCTTATGTGTTTTTTTTAAGCAGGTGGTAGATAACCCGATTTTGGCAGTTCTTCAACAGGAACAAGGATCATTATTGGAGTTACACAGAGAAATACCTGTTACAGAAAGCAAATCAGAGAATGAGTTAATTACAAAAATCAAAGTCATGCAGAACAAAAGGCCTCATATTTCACGTGGCAGAAAGACATGGTGCAGTGTCACTTCAGGGAAAAGCTCCCCAAAAATGATTCTTTAGCACTTTCTTTTATCTTGGAACTGTCTCACTTCCATTTCTATTAATCATTTATACTTGCTTTACACAGCCTTACAATAAACAGTGAATAAATTCAATGGGTTTAATATAACTTCTTTTGTATTTTTGTCACAGCAAGACTGTCTCAGAATTCACAGTAACTCTGCACATATTTTACATTTGAAATTAATAGTTCTTCACACATTGCTTATTTCAAACACCAGCTTTGTTTCTGCTCTCTGTTCAATCAAAGCACTGTCTGATTCTAAGATGCTGACACGACAGAAGGTGGATATAACACATCCTCATCCTAAAAATTGGTAGTTTATGGGTTGTTGATTTTTCCTCCTGCACTAGCAAGATTAGCAAGAGTCAGATCTGCCCGTGCCCAAAAAAAATACTTTTTTGTCTTTTTATTTTATCCCATCAGCATAACACAAATTCACTTAATGCCTGCCTTAAAACCTAATTCTTGTCCTACCCAATTTAGTCTAAACCCTTGTACAAAGGTTGCAGCATCATTTCTCAAATCAGCTCTGATCTTTGCACTTCATCCAACTGCAGCCGTTTGCATTTCTCTTTTTCATTCCTCTGGCTTCTCCCCACCTGTGCTGCTGTTTTGAAGATGCTGGTTTGGAATTTAATCAGATTTTTTTACATGGGTAGATAGTGATAAAGTGCACTTAAATAGGGTAGATTTAGATGGGATATTATGAATAAATTGTTCCCTGGGAGGGTTGGGAGGCCCTGGCACAGGGTGCCCAGAGAAGTGGTGGCTGCTCCTGGACCCTGGAAGTGCCCAAGGCCAGGCTGGACAGGGCTTGGAAAAACCTGGGATAGTGGAAGGTGTCCCTGCCATGGCAGGGGGTGGCACTGGATGTTTTTTCAGGTCTCTTCCAACCCAAACTATTCTGTGTTTCTATGATTCCATGGTAACTGAGTGTCTCACAACCCTCAGGAGCAACTTACTCCATCCTTACAAGTGGTGAATGAAAGGTTTAGAAACGTTGGCAAAGATACAAGTCTGGGATTCAACCCATTTTCTCTTAGTGAAGAGATTCTTAAAATAGCTCATCTCTGCTCTGAAAGTAAAAATATGATTTTATTCCACCAAGTGAAGATGTCTGCAGTATAAATGTTTACATTTATAAATGTGGAAGGACTATCACCACAGCCTCCTCTTCCATATGCACATCCACCCAGTGCAAATAAGGTCAATAATTCCTGTAATAATACACATTGCTCATGCTGATTTTAAGTGCTTTTACAGCCAAAGAGAAAGTACATCCCTCAGATGTCTCCCATGACATCCTTGGCTTCTCACCAAGTACGTGCAGACTTAATACCATTAGATCTACAGGCAGCAGGAATTTACATATTGCAAAATTGCTGTGGCACCATTTCATCTCTCAAAACAACTTCTCCATGTGATTTTTTTTTTTAAAGCAATAAATATATATCCTGGAAATGCATTAAGAATTAAGCTGTGGTTGTTCCTTTTTCTAAGCGATGGCTGTGCTGATGAATAGAAAACCTGAGCTGAAGTTGTGACAGTGATGGTGTGATGTCATTTCTCCTTCTCTTCCTCAGTTTCCCCATTTAGAAATGGCAAGGGTGGAACTGGTCTCCCCTGGAGAGCACCAACAACACAACTGTGAACTCCAGAGTGTTTGTCCTCCATCTCTTGGAAGAAGATGCTGACACACACATAACTTTTAACTGCACAATCCCTGGATACAGATGTTTTCCCAGGACACTTCAGCCCAGGCTCACCCACATTTAATTAGGGCTTTGCCATCAGCATGGAGAAGCCAAAGCTGAAGTTGGTTTTCTATACATTTGGGACTATCCCAGATAATTCTGAAGGATCTTTTCTGCTGAAAGATATTTCCATGAACCATGGAGCCAGTTTGCAGCTATGAGCTACACAAACACAACCCAGCTACAGAGCCTCTGAATGTTCCTTTTATTCATTTCTAGCTCTTTTTTTAAGAGCAATAAAAACCATCATTCTATCAATTCTGCTGTTTTACACTTTAGGACCATAATGAAGTGCTCTGAATGAACAAGGGTTGGAAATCTAGGGAAAAAAAACAATCAGAAAAGTCAGCTCTGGTAATAACCAGTATAAGCCTTGGAGCTGCAATTTTTCTGGGCATCTCTTTCAGGTTTATTTTTTTTTTAAACAGCTTTCCAAATCATGACAGGCAAGCAGGCTGGCTTAACACAATCATTTAGATTGCATGGAATTGTCTCCTAGTAAAATTGCCAGTGATCATTCTCATTTGAAGCACTTCAGAGCATCTCCTCAGAAATCCTAGCAGAAATTTGCAATATGAGTGGGAATTGGCTCAATGGGGGAAGCAAAACAGCCTGGGGATTCCTGACTAGCAAACAAAGTGTTGGTGAAATAATAATTATTACCCTCAGTGCTTGGGAGATGGTTCAGCACAGAGCCCTGCAGAGCCTCAGGCTGCCAGAGCAGGGCTGTGCTCTGCCCTCTCTGTCTGGGAAGAGGAGCTCAGAAGCTGCAAGCAGCACTTCAGCACACGGATAATTCAGTCTTAGAGAAGGGATGGAGGGTCAGGGTGAAGCTCTGACAGCCCCACACCCTCTTTCCTTTGTGCTTTGATTCATCCCAAATATGAAAGCACTTTTCCTGCACAGATGAGTATAAATGTCAATGTGGTAGAGGATGAAAACAGCAGCAGAGGGGAGTGCCCTATGGATTTGAGATTGCTGATGATCAGAAAAGGATTTTAAATATTCATAGAATTTTTAAGGCTGGAAAAGACCTCCAAGATCAAATCCAGTCTTTGACCAAACACCCCTTTGCCACCCAAACCATAGCAGAGTGGCGTGTCCAGTTTTTTCTTGAACACTTCCAGGGATGGGGACTCCACCCCTTCCCTGGCAGCCCCTTCCAGTGCCTGGCCACCTTTTCAAGGCTGAAATTCTCCCTGAAATCCCACCTGAACCTCCCAGGGAACAGCTAGGGGCCATTTCCTTTTGGAAAACACATTTAGAGGCCTAGAATTTCCTAAGTAGCCTGGCCTTGGAAACCAGAAGTAATGCTGCCCATGTTTAATTTTCATCAGGAATGTGCCTAGAAAACCCAAGGAAGTAGTTTGCCAATTTTCTTGTTTCCTTCAGTGTGTTTCTTCAGCAGTGATTTTCAGTATCTGATCATTTCTGAACCCCTGGGTATTTTTTTCCCTCTCCAGTGCTATGTGGCAAATTTAAGCCTAAAAAAACATCTCAGCTGTGTAATTGCCATAATCAGGGAAAATGGGTGAGAAGTAATTTTAGAGTAATTCAAAATTATTACTTTCCAGGCCAATGGAAATCTGCAGAGGCAGGAAAGGAAGAGTGCAATGACACCAACCCCACCTTCAGGACAGGGAGGCCTTGGGTGCCAACAAACCAGAGATGGATTTAACTCTCTTCAGAGTCACATTTTGTGTGGAAATTGGGAACTGTATATTCATGGCTGCACGGAGAGTGGAAGGAGCAGTTATTTAAGAAGTGGAAAATTGGGAAGGGATGAAGGCTGGACCAGAAAATGATGGTGTCAGCCCCTGTGCCAGTCCTTCAAAGGTCTCTCAGGTCCATGGGCATGGAAAACACCCCTTCAAAATGGTTGAGTATCATTTTTTCCAAGGGAAAAATTATCAGGATCAGGAAAAGAGGGAGGAAGACCGCCTGGTTGGTTTTTTTTTTTCTTTTTTTTTCCTCCTCCAGATAAAAGAAAGGATTTACCAAGAGACTTTGGTCCTCCAGATGCATAAACCTGGGCTCCAATAATCTCCTGGAGCAGAGGTGACCCTGAAGGCCTCAGGAGCATCACTCCCTTCATTCTGGCTCACTGCTAGCAAATCCTCTGGGCTCAAACACACTCTGCTCAGTGTAATGGCTGTGGCTGGTGTCTCCAAGGGACAATTAAGCTGCATTTTCAAATTAATCACATTCAGACTGGGAGGAAAGAGCAGCATAATCTGAACATTAGTTAATTAAAAGGTGGTGGGGGGAGAGAAAACTCCAGAACCCAAGTCATTGAGGGGATACATAACATTTGAGAGAGCTTTTGAGGATAGCAAATTTTCTCTGGGAAAAAAGTGTCTCATGAAGTAACATTTGCTCAGTAGTGTAACTTAGGGACCCAACTTCATCTCTTCATTGGAAAAACAGCTTCTTCCAAACATTTTTCCTACAGCCTCTCTTTTCTGAGCATGCTGAACATACTGATCTCAAAGAAATGCCAATCAAATAGGTTTAATTTCCTACCATGTAATAAAGTACCTGAAAGGAGGATGTAGGAAAGTGGGAGTCAGTCTCTTCTCCCAGGTAAGAAGTGGCAGGATGAGAGGAAATGGCCTCAAGTTGCATCACAGGAGGTTTAAATTGCATATTCCAAAAAATTTCTTCTCTGAAAGGATGTTCAGGCATTGGACCAGACTGCCCAGGGCTGTGGTGGAACCATCATCTCTGGAAGTGCTCAAAAGACACGTGGATGTGGCACCTGGGGACAGGGCTTAGTGCTGGATATGGTTTTGGATTAACCACTGGACTCAATGATCTCGGAGGTCTCTTCCAACCCCAATGTTTCTATCACTCTAAACCTCTCTGGCAAATTTCTTTTTCAAGGAGTTTTTCAATCTTCCAGTCAGGCCTGAGAATCTTCACCTCTTCCCAGCATAATTTAAAGAATAATTTGTGACATCCAGCTGTACCTTGCTGGGCAGTAGCTCCTCACCCACAGCTAAACCCTTCCTGAGGTGGGTAGAGGTGAGACTGTAAGCAAAGGACATGTGCACCTGCATCTGCATCAGGAGAGTATGAAAAACATCCACTTGTCCTCCAAGGGCCTGGTAAATGTCTCCAGTGTCACAGGAGCCTCTTTTATCTCGGGCAGCTGACGGATGGAGAAAGAATAATGGAAAGCATGGAAGAATTTGGGCTTTGAGGATGATCTCATCCTAATCTTTGCCATGGGTAGGGACCATCTCCACTGTCCCAGGGTGCTCCAGCCTGGCCTAGGACACTTCCAGGGATCCAGGGGCAGCCACAGCTTCTCTGGACACTCTGTGCCAGGGCCTCCCCACCCTCATTGTGAAAAACATCATCCCTAAAGTCAGGGAATTCTCCCTGCAGCCACTCTGGAACAGCCAACAGCTCTGACACACAGCTTTTGGAAGCTGGGCTGTCGCTGGGCACCTGGGATTTGTCACAGAGGTTTTGCTTGTCTGGTTCCTGGCAGTTTCCAGCTAGGCTTGTTATCTTTACCTGGCCATGACCCTGAGCTGGCATCAGGAGCCTGTGCAGATCAGGGTGAGGAAGGGCAGAGCAACAATAGCACAAAAATGCTGCCTGGGGCCCCCAAACCCCAGACAGGTTTGGTTTGTGGTTCTGGTGTTTTTTTTTTTCCTTTTTCACATCACTCAAGAATAGTAGCAGCATTTATGGGCTGTATTTAGAGGTCCAGTGATGTAAGGGTGACGTCTGGAAGGAATCAAAGGCGTCATTCCCATTAAAGCAAAACGGGGAGGTTTTTCTAAATATAATAAATATTAAAGTATTGCAACTGTCTATCCTAACTGGCAGCAGGCAGCCTTAAAAATCTATTAAAGGAGATGAAGGATGTGGAAAGCATTTCAGTTCATAAGCCAACAAATAAAAGGTCTTGAAGAGGGAGGGTTGGAAAGCTCCTCTCCTCTCACTGATGATAAATGTGATTTCAAACAGTGCAGAGGTATCCCCAGCCTCACACAAAGGGATTGATTAGGGAGGGAGCTCAGGACTGCAATATGATATGCAGACTCTTGACTTGTGAACAAAGTTGTTTTCACATGGCCAGATCTTCTTTCAATCACCACTGCAGATATCTCATGAGCCAGCAGTTCTGGGTTTATCTTCTGCTGGCAGATAATGAGGTTAATTGACAGCTGCAGCATCCTGATAAGAGCTGATGGAAGATGAAATGCAGGCCCAGAGACAGATGGAACAAGATAACTCTAATGACCAGCATTACCAATGACGCTGACCATTATTAAATCTGTGCTTTCATGGAAAGAGGGAAGAAGACTTACTTCTAAATGTGGTTTCTTTCCCAGCAAACAATCAAATTACAGCAAATGAGGCACTTGAATCCAAGAGGACCAGTGCAATGGTTCCTTGTAATTTGGGGAGTTTAACACCTGAGAATCAGGAATGGAAGAAGACTCTGTGTATGTGTGCATTTTGACAAGCAGTTATTTAAAAAGGGTTTCAGAGAGAGAGAAGATTCATTGTAATGCTCTTTGTCTGTCTGTGCAAAAAAAAAAGAGTGGGAGTGGTTATTGGCTGTGTGAAGAGGAGAATAATGTGTTATTTTTGCTCTCTATACTGTTCCTGTGGAATTCATCCAGGAAAACTGCACGTCCTTGTATGCTGCTGCTGAAAAAAAATAAAAATTACTAAAGATACAGAACATGTTTTGCACTATTTGCCTGCAAAACTGGCATTTGCTGCTGAACAGGTCAGACCCAGCTCATTTTATAGTCACTGGGAAGGAACAGGCCCTTTTCAGGTGTGAAGATATTTCAGATATTTATTTTAGGGTATATATATAAATCCTGTCCTGATTTCCACTGACTCTTTTCACTGGCTCTTCAGTGGCTGCCAAGAGTCAAGAGGGAATAACTCCAGTAGAGATATTTTTATTGAAAAATATTTGTATTCAGTTGTATAAATCATGGTCTGAAAGGCAAACAAAAAAAAAAAAAAAAAGAGAAGTCCATTTAGGTTGTCACAACATGACTTAAATCAGATTGGTAATGGTCAGATATTATATGAGTATAACATCTTGGAAGGAAATAAGGCCTCCTGATAAACTGTTTAATCTAATTGGAAAATACAGAGGAGGAGTGGCTGGAAGTTGAAGCCAGATTAGTTCACATTAGAAATAAAGCATGTTTTTAGTACTCAGTAAACAATTTCAAGTTGAGTCATATATTCTTCCTTTCTGATGCCTTCAAATAAACACAGAATGTCTTTCTGGAGGAGATGCTTCTGCCAGGACAAATCAGTGAGCACAGCCTCAGTGTGGGTTGAATGACAGAATTACAGAATTATTAAGTTTTGAGAAGACCCCCAAGATTGCTGAAGCTGGGCATGAACTTAACAGTGCCAAGCCCATCACTGAGCTGTGTCCCCAAGGGTCACATCCACACCTTCCTCAAATCTCGGCAGGGATTGTCACTGAACTGATGCCTTGTGAGGGCTGACCTAGAACAGAGACTGGGCAGAGCTAAAGAATAAAGCAGGGATTTATTCCAAGGATCTCCTCCATGGATGCACCTTGGGCAGCACCAGAGCCCAGCCAGGGCTGCACCCAAGATGACCCAAAATGGCCCCAAAATGCACGAGCGCTCCCGGGGTCTCTCCTTGGGATCAGCTCTGCTCCATTGGCACCTTGCAGTTCATTGTCCCATCCCAGCTTTAGCCCAGGCACTCCCACCCTGCTCGTTTTTCTCTCTCCAGCCCACGGGGTTTGTGCTCCTGGGCTGAGATTTGGATCATTTGTCCTTGGTGCCCAGCTGGAGCAGGAATTGTTTTGTCTCCCTGCTCTGTGCACAGAGCTCACCATGCCCTGATGTGAAGCTCAGACCCACACACTAAAGCAGCACAGAATCTGAAAATATAAAAGCTAAAACCTGAGGCATCATCATCAGTGCCCTGAGCAGCCTCTTCCAATGCATGACAACTTTTCCAGGGAGAAATTTTTCCTAATCTTCAAACTAAACCTCCTCTGGTGGAACTTGGGGCCACTTGCTTTTGTTTTATCACTTGTTCCCTGGGAGCAGAGCCTGACCCACCCCTGGCTGCCTCCTCCTGTCAGGGAGTTGTGCAGAGCCAGAAGGTCCCCCTGAGTCCCTTCTTCTGTGTCGTTCTCCTGTAGTCAAGATTAAAAATCAAAGTGTTACATTTCCTCTTTAATCTGTCTCTTACTTTGCCAAATACTGTTGCCTGAGATAAAGATGATTGAGGTTTTTTTCCCCACCTTTTGTTCTTTCCATCCTTCTTCTCTCTTTCTTTATATGGTGTGTAGCAGAAATGGGTCAGGTCATTTTGCTTATTCATAGAAAACATCTTTTCTTCATTTAGTTGTAATGAATAGTTGTTTTATTTTTGATTTGTTTTTATTTCTGGATTTGGGGATTTTTTAAATATGCATATATATATGTAACAATGCTCAGAAGAAACTAAAAGCAAATAAAAGACTTCATAGTGTAGGTTTAGAGAGAACTGAATCTCTTCACTTCAGCAGGCTCTTATTCTCTACATGGTTCAGAGATCACACATTTTAAAAGTACAATACAAAATATGAACTTGACATGCTGTTTATTTGGCAGATTTAGTGGTTGCCACAAAATCTGGCAAAATTTTAGGGATTCATCGTAGGTTGGAAATGAGGGAGTGTATTCTATTTCCCATCTGTCAGAGCTGGGACAGTTCTCCTCTGTTAATTGGGGCAGTTTTTCTTTATCTCTCCCACAGCCCATCCCCCCTCCAGGAGATCTCTGCTGTCCATGGCCACTGAGTGTCCCTGCAGGGCTGATCAAATTCCAGCATCCCATGGGGAGATGCTCCGCCCAGGGGAGGAGCCAAGCATTCCTACCTGGATCCAATCTGCCCTGGGAACAGCCCAGCAGCCTTTGCCCACTGCATTCCCAGAGGAGCAGCTTTCTCCTGCCCTGCATTCCCAGAGGGAGAGCAGGCCCATCTCCAGCAGCCCTGGAGCTGCAGAGGAAAACTCCCCCCTTGTGCAGGATCCCTGCTCCAGCAGAAGCACAGCTGGCACTGCAGGAGGGCTGAGCCCTCCTGGGATGGGACTGTGCCACCAGCCTGAGCCCCCCTGGGATGGGACTGTGCCCCCACCCTGAGCCCCCCTGGGATGGGACTGTGCCACCAGCCTGAGCCACCCTGGGATGGGACTGTGCCACCACCCTGAGCCCCCCTGGGATGGGACTGTGCCACCACCCTGAGCCCCCCTGGGATGGGACTGTGCCACCACCCTGAGCCCCCCTGGGATGGGACTGTGCCACCACCCTGACACACAGGGGGGCAGCTCCTGCTCTCACTCTGGCAGTAGTTCTTTTGTACTCTTGCATTTGTATTTTTAATTTTCCTGTTAAAGAACTGTTATTCCTATATTGTATTTGCAGGGTGCCCCGTGGCAGGAAGGAATGATGAATCTGGCTCCATGTTCTTAGAAGGCTAATTTATTATTTTATGATACTATATTATATTAAAGAATACTAAACTAAACTATACTTAAGAATACAGAAAGGATATTTACTCAATGCTAAAAAGATAATAATGAAAACTCCTGACTCCCTCCAGAGCCCTGACACAGCTTGGCCCTGATTGGCCAAAGAGTGAAAACAACTCACAGCAGAATCCAATGGAACAATCACCTGTGGGTGAACAATCTGCAAACACATTCCACATGAGCACAACACAGGAGAAGCAAATGAGACAAGAATTGTTTTTCTTTTTCTCTGAGGCTTCTCAGCTTCCCCGGAGAAATATCCTGGGCAAAGGGATTGTTCGGAAAATATGAATGCCACATTCCTATTCCCATATCTTTTGGGAACAGGAGTAACAGTTGCCTGAAAACCCCTTAATTTCAAAATTGAAATAATTTGGAGGGAGAGGGGTTTACATTTTCCATTTCAAGGGAGGCTCCAGCCTTCCTTAGCAGACACCTGTCTTTCCAAACCAAGACAGGATTGTTGCTCTGATTAGGATCAGTGTCTTCACTGAATCTGGAGCAGAAGCTCATATCCTGCATCTTCCCTGACCTTCAGGAAAGGAATTTTGGTACTGCTCACAACTCAACATTGCCTATTTATCCTCAGAGGCTGCAGAGATCCACAAAGTATCTTGGACTAATTAAACCACCCGGTTTGGGTAGTGCTCCTTCCACTTACACACATCTCAAAGTCTCAGAGAAACATCTATTTCTCCCTTCTGCCACTGGCTGGTGTTATTAAATTTCCTTTGAGCTGCTATAAATTATTAATTAGGAAAACAGCCTCGTGTCTGACAAGACTGGTTCTGCCATTTTGTCAAACCCATTAACCTTGTTAGAGGTACGTGTGTGTTCTGTCCCATTATCCAGCAAACTCTAACATCAAGATAAACAAGATTATCTGTCCCTTGCCTGCAGGAATATTTTACAGCTTTTTGCACTGCTGAGTATTTCCTAAAACTCCTGTGAAAACAAGAAATGCAGATTTTGGCTGCCTCTGCCTGGTCCCTCCATGACACTACTGTTTTAGGACCATATGATGGAAACAGTAAAACACAGACAAAACCTTATTTGAAGATTATTTCATTTCTACAGAAGTTATTAGTCAATATTAGGTATCAGCAGCAAGGGTCATGATCCCCAGCTGACCAGACTAACAAAATATTTGCAGGTGTCTGTGAAAAGAACATTTATAGCAGGACAATGAGATAGTTTGGATCCTTACAAGAACTTCTTTCCAAGCACAAGGGATAACCCAAGCAAAAGATCACAGGGGAAGGTCACTGTAAATCTTTGTGAATCTTCATCACTTCTGGGTGATGGCCAACACGTGTGAATTTTGGAGATCAGGTTCACTCTTTTTCTTCAAAAACCAGACTTTTGATTCCATTTGCAGTTGATAGATCTTAAGACCTTATTGTCCTAGGGTTTGGATTTATAATTATGACCATATAACAAGAACTCCTGCTCATATTATTTCTCTTCTCCCTTTCTTCCTCTGTTTTTCCCTGGTCAAAAAAAAAAAAAAAAAAAAATTGGTCATACCTTTACAAAGTGTTTTCAATTTATCAGACATCTTTCTGTCATGAAAAGTTCAAATTATGGCTGTCAACACTATTCCCCTCTAAAAAGAAAATTTACCTGAAAATATTTTCTGGTGTTTAGGATTCTATGCTTTAAAAAAGTGACTTTTCAACCAGAGAACATTGTAAACCTCATCCAGAAGTGAGTGTTTTTATTCAGTCAATACTGGGCACAACATTTTGGTTGTGAACAGGTGCAGAATAGATATAAAATCAAATGAGCTGGAAGTTTGTTGGAAGGAAATGGCTTTTGTGGTTTCATATTTGTTCATTAAAATGCCAATAACTTGACAGCACAGTGCTTAGTTATGGTCAGCACTCCAGACACCCCTGTGCTCTATAAATAACATTTATATTGCCAACTTCTTCACATACACAGGAAGTTTTTATTGTCATTATCTTGGTTCCTGTCTCTACCTTCTGGCAGGCTGTTGCTGCTTTCCCTTGAAGAACTTCCTCTTTCTTCTGTCTTTTTTTCAAACTCAAGTCCTGTTCTGGAGGAAAATAAGATTTTCAAAAGGTTTGTCTAATACACAGAGCCCTTGAGCCCACCCTCTTTAAATACAGTTTTCCAGTCTGCCCTAATTTTGAATTTTTAACTTTTCAATAATTTTCATTTTTATTATTTTTTTCTTAATCTCTCCTGATCAGGCTCCTTATTAGGCTAACAAACAATTTTTCTAAAAGTTTAATGCCTTTAACACACATTAAATTCCCAGAGCTTTGTTCCTAATGCAAGATTCCAATGGTTTTTTAGCCCCTGGATTATTTGGGATGTACATCCCAATGGAACTGGGGATCATCATCATCATCATCATCACAATTGAAAAATAATAAAAAAAATATCATTACCCTTTTTGAAATAATTGAAGGATAAAAAATGAAAATCCAACTGTTGTTTGGTAGAATTTGCAGGGTCCTTAAGTAGAAGTGAATTTCACTGTTGTCCATGGGATTTTTGTGCTTTTCAGGGAACCTTGTTGAAATTGCTGTGAAGTTTGATTTAATCTTCCTTTGAGGTTTTCCTAAGGTGTTCACTAAAGTAAGTATCAGTATTTTAAGATGTTGCTTGCAAGTATTTTCTTGTAATGCACTTAATATCTCATTCCCACGACAAGTAAATGACTCGGTGTGTTATAAAAATATGAAATTATTATCTAGAAAGACAAAGAAACAAATAATTCCCCTCTCCCCCCAATTTATGGAAAAAAAAATGTTTCTAGGAAGGAAATGGAAGCTGGTTAGAATTGTACCACTGACTAATTTTTCACCAAGAATTCATTCAATTATTCAGATGAAAAAGTTTTTCCAATACACAATAAAATTACCAGTTCTTCCAACATATTAATCACATTTGTCATTGTTAATTTTTAAGCTTATTTTCATTTAGGGAATGGAATAAATTCATGTCTTGAACAAGGAGCAATTTTTTTGTCTCTTCTGACAAAACAGGAATTTTATCCCAACGCTGTGGGGACTGATTAAAAACACAGCCAGGAATGGGAATGAATGAGTCTATGTGGGTAAGATTTATCCTGACAGACTTTAGGGGAGAGATCCAATATTTACCTTTTTGGAAGTGCCTGTTGGCATGGGGGATGCTCACCTGTTGTGGGTACCAGACATCCACAGAGGGCTGGCAAACCTGGCAGGATGTGGAGGAATTTTATGCCCTTCTGGAGCACAGCTGTGCAGCTGACAGGACAAGAAATTTGGTTTAGGAATGAGAACCCTATCCTAGGTCTGGTGCCCACCCCAGAGTGAAATGTCACTGAGTGTTAATTTTTACTGAGCTGGATCCTGCTCATCCCCAGCTTCCAACTGTGCAAAACATCACCTGAAGGTGATGGAGCAGATTCCTCTTTAGCTTTGGCCCTTTCAGTCTGCAGCTTTGGCACAGAGGATGAGGCCACTTCATCTGAGAATTCTTCACCTCAGGGAGGCAATTTTCTGGTGTGAAATAAATGTGCTGTGCTCCAATGCTTCTCTTTCCCTTCATATAAGGAAAGAATATTGTTGTTGCTTTCTCCACAGTGTTTTGTAAAGTCAAAGGATTATTTAGGTTAGAAGGGACCTATAAAATCACTGAGTTCAAATGTTAACCCAGCACTGCCAGGTCCACCACTAAGCCCTGTCCCCAAGTGCCACATCCCCACATCTTTTAAATCCCTCCAGGGATGGTGACTTCATCACTTCCATGGGCAGCCTGTTCCAATGTCTGGCCACTCTTTCTGTGGAGAAATATTTCCTAAAACCCAATCTAAACCTCCCCTGGTGCAACTTGAGATCATTTCCTCTCGTTCTGTCTCTTGTTACCTGGGTGAAAGATCAATCCCACATCATTCCAACCCCCTTTCAGGGAGATGAGGAGCTCCCTTTCCAGGCTGAGCTGCACTTCATGGCTTTTTTTTGGGTCTCCAACAGCCTTTGAGGGCTACATGCCAGTGGGGACTAAAAAATTCCATGGAATCCTCCAATCTTCATCAACAACAGCATCCACAACCCATGCTGGTTCTGAATAAATATTTGGACCATGCAAGGTGAGTTAAGCATCCAGCCACACTGAGAGACAAAGCCACTTGTCACCAAGAGCTGTTTTCTGTCAGGCACAGATTTGGCTGCTGAGCAGGGACTAAAGAGATGAGCAAAATTAGCTTTTGTTGTGCTGTGTGCAATGTCAGTCCATTTTCCATGCCTCATGGCATGGTGGTGACCTGGAGGTTTGCTGCACACAGTTTTTTGTTCCATCTGGCTTGTTTGAAGGCTGGGAGGGGAAAAATGTGACTGGATGGGAGGGTTGGAGTGGATACACGCAGCCCTAAGTGTTTTCAATAGAGCATTAATTGAAATGTTGTGGATGCTGTTTGCCTCAGCTGTAGCTGTTCATAATAATTAGGTTGATGGATTCAGAGAGGAACAAAAAAAATTGTCTCTCTTCTCAGAGAGAAGGACATTTAAGCACTGGGTTGGGGATCTGGGAGTCTGGTAAAACCCTGCTCCTGGTAAATTGGACATGTCCAAGTGCTGTAGCTGGATGGGATGTATCCAGCAGGGAGCTGGCTGACAAAATACTGCCACTTCCCATCTTCACTGAAAGTCTGCTGTGCTAAAGAGGTGCCACAAGTGGAAATAAAATTTAAAAAAACCAAACCAAAACAAAGAGAGCTGTGTGGCACTTGGCTTACCACAATCCCTGGGAATGAAGCAAACACTCCCATGATCACTGCACCAGAAGTTCTCCTTCATGTCGAGGGGGAACTTCTGGGATCAGTCCCTGCCCATTCCTCTGGTGCCATTGCTGGGCCCCACAGGGCAGGACCTGGTCCCTGCAGACAGGGACACACAGGGATGGGCCCCTCTCAGTCATCTCTTCTTGAGGCTGAGCAGCCCCAGCTCTCTCAGCCTTTGCTCATCACAGAGATGCTCCAGCCCCTTCCTCTTATCCATAGTCCTCTTCTGGACCTGATCCTGGAGCTCCACAGTTCTAGTTTACCCCTCTCCTCTTGGGAAATGCTTGTTTCTCCAAGTTCTCCTGTCTTAAAACATGAACAGGCTACAAAACCCAGCTGTGGTGAGAGGAAACACAGTCTGGCCACCTCATTTATGCTGTCTTAGACTGGACAATGCAGCACTGAGGGAACCTGTTTCTGTTTCTCGTTGTTCTTGATTTCTTTCTCCTTGACTTTGCTTTGTTGAAGCTTTTGAGTGTTTTGTAATTAACCACCCCTTGCCTCCACTCTGCCAGACTTCCTTCAGCAACTCAGGGTGATGCCTTGTGCAGGCTGAGCTAGAGCAGAGACTGGACAGAGCTAAAGAATAAAGCGGGGATTGATTCCAAGGATCTCCTCCATGGATGCACCTTGGGCAGCACCAGAGCCCAGCCAGGGCTGCCCCCAAGATGACCCAAAATGGCCCCAAAATGCACGAGCGCTCCCGGGGTCTCTCCCTGGGATCAGCTCTGCTCCATTTGCACCTTGCAGTTCATTGTCCCAGCCCAGCTTTAGCCCAGGCACTCCCACCCTGCTTGTTTTTCTCTCTCCAGCCCACGGGGTTTGTGCTCCTGGGCTGAGATTTGGATCATTTGTCCTTGGTGCCCAGCTGGAGCAGGAATTGTTTTGTCTCCCTGCTCCGTGCACAGAGCTCACCATGCCCTGATGTGAAGCTCAGCCCCACACACTAAAGCAGCACAGAACCTGAAAATATAAAAGCTAAAACCTGAGGCACCAAGGAGAGGTGTGGGATTCCCAAGGGTCTTTTGCTTGATCTGTCAAGCTCATGAATTTGGATGGAAACATGGATGGAAAGCATGGGAGCTGAGAAATGAGCACATCCCATTCTCTGAGGAGCACCCACGGTCTCTGGTCACAGATCCACACAAAATCGGAGCTGAGGAACCCCTTAACAGCTGAGGAGTGACTCTGGGAGATATGCCCAGCCCTAATTCTTGGAAATTCAAAGTAAAATGGGAAATTTTGGTCCTGAGCTGGCTGATTCGGGCTGGACACCACTGGAGTGACAGCAAGCACTGCCAGCTGTGCCACAGAGTGTGGTAACTTCTCCAACCACAGACACTTGGGATGCTCTGGCCTCAAAGCAGATGATCCACCATCCCTGTACATGCAACTGCACCCTGGGCAAAGCTCCAGCAAAGCTCCCTCTCAGCAGCTCTTTTATTTAATTTGCCACTACCATGACCACAACCAAACAAGGACAGTTCATTGCTGGTAAAATGGGTGCCCCCTCCAACCTTTACCTGATCCATGACTCGTGTCCCCACTCATGTCCCCAGCCATGTCACCATGCTGCCAGCTGGACAGGAAATCCCAGGAGCAAAGGTTTTGGGAGAAATCTGGGAAATTGAAGTTGAAAGACTGCCTTGGTCAAAAGTGTTTGCTCCAGTGATGTTGGTGTCACCACTGAGCCCTGTCCCCAAGTGCCACATAATTTAAATACCCTCAAGGATGGTGACTCCCTGTGCACCTGTTTCACCACTTGACAACCCTTTCCATGAAGAATTTTTTCCTAATATCCAATCTAAACCCCTGGCCCACATTGAAGCCATTTCCTCTTGTCCTATCACTTTTTCCTTGGGATCCAACTGCTTGGTAGGAAATCCCTGACAGGTATAAATAAATAATAAAACCTCCAAAGCAAATAAACCCTTCTATTTTGCTTCTTGATTTCTACAGAGACTTCAGAATACATTTTAAAGATGTTCTGTGACAATCAGGAAAAGAGGAAAGTTTTATTTTCCTTTTCAATTATAGTTTTTTTTTTTTTCCTCTCTTCATATTGATACAGGAACTGGCACTTCAGGAGAAAAAAATATAATCTGGACATTCATTTAAATTTAGTCCTTCATATTAAAGGATAAATTTATATTATATATAAGGTGTCTAGGTAAAATCACAACCTTGAGATGCCTTTTTTCTTTCAGTGACTTTGGAGGGAGCTGAGGAAGATGGTTTGGATGCTTTTGTGGAGTTCAGTGAAGTGAATTTCACTCTCCTTTCTAGGACTTGCAATAAATAACACAACTACTGGGAACACTCTGGTTTCCTTACCCATGGCAAGCAGTATTTTTTCCTTCATTGTCGTTCTGGTGAAATGTTAGAATGAAATGTTTAAATTTTTTTATTAGACCTTTCATGTCTAATAAATGTTTGGCACCAGCATCATAACTTATCCCTTCCAGACCATATCAGAAAATAAACTGGATTAAAACCATTCCATACTGATAGAGGATTATCCTTAGTTTTCTTGAAGTCCACATTTAAATTTCAAGTTAATATTTTAGGATTTAAGAGCTTTTTTTTTTTTTCCCAGAGCCTACTGAGTTATAGATTTTTAGTAGCAAGGATAAGTAAGAAAACATTTATTCACTCTGACATTGGAGTGAATGCTCCAATGGCACTCCTCTTTCCAAAGGCTGACATTGGAGTCATTCCTTTTGAATTAAACAGGACTAGGGATGCTCAAAAACTCTGAAAAGGAGAGCAGATTGTACCTCTGCTGCTGCAGTCATGGATCTGCTTCTGTTGCTGATTTTTCAGCTGAAATAACAACTCTTTGTTTGAGAATTTCCATTGGTTGCTGCGGAAATAATGATGAGTCCTGGAAAAAAAAAAGGCAATTCTAGGTGGGGATATGGAAAAGAAAGAGAGAAATTCCCAGAATGACAAAGAGAAATTCCCAGAGTAACACAGGTCTTGTGTATAAATTTTTAATAATTTAAAAAAAAATATATAAAAAATGGGGGAAAAAACAAATAGAAGATTCTGGGCTAAAAAGCTTATTTTGGGTATCTGTGTGATAAAAAAGGAGACAAGATCTATCACAAAGGATTTACTTTTAGTATTCATAAGCACCTGAATAAAATAGACATTTCTGCCTGAGCTGCTCCCACGGGGCTCCTTGAGAAGGTCTGATCAATTCAGTCAATGAACAGTGAGATCCAATCCTCTCATCCTCAATTAGACATCCACTGTAGGTGACATAAGCCATGCTGAAAAACTGCCTGGGTTTGTCCACTGAGGGTCAGGGAAGCCCTAGGGGATGAAATTCCCACCCACATTTGCACCTCAGGCATCCAAGGAGAGGGGAGGAAAATCCCACCAGGGAAGAGAGCAGGGCCAGCCAATTAACACTTTATCAAACAGGGTTATCAGTGTCACCTTGTTGGAGCCCTGGCTGCTGAGAATTCCAGATTTCTGTGCTGCCAGGCACTGACCCCCAGGAGAACACTGCACTGACCTGAGGCCCTGGAGAAGCTTCCAGAATGGAATGGCAGAACTGGGATTGTGGGTGTGGAGTTGGGATAGAAGTGTGTGATATCACAGGGTGGGAAACTCAGAGTTTAAGGGTTTGGATATACAGAATATATATAAAGCCAGATGGAGGTTTTAGGGGGGAGGCTGCTCCTTCTTCTTCTTCTCCATGGGTTTGGGTGGTTTTGTGTCATTGGATAAAAAAGTCCCCATTGCAGCCACAGGTGGTTGGTTATTGAGTTAAAAGTAAAAATAATTTAAGTATCATTTCTTTTTTGGACAGTTTTTCCTTAGAAGACCTTGTAAAGATTGATATGAGGCCATTTTGTAGCTTGTGAGTGAAATGCTGTAGAACTCAGGCTCAGTAAGACTGTGATAGAGATAAGAATTAATAAACATCTGAGTCTGAACACGAAATATTGTCTCAAGTGCTTTAATCCCAACCCTGACCAGGCAGAAAAAAAAGATAAAAATGTGATACCACCTCTCCTCATGCCTCATGTTTCATGGAGTCCCAAAATGGTTTGGTTGGAAGGGACCTCCAGGATCATCCAGTTCCAACCCTGCCATGGGTGGGGACACTTTCCACTGGACCAGGCTCCAAGCCCTGGCAAAGGTTGCTGGAAAAATGACCAGAATATGACCCTATCATGAAATTACCTTATTTTGAGTGCTGCAACACACAGAAGTTGGCTCAAGGATGTAATTATTTCATTCCAAGAAATTTGGGCTTTTGAGTGATAAGCTCCAGATCAAACCTCAGCTGCTCAGGGAAGAGAAAGGAGGACTCTTCTCTCCCCTGACAGGACTGTCTCCTCCTCTCCTTCTTCTCTCCCTCAAAAAAAGATATTTTTGACCTTTTCTTCTTGAATCAGGCTTTGTGATTTATCTTTCTCGGATTTATATTCACATTTTACAAGCTTCTCCTCTGGAAAATTTGTCTTTCTTTAAAAAGCAAAATTAAAACAGTAATTTGGATGTAATATACATCAATTAGCAAATGCCTCTGCACTTTCCCAACTCTATATCAACCCAGCTGCCCTTTGCAGGATAAGGAGCTGGGAATTTTGAGGAAAACTTATTGATAACAGAGTTCCAGGAAAAAAGGTCAGGACCTCTTTGAACAATTGAAACTCTGCTACATTTGTCAGCATCAGATTTTCTTGCACTTTTGTCTGAAATATTTGATTGTGAGCATTCCAGCACGCACAAAGCTGATCAGACTGAGTAAAACTATGAACTATTTTCATCTTCCAGCAGAGAGTGTGTTCAGGGCTTTTTTTATCAACCATTTCTTTCACCATGGGGATTTATTTGATATGTATTAGCTGAATTCTTCTGAAGTTATTAGGTTTTTTCACAGAAACAATGAGCAATTTGTAAAAGTAATTCCCTGGTGTCCTTGGTCAAGCCTAAAGTGTTGTATCAGGAAGAAAAACCTGACACATTAACCTTTGTTGCCTTAAATGTTTGCAAAAAAAGAGAGGGTTTAATAAGCTGTGAAAGAACATATTTAATTAAAAAAAAAAAAAAACCAAAAAAAGAGCCAAGGCAACAAGAGACCACAAACTGCTAAAGGAAGAAGAAGAAATCAGGGCAGGCCAATTCCCAGAGTAAATTGGTGAGATTCCAGTAGAGTCAGTGGTGCTGGGTCAGATTAATCCGAGTTGTGGATCTGGACTGAAGAGGATAAGTGTGTGAGAGCACTGCTGAATCAAAGGCAGATGAAAACACTGCTGAACTGAACTAAGTATTCCCATTGCCCTCCAGAACAGAGAAGAAAATCAGGTCATGTTTCAGCTGTCTTTCCACAGCTTCCAAAATAATCATGGTTTACTCCTAATACTGCTGTAATTTAGCACTATGCACTGCTTTATTTACACACACAGCACCATTTTAATCCACATTTTCCTCTTCTTTCCATTCTCCCAAATTAAATTATAGCCTTGATGGCTCTGGGTAATGCACAATGAAAACACTCTCCTTGAGCTATGATTCTAAATCCCCAAATGGATTTGTATAAATAAACTGCTGAGGTATCATTCCTCTGTCATTTGATATATTAAAAATTAGGATGTGTTTTTCCCTCCATGCTGCTCTGAAGCAGGAAATAATTTTCATTTTCCTTTGCTGTACCACAATCAAAGTTTGTAGGCAGCAGTTTAGCTTAATCATACTTATGCAATTACTGTCAGAGCCTGACATTTTCCTTTCACCTTTACTATTCCCAGGAGATTAAGCTATCAACCCTTCAAGATCATTACAGTTGTTTACATGCAGGTGGCAAGAGGAGTCTCAAACAGCAGGAAATCTTTATCTCTGGCTATGGCATGAACCAAACTCTTTGTATTTTGGGGATTTTTTATTTAGTGGAATGGAATGGAAGCCATATCCACACCCAAGAAAAGGACTAAACAGGGAAGCACAAATATTTTTTGAGACACCAGTATAGGAATTCTAATGGAATGGCTGTTCCACAGCCATCCCAGGATGTGTGTTTCCAGGCTGAAATGATGGGAACCACCTGGATATCAGATAATCCTTTCCATTTTTCTTCTCTTCTTAAGCCAGCCTGCCAAGGTCGACGTGGTTGCTGCACTGAGAGGAAACTTTGCAGAAGTGTCAAGCAGCTGAGGAGGAAGAGGAGGAGGAGGAAGGAGCAGCAGGTGTGTCTGACAGGTTTTGATTCTCCACTCCATTTTGTTTTGTTTTTTTCCTTTTTTATGCCACTAAAACAGAACCTCCTGCAGGTGTTCCTGCCCCTGGGGAGGCTGCTCACAGCAGCTGCTCTCGGGCTGCCCAGCGCCGGGGCTGTGTGAGCTCTGAAATGTCAGGGCTGGAAAGCAGCAGCTGTTTCTGCAGGGCTCCTGTGGCTGAAAGGATTTGGCAGAGACTTAAAAAACCTGCCTGGCTTCTCAGCCATCCCCTCCCTTGACCTTTAGGAAGCAGCTCTTGCTCAGGTGAGATGTTCTTGCAGGTGCACACACTCTAGGCAGTCCCTGGACTTCCTCATGTTTACTGGCCTGTAAGTAGAGCCAAAGCATCAAAACAGAGACTGGTTTGGGTTGGAAGGGACCTCAAACACCACCCAGTTCCCACCCCCTGCCCTGGGCAAGGACATCTTCCCCTAGACCAGGTTGCTGGCCTGCAACTCTTCCATACAGCTCTGGACCCCTCCTCTCTCTCAGATGCCACAGCAAACTTTGCTTCCTGTCCCATTTTCACCTGCCCAGCAGCACCAGCACATAAAATGCAAGGCACAAACAAAGTCTTCATCATTTTTTAATTGATTTCCTAAGGGAAAGGAAGTTTCTGCAACCCTGCTGCATGTCTGCCAGTCCCCACTATTCATCAAATACCTTGGCCAGGTTCAATCATCATTAGACAAGGGGTGAATGCTTCAAGGATATTAAAGTCTGCTAAGGATGGTTAGGAAGAAAGAGGAGATGGGCAACAGCTGGTGTTGCAATTATAAGAATTGGATATTCAGGATTTTAATCATAATATTTGACACCAGAGAATCTTCAGAATGGAAAATAAACCAGATTTTGCAAGGCCTTCTGCTAACAAAGAACTTTATTCTTTTCTTTTTAAATCCCCTGGGCAACCAGCACAATCTGGTGAACATTTCTATGGTTAAACTTGTTGTTGTTTCTCATTTTGTATAAATAAAGTTATTCTTTTAATTGCTCTGTTCCCTCAAGTTGTCAAACCCACACCAAGATACTTTTCATTTGTCAGGATATTATATTCCTCATGTCATTAAACAGAAGCAGTTACTCAAAGCTTACAATGTTCACTCCTCCAGCACAGACACAGAAATCAGAATTACCTCAAAGGCTCTCCTAATTTCTCTAGCTATATAATCCTCCTTTTCTTTACAGTGTAGGGCTAAGTCTTCTATTATTGCTATGGAATATTTAAAACCCATTCAAAATGCTATCAAGGTTCTTTCCAAAGACATTTGGAATGAAAATCATTAAGAAAGCCATTTTCAGTAATTTCATGAACTCCATTTCTTCCCTGAATTTATATTTTAGTGTGAAAGGTAATAGTATGGTCATGTAAGTAAAAATTACCATAAATTTAATTAACTGCATTGCTTAACATAATAAAAACTCCTATCTGTTAAACAGAGGATTTCTTAATTTAAAAAAAAGATTGTATATTTTTTGAACTGCTCTTTCCAGTGACGAGAATGCAGCAAACATTTCACTTGGCTGAAGGAGGAAATTAAATGATGAAGGGATTGCTTTCCACATGTGACTCCTCAGGCCATCACAACCTGTGTGCAGCCTCAAGCAAAAGCACAACCAGACTTTAAGCATTTACTCAGTAGATTATCCTTCTTTTTGAACCAGAGTCATAAATTCTGCTCTGTGCTGCAGTTTTCAACCTCCTCCTGCAGCTGAACTTCAAGCACAAGTCAGAAATCCAAGTGGATAATTAGTGTCTTACTAAAGCTTTCATTAAGCAACCTTTTCATGTATCGAGGGTGGATGGGATTTCAAGATCTGATATTTCTCCCATGGAGATAAAGGGGGCTAATGGACAAAAATAATCCTTTCCAAGCACAAATGAATAGCTGGGCTGACTGGGATGCAGAATAAAGCAGTGCAGCAGCAGAAGGTTCACCATGTCACACGAGAGGGAGGCAGACACAGATAATTTTGCTCTAGCAGTATTTGCCATATTCAACAAATGAGATTCTTCAGCTTCTTTGCACAAGTGTTACTGATGCTCTGTGACTGCAAGCACTATAAATTTCAGGTTGCATTTCGCCCCTCGCTGTGCAACACCTTGCAAAAACTGAAGAATCCACTGTCAGTGTTGAACCAAAATGAGCCTCAAGGACATTCCCAGCAGAAGGCAGTTCATTTAAGGATCTTTAATTAATTAAAGACAGGAATCAGGAGCTGTCTGTCTTATAAGCTTCCAGGAGTGTTGTACTCTGAGTCTTGAAAGTCATGAATGCAAGAACTCTTGCAATGCTCAAGACATCAATCTTGGGGCTTAATTTTTTTAGGCTCTTTCTTCTTAAAAATCTTATGCAAAGAAATTCTAAATAATGTACTCATTTTCTGTTTAATTACTGCTTTTTTTGGCTTCTGGCTCTGTACAATAATATGGTGAAGAATTTGTCCTGGGGACCAAGAACTGTTTCATAAAGAGATTAAAAAGCATGGACAAAATTATCATGAGCAATGTGTTGAGTGGACTCAGTCCAGCTCCCAAAGGGCTCTAACACTGCATTAGGCAAAATATTTGTACAACTTATAAAGCTGTGAGCATGAATAAAATTACATGAACTCCCTTTGATCTTTCCTAAGGGCAAAGATAAAAGGATACTTGCAAAGGGATGTGAAATTTCACCTCTCTGTTTCCAATACCTTGTAAGTCACAGGTTGTGTCTCCATTTCTCATTCCAGTTGCTGAGCTCTTCATTTCCTGAGCACTCACTTGAAATAGGTTTTTCTCAAGATAACATTTTAACTTTTTAGATTAATTTGAAAGATTTTTATTAATTTTAGATTATTTTATTAATTATTTTTTATTAATTTAATTTTTAATATATTATTTTAGATTTTTTAGCTTAAAATTCAGCTCACAGGAAACAGTAGTTCCTCCTCCAAAGTAAAACAAACAAATATCAACCAGAATAATGATTCCATGGTTTGCCTGTTCAACTTCTTTAAGGTTGCTACTTTTTTTCATTTTCATGACTGTTAAGAGATTGGTCTGAAATTTAATTACATTGAAGAGCCAGTGAAAAAAGAAATATGAGGTGTAGTATTCTGTTTGTAGAGCAGACATGGCCACATTTTTAGATGTGGCACTTATAGACATGGGTTAGAGGTAGGGCTTGGCAGGGCAAGGTTAATGCCTGGCCTCAGTGATCCTGGAGGGTTTTTCCAACATTCATGACTCCAGGATTCAGTGATTCTATACCCAGGTAGGGATGGAGAAACAGGTAAAAATGTATTTTACATTTGCACTTTTATGTTGTGCTAATGGTTTTATTTTCTTAGCATACCAAAGAGACTGGCAGGAAAAATAGCTAATATTCTACTGGAGGTTGTAATGGTATTTATACATCACTCTATAACTATATGATAGTTATCTCCTAATCACCATCATCTCAAAATGCTTAATCACAATTATCCCCACAAGATGTCCAGAAGGTAAAACATGACTTTCCCATTGCTGGCAAATTGATACTGCCAGAACTGAGTAGTTTTATTCAAGTTGCACAAAGAGCAAAGTTCCTTTCCTGAGACCCTGTCTTGGTTTGAAAAGGCAGGTGTTGGCTAAGGAAGGCAGGAGCCACCCTTGAATTGGAAAATGTAAACCCCCACCTCCAAATTACTTTCATTTTGAAATTAAGGGGCTCTCAGGCAAAGATATGGGAATAGGAATAACAGCTCTTTATTAGGGAAAAAAATACAAATGCAGTAATAGAGAACAGCACTGCCAGAGTCAGACCATGCCCTGGCCCCTGTGTGTCAGGGTGGTGGCACAGTCCCATCCCAGGGGGGCTCAGGGTGGTGGCACAGTCCCATCCCAGGGGGGCTCAGGGTGGTGGCACAGTCCCATCCCAGGGGGGCTCAGGGTGGTGGCACAGTCCCATCCCAGGGGGGCTCAGGGTGGTGGCACAGTCCCATCCCAGGGGGGCTCAGGGTGGTGGCACAGTCCCATCCCAGGGTGGCTCAGGGTGGTGGCACAGTCCCATCCCAGGGGGGCTCAGGGTGGGGGCACAGTCCCATCCCAGGGGGGCTCAGGGTGGTGGCACAGTCCCATCCCAGGGGGGCTCAGGGTGGTGGCACAGTCCCATCCCAGGGGGGCTCAGCCCTCCTGCAGTGCCAGCTGTGCTTCTGCTGGAGCAGGGATCCTGCACAAGGGGGGAGTTTTCCTCTGCAGCTCCAGGGCTGCTGGAGATGGGCCTGCTCTCCCTCTGGGAATGCAGGGCAGCAGAAAGCTGCTCCTCTGGGAATGCAGTGGGCAAAGGCTGCTGGGCTGTTCCCAGGGCAGATTGGATCCAGGTAGGAATGCTTGGCTCCTCCCCTGGGCGGAGCATCTCCCCATGGGATGGTGGAATTTGATCAGCCCTGCAGGGACACTCCCTGGCCATGGACAGCAGAGATCTCCTGGAGGGAGGATTGGCTGTGGGAGACATAAAGAAAAACTGTCCCATGGACAGCAGAGAACTGTCCCAGCTCTGACAGATGGCAATAGAATACACACCCCAAACCATATCTTACAGCCCAGGACAGACCCCATAAAATAGAATCAATGGCTGAATTCATTTGATCTGGCACAATCTAATTTTATGCAGCAGCAACACTCTCACCTCCCGAGCAGCAGAGCTGGAGTGGGCTCTCCACACTGCACATTTTTAAGTGCCCTGTGTTCAGCCAGGTTATAAATTATCCCTTCACATCCTGAAGTAAAACTGGAGAGGTCCTTGCTATGAAAATACAAGAGCAGACAAAATGTAATGGGCATTTTGAGCAGAGATAACCTGTGCCTAGTTCCTGAAAATGAACAGCCAGGCTGCTGGCAATTATCTCTAATTACAGTTGCTACAAAAGAGTTTTCATAATGCAGTTTTGTGCAATGTGCAACCTTGAGATGAGATCCCAAGGCTGAAACATTTGTTCCCCTTTTCCATGAAGTGCATTTAAAAAAAATAATAATTAGGATCATTCAGGAGGAAAGATAAAACTCTGACATGGTCACTTAGAAAAGACATGACTTATTATTTGCCTCTCAAGAGGCCTGATCCTGTCTCAGTGATTTAATATGAACCATCTCATAAACATTTAAATACCAGAACTGAAAGAAAAGAGAGAGAAAAGTATCATTAAACCCATTTTCCAGATAAAGAATCTGCCACAAAAAGTTATTTGCATACATTCTGCTTCAAAGCTCAGAAACTTCTTGCCTAAGGGTAATTTTTAGGACTCAAATAACTTGGAATTTGTCAGAAAAGTTCTCTCAGAAAGATCACAAAAAAAATATATGAGCCTCAGTTATAGTTTTTCTGATCATTTTTTAGGTTTAGATTTTGCTTTGCCCCTGTTGCAGTGATTAAGTGTGAAGCAAAGAGATCAATACACCTTGATAAGATAGCAAGGAATAATCTTCCTTCAGTGCTAGGAACATAAATATTGGGCTGCTCTTGTCAAGCAGATCCTACTGCAAGACCTGTCCAGGTGTTTGCAGTTTTGTCCATGCATTCATCATTCCTTGCTTGCTCTGCTCTTTCCACCTGAGCTCTGTTGGAAAGCAGCTGGTTTTGAGCAAATTTTGGGACTGAAATTCTGCCTTTCCTTACACACTGCTGATAAGGGGCACCAGGGGAGCTGAGCTGAACATGAAAAATAAGCCCTTATTTGTGGACTGGGTAAAATGAATTCTTTGGAGCCTCTGTCCTCTCGTGCTCCTTATGCTGCCATGTGAAACCCTCAGTATTTACTGAATCATTTACCTGACCCACTGCATTCCCTGTGCTTAGAACCAGGATTGCTTTGAATACTCAGCTAAAAGTAATTACCAGGAACAACAAATATCAAGATTTTAATTGCACTCCATTTATCTCTTGGTTCTTAGAAATTATTTCAAATGTCTATTTCATTGACTGAAAGAGAAGGAGAAAAATTAAAATGCTATTTCTCTTTAAGTCTCCCATCTCAGGAATCTGTTTAAATACTTTCTGAATAATAAAAGTCACAAAAATCCCCTCTGGGGCAAAGAGCTTCAGCATATTGGTCTTGGACTTGAAAGGTCTGATTTTGTGGAGGGCTGGTTGTATTTCTTCCTTCAGAATTATGAGAAATTGGTGTCCCTTCTCACCTTCAATGATCAAAAGATTCTCTTGAGCCATTATGGTAATTAGTCTCGTAGACAGCACTGAATTAAAATGGAATATTTAATACTTGTTAATTGCCTGAGATCCACGGATGAAGGTACTTGGATGTGTTGTCCAGAGAAGCTGTGGCTGCCCCTGGATCCCTGGAAGTGTCCAAGGCCAGGTTGGACAGGGCTTGGAGCAACTTGGGACAGTGGGAGGTGTCCCTGCCCATGGCAGGAGGCTGGAATCAGATGATCTTTAAGGTTCCTTCCAACCCAAACCATTCCAGGTTTCTATAAGAGATATTTAAAATTAATTTCATTATTCCTAATGAGTACAAGGCTATACCAGTCAAGACAGAGCTGAAGGAGAACAGCTGGAGCAATGCTGCAAAATGTGGCCCAATAAATATGATCATTATTCAAATAGCCCCAGAGGACTGTGGTAGCACAGATGACAGAGCACTGGCTTTGCTTTGCTATCCATTGTCACATTTTCAAACTAATGAGCTCTAGGACATGTTTGGTCTGATCTGCAGCTCTAACACTGTGGGTAGCTTGAATCTAGAGAATTTCCTAGGTCTTATGGACAATAAAAAAGAATAAGAAACAATTAAAATAACCTTTTTTTTTTTAACATATCACTAATTATAGGTAACTCTGAGATTGCCCTCAGGGCCCAAACCAGAATATCTTTTGAAAAGGAAAGTCCTGTGGAACAGGAGGAGCTGTGTGCTTCATGCCTTGCCTCAGCAGCAGAGATGTTGCCCTAGAAACACAGCAAAGAGTAAGTTTGACAAGGCAGTCTCTGCTGTACAAGAAAAAAAATAATTAACTGTTTCCATGTGCTGCACTGGCCATGGCTGTAGATTTCAGGAATCTCCCACCCATCCCTGTTTGGGAAATTTAAAAAAGTTCCAGTGTGTGCTTTTCAGACACATCAGGGCTCAGTTCTGCAGAGGATGCCTGGTCTGTCACTGACACCATGGTTTGGCAGGAGGAACACCTGGTGTCCCCAAATTTTGAGCCAGTGGCTGTGGTGTCAGGGGATCAGATGCTGGTGGCTGGCATGGTGATATCTCTGTGCCAATTCTGCAGAAAAATCAGCTCTAAGCAGAAGTCTTGGAAGCTGTCCCTCATGGCAGCATCTCCTTGGAGCATCTGGTCCTTTTCAACCCTACAAATGGAGCTGGAGGAGATGCTGGTCAGACAGATCATGAATTTGGAATGAAACTTGGAGGCTCCAAAGGTGTGGAATGTGCATGTCTCCCTCCAAAGAGACTATTACAGAAGAAACTCTTCTTACTGAGAGAGAGACAGTTTGGCAATCTCCATTTTTATCAAAATAATAAAGGTAATTTTTCACATTCACTGCATTAACCAGGTTAACTGTGTGCTCACAGGGAGAAAACACAGCTGAGGTTGCCCAAACAGAGGACACAACCAGAACAGAGCTTTCCTAATGCAGTCATGGTCCTGGTTTCTGATGATGGGGATTCTTTTTTGTCCCCTCCTAAATTCTTTGGGCCTGACCAGGCTGTAGAACAGTAATGATGAAACTTTTGTGCTTCTCCACAGAACAAAGGCTCCCCTCTGAGAGCCTCTGAAGTTTCACCATGTCTCTGAGATCCATCCCCAAAACTTCAGTGGGAGACACATTTAAGGTTGTTCATTCAGGGCACTTCACACTTCATTCCAAGCCTAATTACTTCCATTCAAGTGGTATAAAAGATAAATTAATTTATTCCAGGAGCAGGCTATTTCCTGCCATATATTCCTCATCAGTATGGGCAGTTCTTGAAGCATTTCTAAACCCTTCTCCTCTGATCCAGCCTTCCTTTCATTCTCTCCCTCCCTTTTTTCCCTGCTTCAAGTCAATTTTATTTGATTTTTTTGCTCTGCTTGCCTTGAAAAAAATCTCTTTAAGGCTCTTTTTTGTTTAATGCTCTCTGCACAGTGACTGACAAGAAACTTTTCCTTTTATTATCTCCACTCCTACACTCTGGTGGCTCCCTCATTTTGCCACATTAGGTGGTCAAAGTGCCCTTTTAATTCCATATTGTGATGTTGCCAAAGATGAGATGTAGCTATTGCAAGGTGAGCCCTAAAAGGGCTCTGTTTCAGGGATGATCATTCCTGACTCCCTTTTAATTAATAAAAGGAGATAGGTAGGGTACCTAAAAGTCTGTTGGTGTCTTTGGTACACGGGTTAGCACGACCTGAAATATTTTCTGTTGGTGGTTATTTAACTGTGAGATGATTCTCTCATACTAAGTCAAATATTGAACAGTCGTGCAGGGTTATATCAGTCCTACCCCAGAATTATGACTGAGAATTGGTGGAATGTATCACCAGGAGATGAGCCCACGTCCTGTTCATGTCCTTCAGTGAAATTATTTTGTTTTAGTTTCTAGCTGCAGTACTGGGGGATAATAATTAAAAAAAAAGTATTAAAAAGTTAGTAAAGATTCATCTGTGTTACATTTTAAATAGAAATTCTGAAAGCACAAAATGTCTGTGGAATCACAGTGCTAGTGTTGATACAAGTACAATGAAAATAACTATGTTTCTATGATAACCAGTTATTGACAGGCATAGTTGTTATCTTATTTTGCAGGGAAAAAAAATAAAGACTAAACTTTTGCCATTAGAATTTTCTTGGATTCTTTGGTGCCCTGGTAGTTTCAAGACATAACCAAAGGGGAATTCTGTTTTCTTCTCTAAAAATGCATTTTCAGGCTGGAGACAGAGGAAGGTTATTTCACCTCTGAGTTGCAGAATTCAACCAATACTTTCAAATAATCACTTTTAATGTATAGAAGCACATGCCATCTTCCCTAAATGGCTGAAGAACACCACAAAGGCAAGGTCATGTCTGCCCTGTTTCTTTAGAACTTTGTCAGACACGATGCTGAGTTAGACAGAACTTCCATCTGAGCAGAGCAAACATTCCTACAGTGCCTCAAATAATCCTTTCAACACTGGTGTCAGTGACAAAAGGCCATGGGAGCCCTTTATTCATTTTATTGCATTCATGAAGTCAGGATGAGACATGAATTAGGATGAGATGTGCTGCTCAAAAACCCTGACAAAGCCTTTACTTGCATATTTTCTATAGATACAGATTTTTCACTCTTCTAAGGCCTTTACAGAAGAACAGTATTGCTAAGAGTTAACCCTTACAGAATTCACAGAATTCCCAGAATGACCAGGTTGGAAGAGACCTTCAAGATCATCAAGTCCAACCCATGCCCCAACACCTCAACTAAACCCTGGCACCCAGTGCCATATTACATAAAACTGCTGTATGGCACTGCTAAATATTACATACAATATAAGATAATTTAGGATATTTCACAGGGTTTTATGTTTGGTGAAGCAAAAATTCATCCCTGGTTAGTAAAAAAGTAGCAACCATACTTACCTTTCTCATTTCTCATGAGCCAACAGACAAAATCAAAAAAGGTCTGAAGTAAGACCGTGTTTGCCAGAGCTTTGAAATTTCACCAAAGACTTTTTTCAGCCAAAGAGATTAATTTGATTAATTTTGCTCTTGTCAAGGCTGGCATTTGGGCAGCTGAATTACCCTGATCAGGGTGTTGGTTTATTTACTTATACCAGCTTTTGTGGCTGGGATAGCTTAGACAGCCTCACAGAGGTGACTGATCCACCACGGATGGGGAAGATCCACATCCGCTTGAAATTCAAGTGAATTTCAGGATATGACAAACAGACACAAAAATGGAAACAAACAAATCAGACTGTGATGTCTAGTGAGTGCAGAGAGAATTGATACACACACTAATACGTGAATCTTTAATTAAATTTTGTTGGTTTTGTCTTTGGCTGAATCCCACCACACTTGTGCCTGTAGGGTCACGCAGGCAGATCCAAGCTCAACACCCTCAGCAGCTCCCAGAGCTGGATTTCCTCTGCAGGGAGAAACTCCCTGAACTCAGTGCCATGCATGGCAAATTAGGAGATCCTCCCAAAGAGCTCTGTGGGAATGTCACCATTTTCCCCAGCATTGCTAAGAGACATTCATCTGTTGTAGAGGTGGCTGTGTACAGTCACTGGGGTAAACAAAACAGCCCAAATAAACACAAAACCAGCCCCTGCCTTGCAGGAGAGAGGTAACATGGGCAGAATTGCAATCAGAGCAGCTGCAGTGGAGATCTCAACACAGAAAATCCAGCAATGCCACGGGGAGGGTGATGGAGCAAAGTTAATCCTATTATAAATTAGTTTGTGCTTCCTGCTCTGAATGCTCGGGCTGCCTTCTTTGTTTCTAGAAAACATGATTTGGGAGGCTTAGCCTGCACAAACAACTGAGTCAACAAGTCCTGTGCCTGCAGGAAAGAAAGTGGACAGGCCTTGTTTGTGCTGATTCATGGCTATTTATTCAAGGTTTAGAGGTATGGCCATAGATCACCAGGATTTAAATTATTCTCTGAAAGGATAAAACTTGAATTAATTGGTTAATTAAGTTCTTTAGCCACTGTCAGTGAATCATGGCTTAGTAGATTACTTATATGTAAAACACAAATCAGGACTGCAGGCTCCAGTCTAATCAGAAGAAAGGTCCTGCTGCCCATAGATCTTTCCTCACAGCTGTCATCTGCTTAAAAGATTCATTCAACAATCTAAATTGCAGAAAAAGCAAATAAACCCTAAAAATAAGTCCGGACTGTTTATCACATCTGGGATTGGATAGAGCCAAAACACAACTAAAGTGCAAAATCTGCATCCTATTTGTACTAATAATGTGGTTTTGTTTTTTTTTTTTTTTTTTTTTTAAGTTTATGTACTTGAGCTCTTTGATACAAGTGGCTGGCTTAAAAAAGAACCCAACTCCTTGTTTTACAGGAATCTTTGGGTGCTTGACATCACTGAAATTCTGAAACACTCAGACTAGAATTTGCCCATGGACTTTTATAAAATCTGAGCTATGAGCACTCTATTGATCACAGTGTGCTTTTGTTCACATACAGACTACCTGGCATAAAGACCCTAAAGCAGAGGATGTGAAATTCGGCTCATTTCTTGAGCATCCAATGTCTCAAAAATACTCCAGGGTTTCAGTTTGCTTTTCTTTTCAAAGTAGGCGCAAATCCTCCAGGGAAAAACACCTGGAAATTTATGTCAGTCACCTGCTTTAGTGCATCCCCTTCCAGTCCTGTGGAGTTTCGGAGGCACCTTTCAGACACAGCATGCAGGATAACGTGAAGCAGAATTAGATATTGAGCTGAGGAGCAGCAGTGGGAAAATGGTGGTGCCCTGATCAACTGCATCACCTCCTCTGTTTGGACTTTGCCTCTCCTAAAAGGGTGTTTATTAATTTTGAGATGGTGTCCTGGGTTGCAAGATGTGGCTGGGACTGTGTGTTCTATCACCATCTGTCAGAGCTGGGGCAGTTCTCTGCTGTTCATGGGCAGTTTTCTTTATCTCTCCCACAGCCCATCCTCCCTCCAGGAGATCTCTGCTGTCCATGGCCACTGAGTGTCCCTGCAGGGCTGATCAAATTCCAGCATCCCATGGGGAGATGCTCCGCCCAGGGGAGGAGCCAAGCATTCCTACCTGGATCCAATCTGCCCTGGGAACAGCCCAGCAGCCTTTGCCCACTGCATTCCCAGAGGAGCAGCTTTCTGCTGCCCTGCATTCCCAGAGGGAGAGCAGGCCCATCTCCAGCAGCCCTGGAGCTGCAGAGGAAAACTCCCCCCTTGTGCAGGACCCCTGCTCCAGCAGAAGCACAGCTGGCACTGCAGGAGGGCTGAGCCCCCCTGGGATGGGACTGTGCCACCAGCCTGAGCCCCCTGGGATGGGACTGTGCCACCACCCTGAGCCCCCCTGGGATGGGACTGTGCCACCACCCTGACACACAGAGGCCAGGGCATGCTCTGACTCTGGCAGTGGGATTTTTTGTACTATTGCATTTGTATTTTCCCTAGTAAAGAACTGTTATTCCTATTCCCATTTCTTTTCCTAAGAGTCCCTTAATTAAAAAATTGTAATAATTCAGAGGGAGGGGCTTTACATTTTCCATTTCAAGGGAGGCTCCTGCCTTCCTTAGCAGACACCTGTCTGTTCAAACCAAGACAGATGGTTTCTCCTCCTCAGGTGGTTACTAGGGAAGCTGGTGCTTGGTCTCTGTGCTCTTTATATGAGTGGAAAAGCCCTTTAGAGAGGAGTTTTTGGATGGTTCAAAGGGCAAAGAGTTGGTCATTCCATGTCCCTGGACAGTGTCACAGGTGTTCCTGTGCTATGGCTGGAAGCTCACACACCACACACCCCATAAAAATGGGAAGGGATTGGTTCTGAGATCCCTTTAGTCAGCCTCAGTACCAATAAATACACATCACATGTTTTGTTTTGGTTTTTTTCCAAGTAAACCAAGCTAATTTGTCATAGATTAAAAACCATGTGCTCCACGCATGTCTGAAAATTCTATTCTTTCACAAAGTTGAGAATGTTTTCTTTTAATAAAAGGTCCTTGCTGCTCAGCACCTAATTAATAAGGTAGTTCTACATTAGGTGAATATTAAATAATTGTTAAATGACATCTTCAGGCATGATAAGCGAGTAAGAGCCTAATCTACAAGTTATATAATTATCTTAAAATTATATATGCAGCAATATGGAATTAAAACTATTCTTACAATTTAAAAATAGGAATTCAAACATGAGAACCACAGCTATCCTTAGAAATGATTCACCATTAACCTGTTCCATATAATCATTTCTACAGGTGCTTAAATGAATTTAGGTGAATGCTGAAACCCTGAAGGAGAAAAGGAAGAATTTCTGAGTCTTGAAATAAATTGTTTTGGGGAAAACTCCCTCAGGTCAGAGTTTAAAGGCTTAAATAAATCCCTGAATGAAGTGAACTGTAGATATTACACCTCTAATGTCTTGGGGTGCATTCTACACCCATCAGAAAGAGAACAGAGTCATAGAATGGTTTAGGATAGAAAGGAACTTTGAGATCACCCCATTCCAACCCTTAAAAGTGTTGTCTGCAATTGTACAACACACTGGGATAAACAATTCAGGAGAGGATTAGTTAAAAAAAATCCTAGTAGCATGAATTAATTCAGACAGGAATTTCTGCATCACAAACTTCAGATCTGAAAGGAAAAACATTTCAAATACGTACAAGGACCTGTCAGAACAAGTTCTGGCATTAACTCTGCCAAAATATCTGTTATGTCATTTGCATCATGTTCTAGATGTGATTCATTAGTTTTATTGTCATCTGCATCAGGTTTTCATGCCCCAGTGCTGTACCAGCTTGGAACAATTGGAGAAGATCAGGCAGGGACCCAAAGGAAGCAGTGGATGTGAGCATATTTTTATCCACACTCTATAAAACTGGCATCAAAATAATTGACTTTTTACAAAGTGTGAAATATGTCAGATCCAGCTGATTCCTCTTTCATGGAAGGGCTCAAGGCCAGGTTGGATGGGGCTTTGAGTGGAAGGTGTCCCTGCCCATGGCAGGGCTTGGAACTGGATGATCTTTAAAGTCCCTTCCAAACAAAACTATTTTGGGATTCTGATTTATGCAGCAAGGAGATTTACCAGAGATGGCTGAAATTGTCAGGGACTTCTGGAGAATGTCCAGATCACCCCATCTCTTCAGAGAAATGTTGTCCAGGATTTTTTCCGGTTGGATTATGAATATCTCCAGGGATGGTGTTGTAGTTGAGACGGAGACAATACAAAGCAACACACTCCATTTTTAGGAGGTTTTAAAACTGGTTTTATTCTACCATGCATGCTTTTTATACATTCTTAAAAAACTCCTAGGTTGGCACTTTACTCATTGGTCACCAGAGACAAAGTGCTCATTGGAACAGGCAGTTGCAGGTTTCTCTTGTTTATCCTTCTTTCTTTCCTGGTTTCTATGTCAATGACCTTGGTAGAAAATTCTTTCAGGGGTGAGCATGGATCCTCTGATCCAGCCTCTCTCTGGCTCACAGAAGTTGCTGTAAAACCTCTTGAACAGGATGGATGCTCCACAGCCTCTTTGGACAAACTGTGACTGATCTCTCTGACAGTAAATGTGCTTTGGAAAAAAAGTTCAGATGGGATTTCCTCTTCTTGCAGGTGGCAGGTTCTTTCTCTTGGTGTTGTTTAGAGTACCCTGGCTATGTCTTCTTTCTTCCCTCAACAAGATATTTCTCTCCATTGATAAGATGGGGATAAATTCCCTTCTGTTCTTCGTGTTGGCCCAGCTCTGTGGGACTGAGGTTTTAAACACCTTTGTGGAGCTGCAGCAGACTCAGTCGAGGCTGTCCATGCCTGGTTTGCACCTCTAGGCCAGCACAGGGCACAGAGCCCAGGAACATCCCAGTGGGGATGAGCAGGGGGAAGGATCCCCTCTGTCCACCTGCTGCTGGTGCCATTCATAATGCAGCCCCAGGGGCTTGTAATTTGCTTTGCTCTGAGGACACTCTGCTCTTTCATGGCCACCTGGGGCCCCTCAGGGCTTCTCTGCAAAGCTGTTTGCCAGCCCACTGCACTGGTTCCTTCTTCCCCAGGCAAAAGATCAACATTTCCCTTCAGTGACTTTCATGAGAATCCTCTCTGCCCATTTTCCCTGACCAGCAGGGTTCTCTGAATGGCAAAACAACAGCTCCCCCTGGATTTTTATTGTCTCCAAACTTGCAGATGTCCCAGTCATTTATAAGACTAATAAAAATACAACATGGTATCCATCCCAAAATCAACACCTGTGGTACTGCACTCCTGACTTGCCTCCTGCCCCACTTCCTGCTGCTGATCACATCCCTTTGATCTCACTATTTCAGCCCATTTTCAGTCAACCTCACTGTATATTTATATTCCATGTTCATATGGTCATAGTCCATCCATCTTTGCTCCCTGATTTGCTCCTGGATCTGATCAGCTACCCCAAAAGGTTGTATATCATAGAATAATAGAATCATAGAATGGTTTGGCTTAGAAAGGATCTTAGAGCTCATCCAGTTCCAACCCTCCTGCCATGGGCAGGGACACCTTCCACTATTCCAGGTTACTCCAAGCCCCTTCCAACCTGATCTTGGACACTTCCAGGGATGGGGCAACTTCTGAAAGCTTCTCTGAGCTTCTCTGGATCAGTGTATGTAAAGAATATATGTTAAACCAGCCTTTGCAGAGCTGAGAATGTACACAGTGAGGCAGAGGCAGGAATACACAGGCTCCTGTTGAGCATTTCCAGTGCTGTAGTGAGCTGTGACTTGCTCTGAGTCAGTCTGCCAGTCACAGGGGTGCAGCTGATGCTCGGACTCATCCCAGTTAATTTTAGCTGCCAACAAGTTTGCTGTCTGTTCTGAGCCAGCCTTTTAGTCTGACTCTGTTGTCAACACACAGAGACAAGTAACCCCAGAGGGCAATTCATCCAACCTCTCTGCATCAGCTCCAGAGGGATACAATGAAGGGCTTGGATTAGATGCCTAATTATTAGATGGTGAAGGTTAGGGAAGATGAAACCCATCAGAAAAAAAATAAAAGAAACAAAAAAAAAACAGGTTGTAGGAAATGTTTTGCAGGCTCCCTGCCAGCTAAGGACTCCTCTCTGCAGTGACATCTGGCCCTGTTCCAGCTCCTTTCCTCTTCCAAGCAATGTGCAAAGAAGGAAGCAGAAGAAGGGAACAACTTGACTTCAATATTCCTGGAGCAGTGTTTTTATTCTTCCTGTCCCTGGGATGAGCTGAGAAGGAAGAACTTTTCAGCGTGGAAGGGAGTGAATAAAGTGGGGTCAGTGTGCCCAGGTTTGTTTGTTCTTCCCTGTGCTGCTGTTTTCTGCTGTGAGCCTGTTCTGTTTGTTTCTTGCACGGGGACAGATTGCATTCCCCTGCTCAATACCAACAAGGCACTTGTGGTGCTGGAATTGGGCAGGGAGGATATTCAGAGAGCCAAGGGAATGTGGGTCCAAAGAGAGACAAACAGGCTGACTTAGGGCTAAACAAAGCCTCAACCTCCTTGCTGTGCTAGCACACATCTAAGCCAAGCACTGAGCCATTGGGATTGATATCTGGGTTATGGACCATATCACAGTTATTGTCTCAGCAGATTCTTCCCTTCAGCTTTTGCTTCACTCCCCAAAATAAAGGCTTCTACTTTTCATTCCCAGATCCACAACCATTCCTTATGATGTCCAAAGTGAATAAGGGATCCAGTTTCATTTCCAGCAGAGTAACTTAGCCTTGGTATGATGCATTTATCTAATTTTTTTTGTTTCATTTTAACAATAATAATACAAAGATCACCTCCTACAGCAGCTGCAGTTTGTGAGGCATTATAGGGAAATTTAGCTAGGGTATGAAAAAATGGAATAGACTGGGGAAGAAACACTTGATGTGCTAATCATGCCCTGAAGATATGTCAGATATGTCACTAGACGTCAATCAATCCTGTGTTGTGTTGCCCACAGTAGGACCAGTCTTCACACAAACAGGGAAAATGTCTGGAAACGAAAACACAAAAAAACCCCCAAAACAAAACAAAAACAAAACAACAAACAAAAACCCCAAACCAAACAAACCAAAAAACCCCACAAAAAACAATAAAACCCCCCCCAAAAAACCAAAACAAACAGACAAACCAAAAAACTCAGAGGTTAAGGCAGGGATGAAGCCACAAAGAAAGAGATCAAAAAAGACATCCCTGGAGCTCCTCTAAAAGGGAGATCTCTGAGTTCTGGTTCTCCCTCCCTGGTGAAGGTCCCCTTACTGGCCTCCCTGAACACATTGCAGCAAATGGGTGACTTCTGGAGTAATTTTGGTATTTTTCCTGCTGGATGTAAAGCTCTTCTCCAAACACTGGCTTCTAGGAGTCATTCCCAAATCGTGTGCAGCACGTCTCAGCCATAACTTGGGTGGTCTTTTAAAAGCCCACATCCCACAGAGCCTGCAGCCAGATTGAAAATCCTGACATAATGCTGCTTTAGATTACAACCCCTCTTTAGCTGTATCACATATCAAACATTTATAAGCATGTTTACCATGCTAATTTCTTTACAAGGCAAACTTATCTTTCCCAACTATCAAGAGGTTTCCCCAGAGGAATTTTTGTTTAGCTGACAATGAGAAAAGCACTGTCATCGAAGAGAAAAGCAAACACACCAAGCCCTTTTCATTGGGATTATATAAACACATTCCCAAAGAAGATGTACAAGGAGAGAGAAGCCTCTTCACTTAGAGTGTGTTAACCCATGGCTTGAAGAGCACTTAAATGGTATTGAGTTCTCTACATCTCCACACAGCTGAGAAAAATCCCACCCTGGAAATCACTGGTGATGCTGAGCAGTCCTTTCCTGCGAATAAACGCACTGCAGATACCTGAGATAGGGACATCTACCTTCAGTCAGCTGAATCTCACTCGAGTGGCCCCAAAAAGCAGTGAACAAACTGGATCTTCAGCAATGAGCACTGGCACAGGCACCTGGAGAAGGCTTTTGGCAGACATGGTAGGAAGCTCACGGCTCAGAATAGCATGGATGGTGGACATGTGAAGAGTGGATGTGCTCTCACTACACTGAAAAATAAAATCAACCTTCTACAGTCTCAAAAACCTGCTGAGGGTAGCTGGATCCCTAAGTCTTATGCCATACCTTGCCCTAGATTTGCACATCCTTTGGGTATGGTTACCAGGTTTAAGGGCAGGTAAGTATTTAGTTGGATGTCAGGTGGATAATCCTTCCAGCCAGAGCCTTCATTTATTTGGAGATGTCTCAGGTTTAGCAGGGTGTGTGTTCAATTATCATGTCAGAAGTAGGGCTGCTCTCTCCTGTTCACTGGGCAGTTTTTCTTTATCTCTCCCACAGCCCATCCCCCCTCCAGGAGATCTCTGCTGTTCATGGCCACTGAGTGTCCCTACAGGGCTGATCAAATTCCAGCATCCCATGGGGAGATGCTCTGCCCAGGGGAGGAGCCAAGCATTCCTACCTGGATCCAATCTGCCCTGGGAACAGCCCAGCAGCCTTTGCCCACTGCATTCCCAGAGGAGCAGCTTTCTCCTGCCCTGCATTCCCAGAGGGAGAGCAGGCCCATCTCCAGCAGCCCTGGAGCTGCAGAGGAAAACTCCCCCCTTGTGCAGGATCCCTGCTCCAGCAGAAGCACAGCTGGCACTGCAGGAGGGCTGAGCCCCCCTGGGATGGGACTGTGCCACCACCCTGAGCCCCCCTGGGATGGGACTGTGCCACCACCCTGAGCCCCCCTGGGATGGGACTGTGCCACCACCCTGACACACAGGGAGTAAGGGCATGGTCTGACTCTGACAGTGGTTTGTTTTCTTGTTTGTTTGTTTGTACTATTGCATTTGTATTTTAATTTTCCTAGTAAAGAACTGTTATTCCTATTCCCATATCTTTGCCTGAGAGCACCTAATTTCAAAATTATAATAATTTGGAGGGAGGAGGTTTACATTCTCTATTTCAAGGGACACTCCTGCCTTCCTTAGCAGACACCTGTCTTTTCAAACCAAGACAGGAGAGCATCTTCACCTTCCCATTTGTGTCACCAACAAGTGTCTACTGACTGAGAAACACAGGGAGTGTGTGCCCTGCTCATTCCCCTGCCTGATTGTACAACCAGCCCACACTTGCCTGTGTTAGTACTCAACTCATCTCTCTGATGAGTACAGCTATTAATAGGACTCAGGAATCATATTTAAAGCAGACAAATCAGCATCTTCAGCAGCCTGATATGTTGGCACAGCAACAGCATTATGAGAAAGCTATTGATTCAGAGTACCTTTGAAAATAAATGTTTTGCAACTGTTTATTTTTTTTACGATTTTTACATTTCTTTTTCTTGCCTTGATTTAAAATTTTATGTAATTATTAAATTTATAAATATGTTGATGCATTTTTCATTTTGAATATTGAACACGTGCTCCTTGCTATGAATAAACAATGAAGAAACAAAGTACTGAGCACCATTACAGGAAGAGAAATGCTGAGAGCATCATTAGGGCTTGTGGGTCCTATTCCATGTTCTGCACACAAGGAAATTGGTCAGATCTACTTCTTCCCCTACTGTGGTGTTCCCAAAATAAATTGTGAGACACAGCTGTGATCTGCAGAAGGAATAGATAGAATTATGATCAGTAGATAAAAATTATGATCACCATCCCTTTTGTTGGTAAAGGGAATGAACAAAAGACGTGTATCTCCACTGCTTAACAAGGGGTTTTAAGCAAAAAGGTATTAATCCACATGTTTTTCCTAAGGATTTAGACATGACAAGCTAGGAAAAATAATAGCAAAGCTGGTTTAATAATTTTTATTGAATAGTCACTACAGACTTCATTTTTAGCCACTGGAATAATTATTACTAGAGCTGATTGGGCTGATTTGTCCAAAGTCACCTGTTTTACAGTAAGAGAAACTGCCTCCTCCTCAAAAAAAATCTATACTTCTGTCTCTAAAGTGAACTTAAAAACTGACATTAAACTTTCAAGTTCCTAAATTTGGGATAAATTGATTCCACCCTACATGTCCCATAGTCAGACACTGAGCCCAAGAGTTGTGGGAACTTCTGGACAGCTCCCAAGAGAAGGAAGAACACAGTAGGTGTGGTGACACAGCACTGAGTTCTCAGTTAACAAAATAATTGACTTTCTGCCCCCACAGCCAGGCAGGAGGTCATAAGTCAGTGCCTAGAAAGCCATTGATTGATTCAGCCCAACATCCCCAGGCACCTTGTAGGGGCAGAAGTGAACACAACAGCAGGGGGAAGCACTGGGTTATAAGGCCAAGTTCAAGATTTTGGCTTGCACAGGTGGATTGGGTTTGGATTTTGGATGAACTTGGTTCACCTCTCTGTTGGTTTGACTCATCAGCCTGGTGGTTGTGTCTCGAGGTAAAAGTAGATATGGTGGTGATGACACCAGAGATCTGAAGCTGCCCACATTAACTGGGAATAAATAAGTCCTGCCTACTGCCATGACAAGTTCTTTGGGAGAAGCAGAGAACAGGGAAATCTTAATTCTGCTTTAAGCAGGACATCAGCCCAAAAAAAAACCCCAAAACCAGGCAAAACCCAAAAAAAAAACCCACCAGCTGATTTCTACCAGATATATCTCTCTTCTTGGACTGCCTTTTAAAAAATTTTTCATATTTTTCATCCCAGTCCCAGAATCAGGCTCAGTCTTATCCCCCCTATCTGGCAAACAAATTCAGATTTATCTCCTAGTGCTGAACACTTGTGTCAGTAATGGAAAAATGTTTCTAGAAGATCTTAAACCACCTTTGGTCTGATCTACTGAAAGCAAGTATGAGCAGGTTTGGTTATGTCTTTCTTTGTCACACAACCAAGAAAGGAATGGAAAGTCAAAGAAGGAAGAGGGGCTGAGTCTGATTCCTGTACCAGTTGTTCAAGTATGAACATAAACAAAAGAAATTATGGTGATTGTTCCTTCCAGCTGAGGAAGAAAAGGTTCAAAAAAACAATGTCTAGGTTTAGTGCTTAGAGCAGAGCTTCTGAGACTTGCCAAGGAATCTCTGCAGTCCTGACAAGGACTGGCAGTGCAGCACCCCTGCCCTTCACAAAAAGGCAACTTTCAAAATCAACATTCTGGATCCTCAGCTTGGTTTGTTCAGTCTGGAGAGGAAAAGGCTCTGGGGGGACCTAAGAGCCCCTTCCAGGGCCTGAAGGGGCTCAAAGAGAGCTGGAGGGCACTTGGGACAAGCGTCTGGAGTGACAGGACAAGGGGGTCCTTCAAACTGAAGGAGGGCAGGGGTAGATGGGATACTGGGAAGAAATTCTTCCCTGGGAGGGTGCTGAGGCCCTGGCACAGGGTGCCCAGAGAATCTGTGCCTGCCCTGGATCCCTGGAAGTGTCCAGGGGCAGGTTGGACAGGGCTTGGAGCAAGCTGGGATGGTGGAAGCTGTCCCTGCACGTGGCAGAGTTTGTAACTAGGTGACCTTTGAGGTGCCTTCCAACCCAAGTCATTCCATGATTTTGGTATGCTTTGAAGAAAAAACCAGTAATTTTTGGACCTGAAAGTAATTTCCTACAACAAAAAACCCAAAAGCATTCTCTTCCATTTTTTTGGAAGGATGTAGCATAAAGGCATTTTGATGTAGCACTTCTGCATGAATCCCATTACCTTCCTGGCAAACACAATGTGTAGTCATGAAACATAATCAAAGAAAATATCTTTATGTTTGCATTTTCCCATCAACTGCAATGATAGAGGAAAATTCTTTAATTACTGCTCCTCTGTGTGGTTCTTTTCAGATCACACATTCTCCTTAAATGAAAGAGAGCAAGGAAATAGATAATACTAAAGGAAGGATAACTTCTAAATTGTATTTTGGAGTGGGGATTATTGTGGTGTTACCACAAGCTCTTTTTTGCCAAGGAAACTGTGCTTCAAGGGAACAGCTACCTCTGCCTCAAGATCAGTTAAAGCATTCAGCTGCAGCCCACAGGAACTTAAGAAAAGATGTTTTTTCTCTCCCATTCCCATTTTTACTGGTTTTCCAGTTGGCAGCTGAAATCTCTAAATAGCTGGGGAGATGATTAGTCTGAAGGATGAGCCTGAAAGATTCACAAATGAAATAATTGCCCCACATCTGTGCAGAGCTCTGCAACAAAACTTCTAACACCAGCACTGGGCACAGAAGGGGCTGTATCCAAGATAAGATCAAGACTTGTTTTACATCATTGTTTCTATCATAATGAAGCTGTTGACACTGCATGGCTACTGTTTTTAAGGGTCTCATCTGTGGGAAATGGATTTATAGAACATTTTTAAAGTTTGGAGGTTTACATACTGTGTATTTGTATGTAAATTCTGAGATAAGAAATGTTGACTTAGAAATGTTATGGAATAATTCTAGAGAGAGAAATTGAATTTCAAACAAGTTTTAGAGGACAGCTTTGTAAATAAATTAAATATTTTAGAGAAATAGAACTAGAGAAAATAGAGAAAATGAAAAATGTATTGTAGTAGGACCAACAAGGGGTAATTTTAGATGATGGCTTTAAGACATTTTCTGCATGGTGATAGGCCATTAAATGCTTATAATGTATTGTAATTAGGAAATAGTTGGCTTCTGATTGTGATGGCATCAATTATGACATCCTTATTGTCTCACCCTTCACATAAGACTAAAAATAGAATCAAAGTTTTTCAAAACACCTCTCAGTTGCCCCACCTCTGGCTCAGAAAAGGGTATAATCTGACAAATTTTGTTAAAAATGTTAATAAGCATAATTAGCTGTTTCCCCTGTGAGTGCAGAAGTAAAAACTGCACCTGAAAAAGTATTAAATGACACATGAATTTTTTTAAATTTTCTAAAAAATTGGTTTTTGGTAATATCTGTTTGCTATAGTTGTATAGGGTCTCATCCAAAAAACAACATCTTCTAAAAAGCCCAGGACCTGGCTCTGCCTTCACCTACCAACCTGATTTTTTTTTTTTTTCTTTCATGTGTGTTTGTAGAAATTCAGCTGCAGGCAGCAATTTGCTTCCACAACTTGGAAAATCCCATCTCTCCATGAACTGTTCATACACCGTCCTGCCTTTCCAATAATGTTGTTGCTGGCCTTGCCCAGACAACTGAGTCAGAAGAAATTTGCTGTTGGTTTTCAGCACGCTGCCTCTGGTTGTATTGATTTCTCTCCTGTGGTTTGTGAGTTGTTCTCCTTTTCCCTGGTTCCCAGGATTGCCTCGCTGCAGGAAGCAAGGCTCTCTTGCAAAGGCCTCTCTGTGCTGCTGTGGAATGCCTCCACTTGGCATTGGCTTTTCAAAAGCTTTTCTCTCTGCTTTCTGAAGACCCACAACAGGTTTTAGTTTCAATTGCCCAGTCACAGAGTTTTCTCACAGAAGAAAAAAGGAAAAAAAGGAAAAAAATAAAAGGTGATTTCCCAGCACTGAAATCACCTTGCTTGAAAAGCTGCTAAAAACCCAAGTGTGCACTGAAGTGTATTTATTGTCTGCTTTATAAATGAAGACAGAAAAGTTCTGGTGCTGTGAGATGAGGTGATTTTCATCAAACTCAGAATCATTCAGAATTGCCTTCCGATGTTATTAAATTCCTCTATGAATTATTAAATTCCACCATCCCTCCATGTGGTCTTGCCTCAGTGAGATTTGATAGGTTTCTCACATCTAAATTCAACACAAAAATCACAGCTCAACCACAACAGAAATATCACATTGCAACATGTGAAAATCTCTATCAGTACACTGCTTTTCTTCTCTCATTCCCTCCACAATCAGCACTCTTTCTTTATACATTGCCTGAAGCAAAATTTATGGGTCTCCCATTGCTGTAATGGATCTTTGTGTTCATCTAAAGCTGGGTTCACTCCCCATTATTTTAACCTTTTAAAAGTCTAGTTTGAGCTCATGCTCTGTATTTGTTTTGTTACAAAAAACCTCTTGAGCATGTAGCAGATACTTAAATAAAATTGGGAATTACTGAATATCAAGCAAATATCTCAGCCAGAGCAAAGAAGGAAGATCACCTGTAGCAGACAAATGGGATGTTCCTCACAAAGAACATGCAAATACACCTGAAAAACACGATTTCTCATTCTCCCACACCAGGAAGTACAAAAATCATTTTAAGACCAGCAAAGATTGTTATCAAGACATATTCTCCCTCCAAGTCAAATTGGTTTCTATTTCCATTTACATTACACAGGAAGAGTAAGGACTTCCAGCAGCAAGGGTCATTTGGAGATCCTCAAGTAAAAAATATCATTTAAGTCTTGATTTGGAATGGAATAAATTCAAGGCAGAGGAACAACAAATCTGGAAGATTAAGGGGAAAAAATCACAAGGAAAATGAAAAACAAAATTAAATAAGAAAGAGAATGATAATTTTTTTTCAGTTCCTGAAGTCCTCTGCTTGCTGCTTGACAGTCCAAGAGACAAAGGAAAGAATGAACTCTTACAACTAAATGGAACCCCACACAGCCAAGGCAGAATTGTGGTTCTGTGAAAAATTCCCAAGAGTTCCAATGCCATTAGACATATGAACAGATTAATAGAAGCTTAGGGAAAAATGGAGTGCAATCTTGTTAATTAGTCAAAGAGATACCCATCATTATGATCTCATTTGTTCATGCTCTGAGTCACCACCAAAATCATGGTTGCTCACACAGGCAACTTTTGGCTCATCCATCACCAGTTAAAGCCTAATTCACAATTTCCCCAAGTAGATGCATCCTAAATCACTCCTGAAGTCCCTCCTGACAGATTGCTGCCATACAAAACCAACACACAGCCTTAATCTTCCATTTGCTGTCTGGGAAGACGACAAATATTTACAGAAAACTCTCATATCCTGCCACGTGTGGAGGGGTCAGCAGTATCAGGCTCAGCTCAAGACTCAGCAGTGACACAAAACCAGGGCAGGCAGAGACACTCCTCTGTTAAAAAGTAAGGGGTTATTTCAGATTCTTGAAGCAGAACAAACAATTTCATAGAATTATGGGGTCATAGAATGGTTTGGGTTGGAAGGGACCCTAAAGATCATCCAGTTCCACCTCCCTGCCATGGGCAGGGACACCTTCCACTATCACAAGTTGCTCCAAGCCCCATTCAGCCTGGCCTTGGACATTTTCAGGGATCCAGGGGCAGCCACAGCTTCTCTGGGCACCCTGTGCCAGGGCCTCACACCCCTCACAGGAAACAATTTCTTCCCAATATCCAATCTAAACTTGCCCTCTCTCAGTTTAAAGCCTGAGCATGGCCCTTTTCCATTAGAAGGAGGAGTCAATGTATGTCCTGTGCCTGCAGGTTCCTCCTGTGGGACTTCAGAGCCATTATTTATTTAAAATGAGACACACAATCAAACAAAATAGACAAGAAGACAAAGAGAAAACACAGATTTCACTCCATATTCAGAAAATATTTGAGCTTGGCAGAGTTTCCTGCTCCAACCTACTCCAACCACTCTGCTCAAGCAGGATTAGCTACAGCAGCTGTTCCAGGACAGTGTCCAGGAAGGTTTTAAATGTCTCCAAGGATGGGGACTCCAGAACCACTCTGGGAAACCTGTTACAGTCTTAGACCACCCACACAGTAAGGAATCTTTTCTTGCATGTAAAAGCCATTTCCAGTATTTCTTTTTGTGCCCGTTACCTTTTGTCCTGTCACTGAACACCCTTGGGAAGAGCCTGGCTCCACCTTCTTCCCTTCCTCCCAACAGGAGAAGTAAGTACACATGCAATCTGAAAGGTAATTTCAGAACAAACATGAGAACATATTGCATCAACATTTCTACTTCAAGGGGTTGATTGAGTACACAGGGCTGCAAACAGACACTGCCAGCATGGGAATTCAAATTCACAGAGTAATACATTAATATGATGTTTAAACATAATATTTTATTTATATCCACACAACCAATATAAATGGTAACAAGCCCTGAATTTGTTGCAAGCCCTCACTCACCACATTGGCTGTTTTTAGCTTTGTGTTTCTCACTAATAAACAGAACAAATGGCAAAGCTCACCAGAAAAACACACAGAAGCTTTAGAGCTTAATTGGCTTCTACATTTGGGTCAGCAAATGTTCCTGCTACAAAGCCAGTGAGGGATTCTTGCAACCTATTCAGGTTTCTCACCAGCACAACAGCAGCTAAAAAGATAGGCAACCATGGCTACCGTCATGGGATCAGCAAACTTCTTTTCACAGCTGTAAATATTTGTAGTGGAGCCAATTAGAGGCAGTGTGGTTTTGTCAGCATTGCCTAGGAAACATCAATAGCTGCTCCAAAGAATCCCCCACCTCTCCTGATCCTGCTGGAGTTTATTGAACAGGGCAGTAGCTGATGGTGCCTCCTCCACGTGCTGAGCTAGATCTAGGTGAGAAACCATCTCTGGCAAAGAATAAAGCTGCTCCTGGAGGCACTGAGCTCCTCAGCTGTCTGGTGGGACCATGTAAGCAGCAGGGAGGCCGCTGGGGGAGATCCCAGGCAGTGAGATTCATTTTAAACTAAGTGGAAGATTTCAGGTTCCTTTAGTACATCTTGTTTGTGTCAAAATCCCTGTTCTGAGCAAATGCCTTTCAAGGGCATTTGGGCATTGATGCATCTGCTCTCAGGGGAATTCTACAAGCAAGAGAGCCACTTGTATAGAAGTCATGGATAAAAGTGGTTTCCTTTTCTTCTGAGTGTAAAAGCAAATATAGCCTCATAAACTGGGAAAATTTTAAAGAACTAGTACCTTACATTTTATATGCAAGGTCCCTCAAAACACAAGGCTCCTACAAGCAAGAGATTTTTCAAGACGTGGGAGTCTGTGTGTCCGGTCAGTTTTAAGGAGTATTTACCACATCTAAACATCCTTGACTTCCACTTGTCAGGCATTTTACTGATGATCAGGACAAAATCTAGTCCATGCTATGAAAAGGCGAAGGGTCCCAAGACAAGAAGGGGTAGTCCCAAAACTGATTACAGAGTCAGAATCCAAAAAGCTCTCCAAGATCATTGATTTTCCAAGAGTAACCCAGTGTTACCATGTTCACCACTGAACCCTGTCCCCAAGTGCCACATCCAAACACCTTTTGAAGCCTTCCAGGGAAGTTTTTTGCCACGTGGATGAGAGGACATTTGAAAAATTTCCTATTAGCTGCATACTAATATCTCCTCTTTGATTTTTAGCAGCTTTCCAGCTGATTCCCCAGATCCATAACAGTTTCTCCCAGCAAACCATTTTAATGTGAATTATGGCTGTGAGCACATTGATGATGTTGAGTGGCTCTCTTTGTGCTGCATCTCAGTTCTCAGAACTTCCTCTGAAGGTTTTCCTGTTTAAAGAGAACATCACTCATACAAGCTTCCAGGTCACCAGAGAAACTGGACTGAGGTTCCCCAGAGGAGCCACGTTATTTTGGGCATATTTTGGGAATGTGGATGCACCATGGGCATCTCTGCACTATAAAGGGCAGCTGAACCCGATGTCAGTACACTGCAAAGGCTGACAACTCTGCCCTGCTACAGCAAATTTTAGTGCCAGGCATTTCTCCCTGCCCTGCCCAGCCCTGCAGTCAGCAATACTGCAGCTCAGCAGGTAACACAAGTATGGCATGAAAGAAAGAGACTTCAAAAAATGAGTTTAAATCCCCTCAACTTGTAAAAACATCCCTAAAGCCTTTCCTAATTTTCACTGAAGAGAAACAAGCTGTCAAACAGATCTGCCTCTTCTGCAAGCATTTTGGAAGCTGGTTAATATCTCTCTGTTCATTTTTTCCTGATGCACTGATTGAAACTTCCCAGTTTTCCAGTGGGAAGCAGCCAGCAACCAGCACAGCAGCATCAGCAGAAGGGCTGAGCTCTGAGTGTGAGAGGGTGAAGGAGCAGGAGCCACAGGCACCCTGCTGACACGTAAGAACACGTCTGCTTTTGCAGAGAAGTCGTGCAGTTGTTTACTGTCAGCTGGGATAACAGGATCATTGCTCAGGCACCCCAGGATGCAAACATCATCCACTTCCATGAACAGAAAGGTGACAGCTCACACTGTGATAACCACCCTGCTACCTCATTTCTCATGCTGTTACATAAATCCTCTGGAGGATAATGGGCAATAGACTTGCTCAAAAGACTAAAAAAATTTCTGGGATGTCAGTGCATCAGGATTAGGTTAACATAATTCTCTAGTCAGGCAGATTTGGAGAGAACTGAAAAAATATACCTTCTCTTGTATCTGCTGGGTTCCCCAGATGGAGAAAGGAATGATGAATCTGACTCCATGTTCTCAGAAGGCTAATTTATTATTTTATGATACTATGTTATATTAAAGAATACTATACTAAACTGTAGTAAAGAATACAGAAAGGAAACAGACAGAAGGCTAAAAGATAATAATGAAAAACTCGTGACTTCTTCCAGAGTCTGAACACAGCTGGACCCTGATTGGTCATTAAGTCAAAACAATTCACATGAAACCAATGAAAAAATCACCTGTTGGATAAACAATCTCCAAACACATTCCACATGTGAGCACAGCACAGGAGAAGCAATGAGATAATATTGTTTTCCCTTTTCTCTGAGGCTCCTCAGCTTCCCAGGAGAAGAATCCTGGGCAAGGGGATTTCCCCAGAAAATATGAGGGTGACTCCTTCAGATTTACCAACCTAAACAAAGGCTTGATGCTATTGGAAATCTCCTGCACACACAAGTCTGCCCTGGCAATCTGGGAATTCCCATTCACTCAGTTCATTATCATGGAAGAGCAAAAACCTTGGAACAAACTGGAGCATAACCTTTTTCATCTGCAAACCCAGTACTGAGCAGTGCTGCCTCAAATCTTGACAAGCCAGTGGTTATTTGGATCACAAAGAGAAAACAGTCAAGAACCTCATGTGCAGTAGCTTTTTGCCCACAGCAGAATATTCAATGACATGATGGTAAAGCCATTATCAAATCAGAGGTAAGAGAATTTCTGGCCCATTAATTCTGCCAATAATTGAGCTCATTACAGATCATGGTGCTGTGCTGTCAAATGACTCTATTTTAATAACACTATAAAGAAAATAGAGGCCCCGTTTCCAGTAATTTCAGCCATCTGAAAAGCTTGTGCAGGGAGCATTTTATACCAAAGGTAACATCCAAAACCATGAGCAAAATTTAATGCAAAGTCCTGCAGAACAAAGTGAAAGGCAGAAAAACTTGACTTTTAGGGTTATGATCTCACTCTGTCCAGACACCAGAACCTTAAAATCAGAAGATGGGGGAAGGAATTTCATCATTTACCATCTAATTCCAGGTATCTAATACATTTGATAGATTTGCAGTAGGATTTTGTGCCAGAAAGATTATTTCCCAGATTTTCACTGGAATTTGCATATTCTCCATAGGTTCCTCTTCCCTTCTGATAGAAACATCCTAATTAGCAAGGGCTAATGCTCCACCTCTAATCAAGTCATGATCTCAGCACTAACAATGCAAGGAGCTCTTGGGAAGGTGAGTCATGGAACAATTTAGGTTGGAAAAGACCCTTAAGATCAAGTCCAAGATTTAACCTAACTCTGCCACATCCACCACTTAACCAGGTCCCTAAGCACCACACCTACATGTGTTTTAAATACTTCCAGGGGTAGTGAATGGCTTTATCTGTCTGTAGGAGATGATCCACTTTGGTTTCCTCACACACACAGGATCATCAAAACTGGGAGATCAACCTCAGTATCAGTACTGAGCAGTGTGTACAAGATTATTTTATTTGCTGCTTTCAAAGGCTTTTATCTTTTCAGTCAGGGATTCCATAATTTCTATCATCCCATCTTCAGCAGTTCTAACATAACTGAAAACAGAAAAAAAAAACATAGCAAACTTTCCCTGGAGGCTGCATTGGTGATACTGGGGTCTCCCAGCTTCCATGCCATCCAATTTTGTCATATTGCTGAAAAACACCTGCCTTGCACTAACCCAGACTTTTTAGACAGGAACCATCCTCGAGTGCTGTGCCCAGCTCTGGGCCCTCAGTTTGGGAAGGACCTTGGGACACTGAGCACATCCAGAGGGGACAGCGAGGCTGGAGAGGGGCTGGGAACACAAACCCTGAGAGGAACCCCTGAGGGAGCTGGGGGTGCTCAGCCTGGAGAAAAGGAGACTCAGGGCTGCCCCCATCACTATCTCAGCTCCTGAAAGGTGCCTGTGCTCAGCTGGGGCTGGGCTCTGTCTCCAGCAGCACTGACACAACCAGAGCACCTCCAGCTGCACCAAGGGAAATACAGGTTGGATAGCAGGAAAAAATTTTCCCAGAAAGAGTGATAAAGTTCTGGAATGTTCTGCCCAGGGAGATGGGGAGTCCTCATCCCTGGGTGTGTTTAACAAAGCCTGGATGTGGCACTGGGTGCCAGGGTTTGGGTGAGCTGTTGGGGCTGGGTTGGACTCAATGATCTTGAAGGTCTCTTCCAACCTGGTCATTCTGAGAATTCTGTGAGTCCTGTGGATTACAGCAGGATCCAGCAGAACCTGGGAAAAAGTATTCTGGAGATTTAAAACTCAACCAAAGCATGAGCAAACCACTGAGGTGCTATCGCTGCAGACCTGGAGCCACTGGGGATGTGAAGATCAGACAAGCAGGCCAAAGAGGGACAAAAGGTGAGAGAGAACAGATAAATCAAGAGAGAGCTCCAAGTTTATATAGAATGAGGTTGAAATCTTGCTGTCATGTAATGTTCAAGTGTGCTCCTGCCTGGGCAGGTGCCCATGTCACACTGAACCTCTGCAGAGCACCACTGGCTCTCTTTCTAGGCCAAGCTCTGTGTGCCCAAACTCTCCTAAAGGTCATTCAGCCAGTTTTATTTCTTATAAAATGCTTCTGAAAAGGGGTTTCTTTCATGTTTGAATGTCATGCTTTTGTAATTAAGCAAGATCTAATGCTTCCCATGTGCTCTGTTCTCTTTGTACTTTACAGAAGAACGGAGCTGGAAGCAGCGAGGAAAAAGAGGGGGTAAACACAGAATGAGATAATAATTTAGGTTGGAAAAGACCTCTAAGATCATCAAGCCCAATCATTAATCCATCACTGCCTGCACATCACATCAACAACTCCATTTCAAGAGGAGAGCCCAGGTCCTCTCAGTTAATGCCACCAATCATTGTGAATTATTTCACACAAAATGCACCTCTTATTTCACTCATTTCCTGCACATTAGTGAGAAGGAAAATAAGAAAAGAGATAGAAAAGTAGGGTGCACACTGTAACAGCACTGCCATTTGCAAAAATACCTCCCACCTCCCTCTATGACTGTCATTAGAGAGCAGTTTGTGACACAGAAAATTCCCCCCAAGTCTACTTGCTTGCTTTTCAAAGATAAGGACTCCATTTCCAAACCTGCCAGTTCCCTCATGTTCAAGAACCTCTCTGATATAATCACTCTATTCTCCAGACCTGAATTTTTTTAAAGTAATAGGCAGTGATATCACAGATGCTCTTACAAGCATTTTTTCCTTGTAATTTTGAAATCTTGATTCATTTTTCAAAGTCTTGTAAAAATTATAATGCTGGGTAAAAAGATGTGACCCACTGTACTCAGGAGGACAGACTAGAGGCTGTTAATTCTCCCCTTCAGGCTCTAAAAGCATTGAAGAATCAGAGCAAGCTCAGAAGCTGGCTAATGATTCAATTTTAGGCTTCTTGAGGACTGGTTCATGTATTGAAACTTGAATTTACATCAGGTCTATTCTTAAGAGAATTGAGAGGTGGAAGAACAGGGGCATTTCCACTGTCTTGAAACAAAATGAACAAATTACACAAGAAGTTTTCTTGCAATCTACTTTAGTTTGAGCCCTATGCAGGTTTTGGAAGGTAAGAATTATAAAATAAAGGCCACTCTGAACACACCACCCTGCTGAGTCCTGCTGCGGTTTGATTTCTTCATGTGCATCTCTACCTGGGGGCTCTTCCATGCTGCTGACTCACACAACTTGTGTGGATACCAGGAGCTTGATCTCATCTTCATTCAGCACCAACTGAAAGCAATAACACTCCTTTAAAGTAATTTTCTCCATCAGTGATCTCCCACAAGCAGTTTCTTAAAGATAATTTTCAAATAGTGGGTTAATAAATGCTCCTTCCAGCACATGGTCATCAAATTTCTGCTATCAAAGGCTTTAAATTTCCATATTTCTATGTTGATATAAGATCATGGGTCCTGCAAAAGGGCAGTACATATTGGTACAAAATTTATCTCCCAAATTCTCTCACTTTTTCAACAACTTTGTCCTCCAAGATGCACTTTGACTCTCCTGTAAACCTTATTCAGAGCAGGAATATATGGGTAAGTGAATAATTAAATTAAAACTTATACACAACAATTAAATTACAATTAACAATTAAATTAAAAGTTATGCCCAACTCAGTTGTGAGTGCAAGCTGTTCTCCTCCATGAATGAAGTGGTGCTTTTCTGGACTCAGTGAAATCAGTGTTTCAGAGGGTGCTGCTAAGGATCCTGGTTCCTACTCCTTGCATCCCTTCAGAGGCAGTGAAACCAAGCTGCTGCTCTTCTCTCATCTTTGGTAGGAAATCACTTTGGTTTGTGTGCTGCTCCACATCTCAACCCACATCTCCGTGGGTAAGGAATGTGGGGTTCCAGAGGGCAATAGAGAAGGTCCAGGAACTACTACACCTGCCTGGATCTATTCTTCAAGCAAAGTGACCAGCAAAAATAAAAAAATATTTATTTCCAAGGTACTGTATATATATAGATGTGGCATTCACATTGTCTGAAGAGAGAGAGATAAGGGTTTTTTCCTGGAGAAGCACAGAGAGAAGAAAGAGAAAACAATTCTTATCTCTGCTTGCTGCTCCTGTTGCCTTTGCACATGTGGAATGGGTTAAGAAGATTGTGTACCTGAAGGGATTTGCTAATTAGATTCTGGTAATAGTTGTTTATATTAATTAACCCATAGACTCACAGCTGTGTCCTAGCTGTCACCAGACAGTCATGAGCTTTTCTGTAGTATTCTTTAATACTCTTTATAGTACAGATATAGTATTGTATAATGTAATATCATATAATTTAATAAAACAATTGTTCATCTTTCTGAGTCAATGGGGTCAGATACCAATCATTCCCTGCGTCAGGGGAACCCTGCATTTACAATATATAGATTTATAAATTTATGCATGGTGTGATTCTTGGAGCTGACCTGTGCAGGGCCAGCAGTTGCTCTGTGATGATCCTGGTGGGTTTTCTCCAACTCAGGATATTTTCTCATATGCAGGAGACAGCAAACCAAAGAGAGGGGGATCCTACAAGCATGAGGATGCTCCTCCTGTGGACCTGCATTTCACATTCTCTGCTCACCAGACACTGCTTGGACATGGTGTTACATCTAGAAAAGATTTGTTGCCCTCATGGAATCCTCTACTTGTTAGAAAGCCTTGAGAACAACTTTGCAGACAGCCAGGAATCATCTCCTGGAAAATTACACTGCAGATATTCCTCCAGTACTTTTATTTTTCATCAGCTCCATTTGAAACTTTGTGCTGTGCTGTAATGGCTTTCATGGTTCATTATTCCATCCAGTTGTACAGCACACTGAATCCCATAATAACAACTCCCAACACTTCAAAATTTACTTGTTCTCCTTGTCATGTCTAATGACTTTTTTTAGATTGCTAGTTAATAATAATCCTAGGCAACAGCATAAATACTCTCACAAAAAAAAAAAAAAAAAAAAGGAAAAGAAAAGAAAAATGAGCATGTTTTCACTCCATGCTCAGTGTTCAGACTGTGCATCTTTTTTTCCCCTGTGAATTCAAGGCATTTGAAGTTTACTGACCCCATTAGCACAACTCTGCTGGGAGCCACCCTTTCAAAGTGAAAATATCTAACTGCACATATCAATTCTGCAGCACACGGGTGCTCTGAAAAGTTGAATTAGCTTTGGGGAAAAGTTAACCTTGTCACTGCAGAGTGACAAAGCAAAAACTCACTGGTTGAGCTCAGCACAGGCTCTGTCACCCTCCTGTAGCAGGGGAAGGCAGAGGCTGTCAGCTGGGAAATTGGAAGTAAAATAAAGTGCTGTGCAGAAGGAGAAGCTGAATGATAATCAATCAAGAGCTGAGCAAGGGGAGTCAGGATGGGAACAGCAAAAAATTGCCATGAGGAGAAAATGGGAAAAATATACACTGGATGCAAAGCAGAGGCGAACTGGAATGAAGAGTGCAAAGGGATTCATTTACACCTTGGCCAAAAAAAAAAAAAAAAAAAAAAAAAAAAGTGAGATTTTACTCTGAGCACAGCGTGGCAGAGAGACTGATACGTATCCAACACACAAACCTCTGAAAAGAGCAAGTGTTGCAGGAGCTGCCAACAGATTTTCCTCTGCATATGCTGCTTGTTTTTGGTGGCTAAGGATGCCAGCTCAAGAGGAGGGCTGGGAGATGAAGCTCTCACTTCTGTGCTTGCTTTGGAGATGAGGGAAGAAACTGTGGAAAATTCCTCAGGTCACAGGAATGGCCATTGTCAAAGTTAGAATTAGGATTAATGCCCACCTGGCCCTCACCCCCTCACCCTTCAGTTCTGCCTCATTTTTTGCTGTCCCACATAGCCACAGGTTTGCAAAAAGCATCCAGTCACTGCTGCCACAGGAAAAAATCTCCAGTCCATCAAGGCTGATCTGGAAGAACATAATTTATAATGTACTGACTATGGCATTGATCCACTGGTTCAATGAGCCACAGGAAGAAAATGGAAGAAGAAAAAGGTGATTTGTGGAAGCTGGTTTCTGAAAGACAATAAATAAATAAAAATTAAAATTATCAAATAAAATCAAGTCACTCTGTGACCCCAAAATATTAATGTCAAATGGCAAATGCATGTTCTGAGACAGCTTTGTCTCCTAGGGCTGGATTTCTGCCCCTGAAGTGAAGAAAAGTTTAAAATACAGAGTTTCTCAAAGAAATGAAAAAGCTTTTTACTCCCAGTCAGGCAAGCAGAGCCAGTGGCAGGTTGGATATAAGGCAGAATGAAAACCTACCATGTTTTCTTTGTGAGAGGCTCCTCAGTGACACCTCAAACACAAGAGGTGACCTAATTTTCTCCCCAAAATCATGCACATCCCTTGAGCAATGTCCCCTCTAGAGAAGGCACATCAGTGCCTACACCCTGGAAAAATATTGGAGCATTGGGTATGGCTTATTCCCTTCATATGGGGTTTGCTTTGGGTTTGTGCTGGAAATGGTGTGGATAATTCTGGGATGGTTTTGTGGTGGCTGAGCAGAGCTTGGACAGAGCATTTTGTGCCTCTCACCCACCCCACCAGGGATGGGGCTGGGGGTGCACAGGGAATTGGGACGGGAAGCAGCTGGCACAGCTGGCCCCAGCTGATCCAAGGGATATTTCAGGCCATGTGGCATCATGCTCAGCAACAAAACTCAGGGAAAGGTTGTCCAGGGATAACTGCCTGGGGACTGGCTGGGCATCAGTTGGTTTTTATGCAGCATGATTTTGGTACTTCTGGCACAGACTGTGAGGGTCTCAGTGGCCATATTCAATGGTTCATAAGCAAGAAAGAAACTTTCACACTTTCTGTTGGAAAGTTTCCTTCTTTCCATGAGCTCCCCTTTGCTTCACCTCAAGGAATGTGATCCTGCCATGACAGCAGCACATAGGAAGAAGCTGATGCTGCTTAAAAGCATTAAAAAAAAAAAGAAGTGACAGTGATAAACAACAAGAATCAGACGTGACAAAGACATAAAATGTGTTTTACTGTGGGGCTGGATGGAAAAGATTTTGTATGTGGGCTGCAGTTTCATTCCCCATAGGAGAGACAGTGAAAGCATCACTGTTAACTCTAAGTGACAGCTGTAGTTGAACCACGTGTTGTGTATTCTCAGGTGTGAAAAATACAGGAATTAATACTCACACCAGGCTTGTGACAAATGCCAATGTGGAAATATGCTACACATGTAGCACAGGGTGTCCACTCAGGAATTATCTGCAGAGGTGTTGGATGTTAAAAAAAATCTATACAACAAAGGTACCTTTTCAAGAAGTCCAAGAACTGAAGAGAGATTTCCTCTCTTAAAGAGGAAGAGTGAGTCTGTACCCAATCACAGAATCACAGAATGGCTGGGTTTGAGGAGAACTTTAAAGATTATTTGTCACCGACATGTTCTATGAAAAATCTTTTCTTTAGGATTTTTTCTTCTTGAGTTGCTGAGAGGCCTCAGGAACAAACTGTAAACAATTCTTATCTGCTGCTGTGTAATGCAGCAGGTGGATCTGTGATTGGTCTCATCTGGTTGTTTCTAATTAATGGCCAATCAGTGTCCAGACTGTCTTGGTCAGAGACAAACCTTTGTTGTTCATTACTTTTCTATTCTTAGCTAAGCCTTCTGATGAAATCCTTTCTTCTGTTCTTTTAGTATAGTTTTAACATAATATCTATCATAAAATAATAAACCAAGCCTTCTGAACATGGAGTCGACTTTCTCATCTCTTCCCTCATCCTGGGACCCCTGTGAACAATGTCACAATTATTCAGTTCCAATCCCCTGCCATGGTCTGGAATGCCATCCACCAGATCAGGCTGCTCAAGGCTCCATAAAGCCTGGCCTTGGAAACTTCCAGGGATGGGGCATCCACAGTGTTTACAGGCAGCCTATTCCAGGGCCTCACCACCCTCCCATTGAAGAATTTATTTGTTTAAACTAATCTAAGGCATGAGGAAGAGACAGAGGAGTCACTGAGCTCAGTTGGAGCCTAGGACTTAAAAATGCCAAGATTGCTGTTCCATCCCTGCCCAGGCCATTGCAAGAGTTGGACTTGAAGGTTCTTGTGTCCCTTCCAGCTCAGAATATTCTGTGATTCTGTCAAAATTTTGTAATGCATTTATAGACTTGGAGGACAAATAATAAATAGATGAATTCTTTCTTTTCCAGGGTTGTTTTCCTGTCCACTGATAACACAGGAGAACCACTGTCTTTTGTGACTCCTAGCTTTAGTGGTTTTAAACTAAATGAGGAGAGACTTAGATTAGAGTCAGTTGTATGGATGTCTTTCAGACATAAGACATTGCAGCCCACATTGCTACTACAGTGGAGGAAAACAGCTCTGACACCTTGCAGATTGTGCCATCTGATTTTCATGGCACGATTCCCTTTGCAAGGAAAAGGAAATAGACTGGCAATGTCTGCAGAACTTTATGTTTTGTAAGGCCTTTATGAGATTTTTTGGGAGAAAAGCAATTGAGGCAATGATGTGAATTTTACATGCAAACTTCTGCATCAGGCTGTAGCCTAGCAACATCAGCAACCCAGCATCCAAAAATTGTATCCAGCACACTGGTGAATTCAGCAAGTCAGACACTGGGGGAAAGTGTGTGGCTGGTGTCAGCTACATTTTTCTGTAAATTAGCTTTGATAGCATCTTTTAACTCCCTTATCCACAAAGAAGAGGCTGTCACAAAGCTGGGAGGAGGTTTACTATTTATCACTGCACTGTTGCACTCCTGGAGTGGAGGAGGACTTTTTTTTGCTGACAATTCCTTGCTTTTGGAGCAGTATCACTATTGTTGAAAGCTCCAGGTTGGAGAAACTCCCCACATTTTTTGGCAGGGAATTTTTAGTGGCTAAACTTTGGCTCCTAAAATGAAACTGCAGGAGCCTGGAAAAAAAACCAAAACAACAAAAAACCACTTTCCTTTTTTGCCAAAGAACTTCCAGGTGGTTGGAAAATAGACCAGATCAGCAGACTGGAGTGGCATCCATGAATGGATCAAAGTCTAACTGGTAGCTGGTTATGAGCAGGGTTTTTCAAGGGTGACACACATCCCACCAGATTAAAATTGTAGCTAGACAGCCCCCAGCATGGGTGGAGCTGTGGAAATTACCTGGTGTTAACTAACCACGACTCCAAGGAGGCTTTAGCTCTCAGGATTGAAAACAGCAGGATAAGATCTACACAGAGAACTAGCCAAGAGATGGACAGCAACTCCATGCACTTAAAACAGCAACTTCAGAAAAAAAAACACCAAAAAACAAACCAGGACCCAGATGCAAACATCTGTTAACAATAAAAGCTGACAAGATGCATTTATGCATTGCACAAAACATAATCAAGATTCAATCCGCCAGTTTTATTCTCAGTGCTGTTAAGAATTCAAAGTGCATTTTGGTGTACATGATCATGTTGCTTCAAAAAGCATCTGTTTTTCAGCCTTTTGTGCTCCAACAGTTGCATTTCACACCAAATAGATTCTGTTAACTGCTGTCACCTTTAAGGCTGTAAAAAGATCAGATGGATAATCTGGCATTTTGAAATATTGGCAACTCCTCATTAGATCATGGGCTATTCTACTTTCCCTTCATTGACTTCACAACACTAGAAACTGGAGGACCAATGTAAATCCCTTTTCTGCTAATTCAAGAGGAAGGTGGAAATAAAACCCATTCACTTTCAGGGATTTTTCTGACAGATTTAGTTATGCTAAAGACAGCTTGAGAATCATTTTGTAACTCTAACTGATCAGAATGCACATTAAAAGGAAGGCAAAACAAATGAAACTGTATTTTCTAGGCCATAAAAGCAAACAACATGTAGCTGAAATTGAAAGCAAAATAATGATCATACTATACACATTTAATATGCCTTGAAAATAAACAATAACCTTAATAAACATCAGAAATAGGGAAAGAAATATTTAAAAGATTGAAAATGAAGCAAAACTGATAAATGCATAGTCTTAATTCAACTGATTGTTGCATAGTCTTAATGCCTGTTGTATGTGCAGTGCCTGGGGAGAAATAATTCCAGGCATGAGAACAGGTAGGGGAGTGACCTGATGGAGAGCAGGAGAAGGACCTGGGGGTCGTGGCAGCCAGCAGGTCAACCATGAGCCAACAGTGTGCCCATGTGGACAAGAAGGTCACTGGAATCCTGGGGTTCATCAGGAAGAGTGACCAGCAGCTGGAGGGAGCTGACGCTGCCCCTCTGCTCTGTCCTGGACCTGTGGCCAGTTCTGGGCTCTCCAGGTCAAGACAGGCAAAGAACTCCTGGGGAGGGTCCAGCAGGGGAGAGGATGATGACTGGGGGGGTTGGAGCATCTCTGTATTCCCACTATGAAACAAACTCCCTCCATGAAGGTGATGCCTCAGGTTCTAGAATTTATATTTTTCAGACTCTGTGCTGCTTCAGTGTGTGGGTCTGAGCTTCACATCAGGGCATGGTGAGCTCTGTGCACAGAGCAGGGAGACCAAACAATTCCTGCTCCAGCTGGGCACCAAGGACAAATGATCCAAATCTCAGCCCAGGAGCACAAACCCCGTGGGCTGGAGAGAGAAAAACAAGCAGGGTGGGAGTGCCTGGGCTAAAGCTGGGCTGGGACAATGAACTGCAAGGTGCAAATGGAGCAGAGCTGATCCCAGGGAGAGACCCCGGGAGCGCTCGTGAATTTTGGGGCCATTTTGGGTCATCCTGGGTGCAGCCCTGGCTGGGCTCTGGTGCTGCCCAAGGTGCATCCATGGAGGAGATCCTTGGAATCAATCCCTGCTTTATTCTTTAGCTCTGTCCAGCCTCTGTTCTAGGTCAGCCTGGACAAGACATCAAAGGAACAAAGGCAAAGCCTCCCTGTTTTTCATGTTCTGCATTTTCCCTTTTTGAGAATGTTGCTGTGAGCAACAGAAAATGCTCCTTAATAAGGAGCATTTATTGCAAATGAAAGGAAGCAGCCTCTGGACTTCAAAGATCATTTTTGGAGCAGCTCTGCTTGGGAAGGAGCAGGGTTGAAAATCTCTTCTTCCTGAGCCCTCTAAATACCCAGGTAGGGAACGGGAAAGGAATTGAAAAGAATGTGATCATATGGCAAGAAATGCAGGAAAAGGCTTAACTGGGGAGCAAAAAGAAAAGCAAATGTTTTCATCAGAAACAAGCTTGTTTATTGTTGGAAAAATAAGGAGATTTTACACTTTTCGCTGTGCCAAAGGACAAAGTCGGCTCCATGCCCCCAAAAAGACAATATCCTGTGGGTAAGCTCAGAATCTACTTGACTGAAATAATCAAAGTGAAGATGAAATTCCAAGATGGCACTTTGAGTCAGGAAGTCTGTAATGTCTGGTGATTCCAGAGATTGCAGACGTCCTCCAGGGGACACTGTGAGCATCAAGAAAGACACTCAGGAGCTAAGTGTGGAGACTCAAATGACAATAACAAGCTGGTGGTTTAATTTTTGCTATGTTGAAGAAAATTAGAGGCATTAGGACAATAAATTGGTATTTTCCTCTTGGCCACGATGTATAGAGGCTGAAACTCAAGAGCATGAAATTGTTTGTCACTTCCTTTCTATAATTCCTTTTTTCCAGCATGACTCCTTGACTTCAATATTTCTCTGTGTTTCAACTCCTGGCTGGTTTCTAAGAAGCCTTGATTTGGAATTATTTTTATTATTCAAAGAGCTTTCACATGTCAAACAGGTTTCCTTTTCTTTACTTCTCATTAAAAATCATAATATGAAGAAAAATCACTTTGATGTCTTATGTAGATATTTTATGAAAAAAAGGATTAAAGCAGAAAGTGGCTAGAACCACAATAAAATATTTTACTGAAAGATACAGATAAGTACTAATTAAATAACTAGGGAATCCACATGAATTATTTCACAGAAGGGAAAGTCTTATTCCAAATATCAGCACAAAAACAGGAAAGAAAATTCCTTCATCTTTAGGAAGATTATCAGGAGGTCTGTCATTAACTATGGGGTTGGGAGTGAGTTCTTAATACAAATTTTGATTCACTTTCTCTCTAGCCCAAAATGTTTCATTCAGGAGCTGAGAAATTAAAAAAAAAATCTTCATATTAGCACACAGTCCTCAAAACAGTTACTGAAGGAAGCAACCCCAATAAATATTACAGAATATAGGAAATATTAATAACCCTCTCCTGCCAGAGAAATGTGATGTGTCTGCCTCCCATCAGATCTCTCCTGGTTTTAGGTGGGAAAGATGTTTATCTGCTATAGAATTATCTAAGGAAATTTTGAGAAGAGCAAATCTGGACTAGAATTTGCTATTAGGAGTAGGGCAAGAAAATAAACACAAAGGGAGAGGATAGGAAAAGAACTGCAGGAAAGAAAACTAAGAGTAGAAAATGAATGAAGAGGGAAATGGAGAAGAAAAGGTAAAAAATAAGAGCAGCAGAGAAGCACAGAAGAAAATGGAGACTTTTGATGGAAACTTATTGTTCTAATTCAGGAATGGAAAGGGTGCAGCCTAAAATGCCAACATTTCCCTTGCTATCAATATCCAGAATATGATCTATTACTGCAATTTTGCAGAGCTCACTACTCAGTGAATATGGGAATATTTAACTGTCAGCAGTAAATGTCCATATTTACAGAAAATGCAGGGCAACAGAATACTTATAATTATTAGGATGAGTAGAAAATTGGGAAATGACATGGAAGTCAGTGGAGGACACAATTAAAATATATGTTAAAAAGATATTTAAATGGATGGGCAAGATCTTCCAAAATAATTGTGAAAAAAAAAAGGTTAAAGCAATGACAATATTATAAGAAAAAAAGTAGATGTTATCTCAAAAGAGAAATAAGATGGTCTGGGGCAAATGACAGATTTTTCTACTTTAATTAAGGCAAAAGGTAAAAGAAATTAATCAGATACTAAAGAACTACTCTTGCCTCAGCTAGAAAATTGCTGTATCAAGTCCATTTTCCCATTGTAAAAAGGACAATATTTAAAAACCTTATGACAAAGTCCAGAAACGTTTATGATCTAATTTTATGAAGCTGTTAAAAACAATATGAACTTTTGTACTCTCAGTGTTATTAACTCCATCGTGGAAGGTAAACACATTCCTTCCTCTGGAAAGAAAATAATGATAATAAAAATAAAGCTTATGGAAGAGCAAGCACTTTAGTGCATATGATTCTGGTTTTTAACATTAAAGGTTTTAGAAAAAGCAATTGCAGGTGAGGGGGATGCACAGAAGTCTTATTACCATAGATCAGTGAGGTTTTTTTTTTTCCATGAAAACACAAAATAATGTGGGAAGAAAGCAGGGGCTGATTTGATACTATTTTATTAATGTGATGAACAGAATATGATGTTTTCATATTCACAACAACTCCAGGCTTAATTTATTACAGCCCTTTGGGCACAAAAAAATTTTCTTGTCTGAAAAGAAAGGGGATTTTTGTGGATGACAAGTTGGGAGGAAGATTTGCTTCAGTTTTAAATACAAGATGTAAATATTTTTGGGTTTTTTCCATAAAGATCCTTGAATTTCCATGCTCACTGATGTAAATTCCTGAGATGAACACAAAATGAGCAGCAGTGATCCCTAAGGCTGCCTGGCACTGTCTCAGCCATGAACCTCTGGCCACTCCCATCAGTCCTACACACAAAGGAAAAGGGATTAATCAGGAAATCAACACAAGCCAGTGTCCACTCCAGTGGTGATGGCTTATGAAGGTTGACCTAGAGCAGAGGCTGGGCAGAGCTAAAGAATAAAGCAGGGATTGATTCCAAGGATCTCCTCCATGGATCCACCTTGGGCAGCACCAGAGCCCAGCCAGGGCTGCACCCAGGATGACCCAAAATGGCCCCAAAATTCACGAGCGCTCCCGGGGTCTCTCCCTGGGATCAGTTCTGCTCCATTTGCACCTTGCAGTTCATTGTCCCATCCCAGCTTTAGCCCAGGCACTCCCACCCTGCTTGTTTTTCTCTCTCCAGCCCACGGGGTTTGTGCTCCTGGGCTGAGATTTGGATCATTTGTCCTTGGTGCCCAGCTGGAGTAGGAATCGTTTTGTCTCCCTGCTCTGTGCACAGAGCTCACCATGCCCTGATGTGAAGCTCAGACCCACACACTAAAGCAGCACAGAACCTGAAAAACATAAATTCTAGAACCTGAGGCATCAATGGCAATGCTGCCTTTGTGCCATGCTTGCCTAAAAGCATTGCTTCTAAACCTGTAGGGGATGTTCCATCTCCAGAAAAAATTATGAACAAGGAGAGTTATTAATTCAGAGAGTGTTAATTAGGGGTTAGATGTATTTACAGTTTGGGTGGGTTTCAAGGCCTGCATTGTGCTGGAGGAGAGTGGAGCCAAGGATTTAATTTTCCATAAACAGTGGCTGTGTGAAGTGGGTGACACATTTTGAGGTGATCAAAATAAACAGGCTCGTGAAGGCTGCCCATGGCATTTCCAAGCTCTACAAAACCTGATGTTTCAGATGTTGTCCTCCAGCTTCTCACCCTATTGTGATCTCAGATTTCCCCAGATTGTCCCTCTGATTCCATTTCCTGGTTAGGTCTGCAGCTCATCCCACCCTTGGTGCTTCCATTTCATGAACTCTGCCCAGGCTGAGGTGTGTGCCCAGACTGGCTGACAACACAACAACCACTGGGTATCGAGTCTTTGGAAAGCTGTAGTAGCACCTACCTCAAGCAGTTCTTGAGTATTTCACAGTTTAGAGGAATTTTGATTGTCTTTGAATTGCTTTAATGAAACCTGAGCAACATAATACTAATAAAACTGAATACAAGCATACAGGTTTGGGTATTTTAAATCAAAAAGTTTATCATCCTCTTCAGAGATGAACAATTAGATGTTCATCTAATTTTTCATTTTTGTAAACAAAAATAAATCTCTGGACATCCTCTATTGTCATGTTGCATTTTGGTTTGACTGTTCATCCATAGAGGTATCACATCTCCAAAGCTGGAATATTTTTTACCACCAGAAGGAAAAGGCAAGGAATAGTAGTGACAACACAAGGCCATTATTTATATTTTGTTTTTTATTGTAAATCAAATTTATATCAATGGGGAGATCAAATGTGAAGATATTTTAGAGTAAGCTTGAAACAGATTTTGAAGCTATTGCTGCAGGCAGATAAGAATCATCTTACAAGAATGTGGAAGGGAAACTACAAACATTCAGAAGTGTGAGTTTGCCACTGTAGGCAGTAGAATACTCAAACCTCAACAAGCAGCATCACTCACAGTCTCTGATGTCCTGGAGAGAAACTGGTCACTTATTTCAAAATGCATTGACTAATTTGCAACATCATGACAGGAATGACTAGGAATTTGTATAGCTCTGTTCCTGAAATTCCCAGAATTCAGCTGCTGCTGCCTTGTTCCACCAAGAGAAAAGCAGGTCAAGAAAGTGATGTTTGTTCTGATGGGGTCACAGGCAATGGAAAGGAGAACTGTGCATTGTGCAGTTTTTGTCACATCAGCTGAAGATTTCCTCAGCCCTGGAAACCAAATTCAGGATCTCTGTTTTCCTCACATCCACTTGATGCCTCAAAGATTCCTAAGGGATGAATCTCAGTCATATTCAGGGAAAAGAGCAAACACAAAGCTCCCATGTCTAGGACTGAGGATGTTCCCAGTACATGTTCATTATAATTTTCAAGTCAAGATTTTTTCAATTATCTTTTAGGGAAAAAAGAGAGACATTAGGAAGACAGACATTATAAAATACTCAAACTGCACTGGGTGACATTTTTTCCAGTACTCAGGAGAAAATTCTCTCAGATTGACTATAATTTAATAATATTATCTTGTCTCTGTTCATTCCCAAGGTGAGCAGGTAAAAAAAAGAATTCTCACCATAAGGAAAAATCATTTGTCCAGACACCAGCAATCTGTCATCTCTCACGTCCACTGCTCATTTCCCAGCCACTTTGAACCTGATCTGGGCACTTCTTTCACCCACACCATGACTGAAAGTTCACACTAATGTCCAGAACTCCGTTTTTAATACTGGAATATCCCCTCACCCAAACAAGAGAATTTGACTGTTGGTTTCAGAACTGATCTGTGACCCAAGGTCCTTGTTTGTATCCCTGTTCAGAAGTGTAAAGGATCTTTTCTCTAGTCCCTTCAAAAATCCTCCTAAATTTAAGCAGAAGGAAATCTTTCTTCCCAATGCTCTGTGTCCAAGATACACTTGGAATTAAGATTTCCTGCATGGCTGTGAAAATACCCAAGATCCTGACACCAGCAGCCCACTCTCAGCCCTGATTTTGCTAACTCCATCATGCCACACAGAGGCAGCCTTTCTCCCAGTTTCAGGGTACAAAAGGTGAGTTTTGAAAAGCAAGGGATGTTTCTTCTCCCATGAAATGCAACCTGCACAAGCCTTCCTTTAGAAACTCAGCTTTTGTTTGCATCCCTTTTTCTGGAAGATTAGAAAGACACAGAGCAGTGCAGTGTTGGGTATTTGGTTAGACTTAGCTCCTGTCTCCATGCCATTGCAGGAAACAAAGGGAAGAGGAGATCACAGGACAAGAGAAATATGATTAAAAAAAATTTGCTCCATCTGAACTAAGTTTGTGGTTCATGTTGAGCACAAGCTGATTCTTAGTGTTTCTGTGCCTAAAAACACAGAAAAAGAATGGTGATTGCACAGCTTTCCAAAGGATAAGTTGACATGGGAGTAAATCCCACAAAACTCCATTTTCTTCATGGTGGAAAAAGTCCATTCTTCATTCACATAACTCCTTTTGATCCAGTTTTACAGACTTTGTGTGGGACTCCAATTGGTCAGGAGCTTTCTTGCCAATTACTTATTGGTTAATAACTAATTGTTTTTCTGTATTGATTGGCCACTCAAACTCTAGGTGTCTCTGTGCAGTTGCTTGTAAGAGATAGTTTTTATTTCTCTATCTAACAGTGTAAAAACAGTTTATACAGGTACCAGTTGTTTTTTACCCAGGAATAGATTTTTATGTTAACAAACTGCTCCCAACAGGATTGCTTTCACATTGGAACTTGAAAAATGCCAGCTTTGACAAGGCCAGACACTGATTCTGGGAGAGCAGCCTTGATTTTATGAAGCCTTTCTTATGATTTTCCTACCTTACTGCAACAAGTTAATAGTGATAGCAAATACAGTCACCTGAGTCTCTTTCACCTCCTCCATTTCAATTAAAAATAAGTAAACAAAACATAAACCCAATCACCAAACTCTCTCAACTTCCTGACAATCAATTTCTTTGAAAATATAAATTTTGAATATATATTTGAGAATTTTTGATTGCTCCCATACTGGTTTACCCCAGAACAGGAAATGCAGGATAACATCCAGACTGTCAGCATCCCTTTCCTGCTGTCAGAGCAGATCAGAGGAGCTCACATCAGCCACATTTGCTACTACACCTCAAATGCTGCATCTGCTCCTACAGCCATTTAGGGAATCAGAAAATTCTGCTCATGCACAAATCCCCAGCAGTCACAGTGCTCAGCAGAGCCCTTCAGGGCTTGGGGAGTGGCTGGAAAATCAACCCAGTGTGGCCTCAAAGCAGCAGCAGGAAAACCCTTGGGCCTGAAATGTGCATTAAAGGTTGCACTGAACTCTGGCACCCTTGCAAGAGCAGCTTTTCCCTTGGGATAATGGGATGTTTTCATGGCAGCCTGAGGAACACTGGATCACCATATGCTCAGGCAGCTCCAGAGTGCCTGAGACAATGCAAAAAGCACAAAGAAATGGCTTTTCACCTACACATTCAGGCAGCAAGGATGAGAACCTGAGAGCAAAATGCTTTACAATGCAAAAAGCACAAAGAAATGGCTTTTCACCCACACATTCAGGCAGCAAGGATGAAAACCCAAGAGCAAAATGCTTTACTGGTGGAGAGGAGCAATCCCTCAGCCTGTCCCACATACACCAAACACAGAATGCTATAGGTTCTCACTTCACTTAAAACAGGTTGAAAGTTGCTAATAAGAAAATTAAAATTGCTGGAGCTTGGAGGAAGATTTTGAAGCTATTTAAGACTGGTCTCACAGTATCTGTCATGAAATATTTCAGACACAAGACACCGATTTCACTATCTTTATACTGTCTGGATTAAAAAAAATAAACCAAACAAAAACTCAGATAACTGGGGACTGTGTTTCAAAAATTGTGTGTTTGGGGTATTTTAATTCCCAAATCTGCTTTAATGAGTTGTCCAGGAAAGATAAAAACCTACATCTACTTCTGATTTGGAAACAGAAGCTTTAAGGCTGCTGAGAGTCTATTGAAAAGATAGTGGTAAATAAAGCAGCTTTGTTTATATGTAAACAAACAAATAAAGAAAAGATATTAGATACATCATTTATATATAGACAAAACAATGTGTTTGTTTTCATATATTAATATAATATTTCATGTATATATTTCAGACTCAAGACACAGATTTCACTATCTTTACACTGTCTGGATTAAAAAAAACCAACAAAAACTCAGATAACTGACTTAAAAAGATCCTAAGGCACTGTGTTTCAAAAATGGTGTGTTTGGGGTCTTTTAGTTCCCAAATCTACTTCTATGAGTTGTATAGGAAAAATAAAGACCTACATCTGCTTCTGATTTGGAAACAGAAGCCTTAAGGCTACTGAGAGTCTACTGAAATTATAGTGGTAAATAAAACACCTTTGTTTAGATGTAAACAAACAAATATATAAAAGATATAAAATACATAATTTATATATAGACAAAACAATGCTTTTGTTTTCATGCATAAATATATATAATTTCATACACACTTCAAATTTCATAGATGAGAAAATCATTCAAATAGGCAAACTAAAAGTGGAAAAATGTGAAGTCTTTCTCTCCAGCTGGAATGAAAGCTCATTCTGAACCAGCTGGTAATGTGAATAAAACCAGAGGCTCACTCAAGCCCTGCCTGAAGCTCAGGTCCCCCCTCTCTCCAATACCCTCCTTGTCAAGATCTTCCCCACATTCTGCAGCTCAATGTGATTTATCTGAGATGTTAGCAGAGCCCTAAAGCACCTCTTAGGATCTTCTTCAAAGAAGCCAGAAGTCAAGGCAGTGAATAACAAAATATTTTGTGAAAACTTTCACAATAAACCCAAAACTTTCAGGCTGGGTATTATTTGTTAAGAGTTTGACCAGGATTTCTGTGGAGGAAGAATCCACAAGCAGCAGATTCCCTTGGGATCATTGCTCCAGTGGTTCTGGAGGAGAGTTCCTGTCCTCCATGCCCTTCCAGAGAGCTCAGGGACAGCATCTGAGGGATTTGGTTCCTCTTGGGCAGCTGAACTCATCAGAGAGGATTTGGGAATGGCTGGAAGGGAGAGGCTTTGCCAGGCTTTGATCTCACCCTGTCTTTGAAGATCCTGACTGCCCTTAGCAGGAGCTCATCTCAGCACAGCAAATCCCAGGCATGGAATGGTGATTTACAAGATCCTGGCCTGGGGAGAAAAATAATCCTACAGACAGAAAAAAAAAAAAATGGATCTCGACAGGTAAATTAGCTCCTGCAGCCAGAGAGTTAAAACTATGTCAAAAGGGGGAAAAAAAAAAGTAACCAATTAAGAACATATTAGGAATTTATGGATAATTAGACAAGTCCACCTCAACTCAGGACATGGTTCCTACTTATCCAACCTGAAAATGGAGAAAACTGACAGTAAAACCTCACTTTTACTGTGTATTTACTCAGTAGGATTTTAATTATGGAATAATTGTGGAACTTGTGGAATCCACTGCGACATTTTGGGGATAAAAGGATGAGATGACCAATAGATAATGGGTGCTTAAATTGAAAATCCAACTACACTTGCAATCTGAATCTCTAAACTGGAGAGGAAAAGCTTTGAAAATGCTGACAAAAGTATTCACAGGGAGATTTGCATCAAGAAACCAAATGTACCCTAAGACTGATGTCTTGACATCTAAAACTGTAATAATATCTCCTCACCAGAAAATAGGGCTAAATTCTCATTTATCTGCAGAAAAATGAAGGGATTTTTTGGTTTGTTTTTTTTTTTTTTGTGGGGGGAATATGTTTAGATGCAAATATTATTGTATTCCTTCCCATTATTCTCCTCCCTCCTCTAATAAAGTAGCATTTGCAAAATCAAATTAAGTCAATTTTTTAAACTGACAACTTAAATGAAATAAAGGCAAAATTTGAATAATTAAGGCACTATAAAGCACAGAACACATCCCAGTTATCTGCTCAGCACTGACTGTGATTTGTCTGGTGTCCCACAGCACAGAGGCCATGGAAGTGCAGCCAAGAAGTATCAGGATTTTGGAGCTGCACATTCCCAGTCAAATTCTAAAACACAATTCTCAGTTCTACCAGATCTCAGTATTTCATGACATTTTTTCTCTCATTTTAATAATCAAACTGGCAAAATCAAAACATTTCAATTTTTTTTTTTTTTAAACAGACTTCTCTCTTTGTTCTTAGCTGGGAACTGAAGTGATAAATGCAGCTGGATCAGGATTTTTGCTGTTCAAAAGTACATTTTGACTTGCAGACATCAGTAATGCCATAAAAAGATTAACAGCACCATGGATAGGGCTTGAGGGAAATAAGCTGCAAACACAAAGTTGCTGAAGACTCACGATTTAATTGAAAGTGACTTTCTTACAAAATGAATTAGTGACACTGTGTCCTGCAGCTCTGGGTCTCAGAGTGATTTACCCAATTTTCACAAAAATAAAAGAAATTTGAGCGAAAGTAATATTAAAAATATAGCCTCATGATTTTTATCAATTCTACAAGTGATTTTAAAGATGAAAAAGATCATTTTAGCCATCTAAGTGACTCTGTTAAGAAACAAACTAATTAGTAAGGCCGTGTCTAATTAATACTTGTTTTCTCAGTGAGATGAGCCACAGCACAGGGTTCTTTTCCAGGCTGTTAAGAGCTGTGGAGTTTCCTGGGAAGTAGCTCTTACACTTGGGTGTGCCAAGGCTTTCTACCTTTGTCCTCAGTGGTGTTTCCAGGCTGGGAAAGGCACCCCCACGTATTCACAAACCACGTGGCACCTGAGAATTTCTGAAAGGTGCTTGAGCAGCTGAAAAAGCTGAGCAATGCTTCTCCTGCTTCTCAACACAAAGGGCAAGTGCTTGGGCTGGCTGAAGTATCATCACCCACAAGTGGCACTCAGCCCTTGTGTCTCCCAGAGGCCATGTGCTCAAAGAACTGAATTTCTGGGTTTTTTTTTTCCCCCTTGGAGGTTGGCATTGGGCTTATGCTGTCAGATGCCACAATAAGCACCAGGGTGACTTGAACAGTGTAGTATTGTATTTGCAGGGACCCTCGTGGCAGGGAGGAATGATGAATCTGACCCCATCTTATCAGAAGGTTAACTGATTACTTTATAATACTATACTATATTAAAGAATGCTATACTAAACTATACTAAAGAATACAGAAAGGATATTTACTGAATGCTAAAAAGATAATAATGAAAACTCCTGACTCTTTCCAGAGTCTCAACACAGCTTGGCCCTGATTGGCCAAAGAGTGAAAACAACTCACAGCAGAATCCAATGGAACAATCACCTGTGGGTGAACAATCTCCAAACACATTCCACATAAGCACAACACAGGAGAAGCAAATGAGATAAGAATTGTTTTCCTTTTCTCTGAGGCTCCTCAGCTTCCCAGGAGAAAAACCCTGGGAGAAGGGATTTTTCCAGAGAATGTGAATGCCACAGTGTAAAGTGCAAAAAAGTGTAAAAAGTGGCAGCTGTGTAATTTGTTCAATTTACTCAGTTTACTCAGAAGTAACTCATGATTTCCAAGCCAGGCACACCCTGTTCCTTGCTGAGATGTGCTCACTTCCCTGCAAAACTGAGAGCCAGAAATCAGCCCAGCTCTTCTGAAATGCTCCCTTTGAAAGCAGCATAACAGAGATACTTCTAAGTCCTTTCATCTTCAGTGAAAGCTCTAAGTGATTTTCCTTTTTTTTTCTCCCCCTCTGGACTGGTGACAGGGATTCAGTAGAAGAATAATCTTGCCCAACTCTTCAAAGACAACATGAGAAGTCCAGTGAAAAATTCTTAATCAGATCTGCTGATTACAGCAGAGGTCAATCACACAGCCAATTTTTGAAGAGCTGGAAAGTTTTAAAGTCAGGTATTCTTTTATAAGCACAGCGCTTCAATTGACTGCTCTGTTTCCACTTTAATTGCCAGCATTTCTCTTGACATGTCTTCTCTCCAGCTCATGTCTACTTTAACAAGTCCTGCAGCTCTGGAGAGAGAAACAACTCTGTTGAGCAAAATAATTAGTGTTGAAGAGTCAGTGTTCACACTATGTGCTTTTCAGAAGGTTTTATTTTGAATTATCCCATCCTACTGTCCACTGGCATTTTACATGTTTGTCACAATTCCATCTTCCAGTTAATTTGCACCCAAAAGAAATTCAGCTGATTTACTCTGACATGGCTCCACGATGTGACAAGACAGCATGGGAACCATGGAGAATAGGGAGAGTCACTTTCAGAGTGCACTTCTGATCTGTAAATGATGTCTGCTTAAATTTTTGGCAGCTAAAATCTGCTACTTTTCAAAGTCTAAGTGCTTTCCATGAGACAATTCAGACCCACAGGATACAAGATCATCATCAACATCAACTTGGCAGCAAAAAAGCAACTCACAGCAACAACTTTCTGCTGCCAGAGAGAAGGTAAAAACTCTGAAAACATAGAGAGGATGTTGGTCTTCCTCACTCACAGTTATTATATCAAGCAAAAAAAGGAAGCAAAGAGCAACAGTATGGCCACAATTTCATTATCTGATGGGAAACTTAGTACAAGATGAAAATTCCTTTTTAATAATTGTTGTGCACCTCAGCCCAAGGAAGTCAGCACACCTTCCAAGGGAAGGCTGGAATTTTCTCCAGCAATTTTGCAAAGATGCTGCTTTTCAGTTACTGAAATGTGGAGTCCCCTTTTTTTGTCCCTGCAGCTCACAGCTGCAAGGATTTTAATTTCTGAAATAAGTTTCACTGCCAGAAGCACAAACTGCTTGTTTACATCAAATGACACATTTCATTCATAAAGCTGAATTTATGAAATATGCTTTACCCTTTAAAAAGGAGGAGCAGCCTAAGGATTATCAAGAGCTAAGATGGTCCCTGCAAGTTTTCCTTGCTGAATTACCTTGAGAGTGGTAGGACAGCCTCATCAACACTTTATATATATATATATATATATATATATATATATATATATATATATATATATATATATATATATATATATATGTATTTTTGCTGTTGTTGTTGGGATGGATGAATTGTCTTCACATCCTTGAGGTATTCAAGATCCAAGAGAACTGACCAGCCTATGAGATTCCCAGTAGCATGGAATACTGGAATATCCAGTGGTAACCTCACAGACCACAGCATCTCTACCAAAGAAGGCCAATGTCCCATGCTGCTGGGGCTCAGAGGGTCAACATCCAATATCCAATCTGAAGGAGGGGAGCTTTAGATTCAATATGAAGAAATTCCTCACTCTGAGGGTGGGGAGGCCCTGGCACAGGGTGCCCAGAGCAACTGTGGCTGCTCCTGGATCCCTGGAAGTGTCCAAGTTGGACAGGGCTTGGAGCAACCTGGGGCAGTGGAAGATGTCCCTGCCCATGGCAGGGATGGTATTGGATGATCTCTAAGGTACCTTTCAACCCAAACCATTCTCTGATTCTACAATCAAGACACTCCAGGAAGACAGATTTTCTTCCCAGCTGCCTTGCAACTGTGTCTGCAAAAAGAAAAATTTACGTGTGCCTTTTGAAACATCTGAGAGCATGCAGGGAGTCTCATTGCAATGATGGGGGCACAAGTTAAGTTTTGTACTGGCTAAACTCACCTGTGTCTATCAGAAGAAAGTCAAATTACCCAGTTTCTGGAGCCTCCAGCCTAGATAGCAAATTTTTAGCAAAGAGGGTTCTGGGAAAGTTTTCTGGAAGAGCCTTTCTCTCTCAGTAGCACCAAAACCCTCCTTTTGGGGGCTGAGCCAAACCTTTCCTCATAGTGATCAGAGGCATCACTTATGTTTTTGTTTGGCCAACTACAATATCCAAACTGACACCATCTTCCCATCTTTTTGCATGATCCTACTCATTCCATCAAATATCAATCACTTGTCTCCTCCAGTATCAAGAAATAAGCACAACAGAGCAGCCAAGTGTAGTTTAAGTGGGAAGTTTTGTATAGAGATAGGCAGGAACAGGATGTCTGAAAAAGAATTAAAAAATATGAACTCATACCTCATATAAACAAAAACAAAGGGCTTCAGCTGTAGAACCTTGATGTGATTTTTCTCTCCACTCTAGGCACAACCTCCTGCTTTTGCCTTTCACCTGACTGCTCTGTAGCAAGGTGGTCCTAATCAAGAATTGCTCCCTGATTACTCTTAATTAATGTGTTCAATGATTGAGTATCAGCAGGGGTTTTAAACTAGCCTTCCAACAGAGTCCTGAGTGCCCATTGCCTGGGGTGGTTCCAAACAAGTGCACTGACAATTCTGCCTCTTCTGAAGTTGCTCACAAACCTGTAGACACGGTTCTTTTCTTTCCAGTTCCCACTACAACCCCCAACAATGCTCACCCCATGTGGCTATTGCCAGCCATATCCCACCTGCAATAACCAGTTATTTTCCTCATTTTTTCTATGCTCACTCACTCACCAGTGTCCCTGCTCTGTCTGTTCTTTATCATCACACACACTTCCCAAGGACAGAGCCTGTTTTCAGCTCTGGGCTCACACAGCAGGATCACAATCCATGCTGAAGTTTCCCAGGTATTACAATAATTACAATAGCAGCCACACCAAACATGGATTACTGGTGAATGAGCCAAGCAGTGCATGTCCTCACAGTGATATTTTGAATATAAAGAGCTTAACAGAGTAGAAAACACATCCAGATTAACAGTGTCAAAAGCAAGTTAATGCTCATGGGGATCCAAACCCATACCACATTTGACTTTAAAAGGTGAAATTCACCCTCTAACTATCAAGGCTTGCAGCAGAACCCACACTGTCCCTGGGAACACACTGTCAGTTTACTGTTCTGACAGATGATCGTGAAGATGAGGAAATGATCCAGAAAAGTGGCATTGATTTTGAAGAGCAGCAAATTTTGCCAGTCATTGCTTGTTGCTAAGCTGCAACAGCAACAACAAAAAAAGTCTCCATCAGCTCTCAGCGTGTCAATCCCAAACATCAATGAGATGTGGTATTTACAGCGTTTGTGCAAGGCCCAGGGAAAGGCTGAGGCTGCATCCTGCACTTAGAGCAATTTGGATGGGACCTTAAATACCAGGAACCTCCTCACTTGTTTCACCAAACGAGCTGTGTGATGTTTTTCTTTGGGCAGTTGGTGCTTTTCATCTGCAGGCTGTGATCCATTTATAAAAATGCGAGGCAGCAGATATTTTAGAGAAAGGAAAAACTACATGGCCTTAACCAGTCTGCAGCTTAGACTGCAAGCAGGTGTTTGTCAGATCCTCCTCTTAGGAATCACATGCCCTTTAGAGCATTAAACCTCAACTCCATCCTGGAATTTGTTAACTAGAGCTGGACAGTAGAGCTGCAGCCAAAATAAACAATTTTTAATGGCAAGCTTGTGCAAGGAACCAGCCCCAGTGGTCTGTTCTTTCTTCCTTGCCCTAAATATTTCTAATCTATACCAAAACCCAGCTGATTACTTTTCCCCACACACTATATGCCCTCTGAAGATCTGATGCAAGACACACAAATTTCCACACAGAAAATTTCCACTTGCTTTGTGTCCAGGGGGAGGAGAGAGCTGGCACAAAACTTTTAACCCTTTCACAGAAAAATCCCTGGGTAGTAGCAGGGAAGACATCAGAGTAAATAGTGCCCAGCTCCTTTATACTTTATACCTTTTTCTCCAGCTCTTATATTTTACACCTTTTTACCCAGCTCTGCAGAGTCCCCAAGGTCAACAAGTAATTTACGAGTATATTTACCAACAATAATTACATGAATAATATGAATATTGTAATATGAGTAAACATATAAATCCACAGGTAGAAGCTGGGTTTTTTACAGACTACGTGCAAACGCCTTACTATATGCAATAAATACTCTTTGTCATGACTAATGGCTTGCAGAAGAAATTTGAAGCATGAAGCTCAGAAGAGTGACAGAAAGGCTTCCCTGCACCCCTTCTTTTTTCTTCTTATTACACCTCTCACCCCCAGTTTTACACACAGTATTTTTTACAGAGGTCAATAATATTGGGAAACAAAGTAAGGAGTGGAAAATGAGGTACCAACCTGTCAGGTGAAGAATTCATTCCTTAAGCACATCAGTGGCTGCACAGGTTATGAGATGGCAAAGCATTATTTTCAGATATCCAAACATTCAATCAAGAACTCTTTCCTCCCTAATTTCATTCTAAGGTCTCAGTTTCCCACTCTTCTTCAAACACTCTGAGATTAAAGGCCACAATAAAAAACCTCCAACTTTCAGGTCCACTTCTTTTATAATAACAAAAAAAACCCAAACTTTTATTATATGCCAATGGCCTCATTAAAAATCACAGAATCAAAGAATTATTTGGGTTGGAAGGACCACTAAGATAATCAAGTCCAACCATTAACCCAAAACTGACAAGGTCACCACTAAACCATGTCCCCAAGTGCCACATCTTTTACATCCCTCCAGGGATGGTGACTCCACTACCTCCCTGGGCAGTGCCAGTGCTTGACTCCTCTTTTGGTGAGAAATTTTTCATTTCCTCTGGTTTTATCACTGGGAGAAGAGACCAACCCCTACCTGGCTACAACCTCCTTTAAGGGAGTTGTAGGGAATGATAAATAAATGGAGGAAGAGGATGCAGACTCACACAAAAATTACAGATATGACTTGATCTCCACCCACTGTAGCAATGAATACACCTTGAAAGGGAAGCAATAGCAAAAAGAAAACAAAAAACAAACCCAAACCCAAAATGAAGCATATCAACTTGACAAAAATAAGAAAGTTCAAGTTCTGAAGGCAGAATTCTAACAGCATGGAAAACATTATTTTTTTTCTTCATAAAAGGATAAAACCATGCTACCTAAAGAAACAAACCCAGAGCAAATATCATGTATTACCAACAGATTTAAAATCCTCTCTTCCTTTCCTCCCAGGCACCCTGTGTATCTGCATGAGGCATTTTGCCATCCATCTCCATTGTAAGCAAGAACTAGGAGTTGGGAAGGGATTGTTCCCCTGAAATCAGCCCTTTGGAGTTGCACCTTGAATCCTGTTGATAGGGAAGATGTATGCTGATGTCTTTACAAACAACTCCACACGTGAAGGGATGTCTGTTAATTGTGGAATTTTCAGGGTCCCCAAGACAAAGGAGGAATTGAGAATCTGACTCCATGTTTTTAGAAGGCTAATTCATTATTTTATGTAATTATATTATATTATATTATATTATATTATATTATATTATATTATATTATATTATAGAATGCTATACTAAAACTATACTAAAGAATAGAGAAAGGATACAGGCAGGTTACAAAGAATGATGGTGAAAACTCGTGACTGACTCCTCAGAGTCCCTACACAGCTGGATGGGGATTGGTCATTAAGTAAAAACAATTCACATGTTGGATAAACAATCTCCAAACCACATTCCAAAGCAGCAAAACAGGGAGAAGCAAATGAGATAATATGATTTTTCTTTTTCTCTGAGGCTTCTCAGATTCCCAGGAGAAGAAATCCTGGTAAAAGGATTTTTCAGAAAATATAACAGTGACAGTTAACGGCATTGAGATGGGGCTTAATGTCTCTACCAACTTCAACCACGGGTTTGTTACAGAGCCCGGGCAGTTTGACTCCTGAAACTGCCAAATGGGGCCACACAACCCTGAGTTTCTAAACTTTGGGGTAAATAATCTGTTCAAGGAGGGATGTGTGGCAGGCGGTTCAGGAAGGCTGCACTTTCCTGGTACCTCGGCCAGAGGGGGAAAGAAGATGTGGGAGACAGCCCTGGAGAAGACAGAGGCAGAATGCCTTGGGAAAACACCACTGTTTAGGTTGGAGTGAGAAACCGACAAAACTCCTCGTGATTCTTTGCTTTCCAATGCAAATGTGCTGTTTTCAGTCAACTGCTGTTCATCCCCCAGTTCTAGAAAGTACCGTATTCCCTATTCCCGTTCCCTCTGAACGATCACTCCCACTTCATTCCCTCATTGGTGCAGCCCATGTCACCCCACTTCAACTCCTCCCCTGACTCCTTTTCCCAGTGGATGGTTTGTATCCTGACCCCTCCTACCTTCCCCCAGTTATATACCCTGGACCTCCTCTGTTCTTGGCTCTTTGCTACTGGTTCCCTTCATCAGAAGTTGTGCTCCTGTTTGCTCCTGCTTCTACCTAATGTCCTCAAATTCCTCTTACCGTCACCTTACCTGGACCCTTGGATCTACCCTCAATAAACCCTGCTGGATTTACTATGTGAAGAGCCCTCTTGTCTTTCTGGTGAGGCTTCAGTTACCCCATCTGGGCTCGGGTGTCTGGTGGGCTGGGGGAGTTGCTAACACAGCCTGAAGTGGAGATGCTTTCGGTGCGGCAGAGTTTGGGATAAAGGAGGCTGCGCCCTCCAGAACCTCCAGAACCTCGAGAGAGAGAAAACCTTGTGGGGATGTGCCCCAGGGGCCTCTCTCTCTTTACTGAATGAAGCTGCAGGATCCTCTGCTTCCTGTATGGACACTGCCTTTTTCCAGAGGGATTTCTCTCACTGTGATCAGTTTGGGCCCTTCATGACAAGAAGGATATTGAGGCATTGGAGTGTGTCCAGGGAAGGGAATGGAGCTGGGGAAGGGGCTGGAGCACCAGGAGAGGCTGAGAGAGCTGGGAAAGGGGCTCAGTCTGAAGAAAAGGAGGCTCAGGAGGGACCTTGTGGCTCTGCACAACTCCCTGACAGGAGGGGGCACCTAGGGGGTCAGGCTCTGCTCCCAGGGAACAGGGACAGGAGGAGGGAACGGCCTCAAGTTGCACCAGGGAAGATTTAATTTGGATATTAGGGAGAAATTTCTTCCTGGAAAGAATTGTCAAGCATCAGCACAAGTTGTCCAGTGAAGTGGTGGAACCACCATCCCTGGAAGTGCTCATAGGATTGTGTGGATGTGGCACTGGGGAGGACAGTTTAGCAGTGAACATGGTGGTGCTGGTTAACGGATTAAGTCAATGATCTTCGTGGTCTTTTCCCATCTTAATGATTCTGTGGTTCTGTGATTCTTTGTTTCTATGAACTGAGGGCAGTTTTTCATCACTGAATGAGGCTCTTTAAGAACATCCCCACTCCCATCACCTGTTTTTCTTCTCCAGCCAAAGCCAGATTGCCTTGTCCTTATCTGCCTTTTCTCATTCCCCCCAATCTTTCCACAAGAACTGCAGCACAGGAACAGAGCAGGAGGGAGAGGTGCTGAAGCAAGTCAAAACTCTCAGTTGAGCTCAGCAATAAAACTTGCATGAACTTAGAGCCAAAACTTTTGTTTTGCTTGAAACCAGGAGCGGAAGAGGGACTGAACTCTCCCGCCTTGTTTTTACTGCTGCTCGGAGAGCCAGAGATGTCCACACATCAATAGAGTTAAAAAGAAAGCTTGTAAGAACCAGATGTTGAGATATTTTTGGATACAATCATGGATCAGGCTACAGTGCTTAACAGCTCCTGTCCAAAGCTAATTTTTGAGGGACCACAGCACACATCATGCACATGTTTGCTGGCTCTGTGCCAAGCCCTGCACAATGCACAGAACAAGAGCTTTTCTCAGATTGGTGTGGCTGGTTGGGTTCTCTTGGTTAAATCCTCCTATTAAAGCTCACAGTGAATTGCATTTTAACTGCAGAATTATACCAAAAAGCTGCAAAGGAAATCATTTAGCTATCCAGGAGGCCGATTTCTCAGTTTTGTTCAGTGATTGGTTTTATTTTTCATTGAGATTATTGCCAGCTTATTTTCTCTTACTCACTAAAGTTTTAAGATGTTTTCACGTAGGGATAACATTCCTGCTGTAATTTTTGCTTTCCTTTTTTGAAATGAAAGCAGCATAAAGGACATAAATGTCTCTCTCGCTTCATTCATGAGAAATCACAACAAATTCACCTGTGGGACCCAGCTTTTCTGGCAACCCAAATGTCATGCTGCCCCATGGGGACAGATGCACCAGGAGCAGTTTTGCACTTGATTTATATTTCCTGAACTCTTTATAGCAAAAGAGTTGCTGGGGCCCTAAGGGTGTGGAAGATGGGGAGCTCACCTTGGCTTTAGTAAGAAAAACCAGACACTCACATTTCTGCTTAGGAGATGTAGGTTTGGAAAAGAGAGGAAAGAAGGAGAATCAAGGCCAGGTTGGACGAGGCTTGCAGTAACCTGGGGTAGTGAAGGTGTGTCTGCCCAGAGCTGGGGGTTGGAACTGGATGGTCTTTAAAGTCTCTCCCAACCCAACTCATTCTAGGATTCCATGACAGAACAATTTGCCCCCAAATGGAACCAGTTCTTAGGATCCAAGATATCTTGAGCATTGCTGTGTGAAATCACTCTTCTGTCAAAGTCCTGACCCCTTTATCACATCTTGAACCACACAGAAAGGAACTGTTTTCTAAATAACCCTGCCCTATTTATCGTCCTGTTATTCAGTCCTGCAGCTCCCACAGAAAATAACCCTGAAATGTTCAACAGTTGGGATTTCCAGACCTCAGCTACTATTTGTGGCATTGTGTGTTTTTAGAATTGGGTATTCCTTTTGTAACTCAATAATGGTTTGGTCCTCGGTTCCCCCCATGTACTTCCCTCACAATGGTTTCTCCCTATTAGAGCTGCCCCCGCCTCCCCTGCCTGTCATGGTAACCACCCCACCTTATTTCGAGAATTCTCTGTGTCAATCATTCCTTAATTTGATGTATGATTTGCCCCTGGGGTTTTTCTCCTCCCCTGTGTGATCCTCAGTGGCTCAGCTGTAACCCACGCTCCTCCCTGGGTCCTCATGATTGGTAAGCTTTGTGTCTCCTCCTATCACACCCACTCCCTTTATCAGTGCCCCACCTCCGGACCCTCTTTGTCGTCTGTCCCTGAACCCACCGGGGAAGAAGATTAAGAGATCCTTGGTACTTCTATGGGCGTCCCTCCTCCTTCCTTTGCTTCAGTACCTCGTAGCCGAGATCCCGCCTGTGCCACCCACCCCGCAGACGGTCACCACGGCCCAGGGTTCCGGAGGGAATCCGGGAGTGGCACTGCGTGTGGCCATCTTCGGCCGGGCCGGGGGCACCCAGCCGGGCTCCCGCACAGCCCCGCGGCCGCAGGAGAGAGGCTACAACTATTGATCCTTGTCCTCCATGGTCCCGTATCTTCAGAAGATTAGCTTTATTGCTTGAAGTTTCACTGTGTCCTTTTATCCTTTTTTAATTTTTTTTCTCTACATGCTGTTTTGGTAAAATTCCTTTTAAGCATTCATCCTGTGAATGAAGGCTTGGTTTTCCCATGTCACGTTGGAGAGCTCACTCTGACCCAGAAGAGCTGTCACAAACACTGAGGAGATGACTGCAGGCTCCTGCCTGAGGATGATCAAACTGAATGGAAGATAATAGCTTCAGCATGTCAATCATTGAGCCATTAGGACAGCAACTGTTGGGCAGAAATTAATGAGCCAGGGTCTAATTTGACATGGATAGAACTGACAAATGTTGTGACCATGGTATCTCAGGGCTAAGAAAAAGAAGTACAGCTTGCTACAGGATTCTTTCTTTTCAATCCTTTTTAATGCTTTTATTCATAAAGTGAATTGCAAACTGATTTAAGAGCAGAAAAACAAATTTTTGCAGAGAAATTTAAGATCAGGCTTGGCCATTATAAACCCGACAAGGAGAGGAAGGTGATAGAAAACCTAATAAACTATTTGATTTCAGGCAGTTGGGTGTTTGCATTAAAGGCTTGAGCACCTTTCACAATCCAGGGAATGAGGCAGCTGTCCCCAAAGACAAATGCAAAGCATTGCCCCTGATTTATATAAAAGTGACAGCAGCCCTGACCTAACCTCACCTGCCAGGTGCCATCAAAAGGTTCTCCACATCCCCACTATTTGTCTTTCTCCCAAATGTGTGAACCATGGATCATGAGGAGGAAGGAATCATGAAGGATTACCTCATTGGTACCAGCTCCACCACCAGCCATGCTCCTGCTACACTGAAATTAAAAACAAACTCCCACTAAAATTTTCCCTGAAATTACAACAGATTGATCAATCAATTAATTAATACTTCTGTCCTTTCAGCACAGATTTCATGATCCAGGGTTTAATGGGTGAGTCGGACTAGAGGCAGCAGCAGACCAGTGTGGGATTAAGGGTAATTGGAAAGACTTTCCTTCCCCTGGTCCTGAGGTGTTCTGAGAGCTCCACTGGGCTCTCTGAATGCAGGACAGAAATCCTGATGGTTGAAAGGACATCAAGGGTTCCAAAACCCTCTAGGACCTCCCCTGTATCCTGTATCAAACTGACAGTGATGCTGTGCAGAGCTCTCAGCAATTTAGGGCAAATCTGTTTCTAATCACCTCTCTCTTCAACTGGGAAGCACCAGGAAAGAGATAGGAATGAGTGAAACCCCATAAAAATCCCAAAGCTGCCCTAGGGAAGGCTAAAGATCAGATTCTAAGCACCTCAGTCAGCAAAAAGAGGGCAAACAAAACATTTGCTCCTGAAATAGAGGTTATAAACACAGCTTTTGTACCAAGGGCTCCTGTTCAAAAACATGAATGAATACCAGAACCTGGCCAAACCAGGGAAAAAAGCATTAAAGGATGTGAAATCTGTATCTACATGATAAATTAGTGTCACAAAGGATTCCCTAGCCCTGAGTCTCCTGTGCTTTGAGGTTTCACACTGGATTTTGCTAATAGCTTATGTATCTTCCCTGTGCACCAGTGCTCCAAGGCAGCTTTCACAGACGTGTCATATGGGCTCCCAAACATGTTGTGACTGCAAGGAGCTTTATTTTGGCAGGACAGGCCTGGGGAGGGGAGAAGATGCTGCTGGAAAGCGAAATCCAACCCGTTCTCCTGTCAATACACTAATTAACAGTTGGCAAGATTATGCTAAATACGACAGATCTTTAATTTTAACAAGATGTTCTTCATTAAGCAGGCTAATCAAACATGAGCAGCACCCTGAGAGAAGGCACAGACAACCAAAGCAACACAACCATCTTCCCCTGCTCCCTTTTCCTTGCCAAGGCAATGCCAAGCTCCAGCTCAGGGGATGATGAATTTTACTCTGCTTTCTCCAGATAATGGGCAAGGAAAGGTACAGGAAAACCAGGATAACAAAAGAAGGGAAGAGACTTACCTAGATTTAGTGGGTAATTTACTGATTACAAAGATGCTTGTGTAAATTTAAAAAAAAAAAATAGAGGCAGGAAACGAAAGTTATTTTTTAATGTGCACAAAGTTTTGCAAAATCTCAAGCACAAAAATAACTTTTTTACTCAATTTTTGCTCCTTCCAAATTGGAAAGGAAAAGAAAAAACTCATCCTGAAACAGAAAACTTTCCCTTCTAAGTTCAGTGCAACATAACATTTAGGTTTCAAGTCCTTTCCATTTTTTTAAAGTCTTAGAACAAATCAAGAAAAGTAGCAAAGGATTTGTCAAATCCAAATATTTTGATTAAAATATTTTTATTGTCTTTGTAATTTGAGTAATGAGGCTTCCAGATTCAAGGCAAAACACTTCTGTGAAATAGATAAATTACAGGTGTTTTTCTACACAGCCTCTCTGGGAAGCCTTTTTAACTCCTTGACTGTCCTCATGGGTTAAATATTTCTCTTTATACCCAATCAGAACCTTTCTTCCTTTAACTCATGTCAGTTCTCTCTCATCCTTCAATCAGCGCCATTTTTTTTCATTATTGATATTCATTTCTGCATCCTCCTGTATTTCACTTAGAATTTCTGGTGCCAAAGGAAACAAATGATCAAGCTAGAACTGTGCTGAAATTAAATCCATGTGTGCATCAAGTGAAAAAAAAAACCACCAAAAAAGAAGCCAGGGCTTTTCAGAAGTCAGCCATAAGAATAAACTTCATACTGAGTCTCAGTTTCTAATCTCAGGAGAGGGAAGAAAACCTGCAGCTGAGATTCTGTCTCTGAGGTTATCAAGAAGTGTGACTGAGATGTGTGAAGGTCTCAGCTGTGAAGGGGAGCAATAGCAGGGATAATGCAGCTAATAAGTCAGAAATCCAAATTATTATCAAACTCCCCACTGAGCTCAATTCACTCTTGCATTGCTGGGCTTGGTAGTTGAGGCAGGCAAACAAAAGCTGGAAGACACATGGCTTTGCATCATTTATGAAATATGAACTCAGAGGGATACCTGAGGGCATTTAGCTCTGCTTCTGCCATGGAATTGTGGGTGTTATTGGAAAATCTGCACACCTCAGAGCTCTGCTCCCTCACCTGTACCACCCCATGGCTGATTTTTCTATATCAGCCCAAGTTTGGCAAGACCATGGAGGAGAAAGCAGACAAACACCATTAATTTAGTGCCTCTGAGCATGAGACCAAATTTTTTTCATGCTTAAATCTATAATACGACGATGTTAGCAGAGATGCAAGCATGGATTCCCACCTGGTGTCTTTGTGAAGGGAAGTGTCATATCCAGAGAGGTACAAAGTGGACAGGTGATGACAGCTCACACTGGAACTCTACAGTGCTTTGTTGCCTTGTGCAGGCTGACCTAGAACAGAGACTGGACAGAGCTAAAGAATAAAGCAGGGATTTATTAAAACCCTCCATGGATGCACCTTGGGCAGCACCAGAGCCCAGCCAGGGCTGCACCCAAGATGACCCAAAATGGCCCCAAAATGCACGAGCGCTCCCGGGGTCTCTCCCTGGGATCAGCTCTGCTCCATTTGCACCTTGCAGTTCATTGTCCCAGCCCAGCTTTAGCCCAGGCACTCCCACCCTGCTTGTTTTTCTCTCTCCAGCCCACGGGGTTTGTGCTCCTGGGCTGAGATTTGGCTCATTTGTCCTTGGTGCCCAGCTGGAGCAGGAATTGTTTTGTCTCCCTGCTCTGTGCACAGAGCTCACCATCCCCTGATGTGAAGCTCCGAACTGCACACTAAAGCAGCACAGAATCTGAAAATAAAAAAGCTGAAACCTGAGGCATCAGCTTCAGCTAATGCTTCAGGTGATCCAACCCATCTTACACCTCCCTGGTTTCCCAGGTGCCTTGTGACACTTGATCTTGGGGTGACTTCAGTGGGATTTCATGGCCAAGGAGGTCTCTAGTGCTTCTGAGCATCTGGCACCAAGTTCCTTATCTTTATGCAGCACTTTGAAGTGTTTTTCTACAAAGCATCAAACCAGGGTGAACTTCCACTGAAGGTTTCATTAGGGAAGTTTTACAGAGCTCAGCTGGAGAAGGAGCAAAAATAATCCTTAATTTATGAATTTTCACTCCGAGCACAGCGACTCCCTGTTCAAGCTGAGATTTTCATATTCTGTTTTAAATCCATGGCTTCAGAACCTGGTAGTAATTTGAGTTGCTGTTCTACACAAGTAGCCCTTAAATAATCCATCAAGACATTTGCACATCTAGAATGAATGTCAGGCTTTCAAAAAAGGAACAGGGAGCTTTATAAAGTCCTGATTACCTTGTGCTCAGTGTCTGCTTTATTCGCTTTGCTTTGTCTCTGTCCCACTCCATCACAAGTGAGCAACATCCATTAATAATCAAAATCTTTGGAGCCAGTCCCTGTGTGTCTCTGTCCCCCATTTGATCAGCCATCTGGAAAATGACAGTTTCTTGACAGCTTAAAAACATTTTCCTTTAAGCTGCAGCACTGTTCACATGCAGAGAGCACATTTGGCATGATGAGGGCTTTAGTAGAAGGCTTTGGTAGCAAGCAGGGGAAAAAACCATATGCAGCAAACCAAAACACAAAACCTCAAAAAAACCCAAAGTGAATAAAAACAAAACCAAAAAGCCAAAGAAACCCCAATACAAAACAACAAAAACCCCAAACCAAACAAAACCAAACAGAAACAAAAAAAAAAAAAAACCCAAATCATTAAACATCAAGCTCAAAAAAGGGATGATTTCCAGTTCCATGACAGTTGTCGACCCAAGCAGTTCTACCTTGATTTCATCTGTTTGCCAACTCAAATCAACCCATACCTAAGCACAACTGGAGCACTGCAGTGTGGGATAACATGTAGGATAAGAGCACTGGAATTGGTCATATGTAAATTTATATAAGTAGCCATTTGTGGGGCAGAGGGAACTGAGGTAGAAGTAGTTTGTTTCTGTCATGTAGCAGTCAGTACTCGAATATATTCTAGTTAATGCTGTGATTTATCCAAAGTCTTAACTACTGATATTTGCCTAAGTGATAATAGCAGCCAAATTAGAAAAAACTCTTTAACTGAGAAGAAAACAAAATTTTATATGATAGCTCCATGTAGGAAGAAGGGACGTCTCAGTATTGTTCTTTTCTTAGAACATGACATTTTGGATGACTTGAGAGAAAGAAATTTAGAGTGAGTTTGTCTTTGTACAACAATAATTTTGTGGTGAAGTACAAAAATAAAATATAAGCTGAAAATTGACCAATGGAAAAAAACCATCCTGGAATATTTCTCTGACATACTAGAGTTATTGGATTATTTTAAATTTAATATTAGTATCATTCAATATTATATTTAATATTATTGTTAATAATAATAATAGTTTATTGATTTATTTAATATTTAATATTATTTAATATTCAGTTTATCTCACATACAAGTTATACAAAACTTTATTTAAAACACATCACATCTCTCTGAAATCAAAGCTCTGAAAGCAATAATCATAATTTTTAAAAAATCCTAAAGACTTCAGTATTATTTGCACACTAATAAAAACTTTCCTGTTTACTGTTAAGTATAAAGGTAAGCACATCAGGAAAAACAAATTGAAAATTGAAGCAGTTGAGCTTGTGTTCATCTCATCTTTCCTAAAGAACCAGCTGGAAGCAAGGCCAGCACTGCAGATCCCCTCTGAAGCCAGGCTAAAGAAACTAAAAGGAAAGCAAAAGAAAGATTGGAATGTTTTTTACCCTTTGTCTATAGTAGGAGGGCAGTTTGATGATGAGGATTCAAACTTAGACTTCAGCTGAATGCCTGGAGTTTGCTAAGATTTATCTAAAATTAGGTGCTTGTGTCCAAATGGGGAAGAAGACGCAGCAGATGGGAAGGGAAACGGGGAGGGGGTTTTGGCAAGACGCTCACGTCGTGCTTCATGGGAGAAACGTGTTTTGGGAAGGGACAAAAATGTCCACACAGAGAATTCCAGGCATGTGGAAGAGACTATGTGTGAGACTGCACAGAGCCTCAGAGGAGAGGCAGACCCAGCAAGGATCACGTTGTGCTTGCCTGGAGAGTGCCCTGCTCTGGAAAATGGTTTGGAAACACAAGGCAGGAGATTATTGTATTAGCAGGGAATGCCCCGACGAAGGCAGGAATGATGAAACTGACTCCATGTTCTCAGAAGGCCAATTTATTATTTTATGATACTATGTTGTATGAAAGAATACTATACTATACTAACTAAAGAGTACAGCAAGGATACAGATAGAAGGCTAAAAAGATAATAATGAAAACTCCTGACTCTTTCCAGAGTCCCAACACAGCTTGGCCCTGATTGGCCAAAGAGTGAAAATAACTCACAGCAGAAACCAATGGAACCAATCCAATCCCTGTGGATAAACAAATCTCCAAACGCATTCCACAGGAGCACAACACAGGAGAAGCAAATGAGATAAGCATTGTTTTCCTTTTCTCTGAGGCTTCTCAGCTTCCCAGGAGAAAAACCCTGGGCGAAGGGATTTTTTCAGAGAATGTGAATGCCACAGGAAGTCAGTGATTACAAACTCTCAGTAGTCAAAACAAGGCATGTTAATGTGACTGCTTTTTCATTTTCTTGTGGTTTACTTTCTCAAAGTCCTGCAAGGATGAGGTTTCTCTATCTGACTGTGTGTGCAGCACTGGTAAAAACATAAAAGGTTTGGGATGCTATATGAGGAGAAGCCTTTGGGAAGAGGGGTCTGGGGATCAATGTTTAGAAGTGCTCTAAAATGTAGGAAGTTGCCATTTCTTAGAAAGCACAGAACACCAATAATAGGCATACAGAGAATTGTAGAGTCATAAAATCACAGAGTGCTTTGGATTGAATGGGACCTTAAAGCTCATCCACTTCCCACCCCCTGCCATGTCAGGGACACCTTCCACTATCCCAGATTGTTCCAAGCCCCAGTGTCCAACCTGGCCTTGGACACTTCCAGGGATCCAGGGGCAGCCACAGCTTCTCTGGGCACCCTGGGCCAGGGCCTTGCCACCCTCTGAGTAAAGAATTCCTGCCTAGCAGGTGATCTAAACCAAGAAGAATTCTATTTCCCTCTTTTTTATGACCCCCTTAAAGTAGTGGAAACATCTCTGGAAACATTCAAGGCCAGGTTGGATTGGGCTCTGAGCAGCCTGGTCTGGATGAAGACGCCCATGCTCATTCCAGGGGGTGGGACCAGATGGTGTTTGTAGGTCCTGAACTGCTTCAGGATTTTTTGAAGGCTCATTTTGAGCATGCCTTTGGGCCAGCACAGGTGAGACAGCCCCGTTTTGAATGTCCTGTGTTAATAATGGGTTTAAATCAGCACACAGCAAGAAGCAGCAGGGAACAGGGATGCTGGAGGGAAACCTCCCTGGGAAACCTCCCTGGGAGTGCTGCAGCCACAAAGGGAAACACTTGGATGTACCAGCTGTTAGTGATAAGGAAAAGAAAGAATTGTTTCACAGTTTTAAGGCACATTCTCATCTTAGGGAAGCTAAACTTAAGCTTTGCAATGTATTACATTCTTATGGGTTTATCCCTCAGCTCAGTTGCATATTTTTTAATTAAAACACTGCCCCAAAATGCCAATAAGTCCCTGTTATTTGCATTCAGCTTATCCACTAAAGTGTTGACTTTGGCCCTTAGATATTCTCTTGAATTTTCTCTCCTGGATCAAGGTGAAAATCTGGGAAGATTTTTTCATTTCCCAGTACAACTCCAGTATGTTTTTGGGGGAATATGTTGTCTCAAAGTGCACACCTAGCTCACAGCTTCCCCCCTGAACCCATAAGCCTGGCTCAAACTCTAACTCATAAAACCCTTCCCATTTCCTCATCATTTCAGAGAGTCAAAGCAGCCATGTTTCTCAAAGTTTACTTGTCTAAAAATATGCCCACACACTCAGATTGGATATTCAAGCAAAAATAATATAGTCACAGCTTAGTTCACATTATTTTAGCCCAGCATTTTTATTTAAGCCCAGCGAGATAAATAGAAAAGCACAGAGTGGCATCAGCAATACCAGTGAGCAGATGATGGGTAGGAAAGAGAAGCATGTGGTTGCTTGAAAAATAAGTTTATTTCAGATACATTGCAAAGAGAAAGAGAAGGGAAATAAAACCTAAAGAGGAAAAGAAATTTTTTTTTTCGTAGCCTAAATCTACGGAGCAGTTTAAATTTTAAAATTGAGCAGGCAGCTCAATTATTACTCTATAAAAAGCTAAAAAGAGAGGTATCTTGAGCTGCTATTTCAAGTCAGAGCTTTTATGTGATGCTAAGAGGTCCCAAATTCTATTTATTTCAGTTGGATTCACTTTGTAATTTTTTAACACGGTAGAAAACTCTGTCAGACACTCAATCTAAAGAACTGCATTTCCTTTCAAGACAAATCACTGCCACCTGAGCAGATGTAACAGCCCATTTCTTTGTGCTCATCAGTAATATCAGCTGCTCCTTTTCTCCCAGAAAAAGATGGGGAAGAACAGTAGTGCTGAGAAATCAGGAAATATATGACTTCCAGCAGAAATAGCAATGTGTGTTTTTATCCCCCTTAAACAGAGGGCACTGAGGCCATTTATTAAAGGCTGCTCCTAATTGCCAAATATTTGTTGTTCCTCTCCTATCCAACCTTGAATCAGCTGTGAAGTGTAATAGCAGTGTTTTCACTACTGTAATATATATTTTGAGAAAAAAATAAAAGATGTTGGGTGCTTGGACATTTCAGACTACATGGCCCCAAGCCATGGTTAAAAAAACCAACTGACTTTTACAGGAATGTATTTCTGGAGAAGAAGGCAGTTTAGCACCTTCTTCTCTTAAGTTATCATTATGTGGAGAAGCCCAGAAATGAAATAAAATGTGAATGAGGTTGTGAAATTTTTCCTCTGCTGTCAGAACACAGCCTTGGGCTAGAACTGACCCAGAGTTCCTTTCCTAGCCAGGCACCTCATTGTTGGGATGGCTTTAGAAAGGGAATTTTAACAGCTGGACAGTGAAGAATTTGCCATTTCTGATGTAGCTCTTGCGGGTGAAACTGGCATCATCCCTGTCGAGTTTTATCTTCTTTTTCCTCCAAGGTCAGGATTAAATGCCCGAGATGGAATTTCTTGTTGGGACTCAGGTGTTTATCAGTTCTTATCTCTGTCACAGTCTCACAAACCCTGAGTTCTGCAGCACTTCACTCCAACTAAAAGTGGAGCCCCATCTCTCTCTCTCCAAGGCCTTTGAAGGATCAACTGTCCAATTAAGAAATGACACCTAAATTACTTTTACTTTTACCTGTGGCCTGCAATGGGGATTTTTTAATCCAATTACACAAAACCACCCAAACCCATGGAGGAGAAGGTGAAGAAGAAGGACCAGGCTCTGCCCTAAAACCTCCATCTTGCTTTATATCTGTTACTGTATTCTAAACCCTTAAACTCTGAGTTTCCCTGTGGTATCACACACTTCTATCCCAACTCCACACCCACAATCCCAGTTCTGTCATTCCATTCTGGAAGCTTCTCCACGGCCTCAGGTCAGTGCAGTGTTCTCTTGGGGGTCAGTGCCTGGCAGCACAGAAATCTGAAATTCTCAGCAGCCAGGGCTCCAACACATCTCCACTTCCCAGACCTATCACACACACCCAAAACTGCCACATTCCAGCTCCCAGCTGAAGGCCAGGGAGGTCAGAACATCTGAGACAACACTGATAATCCAGAACAGGGTGGATCAAAATCTTCACACCAGATCATCCAAAGCATCACTGAGTCAACAGGGAGGTATGATCTGGTTTGGGTTGTAGGGATCCAAATTGTCAATCACTTATTACCATGATTATTAATGAGGTAGTAGCTTCTATTTCACTTTTAAATAGCCCTGTATGGGGATTTATTGAGTAGACAATCCACAGAGAGAAAAAAAGATCTGCAGAAGGCTTTCACCTAACCTGAAGGTCTTAAACCTACACCAGGATTTAATCTCAGCCATAACTTTGCTCGGCCATGGGTTTCAGCTGCAGGTTTTTTACTCCATGTTGATCAATGTAATGAGGAACCTCATTTCATTTGAATTCTCCTGGGTAAATGCTGCCTCAGAAGGAAGCTTTCACTTCCAGCAATAATTTTTTCAAGCCCTCCAGGTAGATATAGGATAAGGTGGAGTTTAGACAGTGCTTAATAGAAAAGTCAAATCACTGGCAAGGTATCAAAGCAGCACCTGCCTTTGTTGAAATCAACCTTGACAAATGCTTTAAAGTTGTTCCTTTCATTCCCATGCAGTGACAAGCTGGCAACAGCCCCAGCCATAAAGAGCAGAAATTTTCCAGCAGATCTGCAGTTCCACACGCAGCCCAAGGGTTCATATTTTCTATTCTCCATGGCTCTGGAGTTCTATTCTGACACACACCATGGATGTTTTCAGCCCAGCCAAGCAATTGCTCCTGGATCCACAGGGTTCCTCCCTTCTCAGGCTGTCTCAGTTCTCTCAGTTTAGCTCAGTTTAGCAGCTGGAGTCAGGCTGTTTCTACAGACGAAGGACAGGTGAGGTGAGGGCATGAGCAATTTCTCTTTGTTGGAGGGGTTGCTGCTTCTTCCTTACAAGCATTTTTTATACTCTGTGCCCTTTCTGAATCCTCACATTGTTTGGCCAAGGATTGAATTTCTATCTTCTTCTCAAATTAAATGAGTATTGCTATAAATAAGGATCTAACTGCCATCCCTGTTTGGCTGTTTATGACTTCCAGCTCTAGGGGAGTTTCTCAAAATGCTTTCCCTCTTCCTTGTTGAAACCAGTCCTCTGTGACTCCATGACTCCTTTCCCAGACCATTTTATTCATGAATCAGAAAGTCTGAAAAAGTTTTATTTCTCTTCTTTGTATTTTCTTGCCTTGAAGTTTCTTATCAGGAGGAGGACAGAATGTGGCAGCAGGCCTTGTCTTGGTGTCTTTTCCCTCCCTGTCAACTTAGATGTTCATGTAGAGAGTTCACATTGCCCAGAGGACTCAGCCTATGCAGGATCTCATTTTTATAAGCATAGGATTCACCTAGAGAGGAATAAGAGTGAGATAAACACTCCCAACCCTCTCCTTACACTTTTCTAAGTTAGTAAATGTTGCCTAACTTACTCAACATTTTGTTTCTACTTTAATTCAGGGTCTCTAGTCAGGTAATTTTATAAAAGGGGCATAAAGAGCAGACACGGGGGATTGGGGAGATGCCAGGAATTCAGAAAATTGCAAGAGATTGACTCTTTTGGTAAAATTTCTTTCACAGAATCACAGAATAATGGAATTGTTTGGGGTGGAAAGGACCTTAAATCTCAAACAGTTCCACCCCCTGCCATGGGCAGGGACACCTTCCACTATCTCAGGTTTCTCCAAGCCCCATCCAACCTGACCTTGGACACTTCCAGAGATCCAGGGGCAGCCACAGCTTCTCTGGGCCAGGGCCCCACCACCCTCACAGGGAAGAATTTCTTCTAATATCCAATCTTAAACCAGCTCTCTTTAACGTTGCCTTTTTTTTTCTATTTTATCTCTCAACCCTCATGCTGGTTTTGGCCAACTTTTAAATGATCAGCTTTAGTTACTTCACTGATGGAGCTTTTCCACAAAAAAAGCTTCAAAATTGCAAGGTTGTCCTTCCCCAAGTGCTCACCCAAAGGTCTGATTCACCCAGTTCAGCTCGTTCTCACTCCCTTCACAAATGTTTTAATGAGGCAGTGGCAGGGAAAACTGCTTACATAACAAATTGCATAACAAATCTTATCTTTGCCTCAGAAAAGTTGGGTCACAGCAGCCATCTGGGAAATAAAAGCCTGAATCATCTGCCGTGCATACACACACACACATATATATATATATTTTCATATATATAAAAATATATGTGTGTGCACGTTTGACTCTTACATGAATCACACCCAAAGCTCTACTAAAATGCCACGCCAGCTGAAATCTTCCTCCAAAGCTGTTATTTCTGAATGAAAGCTGTCCCTCTTCAATGAATGGTGCATTTGAGCCACTATGGATATGCAAAGACATCTTGTTTGCACTGTGCAGAATCTTCCTACAAAGCTTTAACTGCTCATCTCCTGTGCTGCTTCAGCACATGACTCAGAGTAGGTGTCACCAGGACCAGTGGAAGGGAAAATGGGGGGGAAAGTGTAATTTTGATGAAGAGACAGATTCCTGCCTGTTCTCCACTGGATTTGGGAAAGATCTGTGATGCCATTAAGTTTTGGAGGGAAGAACACAATGCACCAAAATGTGATAATTATAAATTCTGTCACTGCCACCATACATCATTTCTCAGGACTTTGAGACAAATTCTCATGTCCCAGATAAAAACGAGGTGTAAATGAGTCTTCAAACAGAGAAGTCTTGGCTAAATCACGACCCAGCTGTAGCCCAGGAGGCTCCTTTTGGAGTAAAGTGATGTGTAAGTCAGACTGCTTCCATGGGTGCAAGATGTGTGCACCACCATATTGCCCATCAAAACGTATTTAACATGACCCAGGTGTGGGTGCACACTTGTATTCCTTTCAAAATAATCAAAAAAACTCTCCCATTATTTCCTATTTATAGCAAATACTGCCTTAAAAACTGAAGGGTGTCTGCTGAAGGGTACAGGTGGTATTTGAGTTGACCTTGAGACTGTCAGGACATACTGCCCTGCAATTTTCATTGCTCTGTTTTTGGAATTAATTTGAAGTGAAGCTCTGTGTGAGTTGATATTCTTTCTCCGTGAGGTTATGGTTGTTTTGATCTGGTGTTAAGATGCCTCTCCTCAGGTTTCCTGTTAAATGGAACTGTGCTCTAAGGGTGCAAATCATAAAGTAACATTTGCATTACAAACCTTACACATAGGGTACAATATTTAATATACTTCATCAATTAATATTGAGTAACTACCTTATATGAGTAGAAAAAGAGAATATCAGTAATGTAGAGATGTGAAATACTGTGAATTATAAGAACCACCTGGAGTTGCCAATAAAATTGCCAATGAAAGCAGGAGCAGTGGTGAAACAGAATCTTCACTGACAGGAAATGACAACCTTCTCTACAATGAATGCAGAAATGCTGATAAATGATCTTTCAATGAAATATGAATATCTGTGTAAAATTGTGAACTATCAGCTTAGAGCTTTTCTTCATCTACAATTTCTATCAATAGAAACATTTCCACTGAGAGCAACATGAGAGGGATCAAAGCATTTGTTTGCAAAACTCCTTCTTGGAAAAGTGTCATATTTTCCTTATGTGATCCATTTTCACTTCATAAAAACTCTTACCCTTTGTGCTCTGTTCACTATGGATTTTTACATACCAAAACTTGGGCCAAACAACTGTTTAAAAGGCTGTCAGAGAAAATAATCATTGCTGAATTAGAGAAGGACATTATTTGGTTAAAAAGTTATATAAAGAGTTGGAAAGTGATGATAGGAATAAATAACTATTTCTCCCAATGGATGACATTGACATGGGATCCCTCTGAGTGCTCTGCTATAACCTGGACTGGTCAAAAGTTCTGTAACTGACTTAGAACAGGAAAGAGTGAATGGTGCCTGACATTTTACTGATGACAGTATTTGATTGAGTAAAGATCAAGTACTGCTGGAGGGATTAGAGAATGGTATTTTGATACCAGTTGGCTTTTGACTGAGTAGGAGATGAGGAAAATACAGCACAAATAATAACCTCTGAGATCGAAATTTGATAATTATAAGGAAAATAATGGAGAACAAAATGAAAGTATCAGCATGGTGCTGATTCATGGACCTTGGGATGTTAAGTTCTGATTTTTCACCTCCATGATTCATGGTTTATGAAAAGGAGGAATACAAGGTAACATTGTAATAAGGAAATACTTGATTAACTTTGCGAGAAATGAAAACAATTTACAATTACTTCCTTGGGTCATATAAAATGTGCAAAATTATTTATTTCTATTTCAATGCATAATCTTGTGAAAAAGTGAAAGTTTTAATCAATGTGGGTTTATTAAATAACTTCCTGTTTCCTTCAGCATTAATAATGTAAAATGTGCAGGTGATTTTATCACTACAGATTCATAAAAAATATTACATATGTCATCGTGTACTTAACTGTAACCTCCTTACAAGGGAAAGAACCTAACACCCAAAATATCTTTTCCAAACATTGCTATCTTTTGCATTTTTGGCAATATTCCCAGAAAAAAAATAGAGGATTGGAAGAACCTGAATACAATATCCAAAAATGATTGCCTGGAGTCCTACCAAGTTTTCTCTCATTAGCAATAATCTCAGTGGCTTTAGCCAACCAGAAAAAAATCAAAATCTGGTGTTAGAAAGATTCTGAAAAATCTTGGGCAGCAGTAAATGAGTAGTTGCTGCTACGGGTGGAGAAGGCAGAAATCTCCTAGGATTTGTTTTTGTTTATGACCTATTGTCTAAGCAAGGTCATCAGTAAAGAAATTAGCATCAAGGTTAACTAACTTGTCTTGTGTGGTTCAAATTTTGGATATTTTGCATTGGTACACAAGTGCATCCTGCTCCAGACAGGAAGAAAATGAAGAAGCATGCTGGAGAGCTGGGGGTGTTCACCTGGAGAGGAGAAGGCTCCAGGGAGAGCTCAGAGCCCCTTGCAGGGCCTGAAGGGGCTCCAGAAGAGCTGGAGAGGGACTGGGGACAAGGGATGGAGTGACAAAACAAGAGGAAATGGCTTCAAACTAAATAGGGGAACTTGGTTTAGAGTTTAGGAAGAAATTCTTCCCTGGGAGGGTGGTGGATCCCTAGAAGTGTCCAAGGCTGGGTTGGACAGGGCTTGGAGCACACTGGGATAGTGGAAGGTGTCCCTTCCCATGGCAGGGGGTGGGACTGGATGATCTTTAAGATCCCTTCCAACCCAAACCATTCCATGATTCCATGAAGAAACCGAGCTCCTCATAAGATTCTTACAAGTATTTTGTGTGCCCTGATTCATTAGAACATATATGGCTTCTACATGATTTAATATTTGCAAGGTACAGTAAAAACCTCTCATCCTGAGACATGCTGTAAAAATTTGCCATTTAAGGGGGATACTGTACAGGCAAAACCTTTTGAAACTGAAAATGAATTGTGATACTGGCCATGGGATTCCAGTTTGAATCATCCAAAACCAAACTGGACAGATATTCCTTTTCTTCCTGGTACAGAAACCAATGAGAGGAAAGGGAGAGATGAAGAGATGTTTTCCCCCCCATGAAGTAGTTGGAATTAAAACATTTTTCACTTTGGAATTCTACTCTTTCAGTCCTTTTGAAGCTAATGTCAGAAACATCATCGCTGGGGCATGTGACACAGGGAAAAGATTGACTTACAGCTAGGCAAGAGTCCAGCTCCCCAGCAGCATTCTGCCAATTATGTGCACTTTAAATTAAAGGATTTTCTTCTTCTCCCCAGTTGACTTGGGATATTTTTGACTCCCATTTAATTGTCATTCAGGCTGCATTTCACAGGTGTACATACAGAAAGTATGCAGAAAGGAAAAAAAAATATAAATAAGAGCAATTCTGAAGTGACTTCTACCAAAATTTTCTTATGTAACAAAAGCTTTTTTCACTCCATTCTTTTTACCATTACTGAAACCTCAGATGAACAAGTCCCTGGGCAGGGTATTCCCAGACCCTAAGATCAAAGCCAGCCCCACAGCATGGAGCAGCATGCCCCAATGCACGTTCCAGCAGGCAGCAGGCCATGGAGCACTTCTACATGTGAGGAAAAAAAGAAGTTAACTTTGTGCAGGGTGGTAATGGTGCACATAATGGTTGTTGACCAAGTGTGGGATTTATTGACAGTGTTTAGCAAGTGGCCTTGCCTTCAGCATGTCATGATCATAGAATGGCATTGTAAAGATATAAACTCTAATTATTTAAAATACCAGCAGCCCTAATTATTTATTTTCAGTTGTGGAGATACTGAACTTGAAGTCCAGGCCCTTTCAGAGTTGCCATGGCAACTGGACACTTTGATGGGTGATTATAGTGGTACCATTTTGGCATCAGGCATGAACTTTGATTGCTATGGCAACGTCACAGCCATAACTTCTATTTCATTCAGCTCATACTTTGTTCCTGAGGAGCCTCTTTGCTTGTGAGGAAGCTGAGAACTGTGTCAGCTTCATCAGAGAGGAGCTGTTAGGAGCAACACCAATTGGGCTTTCCCAGCTTAAAGAATACTCCACATCAAGGCACGATTCACTCAGTGCTCTCATTATCCCTGGGAAGGAGCTGAGCTTCTTGGCTGACGTAAATGGAGGTGGCTCCATTAAGGGCAGCAAAGTCTCTTGAATCCAAATTGGGCACCAGGGGAAAAAAAGCACATTTCTGTGGCTGAATATGCATTGATAGAGGTGAAGAATCCCTCTTGTCTAGTTGGGCATTCAAACAGTGAAATACAAGGAAATGGTAGGGATGACAGAGAAATCAGAGGAAGAGAGAAAGATCCAAAAACAAAAAAGCAAATAAACAACAATAAAAGAAAAACCCTGGAAAAGCATGTTTACCAGACAGTTTAGCTTTTTGAAATTCATATCAGCTTGGAGATAAAAAAACAAATTTGTCAATATTTATGGAGTTTTAGTGTGAGAAAATTCATGCAGGTTTCTTCAGGTACAATGACAGGAGATTCACCTGAATTGTGGGAACTATAGAGAGATTCTGAAAGGCAGTTACTTCTTATAGGCAATAAGGAAGTGAAGGCTTTCTTTTGATTCATACAGAACAAGCAAAAGTATAAATTTCTTCATATAATTTCTTGTTAAACTCTTATTCTTCACCAAAGGATGTTCCAGAGGTCAAACACTGTCATATACAGAACACTCTGAAATATTTAATACAACAAAGTCCATTGAGGATTATAAATATAAAGAAAAAATTTTCTTTCAGGAAATCTCCAAACTACAGTTCACTGGAGGCTGGGAGAACACATGAGGGTGAGATCACTACACAGCTGAGCTTCTCATAAACCCTTCCATCAACAAGAACCAGTGCAAAAGGGATGCTGATCTTGGTGAGACTTGGGTTTGGTTGCTTGTGGCCATCCTCATGCTCTTAGACTCATTATTCTGCGAAAGGGTAAATAGATAAATAAGGATGTCTTCAGAAAATCACAGAATGGTTTGGAGGGACCCAAGTTATTCTCATCCCAACTCCCCTGCCATGGACAGGGACACCTTTTACAAGATGAGTTTGCTCAGAGCTCCATCACACCTGGCTTTGCACACTTCTAGGGAAGGGATACCCATGATTTCTCTGGGCAACCTCTTCCAGTGCCTCACCACTCTCACAGTAAAAACAATATTTCTTCATTATGTCAAATGTAAACCTGCCTTATTTCAGTTTAGAACCATTTCTCCTTTTCCTGTCACTATGGGCCTTGGTAAAAAAAAAAAAATCTGTCTTCTTCATAAGCTCCCCTTCATTTATGGAATATCTGGAATAAAGTTTCCTTTATTCAGGATGAACAACCCCAATTCTCTCAGTCTCTCATCACAGCAGAGGTGCTCCAGCTCTCTGAGCAGCTTTGTGGTCCTTTTCAGGATCTGCTCAGACAGTTCTAATTCTTTCATGTACTGGAGACTCCAGAACTGGATGTAGAGTCAGCATCCAGAGTTTGGTGCTTGACACAAAGGACATTTATACACTGTGAAGCACAGGTGACAATCAGTAACTCCTGGAGGTGACACATCTCACAACCAGTCTCTCCTTCTGACATCTATCTCGCAGCATTAAGTAAATGCACTGACATACTGATTTTGCTAAAAAATTCAAGCACAAAAAGTGATGAGTTGGAATAATTATAATGCTTTAAAGTCTGCTCAGACTTTCTTAATTTATTACATCAATTTCAGTTTGCACTGCTCAGAAAAAAAATGTATGATTCCATCAGCAAAGAGCAGGACTTCCAATGAGTTGCAAAAGAGAAAAATATGCAATAATTTAACAGGCTTGATAATATTACTCATCTGTATCTCAGTGAAGTTATTTCTAGAACTGAACTCACCTCTCCCTGGTACAAGTATGTGAATAAATTGTACCTCTATATAAATAAATAAAGAGATGGCAGCACTGTGTGGGCTGCAGTAAAGGATTATTCATCTATCACAGAATGTCTGCCAGATGCTTTGGAGCATTAGATCCACCTGTGTATTTTAGCATCCAAAACTTTAATATTTACAGGATTTAATCTGTTCTGCTCAGCTCATACTCCAGAGTCCAACACCAATACCTAAACTGATCTGGAGATACGAAGCTACTCATGAGTGTTAAAGGTCATCACTACAACCTGAAATGTGCTGGGCTGAAATCTTTAGCTCCACATGAAATTGCACAAGGAAGCTGCTCAAAATGGAGCTGTGTTGGGCATGGGTGTGTTCTGTATTTTTGTTACAGAACCCAGCACCCCGACCTGCTCCTTCACCAACCCCACTGAATTTAAATAAATAATTGGTCAGAGACACCCAGGGGTGTTAACTACCCATAACCTTCAAGCCCTGTAGTAGGAGACAAAAGTTTTTTTGCTAGGACCTAGTACTCAGAGATTTGTGATTGTCCTGGATTGCCAAGCAAGCTGTATTCTATTTGCTATCTGTATGGCAGTTGTCTTCTGTTCAGTGGGCAGTTTTCCTTATCTCTTCCACACCCACTCCTCCCTCTGGGGAGACATCTGCTGAAACCAGGCCATTGAATGTCACTGCATGGCTGATAAGAACTACAGCACCCCATTGGGAGATGCTCCACCCAGAGGGAGGAGCCAAGCATTCCTACATGGATATAATCTGGAGATTCTGGAACACCAGCACAGCTTTCTCCACTGGATTTTCCAGAGGAACAGCAGCCTCTTGCACTGGACCTTCAGAGGAAGACTCCACCCTTTTCTACAGGATCCCTGCTGCAGCAGAACCACCCCTGACACTGCAGGAGGGCTGCAGCCACAATTCCAATTGACTGCTACCAACACCCTGACCCACAGGGTGTCAGGCTGTGTTCTGACTCTGGCAGTGTTGTTTTAGTTTACTGCATTGTTTATTTTATCTTTTTATTTTCTTCCCTATTAAAGATCTGTTATCCCTGCTCCCATATTTTTGCCTGAGAGCTCCTTAATTTAAAATTTATAGTAATTTGGAGGCAAGGGGTTTACATTTTTCCATTTCAGGGGAGGCTCCTGCCTTCCTTAGCAGACACCTGTCTTTCCAAACCGAGAGTAATCTTTTCAAAATGATGAGAAAATAGGATAAGAGCTACTGAAAAACACCTGCCTGTTAAGCACAGCTAGAATAGCACACTTGGTAGAAGGTGCAGGAGAAGGACAAAAATGAAGTGTTCACGCTTACAATCCTTGTTAAAAAACCACAAAAGAGTTAAAATAACACCAAACCCCAAAATATCATGACTATTTGGAGTTCCGAGAATTCTGCTCTTGACAAAACAGTGAAAGACAGGAACCAAAAGTTGCCAAAGCCTGAAGTAATTAATGAGTGTCTGGAGTTTCAGCCTTTATTCAGCCCCATTTTTCAGTTTTAATGAAAGAAGTTGAATTTTAGCTGGGGAGCTAAAGTACAGCTTCCATCCAGGAAAGCAAAAGTGGTAACCACTTAGATCACTGATAAAGCTGTGAACCCTTGGCACAAAGATTCTCTGTGAGACACTCAGGCTCTTTCTCTGCCTCAGGTCAAAGGCTGTTGCCTGATGCTCATCAGTTACTTCACCTCCATGTACTCCATTCTCCCAGCTGTGATAATGGGAATGATGTGTTATTCACAAGCTTTGTGTTTTATGTATGGGAAGAGCTGTCTGTGTTTTTTACTTCCTTACTGGGGCAAAAGAGGTTGATTTTGTTCCTTTCAAAAATACAGGTTTTCAAAGTGACAGATGGCCTCACTATTGTCAGTTGTCAGAGGCTTTTGATCAGCAGTGAAGCAGAAGAAATATATAATGGATTTTATCAGGTGTGCTCTAAAAAGCCTCAGCAGAGTAAGACTTCTTGATCAAAAGCACAAAGGAAAATATCACTTTTTTTTTGGAATGCACGTGTGACTCTTCACAGACATGAAAAATGTGGGCTGTTCTGAAAAATGAACTTCATCTTTTCAAGAGGAGTACAGATTTGCAAGGTTGTGCTTCTTATTGAAGATTACGAAGTGTCAATCAAAAAAAAATTCACTAAAAAATGCTTCCTTGTCAGGGAAAAACACCCGAGTCAGTCACTCCTGCAAATATTCACAGAACTATGGAATTCACAGAATTCCTTAGTTTGGAAAGGACCTTAAAGATCACCACATACCTTCCACTATCCCAAGCTGCTCCAAGCCCTGTCCAACCTGGCCTTGGGCACTTCCAGGGATCCAGGGGCAGCCACAGCTGCTCTGGGCACCTGTGCCAGGGCCTCAGCACCCTCACAGGGAAAAATGTATTCCTGATCTCTACTTTAAACCTCTTCACTTTCAGTTTAAAGCCATTAAAGCCATTAACCTTTTTTTTCCTTTGCTTTGACCTTTCTAGCACAATTTTTGTACATGATGCTGGTGCCTTGCATGAGGCTGCCATCATCCCCCAAACCCCAGCTCAGGAGATCAGGTTTGTTGGGCATTTCCTACCAAGTACAAATTATGAACAGAGCATCAAGAAGAGAAAAGCACACAGCAAATATTTCTTGGCTGACACACACTGAAGAGAGCAAGGATCCATTTTCTACCAAGTCAAAGATTAATGCACCCATGACCCTGGGTGGCTGCTGGCCAGGCCTGTTTGCCCCTTTGTCCTGTTGATTTGCCATCTTTCAGTTCTCTGTTTCTTCCCTGACACTTTTTATATCTCCTCATGTCCATTCTTTTGTGTCCTGGAATGCCTATGCACCACTGCCTCAAAAATGTAACTTCTCTCACATGGCTTTAACACACAGACCTCCTCACACAGCTCAAAATCATGTTCCCAGCATCTCCTGCACCAAACTGGGCCAAATGGGATCACACACATAGAACACAGGCTGTGGGTTACAAGACAAGGGATTTAGGGAGTTTATCCAGCTCTAACTGGACACAGCTCTGACTGAAAAAACAAGTTTCAGAATTTACTACATGTTGGAAGAAGAGGCTGAGTGGTTTTCCTCAAGCCCTACAGTGTTTAGATTACCAGAACCTACAGGAAATGGACTTCAAAAGATTAAAGTTAGTCATGCACAAACAGTTCATCAGAAGAAAACACATTTGAAAGCAAGGCTCTTAATCATCTTTTAAGAACTACAAAACAAAATGAAACAAATACAACAAAAAAAAAGATCAAAAAGAAGAGGGTATTAGCAATTCTCAAAAAGCCAGTTCACTTTCCACTGAATCTGAAAAATTACATCAATAGAATCTACAATCAGAATAACCCAGGATGATGTTCCAGCAAAGCAATGAACAGCATCTGATCTGATTCCTGTCAAGGATGTGCTCATAAATAAATGCAGAAGTGGTGGCATAAATCTCTCATGAATGTCTAAAACAGGATTGTTAGCACCCAAACCTAAGCAAAAAATATGTAGAGTGCCTGACATCTCAGCAGGCCCTGTTCAGTGCAGCAAGTGAGGAACAGAAAAAACTCCTTACAATCAAGAATTGATCGACTTTTAGGAAAGAATTCATCTCCTTGAGGGTGGTGAGGACTTGGCACAGGCTGCCCAGAGAAGCATTTCACCCACCAAAAAACCAGAATCTGGAGGAAATTGTCTAAAAAGTTAGTAAAACTTGAAAAGAATGACTGAAGACTTACAAAATTAAGGATCCCAAGCACTAAATGAACCCTTTTACAAGATTAATATATCCCCTATTTGTGTTTAGGAAACCCTGAGAAGCACAGCATTTGTTCTGCTCTTCTTTCTTGATTCATACGTTCCTTTCTGGTTTAGTTTTTTTATTTGTTTGTTTGTTTAGGGTTTTTGTTGTTTTTGAGGTTGTTTGTTTGTTTGGGGTGTTGTTGGTGGTGGTGGTTTTTTTTTGGGGGGGGGGGAGTAATTCATGCATGACACCAAATACTCTGTGTATAAAGAGAATGTCTCAGAATTATTTTCTTCCAGCAATAAATGGAGAAGATTCCTCTTCTGTGGGTCTGGAACAAAACTGAAGTATGAAGGAAATTACGAGGAACTAAAACAAACAAAAAAAAATGTAAAGGGTGAAAATAAAGGTTTTCTGTGACATTGTTCACAGGGGTCTTAGGATGAGGGAAGAGACAAAAAAGTTGACTCCATGTTCAGAAGGCTTGATTTATTATTTTATGATAGATATTATATTAAAAACTATACTAAAAGAATAGAAGAAAGGATTTCAACAGAAGGCTTAGCTAAGAATAGAAAAGGAATGAATAACAAAGGCTTGTCTCTGACTGAGACAGTCTGGACAGCTGGACTGGGATTGGCCATTAATTAGAAACAACCAGATGAGCCCAATCCCAGATCCACCTGGTGCATTCCACAGCAGCAGATAAGAATTGTTTGCATTTTGTTCCTGAGGCCTCTCAGCTTCTCAGGAGGAAAAAATCCTAAGGAAAGGATTTTTCATAGAACGTGTTGGTGACAGTTTTACACTCAGCTTTTTTAAACCCCTGTGGTTCCACTGGCTGGATAACACAGGGAGTTGTTCCATGCTCTTTCCTATAAGTAGGTACTGAAGGAAAAACTACCACCCTGGAGCTTCTTGTCATAATTTCTCTGCCAAAACTTGCTTATCCATAGCTGAATCAGCAGAGATAACAGCTCCACAGTTGCTCCTGTGAAGATTTTCATAACTTAGCTCAAAGCTTCCTCATGAGGAATTTATTTGTGGCTGACTGATTCTTGGGTTAGAGCAGAATGCTGTCCTCTGATAACAGCCTACAGTGGTAAAAAAAAAAAAAACACCTCCAGGAAAAAGTGAGTGCTTTGTGTTTTAAACCAGTGGTGGGAAAGAGCAAATGAAAAAATGTGGGATTTTATTCAATTTCTTGGGATAAATTTAGCCATATTGCACTGGAGAGGTCGTCATCAGAGTCATTAAACAGCTTGGGTTGGAAGGGACCTTAGGGAATATCTGGTTCCAGCTTTTCACCTGGACAAAAATTTACAGTCAGTGGTGATCTGGCCTGTGATATTGATGGTTTTACAATAAATATCTAATATCAGGCTAATCACACCCTGAAATGGTTGTTCTGCTAAGGGAATAATTGAAGTTCAGGTGGCTACACCGGAAGGGAAAATTTTTACTTTGTGGAGATGTGAAGGAAGATGAAGCTCAGCCTTAATGTCCTGATTGACTAATCCAGCAGGAAGGCACTTCCCACCCTGAACAGCCCAGGGAAGTTGTTTCCTCAGGCTTTCTGGGAAATGAACCTCATAATAATATTAATATAGTAAATGTAATATAGTGATATAACAATAATTAATATAATAATAGTTATTATTCTATAGCAATATATAGAACATATTAATAAATAATAATTATATCTCTATATAATAATTATATAATTAATTATCGTAATAATATATATTTATCTGTATAGATATATATATGTATCTATATACATATATACTTATGATATTATTATTTACATAATAATCATACACATTATATAAATGTGTATAAGTATAAATTTATCTTAAGATTTAACATTAATTATATCAATATAAAATTATATGCATACCAATACCTATTAATATGCATACTAATACATATTAATATGTGATTAATATCTATTGGTATATAGTGTAATGTATCATACAATGATATACATAATGATATATGTATATATACATATTTGTATAAATTAATATGCATATATATAATATATAAAATAGAATATATAATATTTTCTGTAGTCTCTATTCTATATTATATAAAAATAATAATAATAATAATAATAATAATAATAATAATAATAATAATAATAATAATACCACCTTATGACACTGAACCTGAAGAGGTTGCCCTGATGGAGAGGCTCACTCAGGGATGGCTGTGCACAGCTCCTGGTGTTTTTGTGCTCAGCTGCTCAATGGAATCTCTGTGCTCTGGTGAGGGCAGTATCTCCACTCCAGCTGTGCTGCTCAGCTGCAGAGATGGAGCAGCTGATCTGCTCCCAGGGATTCTCTTCATTCTCTCAGAAAAATCAGCAAGACAAAACCAGGAACTTTCCTGTTACCTTTGGGGATTTCTCCTGATGGGGTGTGGAGAGTTCAGGGGTTTGGGCACGTGGGAGGTGGGAGTGAGGGACAAAAAGCAACACCCAGTGAATTTTACTTGCTAATATAACATAACCCTGACCCACTTCACATAAATTCCATGTATGGAGCCCCTGGGTGATTCTGCACCAAACCCAAAGTCTTTTTTTTGCAATTAACTGATTTCCAAAAAGGTTCTTCCCCTGTGGGTGTCTCACTCCCTCCTCTGGCCTCATGTGGAGCACCCAGCAGAGAAATTGTTCTCTGCCTCAAAATCTGTCTGCTTTGGTGCTGAAAATGACACAGCTAGAAAACTTGCACAGTTCTTGTGGATGTGTCATTTAATTCAGTGATGCCTCCAAAGACAGAATTTATCCTGTTTCTGGAGAAAATGAGAAATTGTGGGAGGTGCTTCTTGGAGATAATGGTCTGGAATGGCAACTTCAACTTCTTGCCTAACCTAAATGTTCCCAGAATACTCCAGGAAAATTCAGGAGGCAAATTTGAAAAGTCAGATCACTTCTGAGCCCCAGAATGAAAGAGCTTGGAGGAGAGAGTTGAAGTACTTGCTGAAATTTGCATTCTTTTTTTATTCATCATGTATTCAAATGGAAAATTCACATACATTTGCCCTCCCATAAATGCATTTCCCTACAATATGTTTTTTCAACTTCTTTCACCTCTCTTCCTTTTCTGATCCTTTATTTACCCCTCAAGAATCTCAAATACCAACATCCTGGAGGTTTTTTAAGTCTGAAACAAAGATTCAGGAGTGAAAACCCACTCAATTCATAAAGTCAGTGACATAAATCAAAAACCTTGAGAGAGACAAATCTCTTTGAAAAATCAGAGACAAATCTCTTTGAAAAATCAGAAGGAAAGAGAGAAACTTAGTTTTCACCCAATGCTGGGTTTCATTTTGGGAATGTAAAGGTGATCAAAAAGTTGTCCAGCTCTAAAATAAGCCATTAGCAAAGTGCACATGCCCTCCAAACACTTGCTGGGTTAACAGTTTTTCAAGCTGAGAAGAAGAGGTTGAATTCAGAGATTTACAAATTTGGATAAACTTCAGGCAAAAGTGAACCTCCATAATCCAAATTATTCATGATTCATCTGCAATGCTTGTGTGGCTAAATTATGTTTGTTTCTGAAATTTGTTCTTTTTAGTGCTGGCTTTCACTGCCCTGGATTTCTCAATCGACCCTGTATTTCTTTCAAACCTAACATATTTTTCTTGTCTGTGCCTCAGCATCTAACTACATGTTCTCTTTTCAGCTGCTATGTTTCAATTCCACATCCGAATTTACGGTCCATTGTTTCCCTTTAACCTTTCTGCTTGGACACTGAGGATCTCTGTGCTTCAGTTCCTTCTTGTGAGTCAACAGCAGCATGAAATAAAGGTCAGCTCAGTGATGCAGGTTTGTATCCTCCTCAGAGAGCTGTCTGCTCTGATGGAGAATCCCTTTGGGATGATAGATCCACTGCAGGTGTAGTGCTGGAGAGGCTGGAAGCAGCAACTCTTTCTGAATTACTGATTCCCATCCTGTTTCTCCCTGGAAAGAGCATTATTCACACGTGCAGCAAGGCTGAGCTGGCCATCAGCTCCTCAGGGATGCAGCATTTATCCCAGAGGCAAGAAGCAGCATCAGTGCTCTGTGTAGCTGAGCCTGTAAGAGCAGTAAATTCATCTCCCTTGCTTGTGTTCCCATGTGGATGCAGTTTGTGCCATCAGCTCTCTGGGGTCTGCAGCACAGGAAGGAACTGGAGCTGCTGAAGCCAGTCAAGAGGAGACACCAGGATGATCAGAGCAGCTTTGATGGGAGGAAAGGCTGAGGGAATTGGGATTGCTCTTCCTGGAAAAAAGGAGCTTGGGTTGTTCAGCCTGGAGACTCAGGGGTGCCCCCATCACTCTCACAGCTCCTGAAAGGTGCCTGTGCTCAGCTGGGGCTGGGCTCTTTCTCCAGCAGCACTGACACAACCAGAGCTCACAGCCTCCAGCTGCACCAAGGGAAATACAGGCTGGATAGCAGGGAAAAGTTTTTCACAGCAAGGGTGATGAAGTTCTGGAATGGCTGCCTGGGGAGGTGGTGGAGTCCCCATCCCTGGGTGTGTTTGACAAAGCCTGGATGTGGCACTGGGTGCCAGGGTTGAGTTGAGCTGTTGGGGCTGGGTTGGACTGGATGATCTTGAAGGTCTCTTCCAACCTGGTCATTCTGGGAATTCTGTGAAAAGAGAAGCTCTGGGGTGACCTCATTGTGGCGTTCCAATGCCTAAAGGGAACCTGCAAGGAAGAGGGAGAAGACAGTTTACAAGAGTATGGAATGACAGGACAAGGGGAAATTTATTCAAACTGACAGAGAGTAGGTTTAGATTGGATGTTAGGAAGAAATTGTTCCCTGTGAGGGTGGTGAGGCCCTGGCACAGGCTGCCCAGAGAATCTGTAGCTGACCCTGGATCCCTGGAAGTGTCCAAGGCCAGGCTGGACAGGGCTTGGAGCATCCTGGGACAGTGGAAGGTGTTCCTGCCCATGGCAGGGGTTAGAACTGGATGATCTTGAAGGTCCCTCCCAACTCAGGCCATTCCATGATTCTATGAGTCCTCTATGATTCCATGAGTCTGTGATTCTGTGAGTCAATGATCACAACTGTTAGAAATTCTTCAGGGCAATTCTGTCAGCACACCAATAGTAAGTGGACTCTGCACAGGGCTCAATCACATCAGAATGCTCCTCCTGTCCTGAAATACAAGGTAAAAGATGAAAAAATTATCATGAATACCATGCTCTTGTCTATCTGTTCTTTTTCTGCTACTAACTGTGATGTCTGCCTTGCCTAAACACAGCAGGAGCAAGGAACCACAGTCCCTGAGCTGGAAGGGACCCACAAGGATCAATCAGCAAGTTTCTCCTGCACAGGAAAACCTGAAAAATCCCACCCTGTGCTTGAGACAGTTGTCCAAGGGCTTCTTTATCTCTGTCAGCCTTGGTGCTGCCAGAGATCAAGAAGCACTTGGACAACAAGGCAGGTGCACCACCTGCCTTGGGAGATTCTCCAGGGTGAAGAACCTTTACCTAATATGCCACCTAAACCTTCCCTGACAGGGCTCAATGCCGTGTGGAATTTATGGCTGAGTACAGACAGATTTCTGACCTTCATAATTAATTTTCACCCTCTCCTTCCATTTCTAAGTGAATCTTTGTTGTCACTTCTTCACTGTAAAATTGATATTTCATCTTTCACTTTTCCTATTCCCCTCCATGCTATAAGGCAAAGACATCATATTTTTTTTCCTCTTTCATATTTTTCCCTCTGTTTGGTCCAGATGGAGATTTTCATAGCAATCCTAAATGACACAGGAAACAGTTCTGCCTGACTGACTCAGTCTTTGTATAACAGGAGCTGTACTGGGAATCTTCACTTTAGTGCATAATTGTGGTAATCCAAAGGCATTCTCAGCCATGAGTATTTTCTTGTGTGTGAAACACACTTGAAGCTGTTGATTGATGCACTTAGAATTGCTTCATGCACCATCTGTATCCATCTGTGCACGCTTGAACACTGTTTAAAAACCTCACTCGATCACCAGTACATTAGAGAGAAGTGGTATTTCTGTTAATAGAGTGTATTAATAAAAATCAAATGATGTCTCACTTCATTCAGACTTATCAGATACATTCATTGTGTGATCAGTTGAAAATTAGAGAAGTCTCACTTAACATGTGTTAATGCTTCAAGCACCAACTCTCATCATTCTCACTAAAATTATTGCACAGAATGACAGACTTGTTTTGGAAAAAGTCATGAAGCAGCAGTTAAAAACTTAATGATTCAAAAACTGAAAGCATTTTCAGAAAGAGAAATATTTAGAAGTTTTTCTCTCCTTTTCCATATACCTATTTTGGTCTAACAGGAAATTTGATCAAAAACTTTGAAAGTCATCTCAAAAATTCATACAGAAACATTCTTCAAGCAGAACCCTTTTAATCCAGGCTTTCTCATTTACATATTAATTTGCATAAATCCCAGAACATACCAGGGATGCTTTCTTTCACTAATTATCAGTTCCTTGCCAGTGAACATAAGCATCTGGGATTTTGATAGGAATGTAATGACTTTAAAATCATTACAAATACAAAATTATTTTAAATATAGCCTGCCCTAACAGAGATCCTCAGAACCTTGCTGGCATCTCACACAGAATCATAGAATCACAGAGTCATAAAATCATGGACTCACAGAATTATGGAGTCGTAAAATCATGGAATCATAGAATTATAGAGTCATATAATCAAAGTCATAGAATCACAGAGTCACTGAGTTATAGAATCATAGTCATAGAGTCATAGAAAAATGGGATAATAGAGTAACAGAGTCATAGAGTCACAGAGGTATAGAATCATAGTGCTGAGGCACTGGAACAATTTTCTGGAATATTTTGGTTGCCCCATCTGAAACTGGAAGTTTTCATCCAGTTTCCCATAATGGATGGGGCTTGGAGCAACCTGATTTAGTAGAAAGTGTCCTTGCCCATGGCAGGGGTAGAACTGGATGATTTTTAAGATCTCTTCCAACTCAGACTATTCCCTGATTTTATGATTTTGCCATCCATCAACCCTACATGGATATGAGGATGCCTCTGAACATCTCGAGTGACACCAGAGGACTTTTGAGGACAACAGAACAGAGTCCTTTGTGAGAAAGTGCAGTGCTTACCTCAAAACACATCTCTCTGAGGAGCTGAATCACTCTCTGAAACCAGAGACAGATCTGTCCTGACTCAGGGCCCAGACCTTCACGAGGATGCCCAGCACTGATGTCTCCCTGAGTCAATTAACTTTCATCCAAGGAGACAAAGGTGAGAGGTGGGCCACTCACATTCTCTGATAAAATCCCTTCACCCAGGATTTTTCTCCTGGGAAGCTGAGAAGCCTCAGAGAAAAGGAAAACAATTTTTATCTCATTTGCTTCTCCTGTGTTGTGCTCATGTGGAATGTGTTTGGAGATTGTTTACCCACAGGTGATTGTTCCATTGGATTCTGCTGGGAGTTGTTTTCACTCTTTGGCCAATCAGGGCCAAGCTGTGTCAGGACTCAGGAAAGAGTCAGGAGTTTTCATTATTATCTTTTTAGCCTTCTGTAAGTATCCTTTCTGTATTCTTTAGTGTAGTTTAGTATAGTATTATTTAATATAATATAGTATCATAAAGTAATAACTTATCCTTCAGAGAACATGGAGTCAGATTCATCATTCCTGCCTTCGTTGGGACATTCCCTGCAAATACAAGAAGAGACAATGAATATGACTCAGAACTTCATGCCATTAAGTTCAGCAGAAGTTGTGTATCCAGACCATTTTTCATGATGGACTCATTTTAGTGAGACTTAATTGGTTCGGTGTGATGTGAACAATTACCAATACTTAATTCCAGGTAAAATCCCTTAACTAAAAAACCCACAAAATATGGAAAACACCATCCACAGATATAGTGGGATTATCACCAGACAGGATTCTTTCGTTCCTAGACATAAGCCAGGGATGGCTCCAGCTGAATATTTCAGAGGGATTCCTCAGATATGCATTTCATTCACTGCATAATGCCACCCCTTAGTCCTGAATCTTTCCTTGACACATGGAGCTCTCAATGCACCCTGCATTTCTCTGTTCACAGAGCTGCTCCCATCTCAGGAAAGCTCTTTTCCCAACACCTCCAATTACTGTCACCTCCTTTCACTTGACATTAATTGCAAGACAAGCAGAACTAGCTGTACTTAGGTCTGCCACACTGATCTGCAACTGATTTAACAGCTGCATTTTTGCTTGCTGTTCAGTGCAGCACTACAGAAAACAGCTGTGGTGCTTTTTAGTTTAGGGGAAGAAAAGCTTTAATTTCATATTTTATTTTAAAAAGTCCTATCTAAGACATATTTCTAAAGAATCCTGTCTGAGACAAAATGCTTGTTGGAAATCAAGAAGTACAGGCAGCATCTCTCATGTATGTACATAATCAGCAGATTTTGTTTTTTGGCGGTGGGTTTTTGATTTCTTTCTTGATTATAATAATCTTGAGGAAACTGATTAACCCAAAGTAAGTGATTTCAGTCAGAAAATGCTTATAGGGAAGGAAAGTGAGGAGGCATGAACCATTTTTGCTAATCTTCAATATAAATATTTTTTTAAAAATTACTTCTGCTATTTTTTGCTTAGCTTTGAGAAGGCAAGAACTAATATTTTATACCAATGATATAATTATTTCTATACCTCTGTTTACATGCATTTGGTCCCAGGCTGGACTGTCCCCATCCTGCTGATTTTCAAAGGGTCAGCACATCTCAGGAACTGAGATAATCTGTGTATAAAACCAGACTTAATTTTTTTTCTCTGTGAACAGGAGATGGACCCTGAAGTTGAATCCATGGTTCTGCTCAGACGCAGAGCAACATCCCTGACCTCTGTGTGCCTCTGTCTTTGCCTCTGTGTCTGGGTTAATCAGGACTTTAATATCATCTGAACCACACTATTTTAATGTATTCAAACAATTCCATGGGAGTAAAGTCCAGGCATTTCCTCAGGGGGCAGGGAGTGGGAGCTGGCTCTGGTTTTAATTCCAGTAATTGAGTTCATTACCCATAGCTGTCTTTTGAGCACACACAGGGTAGGAAGGCAACGTGACCCCCTGGGAGAGGAAAGCTCCAGGAGTCTGATGTCTGAGATGATTTTGTTCCTAATCTGCTTCAGAAAAAAAAAGGTTCTTCACCTCTGACATCCTTGGTCTTGTCATCTCATTTCAAGTATTTTTAGTGCCAAAGCAAGGTTAGTCCTTGACTGTGTTTTTATAAAATACATGAAATGCTGTGTTTTCCATCTGAGCTGCAATATCCATAAAATGCAGATATAGAATACCAGGGTATGATTTCACACCATGATAGGGGTCTTTCCACTTTATTGCCTAGTTCTGCTATTTACATATGAATTTCCCATAAAAGGACCCATTATTTCCAGAGAGAAACTGACTGTTTGGGAAAATTAAAGTTGTAATTGGGCTTCTTCTGGGACATGTCAGGTGGATTTTTTTCTCTAACAATGTCTAGGGCCTGAAGATTACCCCTCCCTACGGGATCAGTGGTGAGCTATAACTGCTTTTAACTCCCTCAGGGGTGGTGAAGTTCCAGACTGAAGCCATTTCAAGTCCTCCTGGGCATCCAAATCCCTCTTTACCTTTGTGGTGGGTTTGCATGACAAGGTTCTGTCAAGGAGCTGAAAACAGAGGTGGCTTCTGTGAGGAGCTGCCAGGAGCTCCCCCTGTGTCCCTGCCCTGGATTGTAAGATCTGTGTGTGTTCTATTTCCCATCTGTCAGAGCTGGGGCAGTTCTCTCTGTTCATGGGCAGTTTTTCTTTATCTCTCCCACAGCCCATCCTCCCTCCAGGAGATCTCTGCTGTCCATGGCCAGGGAGTGTCCCTGCAGGGCTGATCAAATTCCAGCATCCCATGGGGAGATGCTCCGCCCAGGGGAGGAGCCAAGCATTCCTACCTGGATCCAATCTGCCCTGGGAACAGCCCAGCAGCCTTTGCCCACTGCATTCCCAGAGGAGCAGCTTTCTGCTGCCCTGCATTCCCAGAGGGAGAGCAGGCCCATCTCCAGCAGCCCTGGAGCTGCAGAGGAAAACTCCCCCCTTGTGCAGGATCCCTGCTCCAGCAGAAGCACAGCTGGCACTGCAGGAGGGCTGAGCCCCCCTGGGATGGGACTGTGCCACCACCCTGAGCCCCCCTGGGATGGGACTGTGCCACCACCCTGAGCCCCCCTGGGATGGGACTGGGCCACCACCCTGACACACAGGGGCCAGGGCATGGTCTGACTCTGGCAGTGGTTTGTTTTCTTTTTTGTACTATTGTATTTGTATTTTTAATTTTCCCAGTAAAGAACTGTTATTGCTATTCCCATATCTTTGCCTGAGAGCCCCTTAATTTCAAAATCATTATAATTTGAAGGGAGGGGCTTTACTTTTTCCATTTCAAGGGAGGCTCCTGCCTTCCTCAGCAGACACCTGTCTGTTCAAACCAAGGCAGTCCCACAGAGCCAATTCCAGCCATGAGATGTTCTCAGCTGATTTCAGCAGCTGCCAGCATCTGCAGTGCAGGGATCCATGAGCAATTTGCAATCAGAAGGAGATAAACCCTTTTAAGCATGGTTCCTCTGATGCATTAGCAATGTCTATCCTTCTGATGACTTGATCCACTCTCAGTAAAACTTATTTCTCTCTCCTGATGCTAAGGAGACTCTCAGCTGAAGATGTTTACATTGTACATGTCTATAAATGGTCAGGCACCAGCCTATATTTACAATCTGGATGTTCACCAACTGATTCAGTCTGAAACATGAGACTTCCTGCCTCTTAAAGTCCATCTTATGAAATTAGAATTACATGTAAAGAGCATTGCTTGTAGTCAGGCAAGGGAAACTGAACAGAGCACCTTGTGCTCCTGGAGCTGCCTTTGTATGGGGAATTTTGTGACTGCATTTCTGAAAGACATATCAGACACTCAGCTTCCTGGAGGTTTTGCCAGCCTTCAATAATTTCAGCCCCCCTGAATTTCTGAATTTCAGCCTTTCTTCATCCACCAGCAGCTCAGCGTTTTCAGTGCACCCACAGATGCACATCCATCTCTCACTTGCATATGCATAAATGAATTGGATTTTAATATGAGCAGGGGGAAGTACTATAAAACCAAACAAGATTATGTTACAGGAATTAAATCAGATTACATCTCAGCTCCCCAAGTCGATGGGAGAATGGAGGGACGGACTGTATTAATTAAAAAATATGATGTTTAGACATGCATTCATGGCTATGTAAAGGCTGAGAGCAGATATTAGCTGAGGTCACCATTGAGTTGACTGCTGAGCTTAGAAAGGGAGGTGCAAAATGACAGGTGAAAGAAAAATGCTTTCCTTTGGGCTTGGCTTGCAGGGAAGAGCTGCCGCCAGAGCATTGTGGTGGTTGAATGAATTTTTTAGAGCCCCCACAGTGAGGGATTTGCTACAGACTGAGGTTTTAGAGTGTGTTGTCACCATCCTAAACTGGTCTTACATGACCAGCACTGGAGCCTGGTGCCAGCAGATTTTTGCAGCACTTTCAGATTTTACATTCTAACGAGAGAAAATCTCGCATGCACAGCTCAGACAGACTCTGACTGCCCACTGCCATGCACGGGCACTGAGGTAAATTTGCAGAGGAATGATAATCCCTAATCCTCCCAGCCCTTAACCCTGATGTCTCTCCAGCCTCCTCATTAAAGGAAATTATGCAAATTTTGCATGGTTTCCCATTAGAACAAACACATTATGGGCCTCCAGTAAACCTGGACCTGGCAAAGGAAAATCAAAGCAGAGAGAGAAAGAAAGGACTTTTTACCAAGAATCCTCCCTCAAAGCAGCCTAAAAGCACATTTAGCTGCCTGTAGCATTTCCTTTTGACAAAGAAAAAAGTAATAATCATCCCCAGCTGTGACCCTAGCAATAAACACATTCCTATTGTCGTTCTCAGGCCATAAACCCACAGTTTCTCTGCTGGAAACAAAGACTCGTTCAGGTGCCAAGCATGAAGGGCTGTTATTTGTACAAAAATTGCACTTTTAGGGGGAGTTCACAATCACTCCAAGAGGTCTGTGTGCTTTCAAGCAGTGTGAACCCACCGTTCCCAGCAGTCTGCACATCATCTAGTTTGTGTTGACTTCTCTGCAGCCACAGAAGACACAGAGTTTAAAATATTGTTGTGTTCTTCCAATTCAATTTACCAGCTTCTGCCTTGGATGGCTCACCTGCTGTGGACCTAATTCTGCTTCCAGTTATACAAGAGTAAACCAGCAGGAAAAGCTCACCCCAACCCTGAGTTATATTGGAGGGAGGAAAAAAGAAGCTGTGCAGGTTCCCTTTGTTACAAGGACTGTACAACACTAATCCTCCTAAGATCTAAAGAAAAGGGTTCCAAGAAACCATTAAAATAATGCACATTTTTTTTTTTGATTCCAGCAAAAAAAAAAAAAAAAAAAAAAAAAAAATGACCTATTGAACCCTAAAAGGGACTTACACAGGGGTTTATGGAAATTCATTAGGTATTCCATTATTCATTTGAAGAATAATAATCATTATTATGATAATGCTGTTGTGACCCAGAATATCAGTTGGTCTTAGACAACAAAGAATAGTCTGAAAAGAACCAAGAATTGTCTGAAAGGATGTGATTTATCTGAAAATACTGTGTAGATGTCTGTACCTTGGTTGTTTCTCTCAACTCTTTCAGAATCACTGGGAAACAAGGATTTGTTGGGGATGATTAATCTCATGTTGAAATAAGAGTCTGCAATAAGTCAAAGGAATCATCTGTTTCTCTCTGTTACTCATAGCAAGAAATTCAGCTCCTGCTGAGCCATATTCATCAACAATGCAGATATCTCACTTTATGGGAGATATTTAATCATGGAGTCAGACTGTAAGGTTATAGTTCTACAGAGAGAAAAATAATTGATATTTTGAGGTAAGATTTCTGTCCTTTAAATGCAGGCTCTCACAGGATTTGTGCTGCTGTGCACCAGCAGAATTTGCTCATCTTGAAAGTTTTTATGAGGTGATGGGAATGGGCACAGTGAACAAGAAATTGACACAGAAAATTGAGTTTTATCCATCTCTGCTTACTATGAAAATCATGCTATACATTTTTGCTCTTCCTGTGGCCAGTAATTTTTCCATCCAGATAAATCTGCATGTCTTTTTGAGACAAAATCCCAGTTTCACTGCATTTCTGCATCTGTGGGGGCTGACTGGAAGGAATGGACTGCTCAGGATTCACTTTGAACTGAGTGCAGCTAGTATACAGTTCCCTTATAGCTATTTCCTAGCATCTAAATCCCATTAGAAACCCCCAAATTCAGTATTTTCCATGCTTCTCAGGGGTTGCCCTGGCTTTCTTCTCTCTGTGAAAAGGGTTGCAAATCCAGAGGAGTGAAAATTATGTTTTCTTTCCTCCTTTTCCATGTGATCCCTGCAGTTCCCTGCCCTTTGCACTGTGCTTGACTCTAAGGAAGAGCACACAGCCCTTAAGCTTTAAGCACACTGTCAAAAATCATTATATCTTCTAGACAGGAAAGACAGTTTGGTGAAAAAAAAAAATGAAAGAAAAAGACCAGATTCTTGGAGTATATTTCAAGATGCTTTACTTTATCCTTAGGATTCAGAGATGCCTTATAACGTACTAATAAAAGAAGAAAACATTGTGGGTGGTTTTGTTGTGAGGTTTTTTCCTTTTTTAATGTTTTTTGTCCTTGTTACTACAGCCCTGAAGACCTGCTCAGCAGTAATTGGAGACAGGTTTTGTGTGGATTTCTTTGTGGAACCTGGGGGGTGATCAGGATGCGGAGCAGGAGAACAGGAGGTGGCTGGATGTCTCTGTCCAAAGTTTCTCTCATCTGCCTCATGATGGTCATGAAAGGACAAGAACTGGGACCACCAAAAAGAGCCTGGCTGGAATCTCTGGCTTGAGATGGTTGCTTGCCAAGATTCTGAGGACCCTGCTGGTTTGCCAAGCTGTTGTTTGCAGGTGTGTTTGCTGCCATGGAGCACTGAGCCTGGTAGGAGGAGGCGACTTGCCCTGAATGCTTGCACCCACTTCATGGTTCCTGCTCCAATAGCTTGTGAATTTCCCCCACCTCTTGGCCAAATGGTCTTTCTGGGCAACCTTTGGTGATCCCCCACAGAGAATCCCTCATCTGCTTTTCAACCACCATGATGGACAGACTGAGATGGGTGAAGTCCTCTCTCAAGGACTGAGACATGAGACCTCTATATCAAAGCTCCCCCGTCCCAAGGACTGAGGCTGGAACCTCTAATACAGGGGAGGGGGAGAGCCAGCCTGACCAAAGTGACATTTTGCCAAGCTGACCATTGGACCAAGAAGACAATGGCTCTCGCTTACTGCTGAGAACATGGACTACCTGTTACATCTATTCTTTATTGTATCTGTTTCTCCCCCTCACAATTTCTAATAGAGTTATCATAATAAAAACCTCTGAGTTAGCTGGAGATTCTGAGATCTCCCCAACGTAACAGGCAGATCCTCTGTTGGACTGGACCAAAGGATTTTGTCTCTAAGTTTGGTAGCTATATCCTCCTCTCTCTCTCTCTCTCTTTTTCTCTCCCTTAATCCTTCTATCACATTTGCTGTGGTCATTCAATAAAGGTGCATTAGTTTTTGATTATCACTGCAAATCCCCTTGCCGTGTTGGTTGTTTTGCACTCTGAGATCAGTTAACGAACCATCACAAAACCCGTTTGTAAGGATGGATCATGACACTGGAATAGCAGCTTTCCTCCTGAATACCCCTCTGCACACTCTCTGTGCTCCAATATTCCATGTTCTCCACCTCCTAGCCACAGGAAAGGCTTTTGTGAGCTGCTCTGCAGCTTTTACTGCCCCATCCACCACCCCGTGGCTCCTGACCCTGCCCCAGGCCTCAGTCACAAGAGGGAAGAAATCTCCTGGGTTTGCTCTGGAAAAGGAAGTTGCAGAAGCCAGTGGCATATGCTGGTCACAAAACTTTCACTTGGAGCTGACCAGAGCAGGAAAACCCTGCCTTGGAAGGTGGTGCAAAAGCAGCAGGATTGAGGGAAGCCCGCCAGGAGACGCTTTGCAGCCCTAGGAGCAGTGGCTGTGCTCTCTTTTATATCTGGGCTACTCTGAGTTTCAAGTTTAAGGCTCCAAACCCATGAGGACCAGTATCAGAATCTCATTATATCACTCAGAGTGGCAGCACCTTTGTTTGTTACTTTTGAAAGACTCCACAACTCCAGAGAATATTCCCTCAGCACCTAAAATCCTTTTGGTAATTCTCCATGAACACCTTCTAAACCAGCTCCTTTTCCATGTCCTGCTGTCCCAAACTTTTCTGCTTCAAGCAGTAAAGGGAAGTTGGAACAACACCTGTCTGTGCATCCTGTGCACTTAGCAGGGATGATGACAGACACATCTTCCTTTCCTACAAACCCTCCTTCATCCTTCCCTTGCCCTGCTCATTGTGTGCAGTTAATTATCTTCTCTGAGTCTCTCTTTAATTCCAGTGGAGGATAAAAGCTGGCTGTAACAATGCAGCACATCCCCATAAAAGCAGAGAAAGAAAGAAAGAGTGATTCCAGCTTCATACTGGGTGACAAATCAGTCAATTCTTGGCTGCCAGCTGATAGGATTATCCTAAATAGGCTTTGTGAGTCTAGGGTTTTATGCACACACACTCATCCAAATGAAGTGATAATGTTTTTGATGCTTGAATTAAATAATAATGTGAGGATATCAGGCACTGATCGCTTCAAACAACGACAAATACCAATCTGGTATCTTATTAATCATTAAAATGAGCCCCATGAAAACAGCAGCTCCTCAGCTTTTATGAACTGGCATTTCTCCACTGAAATCAGCAGCATTGGATTAATTTTCTGCTGTGGGAAATTCGACCCATTATGTTTTTATATTATTGTTAAATGTTACATTAGGGCTGGCACTGCATCAAGGCTTTGCAGGGAGAGATGTACATAAAATTATCATAATGATGTTAATTGTGAACACCTTTCCTTTTTAACAGTGTTTCAGTTAATTTTTGACATTATTTGTTCAAAAGTGAGACATACCTTGGACAGACAGAGGTGCAAAGTACAGCATGGTGTTAAAATAAATATAATATATAATGTAATAGATATATAAACAGATATAAATAAATATTTATTATAGAAATATAATATAAAACTAAGATAATATATAATTCTATGATTCTGAGGTATGTGACTGAGTACATGACAGAAATTCTCTCTTATGCACTCACACATTTCAGGCAAAGGCAAAATTCCCCCATGTTTTTCAGCCCAGCTGTGAAGCAGAGAATGATATTACATGCAGAGGCCTCCACCATAAACCAAACTATTAAAGAGCAAAGAATAATTCTCTCTGCAGAATTCAGGTTTGGGTTCTAATTATCACAATTTGGCAAGTTAACTAAGTTGTTGTAATGGCCCATATGCACCACATCAGCCTGCAGGAAACATTAATGCCTGAAAGCTGAACTTCTTTTTATGCTTGGCCTTTTCACGAGTGCTAAGTGAAATATATTAAAATTATCTCAGTGAGTTTAAGTTACAAGACAGTTCATTACATGTGCCACGTGGCTGACAGAGTGCATCTCATCAGTAACCACTGCTCAGGTGATGATAGAACTTTAATTGGCTCATTAATTTGAGACTTCAGCTGGTACATTGGAAGTAGAATTTTCCTTGCCTGCTGGAGGTGCACAGACTTTCCAAATTCAAGTAGCAATTCTTGCCAGCACAGGAGGGGAAATTTCTTCTGCTGTTAATTCAGGAGTTTCTGTTGCCTGCACACCCAGGCACTGTCTGTCTCAGCTCCTGTTGGGATCCTCTTTCCAACAAGCTGTCACACCAGCTCTATTGTTTGAACCAAAAGGAACCAGTCTGCTCCTCCACACCAACCAGCCCAAAATTCCATCCCACCACTCATTTTGCCCATCCAGTGATTTGCCTCAAACCAATCTTGATTGAAAGATTTTTCTCCATGAAGATTTTACTAACGATCCCTGTCACACTGTTTATTATATGTTCTCATTTCTAGTTTGATTTGTCCAAATTTAATTTCCTCTAAGAGTCTTCTGTTTTCCCATCCTTTGCCAACCTGTAAAGATGCCAGAGTCAGAATTATGTCTTCTGTAAGCACTCAGATATCAGACACAAAGGGATAACGTGGCTCATTATAAAGTTCCTTCCCTTTTACTCTTTTAAAAAGTTATTAACGCATAAAATTTTACTGCGCCGATTGCCGGTTCTTTTATCATTTTGTGCTGTTAAAAAAGCTGCAAAATCTCTCAGTTAATTCAGCACACCCATGAATTAATATTGCCAGCCCACTCTGTTTTATTTGGCGCCCTGACTCGCTAGACTGTTGGGTCTGCTGTAAATTCAATTATGCAAAGCACCCACTGGGCTCCTGAGCAAGAGAATGTCCTCGTGCTTGTGTTCCACACTGGTGGAGTGCAGCACAAGGTGTTTGGAGCTGCCTAAACTCTAAAGTTTAACTAGGGTGATGTTGTGTCTGGGCTAATTAATCCTGTTTCTCTATGGAACTAATTAGCTGGGGTGCTGTGGTGTGGTGGCTGAGTTATCATATTAAATTTGGTTCTGTCTTGATTTCCTCCAGCTTAGAGATCTCTGTGCCTTTCTTGAAACCATGATGTACACACAAAACTGAACATGAAGAGAGTCCCACTGCAGAAAATTTACAAAATGCATCAACCATGAGCATTAGTGAGGGTAGCAGGGACTGTTCCCTCATCGTGTACAGGAAAAGCTTTTCATGGCAAGATCTTTTAAAATGTTACCCAAACCCCACATCCAAATCAGTGACAAAACTAAAACCCAAACCAAAAACTGAAAACAAGTCACGTAACCAGAAGGAGAAGAGCTGACAGAAGATCAGGGAAGTGAAGCTCTCCACATCAGTTCTGTGTTTGTATCATTGATTCCAGTCATAGCTATTTACCTGAAGACCATCAAGAGCAGTTGACTGGATGTGATTTCCTCAGTTCTTTACTTCCACACAGCAGAAGGACGTGGAATTTACCAGTTTCACCCTCCAGACATAATAGAAATTTGTTCTCTATTGAGCACAGCTTGCTCCTAGTTTGAGGAAAGGGTGTAAAATGTGTAAAGTCACTGTGGAAGGCTTTGAACCTGCCTCCAAAGTGAGGAGAAGGCTCCTAAGGGGCTGTCATTACATGGCAGGAAAAGAAAGGACTATTGAGTGAAAAAATCTTTGCATTTTTGGAAGATCTCTGTTCTGCCAGCCCCCAAAATACACACAAACTGGCACTGCAAGCTTCAAAATTTCAGGGGACCTGACGGGATGATTTATTTGCCCAAAGAATCCTTGCAAACCACCTGACGTACACTGTCACTCAGAAGTGACAGCATCTCTGCCCGCTGCACAAATCCAGTTCACACCCCCAGTGTGAACACAGCTTTCAGCTGCTGTCCAGAGCCAGGATTCTGTTGAAAGGTGTATTTGGCAAATGGAAATGATCTGCCATGACCTCGTTTGGTTTTGAGAACCTGCCCATGCCATACTAGACTGAAAGAAGTTCCTGGTAAGGCTTGGATTAAGAAGGTCATGGCTTACTTGGAGCGCTCTGCACGTGGATAAGAACACAACTCCCATGAATTAAAATGCAAAATACTTGAGCTAGTTGGAGCAGTCAGGTCTGTGTATAAGTTTGTTTCTTTGTGGGTGCTCTTTGGGGTACGTTCTGATAGCAAGACAACTTTTAATTGATGTTTGGAGAGGAATCTGGAGTGATTTGCCTGATGACTTGCCAGGATGACTCATGTCCAGCAGGAAACAAGGCATTGATAAACTCAAATGAGGCTGTGGGAGGCAACATGCTAAAAGCTCATTATAAGCATCATTCTTTTAACCAGCTTTATGATGCAGAACAGATTCCAGGTTATTGCAATCATTTTACAGCAAAGGGCAGATGAGGACTAGGGCGGGACGTGCTTCCTGGCAAAATCCTCTTCTCTTTGTAGAAAATTGGGAGAGTTATTTTCAAAAAGAATCTGGACTCAGAGCAGTCTGGTTCTCCTCTACACCTGGCATGCTCTGGAAACTTTGGAAGGAATTCTACATATTTGAAGATGCTCTATGAGGTGTCAGAGTGAATGTGATTTACAGAGAGATTAAATATAGAGAAGTTATTATGAAAAGGGCCAGGAAAAGTCCAACTCCACAACCACTCTGTGAAGGAAAGGATCCCAAGAATCCCTGTCTTTAGTTCCCTGTCTTTCACACAGATGAAGACCTGCAGTGGGTTGACCTTGTCTGGCTGCCAGGTGGCCAGAACTTCATTTAAAAGCCAAGAAAAAGGAGGAGGAAGTGGGATACTGCTAATTATGAGCTTTGTCTTCTGAAACAACATACTCTGTGTCCTGGGAAGAGATTGGATATTCTCCATCTGCTGATGGGAAGCAGATAATATATATCTCATTTTCCCTTGGACCACACACAGCCTTTGTTTTTGCTTTGTTAAACAGCCTTCCTCTTGACCCAAAAGGATTTTTCCATCCCATTTTCTCCCTCTCTGTTCTGCTGAGGAGGGGAGTGATGGAGTGGCTTGGTGGGCACCTGGCATCCACCAATGACAATCCACCACAGCTTTTTCTTTGGTTTAAACCACAGCCCCATCCATCTTTGCCCTTGCACTGTGCAGTTTGGTCCCTGGTTTAGGAAGGTCTGACTCACACTCCCTGGAATTTGATAGCCAAAGAAAAAAAAGGGCTTTTTTTAATATATATATATATATATATATATATATAAAGTGAGATTTACAGAACATATTTTGTGCATCTCCTTGGAGTTTAGATCAGTAATGAGAAATTAAATTTGACTCCTTGAGCATGGATGCACAGGAACTACTTCTGCTGGAAAATAAAAGCTCTCATTATAGCAGATAAATCACATCTGTGTTCTTTGGAATTCTGTCTTCATTGCCCTGTAAATTATGGATTACCTGAGTTGGGATACAAGAAAGATCTGCATTTTTGTATAACCAGTTAAGTTGACTCACGTAATTTATTTGCCATTCCTGTTGTTATATATATATATATATATATATGGAAAATTTTAGAATTTTGGTGTGTCAATATTTCTCATGGTATCCTTCAATAAACATGTTTTTGTTTTCTTGAAAAACAAAAGGTTTTTTTCTGAAGAAAACAGTTCACTGGGGAAACAAAAGAATAAGAAGAAGCCTGAGTGGATAACTATAATTTTCTTATTCTTGTGAGAACCCTGCATTTCTGATTTCCATGCACAGACTCTGGATGCACACTGGATAGCTGTGCCCTTAATATTTGCAAAATTAGCAGCAAGATATGCATAGGAAATTCTTGATAAGTATTCATTAGTCAGTCATCACTACCCAATTATGCTAATGAATCAGAGGAATGGGAAGTGCTGAAGGAGGGACTGCACTTTTAGATGAATTTTCCAGAAGATCTGAATTGAGGGGGCATTTTAAGGCATTCTGCAGTGAAACAGAAATGGAAGAATTGCAGTGGTGATGTTTAAGGCAATTTACATGAAGTTTTTAATCAGGCAACCAGAAATAAGCCACCTGTTTGCTTGGGGAATTAAATCAAGCTTCCTGCTGGAACAGAGTGGAATGTTGGGTTTAACAAGAAGTTGGTGGTTATATTTATAGAGGTTTTAATAGGAGCTGGAAAAAAGGTAATAGACAAATATTTTGAGAAGAATCCTGCTGGTTTTAGCAATCATAAACTTACCTGACTAGTCTAAATTAAACTCTTAGGTACCCTCAGTGGTTTGTGAGGAGAGACAGATACTTATAGGCAGTGATTCATCCCATCTTAAAACATTTATTTACAATTTCTGCACAAAAATGCTTTCTAGAGGTACCTAGAAGTACCTTTCTATTTCTTTCTCTCTTCTTTTTACTTGTCAGTAAAAGGAACCTTCTAAAACAAATGACAGACATTTTTAGGTTTTGAATAGCTCTTAGATTTTAAATGATGTTTGGAGTTATCCCCAAACCTGAACAGTCTGGGATTCAAGGCCTCCCAAATATTTCAAGTTTTTCTTCTAATGATGAGTATTTGATTAGAGAAGGCTGGAAATTTCCCAAGTGGATTTTCTTCCTCTTCAAATAATGCTAATACATAAGGAAGAACGTGGTTCACCAAAAAACTGAGGACTTTTATAAGAATAGTAAATAAAAACTGAATATATACTCTCAGTCTAATCTTGAAATACAATTTAAAATCAAATTTCATGTGGAGAAGAGCAAAAGATTTGGCTATAACCTGGTTTATTACCACTATGCCAGCATGCTGCTCCACATACACTTACTTTCACAGGTGTAACAACATAAACCTGGACCCAAAATGCAATGGAAAAAATAGGAATTACCTCTAGTCACTTATGAGGGTTTTCATTTGTCTTCTTTGTAGTCTCATTCTGTGTCCCTCTGCTTTGACATAACTGCTCTAACATCACACTGAACCTGTATTTCTGTTTTCTTTCCAGGCTGAGGAAGCCTCCCTGGATTCCTCTGTGAGTGGGATTTTGCTGTTTGAATGTGTAACAAAATCAGTCAGCGAGGCTGGCTGCAAAATCAAAAGTGACTGCACCCATAAAATCAGTGTGTACAGCTGAGACAAAAACACACTACAAAACCAAAACTAAATAAACCAAAAAACCCCACAAAATTAAAAACAAGCACAGTAGCCTAAAAGTACATAAAATACTAAATACAAATAGTATGGACTCAAGGATTCTGGAGAGCACTGGATGTGTTCAGTCAGGAAGAGCATCTTCCTAGTTTCCTAATATAATAACCATGAAGAAATTTTTGTGTGATTTTGGAGAAAAAGCTCCTTTATTTTTAATCTTTGCAGGCTTTCACAATCTGCAACTTTGCACCATTATCTGGCTGAACAATTGAAGGGGAATGGCTATTTTTATCAAGTAATTTTCAAAGGAATGTGTATATATATTTTTTTTTCAACCATATCTAATACATGTTTATTTCTGAGATGAACAAGCTTTTACCACCCCTAGTAAAATAACTATAAATAGCATTTTTGCGGATGGCAGTTCTTTACCACCTGACACAAATCTGAATGGAAAATAAAAGATATAAATATCTGTCAATGCAATAGAGGGTTTAAAAATCCTTAGTTTATGTCATCATATAGCTGAATAAAGGATAGCATGGCCTAGACAGTACAAAATACCATAATAGCACCCCAATTTCTGTTCTAATATTTCATCTTTCATCTCTTCTGTCTTTTTCAGTGTATTCTTAGACATAGCTCATGGCTTAATCTGAATGCAGAATAAATGCTGCATGCAGGAAAAAGTGGGATTTTACGTAAGACTTATTTTGCCAGGTGAAAAAAAGGGATGAAATTCATTTAGGAGGATGTGTGTTGTTCTGACATGGAAGTTTGCCCATCAAAATTACAGCAATTGGTCAAGACCAGGATTAATCACCAAAACCTGACCCTGTCATCTGTACCTGAACCTGTGACTGGTGGTTTGTATCAGAAGGGAACCAGCAATGAGGGAACTGTTGAGAAAATAATTTAATCCAACACCTTGAGCATTAACAATGGAATTTAGGTGTCACTTTCCTGCCCTGTGACAGATCCTCACATTGATTTAAAGGTTTGTCACTTAGGTCCAGCCTTGACAGGGATTTAAAGGGAGGAATCATCACCAAGATATTGGGGTGGGTTTCACTGAACAAAAATCTCAGTATAATGCCCACACAGGAAAACTTACACAGCTAATAAACAGTATAAAAAGCTAAATTTCTAGAGGAATATTTCAATTCTAGGAGGTGTGTGGCATTCATATTTTCTAGGAAAATCCCTTCACGCAGGATTTTTCTCCTGGGAAGCTGAGAGGCCTCAGAGAAAAAGAAAACAATTCTGATCTCATTTGCTCCTCCTGTGTTGTGCTCCTGTGGAATGTGTTTGGAGATTGTTCACCCACAGGTGATTGTTCCATTGGACTCTGCTGGGAGTTGTTTTCATTCTTTGGCCAATCAGGGCCAAGCTGTGTCAGGGCTCTGGAGAGAGCCACAAATTTTCATTTTTATCTTTTTAGTAAGTATCCTGTCTGTATTCTTTAGTATAGTTTAGTTTAACATTTAATATAATATAATATAATAGTAAATTAGCCTTCTGAGAACATGGAGTCAGATTGATCATTCCTTCCTGCCACAGGGCACCCTGCAAATACAATATAGGAGGATTTACCTGTGTGAGCACTGACACAAAGTCTCAGGTTTGGTTCCCAGGGACACCAAGGCATCCCAGAGCTGATGGATCTGGTATTAAAACCTGTCCCCTTCTGGAGAGGCCAGCCTGGAGATGGCAGAACATCTGAAATTGCACCAGGTTTTTATGTTTAAGCATCTAAATCATATCTCCAACTGACCCTTAAAGGTTAACAACCTAAATATTTCTAAAGATTGTTCAATTGGGCAAGCACAGGGCTATGGCACAGCTTGAGATGCCCCTCTTTATAGGGTGGATTTGTGAACTCCTGGCATCATTTCACTTCTGCAAGATGAGGAATGTGCCCTGATGTGCAGATGATGCTACTTAGTTTGAAAAAAAATAATTGTGGTGGTCAGAGGCTTGATACAATAATCATTCTTTCATCCAGTTGTAGCAGATTGCTGTTTCAGCCCTTCCCTTTAAAATTTTCTTCAGCTTGGAGGGAAAAAAAGGCCAGAAAGGATTGACAATTTTCACATTCCTTTTTTCACTAATGAACAAGAAAAACAAAGCAAGAAAAGCCTCTAAGGAGTTCTCCAACTTCCCTCAGAAAACACCAAAATGCTAGGATTGAATTTTTATCCCTGAGATCCACTGTTAATTCTATTTTCAGCATTTTTAAAAATTCACCACTCAGGTATTTTTTCTTCTGTAAATAACAGAAAAAAAAAAAAAAAAGTAACAAGCTTTTCTTCCAGGTTTTATATTCACCACTTGTGAAAAAGCCAAGGGAATCTGCAAAGAACAGAATAATCTGTTCAATTCATAGGATGATGAAGAGCACTGAATAGTGTTTTCCCCCTTATCATACATTAACCAATGTCATGGTACCCTGATGCTCTCCACTGTCATAAAAAAACTGGAAATAAAATCTTCCACTACTCTCTGAAAGTTACAGCAATCCCCTGTTAGTATCAACACTCTCATTTTAGTGGCAGTTTGCTTTAAAATGAGATTTTTCAGAAAGCAATTTGCTTACAGCATTTCTGAATATTTGACAGCAAACACCCAGGTTGTTTTCCTTGGCTAAGAAATCCCTCCTGCACATGTGGCTCTGGGTACTTTCACCTGCTCACAACCATTTTCTAGAACACTGCTGTGGAGGCATAAATTGTTTTGTTTTGTTTTTTTTTCCCCTCTTATTTCAATATTTCATCTGAGGAACTCTGCCAGCTCCTAAGAGAGATGCTCTTGGTTTTCCAGGATTCCTTTGAGGATTGCTGAATGACCCTGCCATGGTGATTCCCATGCTCATCCCATTTGGCTCCAGGAGAGCTGTGCAATCCCCCTCTGGGTATAAATTATTCAGGGCCTCTTTATTGCTTCATAAGGTTAATGTGAGAACAGCAGTTGGTGTAGATCAGCTGCACTCAGCTTGTTCAGAGCTGAATTAAAGACAACATTTCAGTGCAAACCATCCCAGGACTTCCACAACATCTTCTTAACACTCCATCAGTGGCAGCAAATGTAAAGCTCTGTAATTAATGTTATGGGGGAAGTTTGGAGATGCAGAATTTCATTACCAGCACTAAATTTAGCTGGAAAATCAGGTTAATTACCCTATTTCAAGGTGCCACAGAGAATAAAATGCAAATGACAGCTAAAAAAACACAGTGGTAACTGAAAAAAAAAAAAAAGTCTTGTGAAAAGTTCAGTGGTGCTTCAGGGCTGGGTTCACATCCTTTGTGAAGGTCATTCCAGCTCCACTGTGAGGGAAAGAGTTTATTAATTATTTATTTAGTTTAATGATGTATTATTTATTTAATAATATTTCATATTGATTTTAGAACAATTCAACTCAATGAGGTACCAGAATTGATGTGGAAGCTAACTAGTGAAAATCACCATGCCCAAATCAAGCATTTCTCCTGCCTATAATTTTATTTTCTCTTCCAGCAATAAGACTGAAACTTCACTTATTTGGCCCAAGTTACAGCTTGGTGCTGGATTAATTCTGCTCCACATAAATCAGAAAAACTTAAAACCTTGTGGGAAGAGCACTGCAAGCCCCACTGATACCCAGCTGATATCTGAGCTAATTTGTAGAGGAATTGTTATCTCCTCCTCCATTGCTGGTTTTTGCACCATCATTTACTGAATATTTGACAAGATTTAAGTGGGTCCTGTAAAGGCTAGAGGTGGATTTTCTGAAAGTATAAATTATCTGAGATTTGGGTATTAATAAAATCTTTTTGAGGTATTTGAAAGCTGTTCCATCAGTGGGTGCCCTGCCCTGGAGCAAAGAGCTCCTGTGGCCAAGGGCAGAGCAGGATTCAACCTCACTGGGGTGTCCTGGAGAGATAAAGCCAAAAGACAACAAGAATGTATAAAAGTAAAAATAGTATAGAATGTATAACAGTAAAAATAGAAAAAATAATTTAAAGACCCCACAGAATTTAAAAAAATTATAAAAAAAACCACAACAAAACAAAAACCAAAAAACAAACAAGAAAAAAACCCCAGCAACAACAAAAAGCCCCAAAACAAAACAAACACAAAACTAAAAAACTCCAAACCAAAAACACACAAACAAACCTCCCCTTATAAAAACAACAACAAAAAAATTTCCTGCCTATTGATGAACAAGTAAAACAGTAAGAAAAAAAAAGAAAAAAAGCCTAACAACAAAAGCAAATAATGTTTCTGACTTATTATTTTTGTTCTATTGCTTGCCAATGCACACTGTATTCCTTGAGCCTGACAAAATTACCACAGCAGGGAACACACTTTTTCTACAGGAGACAAAAGAAGAAAATGGCATTTTGAAGTTCCAGGGAGAGAAATCCACAAATCTTTTTTTTTTTTTTTTTAAATTTACATGTCAGAGTCGATGAATTTTAGCTAAACTGCTAATCCCACAGCTTCAGGAACTTGCTGTAAAGCACTGAGACATGAACACAAGAGCTGAATTAAAACCCAGTTCTATTGATTAAGAAATTTATTTATATAGCAGATAATATTATACCATATATTATAATATTATAATTATTTATTATATTACCATAATAATATATATTATATGAAATTTATATACATTTAATATTAATATTAATGTAATAATAAAATAAATTAATGTGTTATATCAGTCTACTATTATATAATGTTATATGTTATAGTATTATATTTATCTATCTTTATTTTATTTATCTATACATATTAAGAAAAATTAAGACATTCATACATATGAAGATATTTGTATAATATATAAAAATAAATTAATATATTAATAGATATATTAAGATATTATTAATATATTAATAGATATATTAAGATATTTGTATATTACTATTTGTACACTTATATATTATATTTATAAATATTTATATTTATATATTTATATAAATATATTTATTAAGACATAGTGAAAATTTTAATTAGGAAGGGAGACTCCCATTATTTGCCCTTCCATATTTATAAATCATAAGAGGAAGTACAAAGAGCTGCACTAGTCCAGATTATTTCAAGGCCTTTTTCAAGCAGAAAAGCATGGTGTCATGATGATTAATAGCTGAAATGTAAGAAATGAGCCCTTCACTGCTCACTTGTCCTTAGAGCCAGGTATTTACCCATCAGCACTTCTAGACTGCCCCAGATCCTGGGCAGCACCAGAGGAGATGTTTAAGGAAGTGATCAATGGGCTTGGAAGTCTCAAGTGGTGCCCATTGCTTGCAGCCTCCTGTGCACACTGCTCCAGAAAAAAAAGGGGGGGAAAGGAGAAAAAAAAAGAGTAAAAAAAAAGCCATTTTGAAGTTGTAAATAATTTTATTTACTTTGCTCGCTCACTTTTTCCCATTGAGATTTTATTTGTTAATTTAAAAGGATGGATGGATGGATGGATGGATGGATGGATGGATGGATGGATGGATGGATGGATGATGGATGGATGGATGGATGGATGGTGGGATGGATGGAGGGATGGATGGATGGATGGATGGATGGATGGATGGATGGATGATGGATGGATGATGGATGGATGGATGGATGGATGGATGGATGGATGGATGGATGGATGGAGGGATGGATGGAGGGATGGATGGAATGACCAAAGAACTGGAATATCCTGGAGAAGAGCTGAGCTGTGTGTGGTGAAAATAAGAACCCATGTGAAATCAGACCATTCTTATGCTGTGAAAATACAACTCTATTAGAGACTCTGCAGTGTCACCAGCAATGGATTTGGAAATTGTACACTCTGAAATTATGATGACAAAAAGGAGTTCACTTTTCAGAAGAGATTGCCTTCATTATGCTTAAATTAAACTGTTTCAAATTACCTCATCATATCTACCTGTAGCTAAACACAAGGTAGAAAAGATTTTTCTTTTTTTAGAAACTGGATTGTTGAAAATGAAAAGCAAAATTATTACTTGCCATGAGTCTTCCTTCAGCTTTTTCTTCTTTTAATTTTTATTTTTCCCAAAAGATCATTAGGTGCTTGGCACCAGTGCAGGCATATGAATACATCTCCCAGTAATAGCTTTTACAAATCTGATGACACATTTCAGAGGAGAAAGCTTTCCTCTTAACTGTAATAACTCGTGTTAGCAGCCTCAGTGAAGGAGTGGAGATGGTGTTAAAAATTATAATCAATGACTCAAGGGAGAGCTACAAATTACTGTGCCACATTACAGGAAAATCGAAACCCAAACAGCAAACCTTCCCTGATAATGGGTGAATAAACAGGAGACAGGGAGTGAAAAACAGGGATTATGGCTGCTCCTGTCCATCCTGCAAAGACATCCCCATGCCTCAGGTTTAGCTTTTATATTTTCACATTCTGTGCTGCTTTAGTGTGTGGATCTGAGCTTCACATCAGGGCATGGTGAGCTCTGTGCACAGAGCAGGGAGACAAAACAATTCCTGCTCCAGCTGGGCACCAAGGACAAATGAGCCAAATCTCAGCCCAGGAGCACAAACTCCATGGGCTGGAGAGAGAAAAACAAGCAGGGTGGGAGTGCCTGGGCTAAAGCTGGGCTGGGACAATGAACTGCAAGGTGCCAATGGAGCAGAGCTGATCCCAGGGAGAGACCCCGGGAGCGCTCGTGCATTTTGGGGCCATTTTGGGTCATCTTGGGTGCAGCCCTGGCTGGGCTCTGGTGCTGCCCAAGGTGCATCCATGGAGGAGATCCTTGGAATCAATCCCTGCTTTATTCTTTAGCTCTGTCCAGTCTCTGTTCTAGGTCAGCCTGCACAAGGCATCAAATCCCACCAAAGAGAGCAAATCAGAAATACATGGTGGGAAGATAAGACCTTAATCCCATTTTAAATGAAAAAGGCTTTAGGAATTGGCAGGGTGGCCAGTGGTCAGAGCACTCAGTTTAAACACTTTGATATTCAGAGCCATGAATGTAGTGGAAGGTGAATATTCAGAACATAAGCCACATTTGTGACCATCTGCCAAAGGTGCACATCTCCAAGCAAGCTGCAGGTAGGAGGTTATGAAAGGAGAACCCAAAATTCACCCAAATTCTCCCTCATGAACCCCGTGTAATTCAGATATCCTGCATTCCTCTAGAAAGTTTATTAATTATTTCTCTCTAAAAACCTGCTCTGTGCCTTGTTGCACAGCCCCACCTGTTACATCCCTTGGCCTCTCTTCAGGATCAGGATGAATTATGGGATGTCTTCTTTGACCCAAATACCCCTCCAGGGTTTGGATGCCCTCCTTATGCACTTCCACACCAAGAATATCCCGAGGCAGATTTATTTAGGGCTATTTTCCCCTTCAGCCATCAGCCATCCCCCATTACCAGCTACCCAGGCAGCCCTTGAAACTCAGAATAAAGGGCACCAGGCAGGTTTTGCTCCCCTGGGGAAGCACTGGGGAGCTGCTCACTGCAGATGCACCAGCCTTATATCATTATTGTCTTGAGAGTGAGATGTTCATGTCTCTCCAGGCACCCTGGAGCCTTTCTTAAGACATCTGTCTTTTAGACAAGAGAAAAATGAGGTTATTTCAATTCTGCATGCAAAGCTCCAAGAAACAGTTTAGAGGCAGAGGAGCATAAATAAAAGATTATTAGAACTTATAAAAATCTGCATAAATAAAATTCATCCACTGAACAATGGGCTTGGCTTTAACCCAGAGGATCAGCCTCACTTTTCATGCAGAGGAGAAAAAGGCTGTCAGAAAGTTTATTCAGCTCACCTAATTGATGTCTGGTCTTCAAGCAATACCCTCATCCCCTCCTCTATTGAATAAATCATGATCTGAGCCCACAGCTGTCCTTATATGTTCATTTATACAAAAATTCAATATCTAGAGAATTCCTGGTCATACTGGAAACCTCCAGCAAATCTTACATTTATTCTGTTTACAGTTATCTAAATTGTAATTGGGTAAACATCTCAAATAATAAATCAAGCAGCCAGAACAGTGGCCAAGGCACCACCTAGCAAATATGTTAAATCAATTTATCCTCCCCAGTAATTCCCAGGCATGGTGCAGAAGTTGCCACAAGCAAAGGACCATTCCCATTTATCCATGCAGGCACTTGATCCCATTTTGAAAGCTCAGAGATTTTCATGGATCAGAGGAAGCCAATGCTCCCTGGCCCATCTCAATTATTAATATGGTTTTAGCCTGGCTGTGGAGCCTCAGAAGTGCTGATTGCAATGTGTGGGCTGGATGGAGCCATCAAACAGGGATGGATGGTCTGGATGGAGACAAGCAAACAAAGGTGCCTTCTGCCAAGCCCAGAGATGGGCAGAGCTTTGGCTTTGGCTGGAGAAATCACAAATCCATGGGAATGCTGGATTTCTCACAGATTAACAGTTTATCTTTGGAAAACCATGTGCAATAAAAGTTGTTCTGAAAATCATTTGCCATGTGAACATAGGAAGAAGACTCACAGGGAAGCCTTGGGTTTGGATGTTTGTAGCAGAGACAGTCCCAAGCAGAATAATTCATTGGGAATTACAGCAGATTGGGGGTGAATGGCCCTCTCTGGGTAGGTCTGGGAATCACAGAGGGGTTTAGGACAATTTTAAAACATCTTTTGTTCCACCCTTTGCCATGGGCAGGGACACCTTCCATTATCCCAGGGTGATCCAAGACTCACCCAATCTGGCCTTGGGCACTTCCAGGGATCCAGGAGCAGCCACAGCTCTGGGCACCCTGTGCCAGCACCTCCCCATCCTCACAGCCAAGAATTTTTTCCAAATATCTCATCTAACCCCACTCTCTGTCAGTTTAAATCCATTCCCCCTTGTCCTACTACATCAATTATTTACCTCAGTTTGGGATGAATGACTCTCTCAGTCTGGCTCTCAGGAGTCACAGGATGCCCTGAAGCTCTTCCACAGATAAAAGAAACTTGTTCCAGGCACCACTTGCAAAACCTGACTAGTTAATCCAAGTCCAGAGGCCAAGGGTGTCAGTTCTAGAGAGCTGATGCATCCCTCACCATTTTATGTGTCACACATAAAAGGAAGGCCCAGAGTTGTTAATAAAAATGAAAGATCAGAATTTGTTGTGTACCACATCTAAAAATGGATGTGGTTTTTGGCTTTTCAACAGCAGAGTGCCTCCAGTGCAATCTGGTGAGTCACTGGTGTGCTCAGAAGTGATGGGCTCATTTGTTCCTGGAGGGTGATTTACTGGAGTTCCTATTATTGTCCTAATTCTCCCACTGATGTCATCACTAACTTCCCCCTCATAAATCAAAAATCAGAAGGCTTTTTATATCATCTGCCTTTACATCCTGTGGAGCATAGTCCAGGGATTTCTCTAACTGGTTGTCCAACAGGATTTTACTTAAAAATTTATGAAGAGCATTCTGTACCAGTATCCTTCCTTTAGGTACTTTTCTTTTTGGTTAATTGCTCACAGGTTGTTTTAAAATAGTTAGACTGTGGAAACCTCTTGGAATTCAGATGAAAATAAATTTTTGGGTTGTTTTCCCCTGAGGGTGGAATTCAGCTTTATGAAAATAAAGGTATCAACCTGCTGCCATCTATATGAGCCTTTTTTATTTAATATTAAGTAGGTTTTGTTCATTGTTTCTGTATTAAATGATCCTTTATTCATGTTTTATATTGCACATACATTGTAACCATGTTTTCATCTTCAATCACCAGGAAACTTAACAATTAATATTTACATGAGGTTATAAATTACTTTACAGTTATTTTGTTCTCAGCACAAATTTGTCATGTACATCCCACAAAGGAATAATTTAATATTTGTCTTGCAGATGTCACTGAAGTCTATATTAAAAACCAAACAAATCCCTAAAGTTGAATCTCTCCTCAGAGAACATGCAGCAGGAAATGTTGTTTGGTGTAATGCAAAAACATTAGAGACTGCACTCTGAGTCACTTCTTGGATATAAAACATCCTCCTTCTCATTGTGGGTCTCCAGGGTTTGATTTTTTAGCATAATTTGAAAAGCTTAAGGCTGTAATAAACAGTTTACAAAATTATATCCTCTCAGATTCTGAGATGGGAATTTGTGACAATAAATTCAAACTGCAGATAGCCCTGCAAGGGAAAACAGCAGCCACAGCAGGTGAGTGGATTATGGAAAAGGGAAAAAATAACAAGAGGGTTTTTTTCCTTCACTTTCAACTCACTGATTCTCAGTATTTAATTTTTTTTTATTTTTTTCCTTAATCAACAAAAGAGATTTCAAGCCTGGGAGCTGTCAGAGGTGCTGTCATGTTCTATATGGAACAATAAGAGGCACAGTGTAGAGACAATGGCTATTAGCTTTCTTCTAAATCCTTTGAGGGAAATAATTGGGATCAGGATAGGTTTCCAAACATTCTTGCTGAACTTCTTAAGAGCACATTTTCCCCTCATTGTTCAAAGCTGTCAAATGGAAAATGGAATAAGGAAGAGGTCAGTGGAGATCATCCAAGCCTGGGGTATTTTTTACCTGTTGCTTGTCAGATGTCTTCCATTTCCATGTCTGTATTATTCTATAACTCAGTTTTGATGAAGCTTTTTTTTTTTTTTTGCTACATTTGCTTGATCCAAGAATAAAAAAAAAAAAAACAGGATTAGCTTATGCTTAGAATTTTTATCTCTTCTCTACATTTGAAGCTGAGCATTAACTAAAAATCACCTGGACCTTGCCTATTGTGATAAATTGGGATTTTGATATATGGGGCTACTTTTTAGGTAATGTTTAATACAGTTATTACACAGTGAAGGAGTTAGTGTCATGTTCTGATTAAAATCTTGTTTGCCTCCTTAACATTTCTGCTCTCACTATTATTACTCAGAAGCAATTTTTTTAGCCAGGAAAATGGAATCAAGCTTAACTCCCCCAGCAGTGGGACCATGATCCCAGGTGGAAAACCCAGCTGAACTTCCTTCTGCTCCCTCATTTATTCAGGCATTAATTCACCACCCTATCAGACAGCAAACATGGAATAAATAACTGGTATTTTAAAGACAGAAGTTTGCAAAGTCTCTCAGAATAATTCCTACCTAATTTGGAATGTCACTGATTTCCTTTGCTGCTTCACCACAGCAGTGTAAGTGAGATATTTAAAAATTATCTGTTCTTTTGATTATTTCCACCCCCACTCTACCCCCAAATATGTTTAGATGCAGTTTATTGTCTTTGAAAATCCCAGCCAGGAAGATTAACTAAGAATAACAATGTAAGTCAGGGGCAGGCAGCTGTTAATGCTGATAAGAGCCAGGAGGGTTGGTAATTGCCATCAGAGAGTAACTAAGAAAAAGAGAGAAAATCAATGGATCTAAGCAATTTTCCAAGGAAATCTTGCTTTAAAATGTGGTGAGAAATCAGGGTGGAGGAATCACCTTGCTGCTGAATGTACTCTTGCTTCTAAAGATGCATGAATAAAACACCTCTTGGGAATTCAGCCTCTTAACACTGACATTTTGAACTATTCCTGCTAAGATTATAAAAGATAAATAAATATTCCGTCTGTGTTGAACCTTGTGCTATTCAAATAAAGTTCTCTTTTGGGGCTGGAACTCCTAAACAACCATGGGTTATAGGTATTATCCTAAAGGGTCAAAGATATTTCTTAATTAATAAAATATACATTTTTTACTTTTTAAATTCTTTCATTTTGTCTTAGGGAAAAAAAAAACCTGCAATGACAATATTTTGCTTGTCTGCTGAAATAAATCCATTGCATTCAAATCTTTCCCCAGCTTTGGGCTGTCTTTTGTGAAAGTTGCTAAAGATTACATTCCATTATCTTTCACTTCCTAGCTTCAGTGCAGGACAGAACACAGATGTTGGCTTTCCTGGCACTGAAAATGAAGCTTTTAAAAATTACTCTAAAATTCTTCCCTCTTGGTGAAGCAGATTTGTGGTGCCCTGCATTGTTGCCTCTATAGCTGCACTCTAACTCCATGAGAGAGTTTATTCTAAAATAACATTTTTAAAAATACAGATGCACTTGATAGGTGAGATATTCCTCGGGTGAGATATTTTTAAATAGCACAGAAACATGTTCTGTGGAGGCTTTTCAGCTTCCCCAGGTGTTTTGTCTTCTGACTCTCCCAATATCTGAGCAGGGAATGTGTGAAGGTTCTACCCCCTTTTCCTGAACTAAGGTCTGAATTATTCTGCCATCAGCGACCCTGAAGGACTGAATTTGGTCCTTAGTGAGAAAATCCATTTAAAAGATATTATTTTTAATCAGCCATGTGTTTCTGTCTCCTCTGAAATGGAGGATTTCCATTAAACCATCTTGAGGGACCTTCCAAGGAGTCCCAGAGTGGCTGGGGTTTGGAAGGGACCTCTGGAAATCATCCAGCCCAACCTCCCTGCTGACACTGGGGCACTTTGCACAGGTCACCTCCCCGTGGGTCCAGAGAAGGAGATATTTGCTGTAGAAAAGTAGAAAAATCATCAAGAGAGGATTCATAATATCGAGGCTGCTCTCCTGGAATCAGTGGCTGGCCTTGTCAAAGCAGGTTCCCACGTGAAAGCAATCCTGGTGTGAGCAGTTCATTTACATAACAATATATTCCTGGGCAAAAAAACACTTAGCACCTGTATAAACTGTTTTTACACTGTTAGAAAACTGAAAATTCTCTCTCACAAATAACTTTTCCTGCACATACTCCCTGGGGGTTTGAGTGACCAAGGAATACAGAAAAAAAACTCCTTAATAACCAATAAAAATAATTAACAAGAAAGCTACTGACCAACTGGAGTCCCACACAAGGTCTGTAAAACTGTATAAAAAGGGGTAATTTGAATAAAGAAGGGCCTTTCCCACCATGAAGAAGATGGAGTCTGTGTGATTTATTCCCATAGATATTTTTTCTCTCTGAAAATTGCTTCTTCAAAGAAGGAATCTCAGGAGTGAGGGAAGAGCTGGGTAAGTCACTGTGCATCACAGAGCAGTACAGTGAAGGAAACACTCCTGATCATCTTTGCTCCTCCCAGGCACAGACATCCCAAAGGAAAAGAAAGAAAAAAAGAAAAAAGGAGAAAAAGAACAGTGCTAGTAATTTATGTGCAGAAACAACCCATTAGATGTAAGTGAAGGTGACAGTAAAACTCATAGACTACAAACCCAGCAGTCTTTTTATTTTTGCTGTGAAAGATAGATGTTCCTAATTTTCCACCTGTGTGGGCTTGTAATGGATTTACTCAGTGCCTTGAAGCAGCTGCTCCCAAGGTGTGGCTGAGAGGAGAACTCTGAACCTCAATCTGCCTTTTCACTGTGGAACTCCCATCCTTTGGGCAGGTTCTGACTGGGATGGAGTTAATTTTTCCTCTCAGTGGCCACCACAAGGCTGTGGTTTACAGCTGGGCTGAAATGTTGTCAGAATATTAAGTGAGCACTGATTTTAACCAAATAATGCTTTCATCTGAATTGGGTTTATTTCCCCAAGATAGACAATGTTCCTGAAAGGAATCTGCCCAGCAGGATTAGAAAATGGACACTGGGAATTAGAGTGTTTTGAAGGGAAAGTGGATATATTTGCTCACAGTAATTATACCCACAGTGCTCAGGGAATGCAGATTTGACACCACTGTCCTTGCTGTTCTTGTGGAAGGCATCCCTGCCCATGGCAGGGGTTGGAACAGGATCATTTTAAGGTCCCTTCCCACCCAAACCATTCTGTGATTTTTAGATTTTTTTGTGATTTTTTTTTTTTAGATTTTTTTTTAGATTTTTTTTTTAGATTTTTTTTGTGGGTTTTTTTTTGTTTTGTTTTTTTTTTTTTTTTTAGATTTTTTTGCCCTGAAAGCACTGAGTCCCCTAGAAAAGGCCAAGCTGGACCATCCATTTGTACCTCAAGCCAGCAGTGGCTGTGGATAAACCCACAGGTGTGGGGAGACTGAGGCTCACAGGTTGTTTCAATCAGCACATTTAATCCCAAAGCCAGCCCTGCAGAAGATGACAACACAAATGGCTTTGTTTTCCTCCTCTGCACTGGAGCAGGGGCACTGGTGGCCATTAGTTTTGTCACTAAGGCAACTACAGGCAGGGAGGGAGAAGGAAAGGTTTGACAGAGCAATTTTCCTGTGGCAGCTCTGCAGCAGCTTCCTAACACACAAATCCTTCCTTTCCTGGGAGCACGGGAATGCCTGCTTTGCTGCAGGGGAAATTATTTACCCTGCAATATTAAAAGAGCAGCCAAGGGCTGTGGGAGGTAACAGAGGTGAAGCTGCTTTCTGCAGCGTGGTCAGGGCTCTGTTTCTCAGTCCAGGCCTGTGTTTCATGAACAAAAATCAGTTTAGAGCAAGGCAAGATGCCTCCCTCCCACTCCCCCGCCCACTCCCCCAGCATAACACAAACCAGAAGCTCCTCAACAAGCCAGAATGAGGGAATCAATTACATCTCTGTCTCTTAGGAAGAAGCAGAGCCTATCATGCAGATGTTTTTACAGCTGGGAGTACTGCTGATGATTTAGTGCTTTAGGATAATTGATCCCTAGCATAGTTGTTTTTACAGATGAAGAGGGGGGGACAAGGTTTGAGGGGGAGGGAAGGGGAAGAGAGTGATGAATGTTTGCAAAAAAAGGAGATGAGCTGCCATTAAATGCATCCCTCTTTGACAAGATACTTAAAAATAATATTTAACAGAGGTGGTTTGGAGAGAGGCTTAGCACCCACAGATCAGCAGTTCCAGCTCTTGCTGAGCCCTCACTGCCTCTGGAGCTGTATCCTGTGTGCACAGTGCTTCCCTGTTTGCACAAATCCTTGGCTTTGCTCTCAGCAAGTGACCAAAGCAGAGTGGGGAACAGGCTAGAAGACAACTCACAGCTTTGTTTCCTGCACTGGGAAGTGGTTGTGCCTCTGCCTGCACTATCCACACTGTCAGAGGATCAGGTTTGCTTTGATAGCTTTGGTGTGGTAGCAAACCATGACACCTCTCACCCCCATTAGCTCATAATGAGCAGCCAACCTTGCTGTTTGGGAGGTCACTGTACATTATTTATCTCTCAGGATCATTTTAGAGTCCAGCTGAAGCAAATCTCAGTCCCAGGACACTGACAGATGATTTTTTTTCTCTGCTAAGTACATAACAATTGAGAGGGACCATAGTGACAGTAAAAAACTCCAGCTGATCATTTATTATTTATCCCTACAAACCTTAGCAGATGAAATAGTTGTAAGAACTAAATAACCAGGGGAGGAGTGAGACAGAGAAATTCTCTGTTCTTGCCTGAAATCAAAACCAAAAACTTCCAACAGTGTTAAAAAAGTAAGATAAAAGGAAGATCTTTAATGGAAGCTTCCAGGTGCCCCCATGGTTATGGGCACACCCAGCATCAGATTTCTACAGTTTTTATAAGTTTAACAAATTAGGATATTTAACAAATATTATCCAATTAGAAGAGCAGTTGGTTAGGTAATTTTCCCCTGTGTTCTGCCCCACCAGGGTTGGTCTAGAGGCTTCTTTGCCCCATTTCTTCTTGTGTCTTCTCAGATTATGGCTGGAAAAGAAGATGTCCTTTTGGAGGTTCTCTTCTTGAAAATAAGACTAAACAGTGTTTCAGCCATGTGTTGGAAGGTTAGCTTATTGTTCTAGGAAAAGAGGGGAAAGGGTAGGAGAACTCCATAAGCCACAACCATCTATCAGCAGTCTGCAAAGCTACAAATACATGAAAAATGTATAGAAAGCAAAAATCTGTTTGGCAACAGAAGCCAGCTCTGTATTTCTAATAAATAGATTCCAAATTGGAACAAATCAATAAACACAAGAAGCAGTATTCCTGTGCTGTTCACTTAGTTACAGTGCTTCTGTGCAACCTCAAAATCCAGGTCTGTATTTTTCCCAAATTATTAGATTTGGTGTATCTGATGGATTTAATTGATTAGACATAAAAGCAGTAATTGTTATTGCTGTAATTGATGCGTGACAAGAAGTAAAAATAGATTTACTATTTTCTCCTGTCCCTGCACAGTTATGATTTGGAATATCGATCTGGTATAATCACTTTTTATTTTTAAATCTATCTTGACACATACACTTACTCATATCCTCAGAACTGCTTGGCATGGATGTTTCTTTGCTAATGATGTCAAACCCAGAGTAACTTCTACCAAAATACATGATCTAATTTTGGATACTATTCAGAAAATTGGAGGTTATTTTAAATCCAAAGAGAGACTAAAATTTGCTTGTAGAGTCTGTGGGTGAGATTTGCAGGTAGTGTAAAAACTCCCCAAGATTTCACCTGCATTCAATGGCATTTTTCAGATTTATTCCCAGTGAGGTGTGAGATCAGGAAGTCTGATTCTTTCTACTGTTGCTAAAACAACTCCAGGGCAGAAATTCAGGTACTGGTGATATCACAGTTTTGAGAATGTGTGTAGATGTGTGTGTGGAGATGATTCCTGCAAACACTGCCCAAACTTGTCACCTCTGTACAAACATCGTGGCCTTGGGCTGCTCTCATCTGAATCTTCTCCTCTCTCGTTTGATAGAGAAGGGAAGAAACACAAGATGATTTAAGTTGAAGCAGGGATGGTTTTTGATAACCTGAAATCATGGAAAGAGAATGTGATGTGGACTGAGATGGCCACATTCTCCATGAGCAATTAACTGTTTAATTTGTTTTTATTGCCTGAAGTAGGTAGGAAAGTTTTTCTGTGAGTTACAGTTGAGGTAAAACCTTCTTGTCAGAGATTCTGCTTGCTCACACCTCCCAAAAGATTCAGGAGAGATCACATTTAAATCTGAAAGCCTGTTTGTTTCTCATACAAGCTGGTATCACAAAAAACCCAAGACTTTTTCCTACAAGCTTCACCAAACTTTTTTTGTCATAGACAGAAAATGGACAGATAAACAAAGATTTGAGAGCTCATGGTCAGCTGCTGGTTTCAGGCCACTGAGTTCAGCTGAAGTTTGTTAGAATGTTGGTTCTCAGCCCATTTTTAATCATGTAGAAATATAATCAGGGCTTCTATTCATAACAAATGTAAACTATTTGGTCAATGGCACAGACTTAAAAGACTGTGTCGTAAATGCATTTTTAGCAGAACAGGATACTGATTCTTGCAAAAGCTGTTTATCTGGGGTTAGGGTTTTTTTCAGACTTTTTTCCAAGTAAGCCAACAACAGAATTCCACAGACTCTTTGTTCCTCAAGGAAGATAAAACAAATGGTCATCAGATTACCTTCAATATGGAGGGAGCCTTGGTGGGAGGCAGCGCTAGAATCCAGCAGTTTCTGTCCTTGGGCTGCTTCCTGTGTGAAGCAGAGAATTACCAGCAGTGATTAGAAAGATTCCAGCTGGACCTGTCTGAATGATCATCCCCAGTTATCAGCGGGCTCCATCTGATCTCCTTCCAGCAAGCTGATGGAACAACAACAACCTACAAACACATCCTGGCAGACAGCAGCCTACCAGCAGGTTAACATTCCCTGGAAGTGTAGAGCAGCTAAGGGAAAGCTTTTACATCTGCCCTACCCTTCTCCCAGCCCTGGAAGGAAATTCTGGGACAGAGAATGAGTGGGAAATGCAGGTTTCTTGGAAAGACCTTCACTTTAAATATTTTTTTCCTTTAACTCACAATATTTTGCACCCTGAGGAGCATGCACCAGCCATGGGCTGGGCTTGAGGTAAGGTCCCTTGAAAGCCTTATTTCTGTGCCATCATCCCAAGGACCTGCTCAGCAGCTCATTATTTTGTTACAGCACACTGCTGTTGCAACAGGTTTGCTTCAGAAGAAAATGAATCATGCCTTGAATATTGACTCTGTGGACTTGATGTGCATCGACTACAAGGGAGTGTGGGCTGAGTGAGTAATGGAAATGTCTGCATTTAGCCAGCACTGCTTTTGGAGAGATGACATTGAGGGCTTGGCTCTCCCCTGAGCTGCCAAACAGCCACAGCACCAGAAGATTGCAGGGGGCTGAAGAGCAGACCAAGAGCTGGGGTGTCAGGGGTGGAGGCTGCTGAGAAATGTTTGTTTCCAGTGTTTGCCATCGCTGCTCCTTCACATGAGCCTGTAGGACAAAGGGAGTGAGTCTCACAGATGGGAAGGAGGTGGATGCTGGGGGTGGGTGTGGGCAGATTTGTTCAATATTTTGAGATGCTATAAAAATGGCCTCTGCAAAAAAAGCCTACAGCTATAACCAGGAATGGTCCTGTGGTGAATGAGATGCCACTTGTGATCAGGGTACCTGGGAAGGTGGAAAGGCTGAACTGGGGCTAATGAAGTTTATATAAAATATATGTGACTGTGAGGCAACAATTCCATTATATTTATGTGGAGATGTTAGTCTTCTTTTCAAGAATTTCTGTGTGCAGTTAAACAAGGGTTTATAAATGACTCACGGTTCAGTTTAGATTTTACAACAGGGGAGGAATACACTGCAGTAATTTAAGTTAGAAAACCATGAACCTAAAAATATTTCAATGGACTTAATAGTGGGTTAAATATAAGGGAATTAAGAGCATCCACTCACCCAACCATACTCCAAGCCAACATGAAACAGCAAAGAAATGGTGAAAAAAATCCATGTGTTTTTTGAGAGAGGGAAATCTGCAATGGAGCTGTTGTGGTAGAGGCTGTATCCCAGAACACCACAGAAACACTCATTGTAACCAAATAATCCTTTAGTCTGATTTGGATTCATTTCCCCAGGACAGACTACATCCCAAGAAGGAATCTGCCCAGGAAGGTTAGAAAATGGACAGTGGGAAGCTGAGTGTTTTTGAAAAGAAATGGGGTGTATTTACTCACAGGAACTTTTCAGTGCCCAGGGAGTGCAGCAACCTCTTGACATTGCCTTTGGTGTTCTGGTGGAAGGTGTCCCTGTCCTTAGCAGGACTTTGGATCTGTAATGCTCCTTCAAACCCAAACCATTCTGGGATTTGACATTTTCCTCCTTCCTCTTTCTCATCCCCAGGAGCAATATCTCCAAGGTCACAGCCATTTATCTCGTTTTCTTCTCCTTTCTCATGCTTGCAACTCCTCTTTCTTTCCTTAAATCATTGTTTCCTTTCTCATGGACATGGAAAATTTTGGGACAGTGTTGCCATTTCATCTCTTTTCCAGTAATGAGGTTTGTCCAAAGAGCACTCCAGCCTGTGGTTGTTGTGATCTTTCTCAGCTGTTTTGTGGAGAAAAAAAAAACAGCAACAGAAGAATGGAAAGAAACCAGCACACTGTCATCTCCATGTAAACAGGGATAGGTGTTACTTTCCCCCAGTGCATGAGCATAAATTGCTCCCAGATTTTGCTGAATTTTCAAAGAGGATGCCTTATTTTGTTTTGAAGGGAAGATTTACTGACTGTGAGCGGGACTGTGGGTGGCAGCATCAGGAATGTTACATTTGGCTTTAAATGGGGCATTTGGGGCAGATTTAACAATCACAAAAAAATCATAAAAAAGCTTGGGTTGGAAAGAACCTTTAAAGATGCTCTGGTCCAAGACTCTTTGAGGTGACTCAGAGTCACATCCAGCCTGACCTTGAGTGTTTCTGGGGATGGGGCATCCACAGCCTCTCTGGGGAACCTGTACCAGTGTTTTCCCACCCTCATATAAGAATCTTCCTCCATGAATCTACTTTGACTCTCTACTCTTTCATTTTGAAGCCATTTCCCCTTGTCCCATTAAACACAACCTGCTAAAATGTCTTTTCCCATCTTTCTTATAAGTACCACGAAGTGAATCAACAGAAACTATTAATGCTGCCTTAGGTACTGTGGAACTGCATTTCCCTGTCTGGCTTGCCAGGGTTACAATTCCTGTTGATACTTTAAAACCATTCTTAAGGAAATTACTTATTTATGAAATTTCTTCCCAGTGGCCAGGCCAGGAATGCCATATAAGACATCACTGAAGTATCTAATTATGATTTATGGCATAATTATGATATGGCCACAAACAACATAATGTGAAATGGAATTGTAAAGAACAGAATCTTTACAGATTCTTCTGTGATCTTTACAGATTCTATAGAATCAGGGAATCTTTAAGGCTGGAAAAGACCTCCAAGTTGGAGTCCAGCAGTTCACCCAGAGCCACCGTGTTCATCACTAACCTGTGTCCCCAAGAGTCACATCCACAGTCACTCTCAGGGATGGTGATTTCACCACTTCCTTGGACAGCCTATTCCTATTCCTGACCAAATTTTCAGGTGCACCTCCTCTGGCAGAACTTGAGTGTCTTGGAAAGACAGGTGTCTGCTAAGGAAGGCAGGAGCCTTCCTTGAAATGGAAAATGTAAACCCCCTCCCTCTGAATTATAATGATTTTGAAATTAAGGAGCTCTCAGGCAAAGATATGGGAATAGGAATAACAGTTCTTTACCAGAAAAATTAAAATAAAAATGCAGTAATTCAGAACACCACTGCCAGAGTCAGACCATGCCCTGTCCCACTGTGGTCAGGGTGGTGGCACAGTCCCATCCCAGGGGGGCTCAGGGTGGTGGCACAGTCCCATCCCAGGGGGGCTCAGGGTGGTGGCACAGTCCCATCCCAGGGGGGCTCAGGGTGGTGGCACAGTCCCATCCCAGGGGGGCTCAGCCCTCCTGCAGTGCCAGCTGTGCTTCTGCTGGAGCAGGGATCCTGCACAAGGGGGGAGTTTTCCTCTGCAGCTCCAGGGCTGCTGGAGATGGGCCTGCTCTCCCTCTGGGAATGCAGGGCAGCAGAAAGCTGCTCCTCTGGGAATGCAGCGGGCAAAGGCTGCTGGGCTGTTCCCAGGGCAGATTGGATCCAGGTAGGAATGCTTGGCTCCTCCCCTGGGCAGAGCATCTCCCCATGGGATGCTGGAATTTGATCAGCCCTGCAGGGACACTCAGTGGCCATGGACAGCAGAGATCTCCTGGAGGGAGGATGGGCTGTGGGAGAGATAAAGAAAAACTGCCCATGAACAGGAGATAACTGCCCCAGCTCTGTCAGGTGGCAAATAGAATACACACCCCCATTTCCAGCCTGAGACATTGAGGAGATTTCCTCTCATCCTTCTGCTTCAGAGAAGACCCTGATTCCCACCTGGCTAAACTTCTTTTCAAGAAGTTGGGCAGAACAATGAAGTCTCCTCTGAGATTCCTTTCTTCCCAACTGTTGGAGCACTGCAATTACATCAGGCAGGAGATTGTTCAGGATGTGAGGCAACAGGCACAAATTGATTTACAGGAAATTCAACTCAAGCATAAATTCCTTCTTTGTCATGTGGGTGATCCAACACTGGAGCAGGTTTCCTAGGGAGATTGTGGAGTATCTGTGCCCAGGAATATGCAAAACCCTGTTAGAAACAGCCCTGTGCAACCTGACCCACTTGATTCCCCTTTGATTGGTGTAATTGGATTTGAGATCTCCAGAGATTCCTTCCAACCTCAAGTATCCTGTGATTCTCTTACATTTAATAAAGATAAATCTGAAGGCACAGAAGGCCAGCAGGTGAATCCATAGAATTACAGAGGCATCAGAATTATGTGGTTTGGGAGTGAAGAGCAGAAGGATCACAACTCATTTTTAACTCCCAGGTTGCTCTCACAGCTGCTATGTTTCATTCTGACACATCCCATGTCTTGATAAAATTGTCTGAAAATTGGTTCCAACAATGGACTGGAAAACCTGCTTTTGGTAGCAAAGCTGTTTATGGACAGAGGCCACTCCATTTCAGAAAATTGCAACAGATTTACAGGCATAGAGAGGATTTTTTGCTGTGCAATGTAAGTGATTATTTCCAGAAATTAACATTTAACTTGATCTTTTTTTGAGAATTACCCTGTCCTGTAGCCCTTCTGAATCAAAACAGAGTAATCCATTTCTCTTATTTCAAATGAAAAATATTCTAGCAACCCATCTGTATCCAACAGGATGAAAATTTCCTGACAAACAAAAATGCATTGAAATGTCAAAAATTATATTACTTCTACTATGACAACAAATACAATTGCTGTTGATTTCCTGAATTTGTAGCTGTCTTTTTTTGCTCTCTTCAAAAGCTTATTTGCAGAAAGAAACTAAAACTAAAAAAAAGAAAAACAAATACAAAACAAGCCCCAAAAAAACCCCCAACCAGCCAAACAACCACATTGAAACACTTCTAATTATAAATATTTCACAATGTACTGCAATAAAGAAATTATGGTATTGTACTGCAACAGAGTGTTTTAAGTGTCAGACGTGGATAATTTGGGCAATCATGTGCTGCAAAATTGCTGTAAGATTTTGAAGAATTATTTTAGTGACACATTAAGCGTGACAAAGAAAGCCTATTCACAAACACTTGCACATTGTCATATTTGAACAATGGCCCATTAATAACATTTCTATCAAACTTTTTTCATGTCATGAGGGCTCAACACTTGAGAGAGAAAAATGAGACATGATTTGTAGCTGTACCTTCAGGTGCTTTCTTCAATCCCTTCATCTCTGGGTAGAATTTAAAAAAGAAAACCACTGATTTTGGAAAAAAACACAAAAAAGCCTGATGATTCGAAGTCAACATGAAGGACTGACAAGACGGCCACTGTATTTCCAAGATCCCACTTGGAGGACTAATCCTTAATTTAGAATCACAGTCTGATTCAGGTTGGAAAAGCCCTCTAAGTTCACAGAGTCCACTCATTAACCCAGTCCTGCCAGAATCCCCACAAAAACATAGCCCTAAGTACCACAGTCTAATGGTTTTTAGCACTACCCTGAGCATCCTCTCCCAATGCCTGATCCCTCTTTCAGTGAAGAAATTTGGAGAATGACTACTCTAAGAACAAGGTGGTTTTGGTGAATTACTTACCAACTAATTAAAATGCTCATGTTTATGAAGACAAAATGAAGTTACTCAGAAATTCACAGGAAAAAAAAAATCCTATTTACAATCTTTCCCATGTAAAGCTGGTCCAATTCTCTCTGAATCAGTGCTGTTTATCCAGCTGGCCACCTTTCTTTCTCTAGGTGCATATATCACCAGAAGGTCTTGACTACATGATGGAAAAAATTGACAGTCAACATCCCGGAGAGCATTTCAGGATTATGAAAAAATTCCAATCTGCATCTGGCTAAATGCAAGAATTTTCAAAAGTTTTTCATTGCAAGCCAAAAGGAAATGATCAATTTGAGAAAAGCCAGTAGTGTGTTGGTTGTGACTTGGTTTTTGTGTTGGTCGTGACTTGGTTTTCATGAACCAAGGCTTCCAAAAGCCAATCATTCCTCACTTCTCATTCTCAAGGTTATAGTGGAAGATCATGGCAAAAATTGGAACAGATCCTCTGATCATTTTTGGGTTATCAGCCACTCTACCAACAACCATCCCTTCTGTAAAAAAACAGCCAGAATTTCACTTCAAAATTCTCAAGTCTGTGGCTGTGTTTCAGTTATTCATTAAAAACTTGTCTGGACTTGACTCCCCGAGCTTTCACTCCTCTGAGTTTCCCTGTACAGACTAAGATTCAGTCTTGAAGAAAATTGGTATAAACTTTTGCCCAGTGTGTCAAACTACCCATCCACTGCACAAATATGCACTGGCAGATTTTTTGAGGCTGTGTGATTTTTTTTTTTTTAAAAGGAGTTTTTACTGAACCTGCAGTTAAGAGATTCATAAATCTTCATTGGCCAAAATTTGCTTTCTGACTCATGACTTCTCGTGATTTATACCTCAATGTATGCACTTTGTCACAGAAGAGATTTTAAAGAGAAAATGGAGATGTGAGTGAAGTTAAATATAACGTTCAGAACCAATCAAGAGCATTTAGATAGTTTATTCTGATTGTCCACTGTTTGGTTAGTTGGGCAAAAAGAAATAAATAAAAAAACCAAAAAAACCCAGAAAACAAAACAAAGCAAAAAAAATCCCACAACGTTTTCCAGACAAAAGTCTTTATTCAGAGTGGTTTTCAGCTGAAAACATTTGGCAAGCTCCATTTACCACTGCTCTGCTCGCAACATATGACAGATTCATCCATCTTACACATGAGCACCTCTTCATGCTGGGATGAAATGCAGCCACCCACAGCTGAATTCACATTACAGGAGTGCATCAGCACATAGGAAATACTTAACAAATGTGAAAGTAGGTGTGTGTGCCTAAATTCTCAGCCTTATAAACTGTTAATCCTCCTCACTTCCCACGCAGCTGTGCCAATGGTTCACCTACAAATCCACTATTGAGAAGTCTGCATAAAATTTCTGTGTATAATGTGTGTCTATATTTCCCTCCTGTTTTATCTATGTAACCCTGGTTCATCAGCTCACATTTCGCATACTGCTACAGTGTCGAGTTTTATCTTGTTTTTTGCTAAGGTTGGGATTAAATGTGTGAGATTAAATAGTATTTTTTGTTGGGACTCAGATATTTATTAGTTCTTATCTCTGTCACAGTCTCACAAACCGTGAGTTCTACAGCACTTCACTCTAAAAGACCAAAACTTGAGTAGTATCGTTCTTTCTACAAGGCCTTTTAAGAATAAACTGTCCAATTAAGAAATTACATCTAAATTATTTTTATTTTTAACTCAATAACCAACCACCCGTGCCCTGCAATTTGGACTTTTTTTTATCCAATTACACAAAACCACCCAAACCCATGGAGAAGAAGGTGAAGAAGAAGGACCAGCCTTGACCTTAAAACCTCCACCTTGCTTTATATCTATTACTGTATTCTAAACCCTTAAACTCTGAGTTTCCCACCCTGTGATATCACACACTTCTATCCCAACTCCACACCCACAATCCCAGTTCTGTCATTCCATTTTGGAAGCTTCTCCACGGCCTCAGGTCAATGCAGTGTTCTCTTGGGGGTCATTGCCTGGCAGCACAGAAATCTGAAATTCTCAGCAGCCAGGTTTCTGACCCTACAGACCTTTGAGTCTTAGCTACCCCATGAGATGAATGGTGAGCCCAATTAAGAGGATTCACATTCCCGTCAGCTGTTTTCCTCCCTTTTTTATTTTTTTTTCTTTTTGGTTGCTTGTTTGTCCATCAGTGATTAAAGTTGCAGTTCCACTCATTGATGAAGTGTATTAAATGGTAATATCAATAACTGACTGCAGCACTGCCCTGGGACTGGCTGTTCCACAAATCTATATCAACAAGCCAAAGAGAGCTTTTTGAAAACGTTGTGTCTCCAGGCATGGTGGGAATGTTTACTCCCTGCTTCCTGCCCGGCTCAGGATCTATGTCAGAGATAGAACCAGACAGTACCTGTCAAACACAGTAGAATTGTGCTCCGTGGTTTCAAGTAAAACTTACACTCAGAGGTACCAAGAGAAGTTCAGCTGGGTTTAGTGGAAAAAAATAGATTACAAAAAAATTAAAAAGAAAATAACCATCACATCTACTCCATGTGAGTTGCTTCAACAACCATCACTGACAAATTCTCCAAGTTTGGGATTTTGATATATGCTTAAAATTTGTACTCTTAGAAATAAAAACTACTTAGAAATATCTTGTAATGCTGAGGTTCCAGTCTAGATAATTTTCCATTTTGGGGAGCTTCTGTGACAGATAGAGATGTAAATCATAACTGTCCTTACCATAAGGCACACCGGTTTTCTAATTCTCAGTGGTTTTTCAAAACACTTTAAATTCTTAATCCAATTAAGATCCAATTAATCCAGCTGCTACCTTCCAGTGCAAACAATGGGAGTATTATTTGCATGGATTTCAGGCCCTACCTCCTCTTTCCAGTCCATCTGGGTTTGGGTGTGGAGACCTATCCCTGACTCCAGCAGGAAGAGCATTCGTCTCTTAATTTAAAACAACCCATCTTAATTACTTACAGAGCTTCTCAGGTTTCTAGAGGAGGGATATTTTGGCAGAATTAAAAGATCCTTGTCACTGCTCAAGGACAGTTTTAGCTGGGAAGTCACTTAAATCCCATCAAAACTGATAGCAGCATTTCCAAAGTTTAGTTCACGTAACAGAGGTGGTTATTTTGTTTATCAGAAAAGGAGAATTGCATGTGGTAAGCGACTAAAGGAGTTGCTTATTTTTAGAAATTAATATTTTTAGGTGTTGCTATGGAAGCAGCTTTGAATGTGATCAGAATGGGATAAAGCAGGACTTAAAATAAACTTGCAGAGAGCTGCCTACTCACTCTCTGAGCACCCTAAAGATCTCAGGAAATACATCAGATGCCTCAAAGTATAAACACAAGAGGAGACATTACATAACTCCAATCAGGTGAAATCATTTCGGAAATGGATGCTGAGATCTGAAGTGATGAGGTACAATCTTAAAACAGAACATGCACTGCAAGCTGGAGGACGTCGTTTCCAGATGGAACTTCAACCTTGTTCAGTAAAAATCCTCTCTGGAGGAAGACATTTCCTGCACGACAGTCGACAAGTTGATATCAATTTGTAAAATTTGGGTGTTTAATCTGCTACTCCAGAAATACCCAGCTAGGTAAGGTTATCTGTCCAAATACACTCCCAGCGAGCTCTAATGAGCTAAATGAATAAAGAGCAAGACTTCTGTCCAAAATTTAAGAACTTCAGGCAATATTGGGTCAAAAATCCCCCAAATTCTATTTCTCCTTGTATTTCTACCTTATCTTTCTACTAAATGCTAGGTTATTTTTTGGTAATTCACTAGAGGTACCTGGCTAAATCTATTCCCCTCTGCTCAGGTGAGAGCTCACCTGCAGTGCTGGGGTCTGCTCTGGGCCCTGGGCACAAGAACCACGTAGAGCTGTTGGGATGAGTCCAGAGGAGAAAGAAAAGGATGATACAAGGAGAACCTCAGCTCTGGAGCCAGGCTGGGAGAGCTGGGAATGTTCACCTGGAGAGGAGAAGGCTCCAGGAAGAGCTCAGAGCCCTTTCCAAGGCCTGAAGGGGCTCCAGGAGAGCTGGAGAGGGACTGGGGACAAGGGATGGAGAGAAAGGACACAGGGAATGGCTTCCTGCAGAGGACAAGTTTGAATTGGATATTAGGAAGGAATCCTTCCCTGGGAGGGTGGAGAGGCCCTCCAGGTGCCCAGAGAAGCTGTGGCTGCTCCTGGATCCCTGGAAGTGCCGAATGCCAGGTTGGAAATTTGGGCTTAGAGCAACCTGGGATAGTGGAAGGTGTCCCTGTCCTCCATCCAGTGTAGGGGTGGCACTGGATGATCTTTTAGGTCCCTCCTGACCTAAACATTCTATGACTCTGCAATGTATCTGTAGCAGCAGCTCTCTTCACAGAGAGCAGCAGGCACAATTTCCCAAGGATTTGTCCTGGGAAACATAGCGAGAAACCTCAGAGAAAAAGAGAAAACAATTCTTATCTCTCCTTGCTGCTCCTGTTGTTTTTGCACATGTGGAATGTGTTATGGAGATTCTTTACTGAGAGGGAGTTCTTAACTGGACTCTGGTGAAGCTTGCTTGGATTTATTGACCAATTAGGTCAAAGCAATGTCGACTGTCGGAGACAGTCATGGGTTTTTCTTTAGTATCTCTTGAGTATCTCTGGAGTATAGTTATAGTATTAGTGTAGTATAGTATAATTTTAATAAAGCAATTGTTCAACATTCTGAATCATGGAGTCAGAGAACATTATTCCCTGGCTGGGGGATCACCTCTTTCTACTATATGTATCAATAGTGAATATGAAGAAATATTTTGAGGAGTTCAATCCATGCAACTTCCACTGAAAAAAAGGTAAAGTGCATGGAAAATGAACAAGTTCATATTTTGTCTCCATAAAACCCTCAACTAGGCCAGCTGTCAGCTCAGATTTTACAAAGTACTGGTTGTGCTTTGTCCCCTTTCCCCACAGAACCTCAGCCTTGGGGGTGGAAGTCCACAGGCAGAAAGGTGAAAATGGTGAAGTCAGAGTTTTGCTTCTTCCTCTCACCATCTAAAATTTCCACTTGAGAAATGGTATGAAAGTTCCTGAGACTTTTATAGGTTTGCAAATCTTTTAATCTTGGCTCCTATAAGGAAATCTACAGGGCTGAACATGAAGAAAATTTCAGCCTCTTATGGAGACTTTTTTCAACATTTGTTTCACAGGGGCATGATTTGGCCCATCATTGAAAAGGTAAAAAAAAATTAAAGATATAAGTCAGTTTTCCTGCAAATGTAACTTTTGGGTGGATGAAAATCTGTGAAAACTGAATAAAATGTTAATTTTTAGTTGTTCAATTAACATTTATTTTAAAGCTTTTTTTAAAAAAAGATATTTTTGGAGCATAGTACCCCAATACTGATTGGCAGAGGAATAAAACAAGGTAGAAAATAGTGCTGAACTAAGGGATTGCAGCTCCATTAAGAACACATTAATGTGTGCCTGGAGTTTTTGATGCACTACAATCATCTTTAGAGTTGACAGCACTGACATTTGTGAGTTCAGTCAGCCCAGGATCCCATGGAGGAAAGAGCAGGGCCAGGGAATTTGTCAGTGTCTTAAGGCACAGATGAGTTTCCAGTCAGCATCTGCAGCCTAACTTCCAAGAAACCTTGCTAATTGCAGATTTCCAGTAGATATATCCACCTCTCGAAGGTTCATTAAAAATTTTGAATATTTTCTTAATACAGCACACCTGGTCTCACACCTGCTCTGTTCTTGGCTGAGAAATTAACAGCAGTGAGTAAAAAACCAAACCAAAACAAAACCAGTAAAAACTGACTCTGCAAAGTAGTTTGAAATACTAAATTTAGTGTGAAAATGCTTTTTCTTAAGCAGAGAAGAAACTGGTAATTCAGAGTAGGATTTCCCTGGATGGTTAGGACACATAAATTTGAGACTGCAGATTAATGAACTTCTCAGTGCCTCTCAGTGTATTCATTAGGTTTATTCAAAAAAGATTTAATCAATTAAACTACATAGACCCAGAAAACATAAATTTCCAAGGACACGACTGTGAGTTCAGCATCTTTCTTGAGGTCCTGGGAAAGACAAGTGAACAGCAGCACTGCAGGGGATTAAATATCAAATTCAGTACAATAAATCTATTTAAAATACCACAGAAACTCTTCAGGATGACAACTGATTCCTGTTTTGGGTTTGTTTGGGATTTAGTGTTTTGAGATCTTTTCCTTATCATTTTTCTAGGTCTGATTAGAAAGAATTTAGTGATAGAGCTGATTCATTTATATCCTTGTCACCAACATCCTTAAAATTCCCAGATTATTTCTGTGCCTACATCTCTACCTAAATGTTCTCCAAGCCTGACATCATGAATGGACCTTCCAAGTGTAAAAATGGGATTGACAAAACAATTTTCTCTGGAACAGGCAATATGAATTTGGATCCTACCAAATATTAAAGACATAATTGTATTTATCATTACCTGTGAGGCATCTGAATAATGCTGACAAAATGCAGAAAATATAGGAAGGACTAGATTAAAGGAAAAAACCCACAAATGTGGAATAAAAAGGAGTGACTGACAAGGTAAAACAAACTGCTTTTCTAAACAGCAGATGCATGAATGTGAGGAAACTGTTTAATATTTAAGGAATTTAGAATTGTACAGCAAATTGTGGATTAGTAAAGAAAAAACCCTGTGTTGTGAGGGACGTGGATATCCATATCCCAAGAGACCAGTCCATCCCTGGATAATGTGTTTATCTGTTCTCTGAACTGCCCCAGCTTGTGAGCATTTAATGCCTTTTGCTCTGCAAGCTTTTGAAGCTGGATCATTCAAACATTCATTTAAGCTCTGGTCAATAGTGCTGCAGCAATTTATTGACAAATCCAGGTCTGGGTTCACAGCCTGGGTCACCCAAGGGTTTGCAGCATTGCAGGGAGTTAATCCAGGTGCTGATTTGAGGATTTAAAGTGCAGGATATGCAAATCTGCCAGGAATTGCTTCAGTAGCTGTCCAGCTTCTTGTGGTCTTTGTCTGAAAGGAAAAAATAAAATACCAGCAATTCTGGCTTGCTGCAGACAGAGGTTTTCCTTTTTCTTATTTTAAAAAAGGCTTATTTCCATGGTGTTTGGAGTCATTTTACATTTGCATGCATTAAAACACACCATGAAATACACACAAAATCCTTTTCATGCATCTACTCCCCTTGAAATCACCTTGAGGCAACAAATCCTTGCTGTAAACTGATTCAGAAGTGCAGCCCCTTTATACACTGTTTCTGAAACTCAGTCTTGATTCTTTATCACTCATGTCCCCAGCATCTACAGAACAATTTTTATGTGCTCCCTGCTGGAGGAATTGGAGGAAAAAGACCTAAGAGCCCATGCTAGTTCAGTGTTTCTCTTGCCTCCAGTTTTCCTGGGACTTAATAATGACAAATTAAAAAAAAAATATTATAACAATTATTCAGAGTGAAAAATAAGAGGGGGAAATGCAATCTGATTTCTAGAATTATTCTTTGTCCCAGAATTTGACCTTATTTATGTAAATTCAGGAAAGAACTATTTTTTTTTCCCCCAGTCCTGATTGCTTCATTCTTCATTACAGCACCCCTTTACTCAAGAACTGAAAACAAACCCAAGACCTGATGCTCAGGGACCAGGTTTAGTGGAGGACCTGGCAGTGCTGGGTTAAGAGTTGGACTCAATAATCTTAGAGGGCTTTGCCCCCCTGAATTGATTTGGAGTGTTCTCACTTTATTTTTTGTTAATTTGGACATTTTTTCAATTACATTTTCAATTTAGAAGAGAGGAGGAACAAAAATCCAAAGAGAAAAACAAATATTAATAAGGGCATAAAATAAAACAAATGCAAACCCATTTGAATAAGAAGCTGGTGCAAAACAAGGACTTTATTCTCACTGTTGAAGTGTTTCTCACCAGCCAAGGAAGAAGCAGGTGAGCACTTAAGGGCTCTTGTAGAAATCAAGAGAAATCTGACTCATAAATAAACATTCCTGTGCCTTCCATCTCTGCACACATTGCAGCTCCCTTGCAATTAGAGAAATTCGAGAATGATCAATATAAATCCCGTGTTGGAATGAAATCTGGACATCATTTTGAGCTGTGCCCGGGGCCCATAGGAGGAAGTTATCCATGCCCATCTCCTCACCTTTCCTTTCCTCTCGGGTTTTGTGCTACTGGAACAGCTCCCAAGGTATTAAAGTCTCTTTTTTCCCCGCTCTGCGACCGAAGAAGAATTTGAGATTCCTCAGCTCTGCTTTTCAAGGCTGTTTATTTTCTCTTATCTATTCCATTCTTTCTCTGCCCTGCTGAGGTCTGTCCAGCAGGTTGGTTTGTGGCACAGTCCCTGCCCTTGGGGTGGTGTTGGCTTTTTATCCTAAGAACTACCTGTACTTTATTTACAGTAATTTTCCAATACCTATCACCTATGTTAGACAGTCTGTCTCTACTCTAAACCAATCCAGAAGTGCCACCATCACCCAGAAGATGGGGGACAAGTAGAAGGAGAGGAAGGACAGGACACGCTCAGATTCCTCTATCTTGCCTCTTGAACCCCCAAAATTCTAAAAACCCCAAAATTCTACTTTTTCAATCTGTGACAAATTCACTGTCATTCTACTCAAACCCTTGTGGCTTGTAACTCCTCACACAAAGTTGGTGATTGTTTCCATGGGCTAAAATCAAAGGCACAGGTGTTTTTGACTCCATGCCAAGGTCTCTGAGCCCCCTGCCAGGGTCTTGAGTCCTCCAGGGCAGCCAGAGAAATGTCCTGGGTTCTGACACTTTCTCACCTGTGCTTCTGCAGGCAGGCAGAGGGGTTGGTTCAGCTGCAAAAACCACACCAAATTAATCAGTTTCCAGCTGATAAAGCCTCTAATCTGTTCCTTTGTGCATCCCAGAACACAAAAGCTCTGTGGAGAGCAGCAGCTTTCTGTGGGCTGGCGTGGCTGCACACCCACAGCTCGAGAATTGCTTTTGTCTGTTTTGGAGAAATGCTGCCACATGTCAGGGTTTAATACCTGCAGAGGATATTAAATAGTAATTAAATTGTAGGTGTTGCAGAAGAACAAATTGTTTCAAAAATGAAAGCTCATTTTTGGCTTCATTTCCCTCTTCTTTTATTCTGTGCAGAGCATACATGATAGGACTGTCCTGTAAGATGTAAATATGGAATTTCTGACCTGAATTTCTGAAAAAAGTGCCCTGCCCAGTGCCCAGTGCACTCCCAGCACACCTCAGAAGGAGAGGTTAGGTGTTTTCAGAGGTGACAAAATCCCCAGTAGCTGCCAATTGCTTGATGTAAATTTCCCTTGGTGTCAGTGAATTCGTCCCTTATAATTACAGAAGTGATGAAACTATTCCAAGTTAAAAAAACCCCTGAAATAAATCAAATCAAAATAAGGAATGAAAAAAAATGTTTTCATGTTTTATTGGTTATAAATATATATATATATATCTAATATATTTATAATATATATATTTATATAGAGAGAGATCTAGATATATAATGTAAATACATGCTTCAACCTCTTATTTCCCCTGCTTTCATATTTTTCTACAAAAAAAGGGATTTAATTTTTGCAATCGCAATTTCTGGACTTCTTTACATCCAAAATTTTCCTTCCTTGTTTCTTCATCCAAAAAAAACCTGAACTGGTCATTTATGCTCTTCTTACTGATCTTTGCCTTGTTAAACCTATGATCCCACCTTTGAGTTTAAGCTTTATTTTCATGTCTTAAACCTTGTTGAAGGTTCCCTCAGAGATATTTTCTCCTGTATTTTCCACTTCATTTCACTTCACACCTCAGTCTAACTCTCAGCAATCCGTGGAGGAAATCTTTCCCCACTCCTGTGGAATGAGGGGACACCTGGGGACACGAGCAGGGAAGGCCCCATCAACCCATTTCTCATTTCAGAACTATCAATTCTCAGGGAAAAATCTCTTACCTAATTTGTCACATATCAACTTGACAAACAAGAGAGAAGAAATAACTCTACCCTTGGAGCTGCTCAGTGATCCTGACTTAGAAGGCATCTGATCCACTGTTTTCTCTTAAAATTGCTATGGAATTTTTAACCTTTCCCTTCTAGTTTGGCCCATTAGGAATGTCATGGCTTTTTCCTAGCTAAAGCATTGGTAAGGAAGGTTTTCAGCTGCTAAATCATCGTTCATCCTATGCTGATGTAACAATAAAGCTTCCTAAAAACATCCTGATTGCTCAAATATTCAGTTACTGAGTAGCTAAAAATAGCTTAGGTGCCCTCTGAAACCCCCTTTTATCTGCACACTTGTTTTCTCCTCTCTCTGTCCAAAAACTGATATTACAGTGATTTCTTTTTCCTTCCCAGAAGGCATCTTTGCTAAATTAGAGCTATCTAGTTTTACAGTCTGGATCCTTTTTTGGGTTAGAAAATCCCAGATTGCAGGGGTTTGTCACAAGTGCTGAAGGTGGTGACATTTTATTGCAGTAAGATGAAATTTTCTTATTGTCAGACATTTTGAAGCCATGTTGAGACATCAGTACAGAATTTCCTGTATCATCCCTGGTGTCAGTTACATTTGCTAATCTGACTGGATCAGTCTGCAAATCTAAAATATTATTTGGGATTCTCTTACAAAGGTGGAGTGAGTGTGGTGCCTGAAACAACTCCTGTTTTGTCTTTTATTATTGCTTTTAAGGATGCTTTAATAAAAATAGGTATTTCCCACTCCCCTCAAACTCTTCCTCACTCAACCCTACTGAGTTCATGTAATGTACTTGTGAAAATATTGCCCCAAAACTGATAGGAATGAGCATAAATATTACAGTGAGGTTTGGATCAAGCCCCTGTTTCAGTATTGGCCAAACTCTTTCTACAATCAGTGTGCTCAAACCAACAAAGACAAACACATACAGCTGCTGGGTAAAGCTGAATCTGGTATTTTCAGCCAGATGATGCAGGAATAGAAACTAATTATTTCACAGACACAGTCCTTTAAATGCTGTTTATTTCATCTTTTTTCACATTGAAGCCTTAACCTGTATTAATGGTGTTACCCTTTAAATTCCCTATCTTTTGTGAAATTTCTCTTTGCTGCTGTTTATTTTAATCCCAGCTTTTACAAGCTGCTCATCCTGGACATCCCTGGTATTCAAGGGTTTAAAACCAAAGAGAAATTCAGGTTTGTTTAGTGGAACTCTGGGCATCTGCAAAGCAGGAAATTTTCTTTTCTTGGTTCTCAGGGGCAGCATAAGCTTTCAGGGAAGGTAACACTAAACAGGAGAAAGGAGACAAATTCACTGTGCTTCTAAGTGTACTTGGACCAATATCAAATGTAAAATTACTGACTAAAATAAAAAGGCTGTTTAAATTCCATTCTATGCACATGTACTTATTTGTAAAATAGTGTCAGTCAAGGAGTCTTTTTGGGAAATGACACAGCTCAAGAAGTGTTTGGACAATGCTCTCAGGTGCAGGGTGGGATTTTTGGGGTGTTTGTAGGGGCAAAGTTTGCATTCAGTGATCTTTGTGGGTCTCTTCCAGCTCAGGATATACTGGGATTCCATGATCCCACTGGGTTGGGAGTTACTCCCCACTTCCCACTTGATAGTAATGTTGTCCCAAAATCTGTCTTTCATTTTCAGCTTAAAATGATCTTTACCAGATCTGGTCAGGAAATAGAGGATATTTTACCCTGTACCATGTAGGTCTCACAGTGAAAAGGGGGGAAATTAAAAAGTCTTTAAATGGGCCCAGTATCAAAATCTGGATTTTCCTGCGTGGACACACACGTCGTTGATTTGTGTCCCAATAAAAAGAGCAGGAATGATTGGTTTGGAGAAATTCCCAAGAAACCCTTAATCTCAAAATAAATATTTCTGATCCTAAAACATATCTATTCCCCAAAAACATGGAAATTCAGGGAAGGAGGGATTTCAGTGAGCCTGAGCTTTCCTCTGAAATGACTTAGTCAGTGCTGGTCCCCCGATGAGATGATTTTATTAAACCAATGTTGGTTTCATGAGCCACAATCCTGTAAAACACAACACACCCTGATGACATTTGGAGAGTGTAATTGCTCATGGAATGCAGAATGGAAAGGTAACAGGAATAAAAGGGTCACTGCACCTTCCAGCTCGTCCTTGGTGTCCCCAGACTCCTGGGGCATTGTTGCACTTTGATAGCAGGAACTGGCTCTGGCCTCCGTGGAATTCCTTTAAGAAAGATTTGGACAAGGAATTCTTAAATATAAAATCATTCAGGCGAGCATAAATTCACACTAGATCTTTAAAAACTGAGAAATCAGCAATTTCAGCACAAATAACCCCCAGTTACAGCTCTGCTTCTCCATCTTTATTTATGAGAAGGTGATAACTGAGTATCAGCAATTCTTTGTGTTCAGTGAAGAAAAGAATTCCAAATTCCACTGATTTTTTCCTCACTAATTTCTATTTAAATGTAAAGAAATTCATTTAAGCTCTTAATTTAAGATCTTCAGCTCAAGGATTTGTTTAAATATAGTTGGATAATGTTTTGCTTGATGAGGCTGAGATTTGGCCTCATACAAACACAAATGTAGTCTAAAGAGAGAGATCATAATCAAAAAAAGGTACATTTTTATTTTCTATACAATACACATAAATTCCACGTGGCACTGAAATAGGCCATGAAAGAAATGCAGCATGAATGCAACTTATTTTTAGAGCCCTAACTCTAAATTAATTTCATTTCAGTTAAAGGAGAATTTTTCACTCACTTTCCTCTCATTTCCCCAAAACTCTGCTTCATAAAGGAGTTGATATTTATGAGACAGCTTTGAAATTATTTTAATGAGTCAAGGTTGCATCCAAAGAGGGACTGCAAGAATTTTACCATGAAGTGGGCACTGCCTGCTGCGTTTGTGGGATGAGGTGGAGGGAGGAGATCAAAGCTGAACTTTAATTATTCCAAGGAATGCTGTGTGTGCATATTTTCCCTTTGCCTTTGAAGAAAAGCAGCAAAGAGTGGTTTTCAGGAGCCTGAATTTCTGCTGCTCCTGCTAGTTCAGTAAATAGTAGGAATTCAAAAGAAAAATCAGAACTTGTCATTTACCCTTTCAGCCTCTTCACAAAGTTAACATTCCCTGGAACTTCGATGAAATTCAGAAAGTTCTGATTTTAGTAATTTTTCCTGCTACAATGGTAAAAAAAATCTTATCTGAGGGTATCTGAGTACTTTTGAAGGGGAATTCACCCCTCCAGCCTGGCTGAATTACCAACACAGGCTTCCAAATCTCCAGGAGGACTCCTGAGACTCCTGTGTGGAAAATGCCAAGGTTTGGTACACTTTAAATATCCTGTTAGGCAGAGAGGAAGTTAAAAGAAAAGTGGAAAAGAAATAACAAAAAATTTGATGTCTACTTACAGAATTCCAAAGCCCATTCCCATGGAAGACACCTACAAGGGAAGCACAGCACTGGCAGGGATTTAATTCAGGAGCAATCCTGGGTATTAGTGTTCCTATTTTCAGAAGAAAAAAATTCACTTTTGGTTAAAACTTTTATTTAAGATACCGGTTGTCACTACAGGACATGAAATAACACGACACAGACACGCAGCTCTCTCCAGGTAAAAAAGAGAATATTTAATTTCTGACTCCAACATTTATAGATTTCCAAAAATGACAGTGGATTGGAGGGTGACAGTGCCACCTCTCCAATGACACTGGACAAACCAACAGTCCATCAAATTTCTCTTCTTCCATAAAAGAATGCAAAACAATGAGTTATTTACAGAAAGTGTGTGAGAAAGTTTGTACAAGAATGTAAACATCAGAAGGCTTAGAAAATCTTAAAAAAATCAAGGTGACAGCTGGTGCTCTGGCCTGACTCTTTCTTATCACCTGTGAGGGGGCAGATGGGAAGGATGGGTTGGCATCTAGGAGAAAACAGCAAATTGGTTTTTATGCAGCACAAAGTACACAAAAGAAGACAAGAACATCTTGAAAATAAATTTATACATTTACTGGAGCAATGGATATAAAATTTAGAGTAAAAATGGCCTTAGAGAAAAGAAAGAGTTAGATGCATGAAGTTGAAAGAAATATGAAATTTTAATTTTTTTTATTTAAGACACAAAAACTATTAAAATTTGGATTCATGGTAAAAAAACCACTGTGTATCTCCCTGCTTTTATCACTTTTAGACAAATTACCTGGAGAAAAATCTAAACAAAATTCTGAATATTTTAAATATGCACAGACAGCTGGTTGCATTTTCCTGCCCAAAACAGTGGCTGTAATAATAATAATAGGGTGGTCCAAACTGCAAAAACCACAAAAGCTCAAACTTAGGCAGTTCTATCCTACATTTAATCAGGGTTTGTTTTGTATGTGGGGATCAGGATGGTGGTTTCAGTTTTCTTCCTCAGAAATGCTGATTTAATCAAAACAACCTAAAAGAGAATAACTCATCATGAGCAGCTTTCAGCAGGAAAAAACAAGAGATGAAGGTGTGGTAAAGCCTGGTCAGAGTTATGACAAAATTTACACCTCTTGGTGAAGGCCTGGATATTTAGACAACCTTCTAAATGCATTGAGCCTGTAGAATTCACTTCCCCTGACTTTGGTGTCTGCAGGGGAGTCCAGACTGCCTCACATAAAATCTGTATTTTAGCTCATGATTCATGCAGCATATTTAAATACCTGCCTTTGCAGGGATGAATCAGGCCCGAGTCCCAGTGACTCTCTTGATGACTGTGCTGAACAGGCTGTGTTAAACAACTCAGATTCTGATGATGGGGCAAGAGCTGGACATTCCTCTGGCTCTGTCCAGGGCATTTTCCAGATGCCTTCTGTCCCTTCGTGGTCACCAGAAACCAATGCCTTGTGAACAGAGGCTGGACAGAGCTAAAGAATAAAGCAGGGATTGATTCCAAGGATCTCCTCCATGGATGCACCTTGGGCAGCACCAGAGCCCAGCCAGGGCTGCACCCAAGATGACCCAAAATGGCCCCAAAATGCACGAGCGCTCCCGGGGTCTCTCCCTGGGATCAGCTCTGCTCCATTTGCACCTTGCAGTTCATTGTCCCAGCCCAGCTTTAGCCCAGGCACTCCCACCCTGCTTGTTTTTCCCTCTCCTGCCCACGGGGTTTGTGCTCCTGGGCTGAGATTTGGCTCATTTGTCCTTGGTGCCCAGCTGGAGCAGGAATTGTTTTGTCTCCCTGCTCTGTGCACAGAGCTCACCATGCCCTGATGTGAAGCTCAGCCCCACACACTAAAGCAGCACAGAATCTGAAAATATAAAAGCTGAAACCTGAGGCATCACTGACACATGAAGTTAACCCAGCCGTCCATCCTAAGGGTTTGCAATGGAATTGTCAGCTAAATGTTTTTTGTTTGAATATGCATTCACCTTTCTGCTTTGGAAATTCTCCTCCTAACTCCACAAGGAATCTCCTCCCAGTTACTTATGAGGAATTGAACACACCAGTTCTGCAATACCATATGCAGGAGGTGAGCACCAAGTCCAACAAGAGCCAGCAGCGCATCCTTGGAGCTCTACCCCCTGGTCTGAATTAGGGAAAAGGATGGCAGCAGGTCCAGGGCTGTGATGTTTCCCCTCTAGTGAGGACATCTCTGCAGTCTTGTGTTGAGTTCTGGGCTCCCCAGAGCAAGAGACACGTGGAAACCCCAGAGAGAGACCAGTTAAGGGTCACAAAAGTGATTAGGGCACTGGAGCACCCCTCCTTTGAGGAGAGAATGAGAGTTGGGAGAGTTTGGGCTGGAGAAGAGAAGGCTCAGGGGAGATTTATTGATGTGTAAAGCTGTCAGAAGTGAAACAAATCTGTTCAGTGAATCAAGACCAGAGGCCATGGGACCAAACTGAGACACAGGAGGTTCCCTCTGAACCTCAGGGAACATTTTTCACTCTGAGAGTGATGGAACCCTGGAATAGATTGCCCAGGGAGTTTGTGGAGTCTCCCTCTTTGGAAATATTTAAAACCTGTCTGGACACAGCCCTAGGCAATGTCATACCTGGTCCTGTTTGAGCAGGGGGGTTGGACCAGAGGATCTCCAGATTTCATTTCCAGCATCAGCCATTACTCTGAGACTGCATAATAGGGGAATAATGGGAAATCTGCTAAATGCTCCCTTCATGAGCAGAATTTAAAACTGAATGTGTCAAGGAGATGGAAAAACTGACCTCACGCAGGAACTGGAGGTAGCAGAAATGTCCCAAGGCAGCTTCCAAGTGGCTTCCAAGCCCCTCCAAAATTTGCAACCTAGGTATAAAATCAAGTAGGGACTGGAAGAGAAGCTGGTCAGGCCAGGTGGGCTCAGCACGTGAGCAAATCACTTCCAGCTGCTACACCAACCTTGAGACGTGGCATGGTGTGTCGAGTCTTAACTTCTTTTTACCAGAGTCAGGATTAAATGGATGAGATGGAATTTCTTGTTGGGACTCAGGTGTTTATCAGTTCTTATCTCTGTCACAGTCTCACAAACCCTGAGTTCTGCAGCACTTCACTCTCACAAACTGAAAATGGAGCCCCATCTCTCTCTCTCCAAGGCCTTTGAAGGATCAACTGCCCAATTAAGAAATGACACCTCAATTATTTTCATTTTTAACCCAATAACCAACCATCTGTGCGTGCAATGGGGACTTTTTATCCAATTACACAAAACCACCCAAACCCATAGAGAGGGAGAAGAAGAAGAAGAAGAAGAAGAAGAAGAAGAAGAAGAAGAAGGTGAAGAAGAAGGAGCAGCCTCCACCCCAAAACCTCCATCTTGCTTTATATCCATCACTGTATTCTAAACCCTTAAACTCTGAATTTCCTACCCTGTGATATCACACATTTCTATTCAAACTCCACACCCACAATCCCAGTTCTGCCATTCCATTCTGGAAGCTTCTCCACAGCCTCAGGTCAATGCAGTGTTCTCTTGGGGGTCAGTGCCTGGCAGCACAGAAATCTGAAATTCTCAGTAACCAGGGTTCCAACAGTGGTGCTGTGAAATTCCCAGGGATCGTGGTGAGAATTGCTTAAAATTTTGGGAAGTTAGTAATCATGGAAAAGGAAGTGATGCCTAAAGGGAAGACAAAGCTTCCTCAGTTCACAGCCTCAGCTTCAGCACTTTACCTCTTAAACTTTACTCTGGAATTCTCTTTCCCTGGAAAAAGAAGATGAAGGGATCTCAAGGCTGTGCTAAGACTGTTGCAAGCAGAGCCTCTCTTGGAGCAAGGTCCCCACTGCTGACCCTTTCTTCACATGCAACCATTTCTCCATACCTGGGACCAATAAACTCACATTTATCTTCACAGGCAAATGTCTCTACAGATGAAAGTCACCACTTGTTATGAGTCTTTTTTTTTTTTTTTTTTTTATCCAGGGAATGATTCTCCCAAGCCAGAAAGATTTAATCAAGAAAAAATATGGATTTTTGTCAGCTTGTTTTGCTCTGAAACTCTCTGAATCCCCTTGTCTTTTTCCAAGCAGATGTCTTCTACCACTGCTCACAACTTCTTTTTTTCCAAAGGTAATAAGGATAAAAAATTCACTCTATTCTGAATTTTTAAAAGTAACCTGTACTCCCAGCTCTTGTCCTGCACACTACCAAATTTTTCAACATTTGTTTCCCCAGACAAGGGCGAAATCCTGAGCTGGTAATGCAGTTTGCAAGGATTGTGTGCATAGGTCTGAGCTAGGCATGGCTTGATTTACCTTTTGTTTAGAAAAATCTAAAAAATATCTTTCCAAAAACTCAGGGTATAGAATTTAAATACAGGGGAGAGAAGTTTCTGGAAGTGCACAAAGTCATAGTCTGTAAATTGAAATATACCCATTGTTTTGGGGATTTTAGGTCTGAATCCTACTGAAATTAATCGAAGGGTTTCAAGTTATGTACTGGTTTTGCTTCAGGAAAACAGATATTTAAAAACTCTTTATAAATAGGCTACTGGTTTTTCCTTCACCAACCAGCTGACACACATGAAAGGCTGCATTTCTTGTCAGCTAATTACAGCACATCAGGGATAATGAAACATTTTTGAGAACTGATCCATAATTCTGCTCATGCCTTATAAAAGCCAGAAATAATCCCCTCATAGAAATGACAACGTTTGAGGGACATTAAATGGAAAAAAAAAAAAAAAAGGGCAATGGGGATGGGTAATTGAGAACTTTTGGACAAATGATGGACAATATTTCTAACACACAAAAAGGATTTTTATGAGGAATAAAAGTTGTTTCAGTGTCTATTGAAGTGACTAAATATTTTTTTTTTTTACTTCACCTCTACAGGACAGCTGTACATCTGAGGGTCTGTATCAGTGTTTCTTTTCAACTTTGCAGCTCTTGATGGTAAAGATTTCACCTGCTCCTGGCTTGTCAGCAGGGAATTGGCTTGGAGAGGCTTGGAGCACAAATCAAAGCCTGGCCAGAGGATGGGACAAGGGATTGCTCAGGGCACTGCTGCATTGCCACCAGCCCTGCCTTTGCTCCTGTCACCCAGGAGGGAGCTGGGTGCAGGGGAAGCTGAATGGGACATGTGTAGAGTGAAGGAGTCCTTCTCCAATTAATTAATTAATCTTTGGGTGTAGCCCTACACACCCTGCTAATAAAATCAGCATAGTTGCATTATCTCTAGAAAAGAAAATTGAAAAGAAAGCAACCCAGGGGGTTTGTGTGTCTTTTTAAGTAGCTGCCTTCCCCCTCACTGAGGTGCCTGAAATCTGGTTTAATTTCAGGTTTGTTCATATTAACCACCAAGGAGGCTCAGTCAGATTTTCACAGTGGTGCCAGTGCTTAAGTGAAAAGTGCAAACTTCCAGAATGCTCCTCTTGCTGTTTGTTTCTAATGGAGAGTGAGGAAGCACCATCTGCTTTCTAGTGTTTTCAGGCACTGCTTGATAGTGCAAAGGCTGTGTCAGCACTCAGCCCTTGGAGCCTGAGGGATGAGGGTGCTGGAGCTCTGCCTGGGCACTGCTTTCTGAAAAAAAAAAAAGGTCTTTGCATCAACAAGTTGAGCACATGGAGAAATAAAATGGTCTGTCACAGTACTGGACCTCCTTCAAAACATGCTCAACTTGGCCACTTGTCTGTGACAAGCCAGGAAAAGCACATTTCTCCTGGGGTGGGGCATTGATGCCAAATTTATTGTGTGGTGTATATTTACTGAAGGAACTTTTTAGAATACTCTGTATTCATATTAACTTAGGCAGTAGTTTTCAGCTGTGCTCATGCATTTCACCACAACCTGACCCCCAGGTAAGTGACACACTCTCAGCTGCACTGTTTAATTCCCTAGGCTTTCAGGGAGAGGGATTGTACTCAAACTGTTCTTTGGTAGAGCCCCTAGACAAGTCTAAAGACTGAAATGTGCCAGGAGTCCTAAATAAACCTGGGCCAAAGGGGAGCAAAGACAGGTTCAGCAATTTACCACACCCATCCTGGATTTCAGTGCTTGGATGCTTTCCTGGGTATCCTTGATAACACAGGTACTGCTCTGTAGTTCTTTGTAATTTCCCTTGCTAGTTATTTCCACTTGAAATAAGATTTTTTTTTTTTTCCATTATTTAGGAGTTCAGATGTTCAAAACAGTTTCAGAGTTACAGGTACAGACCAGGATGGAAAAGGCTTCTCTAAGCTTTCAAAACTACTTAAATGAGATTTAAACACTTAAGCTCTTTTTCTGAATCCCATGTTAGTTTTACTTGAGAAGTGTTTGGGAACTTGGGATGGATGGATGGATTGAATACTTAGGGAACTCCTTTGTTAGAAGATCAGAACTGAAGAAATTCTTCCATGTGAGGGTGGTGAGCCCTGGCACAGAGTGCCAAGAGAAGCTGTGGCTGCCCCTGGATCCCTGGAAGTGTCCAAGGCCAGGCTGGATGGGGCTTGGAGCAGCCTGGGATGGTGGAAGGTGTCCCTGCCCATGGCAGGGGGCTGGAACTGGCTGATTTTAAGGTCCCTTCCAACCCAAACCATTCTTTGAACCTTTCAATCTATAATTTCTCTTATCTCAGGTTTAGTCATTGAGTCCAACCTCATGGACAAACTCCTTCACAACCAGTGGAAAGGCACAGATTTCCCTTTAAGTATTTATTTGGTATGGCCTGACTCTTAAAAAATCTGTCCCTCCCTCAGATTTCAAAGGGAATTTACATGACTGGCTTAATTTCCAATAGCTAAAATCAGGTGGGTTGAATCCTATTTTCCACACCAGTTCTGTGGTTGGTCTCAGCCATGGAAAACTGGCCTTAGAGGTCAGATTTTATCTTCCAGTCTTTATTATCTGATTTGACTAATTATTTCAGCAAACCCAACAGATTTATCATCAAGCACATAAGCACCCAGGTTGTGTTTAACAGTTTTGATTCCACACAAATGCTAAATGTAATGCAGGCTGTGTTTAAAATGGAAAACACTGGTGTTTATATTCCTTAACCACAGAATCACAGCCATCAATTTCTATTGAAAAGGCCTCTAAGATCATCAATATACAAATCTTACCATTTTCTGCAAAAAGATGTGACAAAGATATTACTGTCCATAAAGGGATGCTTGCTGACACAATTTTTTACTGCTAATGTACAAAGATGGGAGCTTTGTCACTGAGTGAAAATGAGTTTTTAATGTGGAATCACATTCCTGCCCAAGGCTTAGTTATGTTCAAAAACTGCTATAATGGGGAAGTTTCAGTGGCTCAGTCACTGATTTCACACAGTGCTCATACAACTGAGGAGAGGTTTGGCCACTGATTTCACAGTCCAGTCTAGGAGATACTGGAAATTTTTTCTATTCTTCTTGTGAGACTGCTTTGACTGAAATTTCCCCATTACTCATCCCTTTAGCATCAAGATGGCTTGACAGGCAGGCAGGCTGACAGATAAAGTAGAGGTGGTAAGGAAAACAATTTTTTTGGCAAGGTATGTCCTCAACAAAGCTCAGAAATTTCTTCAGGCTAGGAAAGAAAACTTATGAAAGGCTGACAACTGAAACTCTCCCTCAAATCACTGGAAAACAAAAATAAGGTTTACCAAGACACTTCTTTAAAGCAAAAAGAACCCAAATCAACAAAAACCAAAACCAAATAACCATGCACCTTAAATCATTAAAGATGTCTCTTTAAGTTATTGTTCTGGACACTTTTACTTCAATTTCTAGGCCCCCTATAATTGCTTATAATTTAAATTATGACTTTAATTAATTTTTCCTACTGTAAAGATGGGCAGTTAGAAGGAAAAAGAGCCAAGCCTTGACCAAGGTTATACAAGAAGTCTGTGGAAAATTAGAGAATTAAAGAAGGTCCCTTAACTTCTAGGCTAAGAACATATTTAAAAACACCAGCCAACAACAGAAAAATGTCAAAAAAAAAAAAAAAGAAACAACCATGACTCACCCCCTTCATTATTTTTTTAACTAGAATCTAAGGTGTGAGAAATATTTTTCACCAAAGGCTGAAGAAAAAGCCCCAAAGCCTCATTTTGCACACCTTCAGAGCTGAGCACCACGAAGTGAACAGCATTTTGGAGAGCCAGCACTCAGATGCAGCCACTCAGAAGTTGTGTGCTGTGTTTTCCCTCTCTCCTCAAACACTCAGGCACGTTTTCTGATGACAGCTTTATGCAAGTGACAGCTTCTCTGTCAGCAATATGCTGCTTCATGCAGGCAATTTGGCAAGCAGAAAGCCCCTTTTACCAGAAACAGGGTGTGAGATGATGTCATTTCTCTATAAAGATATCTTCTCCTAAAGGGGACTCAGACCAGTGAAAATACCTTCCCTAATAAATATTTTAGAGCTTTTTTTTTTTTTTTTTAACAGCTGTGCTGTTCAAATCCTGCCTTCTCTGCTTTTATGTATGCATACCACAGGTAAAGTATTGGACATCAGCCTTGTGTGCCTTTGCTTTGTGCCTTGCAGAAGCAAGGCAGCATTTTGGAGCTGGGGTGCTGAGCCTGGAGACAAGGAGACTCAGGGGTGCCCCCATCACTCTCACAGCTCCTGAAAGGTGCCTGTGCTCAGCTGGGGCTGGGCTCTGTCTCCAGCAGCACTGACACAACCAGAGCTCACAGCCTCCAGCTGCACCAAGGGAAATACAGGCTGGATAGCAGGGAAAAGTTATTCCAGAAAGAGTGATAAAGTTCTGGAATGGCTGCCCAGGGAGATGGTGGAGTCCCCATCCCTGGGTGTGTTTGACAAAGCCTGGATGTGGCACTGGGTGCCAGGGTTTGGTTGAGCTGTTGGGGCTGGGTTGGACTGGATGACCTTGAAGGTCTCTTCCAACCTGGTCATTCTGGGAATTCTGTGAGTTCTGTGCTCCTTGCTTTGACACTGAGATTTGGGTTTAAAGGCAGGATTTGTGTCAGGGGAGATAGATCTGACCTGCACAGAGGGAGGCAGGTGGAAGAATGTAGGGATGACTCCAGAGGGTGCTGCTCTTGCCTTTGGATGAGAACAGATTGAGGTGTCACAGGCACGACATTGAGAATTTGTTATAATGTAAATACAGACCTTCAGCAGGGCGGAGCAAATCTAGAAAATGAGCATTGCAAAAAAATGTCAATTTTTTTGTTTCTTTTCCGCTAAGGTTGGGATTAAATCGTGAGACAGTATTTTTTGCTCAGATCAGATGTTTATTAGTTCTTATCTATGTTACAGTCTCTGTGTTACAGTCTCACAGAGTGTGAGTTCTGCAGTACTTTAACAAGCTCCAAAATGGCCTCAGATCTCTACAAGGCTTTTTAAGGATGAACTGTCCAATTGAGAAATTATACTTAAATTATTTTCACTTCTAACCCAATAACCAACCACCCATGACTGCAATAGGGACTTTTTATCCAATTACACAAAACCACCCAAACCCATGGAGAGGGTGAAGAAGAAGGATTAGCTACTGTTTTAAAAATTCTATCTTTTATATAAATTACTATATTTTAAACCCTCAAACTCTAAGTTTCCCACCCTGTGATATCACACACTTCTATCCCAACTCCACACCCACAATCCCAGTTCTGCCATTCCATTCTGGAAGCTTCTCCACGGCCTCAGGTCAGTGCAGTGTTCTCTTGGGGGTCAGTGCCTGGCAGCACAGAAATCTGAAACTCTCAGCAGCCAGGGTTCCAACAAAAAATAATTTAATCAAATGGAAATCTTTATTCTGTGATGTGCACTGGGGCTGCTGTGGGAGGCAGAGCTCTGCTCTGACTCTGGAACATGGGAGGGGGATCAGAGAGGGGCAGAGCTGGGGGAGGATTCTCACATTGGGGGTTTCATTGATCAGGTCAGATCATTCTTCTCATGGAAAACCAAAAGTGAATGCAAACCAAACATCACTCTGGATTAAATTGAAATTTAAAACTGCCATGATGTCAAATAGAACTAAAACATAATACAGCAATCCTTTCTAAAAAATGAAATGAATAAGGATAATCTATTTTTCACAAGGGTGATGGACAAAGAGTGAGACAAGCTCAGTATGCTGCACTGCAGGATACTGAGATAATCCCTGCCTGAGGCCTTTTGCTGTATTAGTGCCAAACCCAGACACTCCAATCCAAAGGGGTTCATGGTCCTTTATGGTGGGCCAATATTTACCAAAAAAATATGTCTCAAAAGGAGATTTTGTTTCATGTTTCAATATAAAGACTGGAATTCACTGTCGCCTCTAGTTCACTTGTCTTATCCTTGGAATCAATGAGTTGTCATTCAAATTGTGCATTAAATTCTATTTTTAGATTATCGTTTTTTTTTTTTTTTTTTTTTTAGAATAAGGATTGCTGTGTTATGTTTTAGTTCTATTTGACATCATGGTCGTTTTTAATTTCACTTTAATCCAGACTACTTTATCCTTACAATCTGACTGCTATGTATAAGGACACAATTATTTAAACACACAAACTGGCCATGAAGATTCAGAAGCACAGATCTATCACATATAAAAATGTAGACAAAATCCATCTGTGTAGTCATAAAGAAATGCAGATTAAAAACCAAGCTGTAAATTTATTTCTATTTCTTTTTGAAATTTATTCAATTCAAAGCTTGAAAACAAAGCTGGCAAAGAAGACATTATAAATACTGAGATATGTCTAGCACAAGTCAACATGAATTGTGCTGTCAGTGCTGTCTCCTTGCTTACACCACCAATTTGGGAGCAACTTTCAGCTTTGATTCAAATGTCTGCTCATTTTGAAAATAGCAAATGAGTAGGAAAACATTTCCTCTGACATGGGGACATTGGCTTCTTAGAATCCTCAGCTACAAAAGCACTGGGTGGTCAAAATTATGAAAAATTGTATTCTGTTTTCCCTGGGAGAAATGTATCTGAGACTGCCCAATTTCTTTTTATGCCCTGCCACATTTATTACTATAGTAACAACATCCAGCTCTCTAATTTGCTTGATTGCAGGCTGGGGATCAGAGAGAAAAGCAGATTGGTGAAATTTTCAGTAAGATATGAATCTTTCTACTTAAAAAATTGTCCAAGAAGGAACATTCAGTTCTCTGCTCTTGCCATACAAAAATGAAGCCATTTTATTTTTTTGTCCTCAGCAAGACCTGATGGAAGAAAAAACAAATTACTTTTGCTTTCTTTTAGCTTTTATTCCTTTTAGTTTTGTCCCTGTGAGTATAGAACTTTCAAAAAACTTCCCCAACATTGATGCTTTCCATCCTCTCTTCTGGATTTTTAAATTTTACTTTGGATTGTTTTATTTTGTCATTGTTGCAACATCAGCAGCTCTAAAATCCAAGATTCCACTTAAATTTGTTTTCTCTTCAAATGCCACATACAAAGAAAGAAATCTCCTCATTGCTATAATTGTACAATGATTTGGGGTTAAGAGAAGTGGATTTACTGAGTTTTTGCCACATCCTTTGCTCTGTTTTTAATCTTATGGACAACAAACACCATTTTCATATTTATCCTCCTGCACTTTCAGAAGGGTTGGGAGACCAGGCTTGTGCTGGTAAATTGGAATATCCCGAATTTGTATTTGCCAAGTAGGGCAGCTATGACAAATTTTCCAGATGTCTCCTGTAGTTACAGACACCCAGAGAAATGCCCAGAGAAGGTTTTCTCCCTCTTTTTCTCTCTGTATATTTGAAAGACTCTGGCAGACCTGCAGGGGAAGCACCCCCAGGTTCTTGGCTTAGAGATTTACAACCAGCCTGGTTGAAATACAGCCCCTGCCACCCTCACTTCAAAGGCAAGAGTGCATTTTTGCCCTGCTAAAGCTCAAACCTATTTTGGTGAATCTTTACTATCCAGATTCCATAAAATCAGAAAGCCATTTTTTATCTTATTTTTCACTTGAATGTGAAATGCTGTTATCCTGGGAATGCAAAACAGGAAATGAATTATATTTTGCTTGAGAAGAAAGTATTTTTGATAGGAAAAAAAAAAAAAAGCAGTTCACTTGCCTGGATCTGTTATTATGTCTACCAAAACCAAAAGTGCTCTTAAGTTACCCTTAAAGCAGCATAATATGCACACAGCAAAAAATATAAAGCAGAAACTCTGCAAGTTCCTCTCCAGTGTAATTCATTCTCAGAATCCAGCTCCTCCAAAGTCATTATACATTGGTAATAGAGTGCTCCAAACCAAACACAGGATATGTTCTCTAAAGCCTATTATGGCTGACATCAAAAGAGTCAGGAAAGCAGAGATTTCAAACAATTTGAATAAACTCATTTAAATGCACTGCATCTTCCCAATGATCAAAACAACGTGTGGGACTGATAAGGCTTTTTTCTTTTTTAGTTTTCCTTTTCATGCTTTCAAGGGTGATTTTTGTTATGATTTTACTCCTAACAGCCACAATTTGTACTTTTTGAAGGAACTCACAAGATATTTAAGTGAAAAACAAAGAGAAAAATACCAACATCTACATGAAAGTGCAGAGGTCATATAACTTCATGCTGAGTTCTGTATAACCTGAAACTCCATCAAGCAAATTGTCAACAACCTCTGGAAAATTCCTGTGGATGTAAAGGCACCATGCCATGAAGAGGAGGATCAGAAGTATGAAGTACAGGATCCTGAAAATCTGTGAATCATAAAATGGTTTGGGTTGGAAAGGACCTTAAAACTCATTCAGTTCCAGCCCCTGCCATGGGCAGGGACACCTTCCACTGGCCCAGGTTGCTCCAAGCCCTGTCCAGCCTGGGCTTGGACACTTCCAGGGATCCAGGGTCAGCTACAGATTCTCTGGGCACCCTGTGCCAGGGCCTCCCCACCCTCACAGAGAAGAATTTCCTCCTAAACTCTAAACCAAGTTTCCCTTCTTCAATTTGAAGCCATTCCTCCTTGTCCCAAATCCTTCTCCAGCTCTCCTGGAGCCCCTTCAGACCCTGGCAGGAGCTCTGAGCTCTCCCTGGAGCCTTCTCCTCTCCAGGTGAGCATCACCAGCTCTCCCTGCCTTGATCCAGAGCAAAGTTCTCCAACCCTCAGAGCATCTTCTTGGCCTCCTCTGGGCTCATTCCAGCAGCTCCACATCCTCCCCATGTTGTGATGAACCCATCACCACCCCAGGCTGTACCCCAGGGTTATAATGCCCTAAATCCTGTACCATGGGCCCATAGGGTGATCCCAGTGACATGGGTAAGGCCCAAAATACTCAGGAGATAAGGAGATGAGGTGGAGACAAGCTTTTCTCTGAAAATGAGAGAAAATCAGTTCCCTAGCTGTTCTCCACTTTTAACCAATTTTGTGTTGGCATTTTTGGTTGGTTGCTTGGTTATTTTGGGGATGTATTTATTTTATTTATTTTTTTGTTTTTAAGACCAACCATACCCATTGAAAAAGGTAAAAGAGCCTGAGTTTGCACGTGCAAAGGCACAGTGGAAGTGTTCAACTTAATGGATATTTTGGGGAGGGTTGTGCTCCACTTAACTCATAGCAGGAGAGAGAAAAAGAGTTCAGGATGTGATAGATGTGTCCTAATTTAATCCTTTAAAAGGTAGAAGTCTAATCTTGGGACAGTCACTGCCTTTGACATCCACAGAGGGAAATAAACACTCCCATGGAATCATAAAAATTCATCAGATGAGTGAACTCTGGGGGAAACTGCTTCCAGTGACAGAAGAGAGCAGAGGGTGATCATTGACATCTTTGACAGAGAAAACACAGTGGAAGGAGTTTAATGTCCTCCAGAAAAAAAAACCAAAAAAACAAAAAGTAGTTACTTCCCCCAGAATTTCATACACTCTCCTGAATTAAGAGATGTCTGATAGTTTTGTACATGAGGACATGACCCAAGGTGAAGCAAAGCTCAGGATAAATGTTCCTTCAGATGAATTCTGGAAGATGTTTCTCTAGGAGCACAGACATCCACTTCTCCCAATAATTACATTAAATATGAACTGGGTTTGGCACAGAAACAAGTTAATAAGTGTGAACCACTCAGAAGAGATGCTCCTCTAATTTTAATCAGTTTCACATGGGTAGCTGTTAATTTCCTAGCAAAGTGAATAATCCTGTTGGAGAAACACAAATATGTGAGAGTAAACAAGCAGACTATAACCTTCAGCTGAGAGGGAAGGGAAGGACTTTCAGAGCATGAAGCACAGTGAGTGAAAAATAAACCATATGCCAGCTATTACCCCTTGATAGTTGCTTTGGATACCAAGGAGCATTACTCTGCCTGTTTTTGCAGTGTGAGAAGTGGAATTAAGATTTCAGGAGCACAGTTTATTATTCAGAGAGGCTAATACATATGCATAAGTTAGGAGCATTAGTTTTAATAAGGAAATTCATTAGATTACCTAGAAGCATTTTATCAATTTTTATTAAAAACCCAAGTGGTACTCTGTTAAAAATAAATTACTACTGGCTGATAAGCCCCAAATTATTTAACTTCAACCTACTTCTTTATTTAATGCAATGAGAATATATGATTGCTTCAGTGCTTTGGTGAAATGGGGGGCTATTAATAAATCTGATTTTGCTTGGCTTTCTTCTCAAGGAGATCTTGAAAATATTTATATATTAGTATTGAATTAATTTTTGGGGAGGGACAGACCCTTAGCTGGACATCAAATCCTCTTTTCTACCAAGGGCATGATTTACTTCAGCTGAAAACTGTGAGTATTTCAATACAAACAAGTGGCTGAAGACAAAACTAGATCCCAAAAGGGGCAGAACTGCAGGCTTGCTCTGCAGTCTCTAAAGCTCCATGTTCAAAGAATTGCCTTAGATAAAGTCTCTTTTGCAGTATTGCTTTAATCAGAAATTAGAGGAATTCAGAGGTATTTATGTACCTGGAGAGGAGCTCGAGCACCCATCTCCTTTTTGGAGGTCTCGACTGCAACACCTAAATTTACAATTCTGGACCTGAATTGCACCCCTAAAAATAAACACCACAACTTCTGTCCCTCTTTTTCCAAGAAGATATTTTCTCTCAGTCTCATTTAAAGGTCTTAAAATTTTAGAGTTTGGACAATTCAATTTTAGCTTATAATGGATAAAGGAAGATAAAATTAATGATTGGGGGATTTCCCCTAAAACTTTATTGCATTCTAAGACATCTGAGGAATAATAATTTAAATAACCCATTGTTGCAAAGAAGTGGTCAAACCTACACTTGTCTATTGCATTTATTTAATAAAATTCTGTGGCTTTTAAAATCACACAGCATTTCCCACTGCAGCTTTTGTCTGTGGAGATTGCTTGAAACCAGACAGCAGAACATTTTAATGTGCAGTGAGAGTCAGGAGTGTAAGGTCTCTCTTGTTCAAAGAAAATAGGGCAATGAATGTGGAGAACCGTGCTGGTGACAGACTGTGAAAAGGAGCAGGAATGGATCAAGGTCTTTAATTGAGCTCCTTCATTCTTAAAATGAATCCCATGCAGCAGCTCCTTGGCAGGAGTGGCTGGGCTGTTCTGAAGAGCTGTCTGACAGTAACCACAAGGCCATATTAATTCTCCTGACACCTGGAAGCATCAGACCATCACATGATGACTTCATACTCATTAAAGTCTCTTCTAAACCACCTTTGATAAGCTGCAGGACAGCATAACAAAGAAGAAATAGACTTGGTGAAATTACTGCTCCTAATTTGTAGGATAGAAATCTAAATTATCACTTTCTGTAACTCCCTGAAAAGAGAATGTAGCAAGGGGAGGGTCAGCCTCTTGTCCCAGTGACAGGAAGAGAGGACCTGGCCTCAAGCTGTGACAGGGTAGGTTCAGGCTGGGCACCAGAAAGGATTGTTAAATATTGGAATGTGCTGCCCAGGGAGGTAGCATTCCATTCTAAAATTTTAAGAACTTTAAATGGGACTGAGAGAAAATATCTTCTTGGAAGAAGAGGGACAGAAGTTGTGGTGTTTATTTTTAGGGGTGCTATGCATGTCCTCTCTCTAAAGCCTCCAGAACTGTAAATTTGTGTTGCAGTTGAGACTTCCATAAAGGAGATGGGTGCTCGAGCTCCTCTCCAGGTACATAAATACCTCTAAATTCCTCTAATTTCTGATTAAATTAATACTGGAGTCCTCATCCCTGGAGGTGTCCAAGGAAAGCCTGGAGGTGGCACTCAGTACTCCGGGCTGGGGACAAGGTGGGCATTGGGCACAGCTTGGGCTCAAAGCTCTTTGAGGGCTTTTCCAACCTCAGTGATTCTGTGAAATTCCATCCCATGATCCTTTTTGAGGCTTTTTGTCTTCCTGACTGCAACAAGAAGATGAGGAAGTGTTTGATATTGCCCTTTAGCCAAGAGGTGGTGGTTGACCATGTCAGCCAGGCATGTCAGGTGTGGTGTGAAGTGAAACCCTCTGGGAAAGGAGCCCTTTCCAGATATCCAACCTAAACCTCCACAGAAATCACATGAACACTCTGTTTTCTTTTTTAAAAGGCCAGTTTGGCTTCCTTCATAGTTAGCAGGGGAAAAGAGAGAGTTATTTTAGGACATGCTTTGTTTTATCTATTTTAGATATTCATATGGCAAGGGGTGAGTTGGTCACACAATCCACTGAATCTCCACTGTCAGAGGGAGTCAAAGGTCAAATATAAATATTGAAACTATAAATATCTATAACTATAAATATCTACTATAATATGAAACTTTGAATATAAAACCCATATTCCACATTGAAAATCAGCCAGTGCTCTGGTTCCCAAACAGCCAATCTTGGGAAAAGCTGGAGGCAGCAGTCACCATCATCCTTCCCACTACCAGGAAGAGTTCCTTCAGTGGCTGCACTTCCAGCAGGCAGCTCCCAGGAGCAGATAAAGGCTTCCTTTGGGACATGCCCACAGTCATCTACATTTGGATGGCACAGAGCAGCAGAGTGTGTAATTCATATTTATGTGCTGTCAGGATTTAAAACCCAATCATTTCTCCCAATCCAGTGAAAAGACATGCAGAAAGAAATTATTTTGCTGAAATTATAGGTTCAACAGATTGAGGCATTTTCTTTTTTTCTTTTTTTTTTTTTTCATTTTTTATCCAGTAACTAGTGGTGAGATTTGAAATTTGTCTCAGCCAAGGAGAGCTAAACCCACGTAAACCTTTCCTAACCACTAGGCTGAAGTCTGGTGGGTTCTGTAATTCTCCTGACATTATTTCAATTTTTTTAATGTTTTTTGCTCTTCATGCTAATTACCAGTTACCCATGCTCAAGGAAGGAATAGGATTTGTGGTTAGCTGATGCACCCAGGAGACAGGGAGCTGCATGTTCACCACACTCTGATGAATGCATACATCACACATATTAATTGGAAGTGGGACTGAAACCTTGCTCCCTTTCCTCCAGTAAGTAACTGGCCTCTGGGGCTCAAAATCACATTTACTAATCTCTCTCTCTCTCAGTGGTCCAATTCATGCTGAATTATTTCATGCAAAGTGGAGCAGCTTAAGGAGAGAGTGGAAACATCTGCTTCCCACACACCAGACAAGTCCCCAGGAGCTGGGAGCCTTTTGGCTGGAGGATCTTGGGCACACACATCTTTGGGATTGTGCCAGGGTTTCTCACCATCAAGGGGGAGGTTCTGCTGCCCAGGTAAAGGGTGGCAGCATTTCCTCCATGGAAGAAAGGATTCCTCTCTATTTTGGGACTTAGTTTTGGTTTGTGGGTTTGATTTTTTTATACAGACAAAAGAGTGAGTTGTTAAATTCCAGGAGCATACATAAATGTGAATTCCCCACAAAGAGAAGGCAGGTCCTTCCAGTTCAGCATAAACCACTGGAACCCTCCAGAGCACTACAATTCCAGGGACAAACCTTCTTCAGAGTTACTTATTGCCCAGCCAGCATTTTCCTATGGGCAGGACTGGCTGTTTTAGCTCTCCTCCTCCTGCAATTCCAGCTTGGATGCCTCTGGATTGTGCTCAGCAGCCTGGCACCTGAGGCCACTGTCACAAGTAGCACATTATCCACCACCCCACATGTGACACAGAGTGATTTATTAACTCTCACACAAGAAGTGTGTGGCAAATGGCAGGGCTGAACCTGTTTCATGAACTTGAATGTAATTTCTTATCTGCTGGACTATGCTTTCTCTGAAGGTTTAAATTCTGAAGGTTTTGACAGCCAGATGCTTTTCAGCTACAATTTAATGTCTCAGAATTCAGTCACGCACATATTGCCCTGGTCAAATTCTGATTTGTGGTATCAAAGACAATTATTTTTCATTTTTTGCCTCCTGGGTAGGCAATTTGTAATGTGAAATGTAACTTGACTGTCCTATTTGATGTATTGATGGCTCCTTTCCTACTTCACCTGGAAAAGATTATTATTTTCCTAAAACATTTTTCACATGCAATAAAATAGAATTAGTCCTTTCTTTTTCTCCCCCTTCTTTTTCTTTTTTTTTCTAACACAGCATACAAGAGACTTCTCATTCTGGTTATTGAAGCTTGAAAGAGAAGAGCAATACCTCCAACAAAGCTCGAGCCCTCAATGGAAATAAAAGTAGCTGAACAGGACTATTTGGACTAAAACCCCCATTCATTTGCACTATTAATTTTATTCTGTGTGGGAGGGTTCAGTCCTCAAAAATTAAAGCCACTCTACAGCTAACAAAATAGTCTGATTATTGTTATAAATCTGAACAAACCATCTTGCCCTGCCTGAATACAGTCAGACCAAAATTCAGACTTCAGGGTACCAAAATCCTAAATCAGGGCAGGGAGAAGACTCGTGACCAGCAGGTAGAGGGAGGTGATTCTGCCTCTCTGCTCTGCTCTTGTGAGATCTCACTTCCAGGTCTGGGGTCCCCAACATCAGAAGGATGTGGAGTTGTTGGAGAAAGTCCAGAGGAGGCCACAGAGGTGCTCCAAGGGCTGGAGAACCTTGTTGTGACCCACCTCTGAGGGATAATGAGTGAGGGTCTTGCTAATAGATCCCCTGGGGGAATTAGAGTAAAACAAAACTGAGTTAAAGGGCAGGTTTACTAAAAAAAAAAAAAAAAAAAAAAGTTGCAATGGAAAGGAGGTATTTGGATGTTACAGATCCTTTTTGCAAAAAGTATAAAAATATAATGAATATTTAAGTAAGAGGAAGGAAGGAAGGAAAGAAGGAAGGAAGGAAGGAAGGAAGGAAGGAAGGAAGGAAGGAAGGAAGGAAGGAAGGAAGGAAGGAAGGAAGGAAAAAGAAAGAAAGAAAGAGAAAGAAAGAAAGAAAGAGAAAATAGTGAAAGATATCACTATCCATGCATCCAGTGGCAAGACTTGAACCTTGTTCTGTTGTTTAAAATACACAAATTTAGTTGTCTAGACACAAATATTTACATATGTGCAAAGTATCTGAGTGCTCCTGCTGGCCAGGGAAGGTCTGATCAATGCTGTAGAGTCCAGAGGGTTGTCCCAGGCACCAGGTGGGACACCAGGATGGACCTTCCAGGACCTCCCTCAGCAGGCTGAGCTTGGTTTTTTGGAGTTTCTGGTCCCTTGGGCCACCAGTGAGTCACAGTGTGGATGACTCAGTGTGGGCATTTCCAGGGCCACGTGACACCTGTGTTATCACAACAGAATCAGGAGTGGGGTCTGGACAGGGTGTCCACTGTGCATGAACAAGGGGCTGTTTGGAGAGAGGGATCAGAACTGCATCCTGTCTGCTTCCACGTGGGAAAAATATTTGCAGACCATTTGCCTCTTTGGGGTTGAACAATTTCCTTCTCCAGCAGAGCACGGAGAAAAGGTCACTCTGATTTTGAGATAATGGCTGCTATTATCTACAAGAGGGACAGGATGAAGCTCTTGCTTTGTGTATTCCAGACCATAAATTCCAGAGGGTACATTATTCTGAGAGTTTCTTACAGGGAGGGCTACAAGATTTCTCTACTCTAATGAGCAGTGAAGGAAGGAAGGTTATGTAAGAGGTAAAAAAGTCACAGAATCACTGAATTTTTTGGGTTGGAAGGGACTTTAGAGCTTATTTCATTCCACCCCCTGCCATGAACACCTTCCACTGTCCCAGGCTGCTCCAAGCCCTGTTCAACCTGGCCTTGGGCACTTCCAGGGATCCAGGAGCAGCCACAGCTGCTCTGGGCACCTGTGCCAGGGCCTCCCCATCCTCAAAGCCAGGAATTCCTTCCCAATATCCCATCCAGCCCTGCCCTCTGACACTGGAAGCCATTCCCTGTGTCCTGCCCCTCCATCCCTTGTCCCCAGTCCTTCTCCAGCTCTCCTGGAGCCCCTTCAGGCCCTGGCAGGGGCTCTGAGCTCTCCCTGGAGCCTTCTCCTCTCCAGGTGAGCACCCCCTATTGTAAATGCAGGGCCACTGATGAAGGCAGGAATGATGAATCTGACTCCATGTTCTCAGAAGGCTAATTTATTATTTTATGACACTATATTATATTAAAGAATACTATACTAAACTATACTAAAGAATACAGAAAGGATACTTACAGAAGGCTAAAAAGATAATAATGAAAACTCCTGACTCTTTCCAGAGTCCTGACACAGCCTGGCCCTGATTGGCCAAAGAGTGAAAACAACTCCCAGCAGAATGCAATGGAACAATCACCTGTGGGTGAACAATCTCCAACCACATTCCACATGAGCACAACACAGGAGAAGCAAATGAGATCACAATTGTTTTCCTTTTCTCTGAGGCTTCTCAGCTTCCCAGGAGAAAAATGCTGGGCAAAGGAACCATGTTCAGAGAATGTGAATGCCACAAACCCCAGCTCTCCCAGCCTGGCTCCAGGGCAGAGGGGCTCCAGCCCCCAAAGCATTACATTAGATAAATATTTATCTCAAATATTTGAGACACATAATATTCTTAAAGAACATTTATCCTACTGCTATCCATTCACTTTCTAGTTTTCACTTTCTGGCTTTAGTAACTGCTTCTAAAATCTAGCACCAGCTTTTAATTCTCATCTCACTCCCTTCTGCCTTAATTTTTGACTCTGGAGTAGCAACCAGCCATAGTGGCAGGGATTCACAATTCCTTGTTTCTCTGTGTCATAACAGGAGAACTCTCTGGAGAGCTGGGTTTGATCCTCCACTCTGACATTGAGCTGTGGCATGGTTTTGGGTAAATCCCCCTTTGATTTTGTCTTGGTTGGTTGAAAATTCTCATTAAATTTCATTTGTTTTGTGTCCATATTTCTGTTTCTAGTCTTAGGTGAGATTTATTTATGCAAGGTAGGCTGGTTGCCTTTCAAAACCTGAACTAGTCATCCTTTAAGATAAAAATTACCTTCTTAGGTGCCTATTTTTCCCCAGAGACTCTAAAAAATGGAAGACTTGCATAGACTGAGAGATGTAACTTTTAAATATTTATAATTAGGTGAGGTGAATTTCATGTTTTATAAGTAGGACCTCAGGCAAAAACACTTTTAATAGTTGCTTTTTTAAGTGGCTTAAATTGAGAGCTCTCCTGATAAAATTAATTGTGATCAATTAACATATCAACCTGAATCCTTCTTTAAAGCTTGGGGAAGCATTTGGCAGCAAAACCAGGAAAAAAAAGAAAAAAACCACAATTGTGGAAGTTTTGGGGTTTGTCAGCTTTATTTTCTGTCATTTATGTGGTCAATCAACAAAGAAGAGCATAACAAAAATATTTTTATTTGCCTTTTTTGCTTTGGGATTTCAGCAGGGGCAGACTGCATAAATAGAATTATTTTGTAAAATAATCTTTTATTTTATAATTTTTTATTTAATAAATAATTTATAAAATAATTCTTTAGGCAGGCAGGGCCACCCTTGGAAAAGGAATATAGGCATCCTCTGGAGGGCTCCCAGCTGCTTTCCAATGATCTTTTTGGTTTTGTGCTTGGCTGCAAGGAAAATCTAGAGAGCGTGTCTGTCAGGCCATGGCTTTCATTGAGAGGAAATTGAAGGAAATCAGGAGCCAGGCTGCACACAGAGCTTCCAACCAGCCAGCTGAGCTCCTTGTTAGTGATACATGACTCAAAATGCACAATGATCATTTTGGAGGTTCGTCACAGCTTCAAATTTCATGTTTGTATGATCTCCCAAATGCATGCTGTTATTCCTCCGTTAGCCTCTTCAATCATTTAACAGCACAGAACAAATAAATTGGCTCTTTTTAGGCTACTTGGAAGATGCTTGACAGGGAAAGGCTTGATTTCCTGGAGCAGCCTGTGCAACGGATAAACAGGCATGGAAATGGCTCCTTTTTCTCATGAATTAATGGTGGGGGAAGAGCTTTTCTGGCATTCCAGGCTGGGAACAGCCCCTGAGCTTTTTTCTCCTGTGCTTTCCACAAAGGACATTCTGGAAGGCATTAGGTCTGGAGTGGCAGAAGAAAGGTTGCAGGAAGAGTCCCTTCTGAGCAGAACTCCATCCACTTGATTAATGTGTGGAGAGATGATTTATGCTGTACATTAACAGCAACAGCTGCTTGCCATGGTATTTTTAGTGGCTGCATCTGCAGCGAAGTCCTGACCACAATAAAAATCAAGCACCCACCCTTAGTATATAAAATCTTCTATATTTTAGAGAACACCTCTCCCATGCTGGGTTTCTGTTGTGCTTCCTTGCTTCAGCTGTCCCTGACTCAGCTCTTCTGAATGAGAATTGCTTTCATTTTCATCCAGCTTTCCCTCTGCAGGGAGGAAATCATTCCGGGCTGTTCCACCAGGGAAAGAAAACTGCTGATGTTCAAGTGGTTTGAGCAGCTCTGTGTTTGCTACCAGCTGACAACGAGTCCTGCAGAGCAGGGGCTGTCAGGGGATGGGCAGATATTGCTGCCTGGAAGAGATGAGCACGTAGGAAAACAGTCAGACAAGGCAGCAGATGAATAGATGTGCTGCTGCCTGGTTGTTTCTGCTGCCAAGATTACAAGTGTAAGAGACTGACTGATTGATTATCTTCCTCCTCGATACTTAATGGTTATAATAATAGCTGGGGTCAATCTGCCAGCAGTTGCTCATGAAAAGTAATTAATCTGGTTCATACCCTCACCCAGGGGAAGATAAATTATGGATGTATCTTCCTCTGGTTGTCCTTTGCAGAATTTCCTGGCTTCTAAAGCACTCTCTCTCCTGATACAGAGTGAGGGTTTCTTTATTGAGAGAAATAGAAACTTAAGAATCTGTGAAAGCTCAGAAGGAAAATGTCAGTCATCTAAAGGTGAAAGCAATAAACTTGGAGTCAACTCTTCATCTCTGCATTCACATCCTCTGGTACCCAGAAGGAATTGAGTTCTCTGTATGTGCCACTGTCCTGCACTACAAACTGCTTGTGGGGGTGAACAATCATCTTTTGAATAACCCATTGTTTTGGGCAGACAGGTGAAACTGAATTTGTTTCATCTAAAGGCAAAGTGTCTTTTGAAGTGAATTCGTCAGAGGGTTGGGCTGGATTATCATTGTAGAGCCCTTCCAGTGGAGAAATTCTATTCTATTCTATTCTATTCTATTCTATTCTATTCTATTCTATTCTATTCTATTCTATTCTATTCTATTCCAGTCCAGTCCAGTCCAGTCCAGTCAATTTTTGAAGCCAAATTTGTAGCTGGTCAGGGGAGACACAGAGATTCTTTCAAAAGTCAGTTGGCTCTCCCTCTAAGGTGTGGCCAACAGAGGTTGGATGAAGTACAGGTGGGAAGTTCTGGATTCCATCTCACTGGATTTCATTTTAATGACAGTAGAAATGTTCTGCACAACCAGCTGAGATCTGATTCCCAACTTCAGGCCAGCTAAAAGAAGGCAAGAGAACTTCACCTGTTTACTTGTTTTGTCTACACTAATTTATTTCCATCACTCACTGTGACTTTTCTGTCTCTGAAGGTTTCCTGAATGCATTCCTGCCACCATTTCCCACAGCCTCTCCTGAGGCAATGTCTAAAGTTTCAGTGATGTCTAAGTTGGGGATTTAAAGCTTGCTCCAGCAATTACCCATGTAGGTTTAATTGCCGTGCACTCAGATCTATGCATCATCTGTTATGCACCTTTGAAAAATATTTCCCTCCACCTAAGCAATAAAGATACACAAAAACTCTCTTCTGCTTTCAGCCTTTAGCAGCTAAGAGGACTAAACACTGCAGAGATGCTCTATGGGGCCATGAACTTTGATCAATTCCCCTGTAATTTGCATACCTAACTAAACAGATTCCCTTCATCATCTGAGCACTGCCACCAGTTCTTAGGATTGTGTTTGGTTCTCTTTCCAAAGCTGCATTTTTATTTTAAAATAAATATTTCATAAAAGAAGATGCTGCTTCTTCAACTTCTGCTTCAACTTCTGCTTCCAGTTCTTTCAGGCTTTTTTTTTCCTGAGACTCTGAAATGCTTGAAGCCTCTGTGGTTTCATTTCCATTCTCTTGAGGAGACATTACAGAGAGAGACCAGAACCAAGCCTTGCCTATGGCTTCTAACCTCCAGACAGGCATTAAAAATAAAATAAACTTTTCCTCAACTCTAACACTGAAACCCTGTTTCCATGGTAACAGTGTCACTGGGTGAGGGCTGAGATCAGTTTTTGTGGGGCCCATTCTAGCTGGCCATTCTGCACTGCCCTTGCTCTGCAGAGCTGCTCCTCTCACATATCCTCACTCCTTTTTCTCTGGATGAAGTTGCAGGTGGTTTTCCCCCCTTTTTAACTCTGGGATGCCAGAGTCACTCCCACTGTCACTGATGGGCTTGGCCTTGGACAGAGGCAGGTCCATGTTGGAGCCACATTGGACATGGGGGAATATCAGTTTCTCTGGGTCTGGATTGAAGGCACCTGAGACAGCAGTTCATGTTCACACTCAGGTGTTTATTATTTATCATCAGTAGAACAGTCTCACAACCATGAGTTTGGCAGCTTTTCATTAGAAGGCACAAAATGGCCACAATCTCTTGTTCCAAGGGCTTTTAAGACTAAACTATCCAATGGAGAACTGACACCTGGATTATTTTCCCTTTTAACCCAATAACTGATCCCACGGAGCCTGCAATGTGGACTTTTCTGCCCAATTACAAAACATCACTCAAACCCATGAAGAAGAAGGAAGAAGAAGGTAAAGAACAACCTGCCTCCACCCTAAAACCTCCATCTTGCTTCATATTTATTTCTATATTCTAAAATTCCAAACTGTAAGTTTTCCACCCTGTGATATCACACACTTCTAACCAGCTCCACACCCACAATCCCAGTTCTGTCATTCAATTTTGGAAGCCTTCTCCACATCCTCAGGTCAATGCAGTGTTCTCTTGTGGATCCATGCCTTTAAGCACAGAAAGTTTAAAATTCTCAGCATCCAGGGTTCCAACAGAGGAAGCTTCACAACTTCTCACAGAAGCCACCTCTGTAACCCTCACCACCAAAACCTCCTGTGCAAACCCAATTTTCATATGAAAATTGATACAGCTCACATGTGAAATATACAGAGAAAGAATGTATGGAAAAGCTTGTTCTAAGGCAACTTTATTTTAGAGAATAACAGAAATGAGACAGCTGAAATCCTGAAAAATTCATAAAGCAGATTATAAGGTTTTCTTTGTTTGATTGCTTTTTGTTTATGTAAAACTTCATTTCATGAACACTGACCAAGCAGAGCTGTAGAGAAAAGCAGATTGGAAAAATCAGTTCTAAAGGACCATGCTGCAGATCTGTGTGATATTTTCAGTTTGCTCTCTGGAAGAATTCAGGGCATGCAGCAACAGGCTTCTCCTCTTCACAGCCCCAAACATCTGAGATGTGAGGGGAGTAAATTAAACATTTCATCTGCTGAACATCTCCAGAGCTGTCTCCTGAGTCTGCTGCAGAGGAGACTGAAATAAGCAGCACAGCAAACAAGAGGGGCAATGGAACAGGATTTGATGCTTCTCAGCAAGTTTCACCTGCTGCAGAGAAACTGCCCTGAATTTCTGTATAATGTGTAGGGCCATCTCTTCTGGTTTTATTGGTGGGCAGCTCCATTTGCCATCTCTTTTTCAGCTTCTGTGCCTGCAGTGTCTCACAGAGCACCTCTGTTCCTCACTCTGCTTCTCCCTTAACTTTCACTCTCACTCTTGGTACCCTGCATGTCTTGTTTCCTTGGAAAGCAGTGGGATACTGAAAGGGTGAAGGGTGTGGAGGATAAATCCTATAAGGACCAAATGATAGAGCTGGGGGGGTTCATCCTGGACCAAAGAAGGATGAGGCCAGACTTTAGTTCTCTCTACAACCACCTGAGAGTAGGTTGTAGCCAGAGCAGGGCAGTTTCTTCTCCAAAGTCCTGAGGAACTTGAGGACTTCACCTCCAGTTCCACTAGGGGAGGTTTACTTTGGATATTAGGGAGAACTTCTTCCCAGAAAGGTTTGCCAAGCAGTGGAACAGGCTGGACAGAGAAGTGAAAGGGTCCCTAGGCCTAGAGGTGTTTAAAAGACACAGATGTGGCATGTGGGGATGGGGTTTAGTGGTGGGCCTGACAGTTCTGGGTTGAGTGTTGGACTCAATGGTGTTAGAGGGGTTTTTTTCCCCCTCCTAAATTATTCTATAGAAAAGATTCATCCCACTTTCAGCTGCAATTCAGTTACAAAAAAATCACACATGTATGCAGTAGAGATAGGATTCAGCTGTGATTCTTGAATTGGGATTCAAATGCTGCAATTTAGACACTTTTGAAAGTCAGATGCCTAAAAATTAAACTTCTAAATTAAACAGAGAACAATTTAAAAGCCACTGCTGAGTGATAACACATCTGCAGCGTGGTTCATCTCACTGTTTTACACATTTTGCTTAGGAAAAAATAACCAGCCCCTAGAGGTGCTTGTATACCCTGCTGACTCCCTACACACCATGATCTGGATAAGAGAAAATACAACAATGTGGGACTGCATTTAGGATCCAAGATGGGTTTTTAACAATCATCAGATGTCCAAATTTTACCCATTGTTGTTTAGTTTTGCTGAAATATTGTCAAGAGAATCAGAAGAGGGAACACATGAGCCAGAAGGTCTGAGATAGTAATTTTTAAACTTTACATCCCTGCAAAGGGAAGAATACTCAGTGTTTCTGAGCTGCCTTCCCAGGCTGACTTTTATCAGGAAGAGCTTGAGTTGCGCTCTGCTTCTTAGGCTTGATCTCATTTATATTTCATACCTTGACTCAAAGATCCATCCTGAACCTTGGAGCTGAATTCCTGATGCTGAAAATGGCAAGGCAGCTTTGGCCTGACTGGGACTTTTTTCTGGAAGTTTTGGTGACTTCTACCTCAGGCAGATTTTTAAGCACACCTTGCAAAAGAGAGTGTTGGAGCCCTGGCTGCTGAGAGTTTCAGATTTCTGTGCTGCCAGGCACTGACCCCCAGGAGAACACTGCACTGACCTGAGGCTGTGGAGAAGCTTCCAGAATGGAATGGCAGAACTGGGATTGCGGGTGTGGAGTTGGGGTAGAAGTGTGTGATATCACAGGGTGGGAAACTCAGAGTTTAAGGGTTTAGAATATAGTAATGAATATAAAGCAAGGTGGAGGTTTTAGGGCAGAAGTTGATCCTTCTTCTTCACCTTCTTCTTCTTCTACTTCTTCTTCTTCTTCTTCTTCTTCTTCTTCATCTTCTTCATCTTCTACTTCATCTTCTTCATATTCGTCTTCTCCTTCTTCTCCTTCTTCTCCTTCACCTCCTCCTCCATGGGTTTGGGTGGATTTGTGTAATTGGATAAAAAGTCCCCATTGTGGGCATGGGTGGTTGGTTATTGGGTTAAAAGTGAAAATAATTGAGGTGTCATTTCTTAATTGGGCAGTTGATCCTTCAAAGGCCTTGGAGAGAGAGAGATGGGGCTCCATTTTCAGTTTGTGAGAGTGAAGTGCTGCAGAACTCAGGGTTTGTGAGACTGTGACAGAGATAAGAACTGATAAACACCTGAGTCCCAACAAGAAATTCCATCTCACACATTTAATCCTGACCTTGGAGAAAAGAGAAAAGAATTGTCAGAGAGCTGCTCCCCAGCACTAACAGCCTGCCCAGGGCTGAGCTGAGCCTGGGGCTCCCCTGCCAGCATCCCTCTGGCCCCACTGCTGCAGGACTGATTCCTGCTCTCCAGCTGAGCACCCACAGCACAGCAGCTCGTGCCTCCTGGCCCTGTTGGGTTGTTTATCCAGGCTCCCCAGCAAAGGGCTCTCACTCTGTGTTTTCCCCCAGCATGTGTCAATCCCTGCAATTCTCTGCCTTTCAAGGTGAGCACTGAGCAGCCATGGAGGCCTTGGACTGCCCTGCTGCTGATTCCTCTGTACATGTTTACCCAGTGGGAAACCAGCTGCTTGCTGTTTGCCCAATTTTGCTGCTAAAAGCCTTGTTTTTCTCATCAAAAAAAAAAAAGCCCTCAGCACTCAAAATCTCAAAAGCCTCATGTTTTTTATGAGGATCTTTTATCAGCATATGTTCCATTGTTGCTTGTATCTACTCTTGCTGATGGCACTCGCTGGCACAGACTGGTTGTAATCTCTTTATTGAGATATTTAGCTGGTTACAGCTCCTGGAGATATTTTAGAAGTGCTCAGGTAAACAGACATGCAGGGGGAAAATGATGTGGGATTAGAGAATCACAAAATCCTGGAATGGTTTGGGTTGGGAGGGATTTCCAAGATCATCTCACTTAATCCCCTGCCATGGGCAGGGACACCTTCCACTGTCCCAGGTGGTTCCAAGCCCCATCCAGCCTGGCCTTGTGTCATAACCAAAACCAGTATTAAGCAAATACCTGTTCCAACTGCTCAGAGGAGCCCTAAGGAAAAAGCCAAATAAGATGTTCATAATTAGTCACTGTCTTAAATTGCTTTGAATTGTTCAGGTCTGACATCTGCGTCTGAATTTTAGTTTTTCAGATAGATCAAAGATTTCAGCATGGACTTGATAATCTTTTCTCAAAATCAACAACCTGTGAAAAACACCTTGTTTTCATTAAGGAGGGATTTTTGACACACACATTGCACTGCAATGAGAACACTTCATTTTTCTTTTGTGGTTTTATCATTCATTGCTCAAATATGTGGCTATAAAGAAAGACAATTGGAGCACTCCTAGAAGAGTAGTACATGACCAAAAGCTGAGCAGTCCCCTGTGAAGCAAAAAAGCAGAAAAATTAGAGGAATTTAACTTCCTGTTGTCTCAGTCTGTCATTACATGAGTCACCAAATATTCCTGTCCATCACACATCAGAAGCTGAGGCACCAATGTTCTGGCAGTTCTCTTGCTGGGTACAGAGGTAACAACTTCCTTCTAAAAGCATCTGAATTGTTGTGAAATAGCTGATAAATGCAAGCATCAGAGAAGAGAGGAGGGGGGAAAGGCAGACAAAATAAAAAAAGAGAGAGAAACAAAAAGAACCCAGCATTTTAAATGTGAATGGTGAATTAATCCAATTAAATGTCCTCCACCGAGTCTCTGGGAGGAAAGAAAATTACTGGTGTTTCAAAAGCTTCTACTTTATTAAAAGCCACTCTATTTTTTCTCCAAAGCTTTTAAAGCAGAGACAGATGGAGATTAAAATATAACCAGTAGTTAAAAGCTACTTTCCTTTTGTTACTGAGGTTCTGAAAGAGCACTCAGAAAACAGATGCATAAAGCTGAGGGAGGAGGACAGACAGCATTTGCATCAGGTCACTTCAGTGTATTTTGTCCTGTTCCCATGTTTATGTCATGAAAAATAAAGCAAGTTCCATGTGCCAGGAAAACAGGTACATGCTTAATTTAGTACTGAAAAACCTTCAGGGTTGTGTGTGCTGTTGGGTGAGAGAAATCAGGATGTGAAAGAACATTGGGTGTATTAAATCTCAAAATAAGCCTGCAAATGCACTAGTAACCAAGACTGGGGCACTTTTAAGATGGTCAGAAGAGCTTCTCCAACACCCAGAGCAGAAAGCAGGGAGAGCTGGGCTACCACTTTCTGATCTGTGGCAAAATTGGCTGCCCCAAGAAATGACTCTTGAGCAGCAGTGGACCCAGGACAGAGAGATGGGATGAGCCCAGAGCCTGCATGGCCATGCAGGGCTCTGGGAGTGCCCTGGGTGTGAGCCCTGAGACATCCTGTGGGATGCTGACACGTCCCAGTGCAGAGCTTGTGGGTGCAGGAGGTGCCCTGTGGGTGCCAAGCAGAAGAGCTGGCTGCTAAAACTGGACACAGCTGCTGGGGACCAGCTTTGAGGAGACTCCAGGGTGGTCTTGAAAACTGTAACTTTCAGAGAATTGGAGATTAGTTTGGGTAGGAAGAGTTCTTAAAGATCAGCTCATTCCATCTCCTGCCGTGGCAGGGACAGCTTCCACTATCCCAGGGTGCTCCAAGCCCTGTCCAACCTGGCCTTGGGGCAGCCACAGCTTCTCTGGGAAACCTATCCCAGTACCTCACCACCCTCACAACAAAGAATTTATTCCTAATATTCCATCTAACCCTTTCCTCTTTCTGTTTGAAGCCTTTATTTTTTGACCTGTGGAGTGTGAGCCACCATTTCCTGCCATGTGTGCTGGGAGGAACCATCTGCCAAAACATCTACAGCTGATCCAGGTGGGATTCCTTTGAAAGCCAAGGAGACCCAGCAAGGGGAATCTGCTGTGCCATTCATCTCATTTTTACACTGAAGTTCTGAAATGGATCAGGTAAATCCAAATGTTCACTTCTGTCTATAAAGACAGCCTGAGTTGCCTGGACTGAATTTAGGCACTTACTTCTTAGACCACTAAATATTGTCAGATGAATCCTATCTCTTTGCACCTTCCTAGATGGTAAAAAGGGTAAAAGTTTCATTCTCCTATTAATATATACATACATATATATATATATATATATATATATATATATATATATATATATATATATATATATGAGACACACAGCTCTTTTGACATCTCTTCAGCAGGAAAAAATAAAAGGTAGCCAACAAAAGGGAACTCTGGGATATTTTTCTGCAGTGGATGAAAAATGTATTTTGATTTTTAATATTTTCTGCATTTCCTAATTAAAAATATTAGTGCAAATTTAACATTAATAAAAATGAAACCAAAGGAGTGCTTTGGAATCATACAGAATTAGGCATGTGTTCAGCACTGAACATGGGAATGGGTCAATCTGGTTCCCACAGCTGGTGTGGACTGTTGCCCAAAGATGGAACAACCCTTCAGAAACATAATAGGGACTCTAAAATCAGTGAAAATAAAATGTTCATTTTCAAAAAAATGTCAATATTTCCAAAATGTTCCATCTAGCTCTGGGTATGACACTAATAGCGAGTTACTTTTGCCAATACTTGCGTTGCTGCAGCCCTTTTTTTGTCATGAGAAAATTGCAAAAGCTATTTTTAGTCATAATGGGAATGATATTTTCTAATTCCCTTTATAAAATATAAGAGCTCTGGAGATTGTGACAGTGGTATGTGGAACTATTCCATTAACATTCATCATTCTATAACATCCATCAACACTCAGAAAATTCTCTTCTCTTCTCTTCCTCTCCTCTTCCTCTCCTCTTCCTCTCCTCTCCTCTCCTCTCCTCTCCTCTCCTCTCCTCTCCTCTCCTCTCCTCTCCTCTCCTCTCCTCTCCTCTCCTCTCCTCTCCTCTCCTCTCCTCTCCTCTCCTCTCCTCTCCTCTCCTCTCCTCTCCTCTCCTCTCCTCTCCTCTCCTCTCTTCCCCATCTATTCACAAACAAATCCACTTTTTTTTTCTTTAATGAAACCTAGAGATATCCAACCACCTACCAAAACCAGAATCCATCTTCACTTCAGGTCCAACTTTTTACCAAAACTGATCCTGACAAAGGTCCCTATATACCTACAAAGTTTCCTCTCAAAAAATCCCCTGAAATGTATTTAAATAACATAAATTCCCTAAGGAAACAAAATAGCAGAGAACTGCTGAGGTTTGTCACAAGAGTGTGGTGTCACTTTGTGATTTTTAGAGCTGACATCATAAATGTGTTCACTACTGCCACAATCAAGTGACCAAGGGGACACCATGAATGAATTTCCCACAGCTGAGCAGCCAAGCAGCTGTGGCAATGAGCCCAGGCCAGCTGTTCATTCTTTTTTTTTTCTTGGCATCTCAGGTGGATTTAAATCTTGAATTGAGCTCTGTGTAACCACAACAACCCTGCTGCCTGCTCTGAGCTCCAGGCTTGTCAGAACCCAGGACATTGCTCTGGCTGCCCTGGAGGACTCAAGACCCTGGCAGGGGGCTCAGAGACCTTGACACGGAGTCAAAGACACCTGTGCCTGGGATTTTAGCCCATGGAAACAATCACCAACTTTGTGTGAGGAGTTACAAGCCTCAAGGGTTTGAGTAGAATGACAGTGAATTTATCACAGGGTGAAAAGTAGAATTTTGGGGATTTAGAATGGGGGTTCAAGAGGCAAGATGGAGGAATCTGGGCATGTCCTGTCCTTCCTCTCCTTCTACTTGGCCTCCATCTTCTGGGTGATGATGGCACTTCTGGATTGGTTTAGAGTACAGACAGACTGTCTAACACAGGTGATAGGTATTGGAAAATTATTGTAAATAAAGTACAGGTAGTTCTTAGTATAAAAAGCCAACACCACCCCAAGGGCAGAGACTGTGCCACAACCCGACCTGCTGGACAGACCTCAGCAGGGCAGAGACAGAATGGAATAGATAAGAGAAAATAAACAGCCTTGAAAAGCAGAGCTGAGGAATCTCAACTTCTTCCTGGAGCACAGGGCTGGGAAAAAAGTGACTTTCTAATACCTTGGGGGTCATCTCAACCACAGAAATCTGAGATAGGCTTTTGCTCCAAACCCACATTTGTTGGCTGTTGGGATGCAGCCTGAGAGCCCTGCTCCTGGCAGGAGCTGCTTTACCTCAATCCCGAGCTCTGAGGCACTGATTAATCCACCCAAATGATTCAGCCTTTGCTTTGGCAACTTTGCCATCTGCCACTTCTCCAGAGCGAGGAGATGGCCACACAGAACATCCTCTCCCAGACACTCCACCAGCAATGCAAGGGAGAGCAATTTATTCCCACCGTGCCTGGATTTGTGTATCTGCTGCCATGGAATGTCATCGTGTCCCCAAGGGTGGTCTCCAGCGTGGCTGGAAAAGGGAAGTGACACATCTTCCACTTGGCTCTCAGTCACCAATGTCCTCGAAATCTGCTCCCAGGCTACGTGCTGGGTGGTCCAGGAGACTCTGTGTCGCCCTGATTTTTTAAGATTTTTTAAGCCTTCTGATGTTTACATTCTTGTAACAAACTTTCTCACACACTTTCTGTAAATAACTCATTGTTTTGCATTCTTTTATGGAGGAGGAGAAATTTGATGGACTGTTGTTTGTCCAGTGTCATTGGAGAGGTGGCACTGTCACCCTCCAATCCACTGTCACTTTTGGAAATCTATAAATGTTGGAGTCAGAAAAACTCCCTTTTTTTACCTTAGAAAGAGCAGTGAGTCCGTGTCGTGTTGTTTTGTGTCATACAGTGACAACTCTGGATTTTATTCAGGGATGAGTGGGAGCTCCAGCCATGCCTAAATCCTCACCTGGGAATCTCACAGCCTGCACAAGGCTTGGCAGGCTGGCCTCAAAGGTTCCTTGGGCTCACTCCACCAAGGGATGTCCAGCATAAATAGGTGGCACAACCTTCCTGAGGGACTTCCAGGTATTGTATTTGTGGGGTTCCAAGACAGAGGAAAGAATTATGAATTTGACTCCATGTTTTTAGAAATCTAATTTATTATTTTATGATCCAATATTACATAAAAAAATGCTATATTAAAACATACTAAAGAATACAGAAAGGATACTTACAGAAGGCTAAAAAGATAATAATGAAAACTCCTGACTTTTTCCAGAGCCTCGACACAGCTTGGCCCTGATTGGACAATTAGTCAAAATAATTCACATAAAACCAATGAAACAACCACCTGTTGAATAAACAATCTCCAAACACATTCTAAAGCAGAAAAACACAGGAGAAGAAAATGAGATAAGAAATGTTTTCCTTTTTCTCTGAGGCTTCTTAGCTTCCCAGGAGAAAAATCCTGGGTGAAGGGATTTTTCCAGAAAATATGACTGGCACATCCAGGTACTTTTGCAGCCATAAAATTGTCTAGATTGGGAAAAACATCTAAATCATCGAGTCCAACCTGGACAAGCAGCAAGGTAAAGAAAGATGTAATGTCCTGGCTGTAGGATGGAGGGTGGAGTTCATTGATGTGGAATGCTGAGGGTGTCACTGGAAGGGTGGTGAGATAATTCACCCGCTGGATGGAACATCTTAATTGATGTGTGCCGAGGGAATCCAGCCAAAGGAGAACCCAGTGTCACAGGGATGGGCTCTGGGAAGGTCCTGGCTGCCATCTAGTGGAGTACAGATGTGTCTTTGGACTGAAATAAATATATAGGTAGCACATATCACAGAGAAGCAGTCTCTGATCTGTGATAAATCATGTCTTTACTCAAGAAAAAAGGCATAAAAAATAAAGTAGCCTAGACACCAGTGAAAGTGGGGACAGAACCACGTTGCAATTGCAGGAAACAGGGGATAAAAGATCAGGAGGTAAAAGAACTCCTTGTCACTCTCTTCTGGAATGGTTTGTGTTCCCTCTTACCTCCATGGAAAGCCACACAAGGATTTTCATTCAAACTAGAGAAATCTGTGCCATTTTCAGAGTACTCAGATGAAATTCCCCCACCCCAGTGTGTGGTCTGCTGTGTGCTCTTTGCAACAAAACTGCACTTTTTTTTTGCTAGGAAAGGGGGCAGATGGTTCAAGTGGAAGTTCATTTTGGAACTATCTGATCAGCATTTTGTTCATGCTGTCCATCAGTGATGATGGTCAAACCTCCCCCCAGAGAAGAGGGGAAGCTTAGGGCAGGCATGTGATCTGCTTCCCAGATTCCCCCTGGGAATTTTCCAAATTTTCCATTCATTTCTCCAACCTTGTCTTGAACCCACTTAGACTTTGCCTCTCTGGCAATGCTTTCAGTGTTGGACAGGGTGTGAGGGAACTTTTCAAGGAAAAACCCTTTCACTTCCACCCTGACATTGTTCATTTTCCTTTAAAATGCTTCATTTGCCCTTATGGCATTTGACCTTTTCACTGTAGGTCTCAGTGGCTAAGAAAACACAGTTAGCACAGAATAAAGAGAATATCTGGTGGTTGTTTTCCCATCAAGCTGATTTGGACTCAGAGTTCTGTTTTACTTGTTGTCATTATCTGTTCACCCAGGAGATGGAGAAAATCCTGAACTTGTTAAGACACTCTGTGGATTAGGTGTGGGTATTTCTCTGGCTTCTAAAATCCCTTCAAATCATCAAAAATTAACTCTATTGCCAAAACCAGGTGTTTCCACAATTTCCTGGAGACCTAATCCTCTGGAACATGGGGCTTTTTCTGGCTGGAAACCCCAGTTATGAAAATAAAGCTTGTGCTTAGGAAGGAGAGGCACTACCTCACCTTCTCATTTCCTAAACTTCATTTAGCTAAAATAGCTGGAGATAAATCCCACTCCCAGTTTAAATGTGTGATTTTAGTTTGTCCTGAACCACAGAATTCAAGAATGAGTTGGAAGAGACCTTAAAGATCATTTAGTTCCAACCCCTTCCATGGTCAGCTCTGCACAGGCCCAGCTACAATTTAGATAAATTGGTCTCAAAAGTTAACTGAGTGTTCTAGAGGAAATAAAGAAACACAGATCTACTGCAGACATTTATGATAAAAAAAATAAAGATATAATGTATGTGCTCTCCTTGCTTTAAGAAAGGTATTTATTGTCCACTTTGACCCATTGGTTTTGTTCAATCACATCCAAAATGACAGGAAAATCCTATTGATCCATAAAACTACAAATATTATTTTAGCATTCTTTTGTCATACTGCTAAGTTTTAATATATATTAAAAATTGGTGGCATTTGAAGCAAAACATAGTAGAAACAAGCATTCCAGTCATTTAATTTATGTTAAGAAATATAAACACAATGTACTTTTATTTGCAGCTAAACAACATTATGTTCTGCAAGCCCAAAAATCATGAAATATTCATAGAAACTACAATTCTTTTCTTTTTTTTTTTTTTTAAGCCCTTTGGATATAGGATTTTCATAGTGTGCCATAAAACAATTTCCACTGACCAAAAAACTTCCCCATCATTCTGACAAAACTTGCAGTGGGCAGGATCTGATGCAAAGCTTTGTCCTTTAGGGACAATGGCAGAACTGAAGAGTGCCATATTAACATCTTAATTTGATTTTACCAGAGCACAACTGAAGCCAGACAGGGCTGGTGTAAATGTGATTGTGTCTTGCTATCAAAGCTGATCTCAATTTCAGTTTCCAGAGCTCTCCCTGGCCAGCAGGGAACAGCAGAATCATCATTAAAGGATGTTCCAGGCTTGGTCCCAACCCATCACAGACAGTGACATCTCCCTTTTCCTACAGGCAGCCCAGCACATCTGGGATCCTACATGGAAGGATTTCAGCTACAAATTGGTTCAGGTAACAAATGATGCCAGTAGAATTTTTATTACAATAATCAATCTAAAGGACCTTTGGGCCACTTTTAATATTTTTATGTTTTTTCTTCTCTAGTGTCCTACTCTAAGGTCGGTGTCATCACTGTGGGACATCCCTTGGAAGAGGTGCCAAGGGTTTGCTGCACCAGAGCTTGAATCATAATTCAAATAATTGAACAGTTTTCCTTGCTTCACTGAAAATTGAAATTATTTCATGATATAAAAACAATAAGGGTGGCCTCTCCTTGATGTCAGATAAAGACAGAAGGACCAGGAGTGTTCTCTGATAGTTGTTATGAGATACACTATTTAATTTTGTTCATATAAAATGTAAACTGTTAGTAGGAGAGAATTTGCCATTAAACTTGGCAGTTGCAGTGTGTGGGGAAGCATGTAAGGCACTAAGCTAGACAGAAAAAATCAGTGTAAAAGGGTTATTGCCTGACTGAGGGAAGGTGAAAAAATAATGATAAAACTAGTGGGCAAAAGCCCAACAGAAAATGCCACCTGAATGTGAATGCAAAAGAAACTAACCAAGTGCTCCCACAAAAAATGGGATGTTTCCCATTCAAAGAACTAATTGGAAGGTATTGCTAATTTTTAGGTATCTGCCAGGTGTTTTTGAGGATAGGAGCAGAAAAATTGACCAATATCATACAATGAGTTGTGGTCAGACATTATGTTGAGACCAAGTGATTTAACTTACTCCTAAGCAGGCAGAAGCTTGAAAATTAACAATTTCTTTTATTCTGCAGCCTGCAGTGAGATCAGCTCATACCCTCACCCTGGAAGCACCTTTTTATTTCTGTCTTTTCCCATTGCACTGTAAACCCTGAAGCAATTTGCACACCCTGGGAATAATTTTCTGTCTCCAACCCAGCTTTTTGGTGCTCTGGCCCTACTTCAAGTGAAAGTAAATCACACTTAGCCAAATTTATTCTTCAAAGGTTAAGGAGTTTCTGCTGCTTATGCTTTTCATACTTTTGTTATCAAATCTTGCATGTGACAGACAAGAACAATAGAAAAATAATCTTATGTGATAAGTGTGCACACTCTCCTAAATTCATGCTGAGGCCAGAAAAAAATAATCTAAATTCAATGTAATTCCCACCCTGAAAAACTGAATTGCTTCAGTTTTTAAATTCTGATCAACATTTTATATTCAATATAGGATTTAGTAAAAATGCAATGCAATCCTAATCTCCATGTTACACCTTGTCATAACTAATATTAATACTCTAATTAAATAATTTGAGTAATATATTTTGATTTTAACCATTTCTGTTTCCAGTTTCAGCAATCTCCAAGGAAAATATTCCCTGGATGATAGCTAGGGTTTATTTTAGGAAGGAACAAAATGATATCTTTAAGATTCCTGCTCCTTTTCATGCTAGAAAAAGCTGAGGTGACTGGAGAAGAACAAAGACTCAGTGTGTAATAACCTTTTTTAGGTGACAATGGATGCCACAGTTACTGGAATGTAGCCAATTAATTGCTTTTATGGATGATATGGATTCAATGGAAATTATTTGGGCAGACCAACTTATTTTTGATGCTGAGGGACTTGGGACAACCCCTTAATCCAAACTTCTCTAAAAACAAGAGCCCTGAGAATTCCTTGTGTTCATGTGTCTTCATATCTGTTACTAACCCATCCTTTTAAAGTCAGAGTCATCATGGAAACCCCATTCCAGAATTTCAGGGCCTAATTACAATCCAGAAAATCCATTTGATGTGGCGAAGAGTCTTAATACTCTTTACTCTTTGACACTTTAAAGCATTGTTTGAGAGAGGGAGACCAGAACGTGCCATCACACATTCAGAAATCAGCTGAGCCTCACAGTGGTTGATCTGTTCAGGAGAAGAAGGAAATTAATTTGGTTTTTATTGCTTTTTGTCTATGCTTTTAGAGCATGAGGGTGTTCACAGTAAATTTGCTCATTTTCCCACCAGCAGCAATGCAGCAGATGCAAGAAATTTTCTATTTAATCATTTATAGGGAAAGATGGGTAAAAATTATCTGTGTTGCCTGAGTTGTTATCATTTTATCTGATAGAGACCATGATCTTTGGGTGGCTGAAAAACATTCCTCTCCAGGAAAGAGCTCATGTTTGCTGGTGATGCCAGTTTTCCACCAGAGCTGGGTGCAGTGGGACACTGAAAGCCATGTGAAGGCTTCTCTCTGTTCATTCCTTCTCTCCACCCAGATCAGCATGAATTCTTCGGGATAATGGAAGGAAACCAGTAAAAAACAATGTCTTGGGCTCCACACTGTAAAATGTGTTCCAAGGAGTCACTTCAGAAATGGAAATAAACTTCTCCCAGGCTCAGGTCTGAATCCAGCCAATGCTGTAATTTTCACAGATAGAAGAATGACAAGGGAAAAAAAACCAACACTTTTTTTTTAATTGGAAGAGGAAAATCATGGGCAGTGAGCTTTTATACAAAAATTAGGCGAAGCAACATTCCATTTCTTCAGGTTTGCTGTCATTACCTGGATTCAGCAAAGGGAAATTTCTGGTTTTTAATCAAATTTGGCAGCTCACAGAAATGCCCAGAAGAGCAGGGTGAAGTGTATTGATACAATGATCCTCACTGGTTTGTACAGCTTAACTTCCTTCACCCCTTTCCAAGCCCTGATAGTTCCATCAAAAAGTTTAATCAATCTTTTAATTTACAGGTTACAATCACCATTGTGGAAAAAACCCAAAACCAAAACAAAACAAAACCACTCAAGTACAAACACTGGGATTCCAAGTTTATTTTCAAGCTTCTGAATCTTTTACAACACTGGAGAGCAAAACCAGTCATGCATAAGAAAATATTTAGCAATATTCCCAGCAGTCTCCCAGTCCATCTCCTGGGGGTCTCATTCTCTTTCTGTGCAAAAGTTGGCTTTTTCTTTTCATTTCCTTGCAAAGAATTTCCTTAATGATTATCATATGGAGCCTTGGCCTTCCCAATGCCTCCCTTTCCTGCTACCTGGCTCTCAGGAGTTTTCTAACCTGTAACTCCTGAAATAACATCAGAACTGAGAGTGTTTTATGGCAAAATTGAATCTTTTTACTACTAAAGAGACAATGTAAAAAGACAACACAAAAGGGCTTTTTCTGGTGCAGCTCAGCAAGACTTTGGGCTTCTTATTTATATGTCTATGGAATCAGGACATGGAACAAAGCTTGAAGAAGCTGGATAGACTCCAGCCCCCACTAAATTAGAATTGAATTCTTTTTTCCAGAGGTGGTCATCTAAGGTGTCACTGGAGGGTGCTACTGGTGTCCATTCGTAAGTTCTTTGTGCTCTGTCACCATCATATTTTCTGAAAAATCCCCTTGCCCAGGATTCTTCTCTGGGAAGCTGAGAAGTCTCAGAGAAAAAGGAAAACAATATGATCTCATTTGCTTCTCCTGTGTTTTGCTGCTTTGGGATTTGGTTAGGAGATTGTTTATCCAACAGGTGTTGTTTCATTGGTTCCATGGGAATTGTTTTAACTTAATGACCAATCACAGTCAGGCTGTGTCAGGACTCTGGAAGGAGTCAAAAGTTTTTCATTATTATCTTTTAGCCTTCTGTCTGTATCCTTTCTCTATTCTTTAGTATAGTTTAGTATAGCATTCTTTAATATATTATAGTATCATAAAATAATAAAATTAGCCTTCTAAGAACATGGAGTCAGATTCAGCTTTCCCCCCCTTGATGGGGGACCCTGAAAATGCCACAGTGCTCTATCAGTAGAAGTGAACAAGAACAGGTGATTTTTATGTTTGCTGTGGTGCAGAGGTATCACTGAGAGGGTTATTTTGTGTTTAAAAGATCAGTCAGGGTTTAATCTGTCCTTGCAATGCTTGTCCTGCAGAAAAGCCCCATGGTCAGAATTGGAGGATCCTCCTCCAATTTGCTCAGGATAAACTGCAATAGTTACATTTGGTAAAATTTTGTTTGTTTGGTTGGGTGTTTTCCCCTCCAGAGCCTGAGGCCATTTTCAGCTCACAGATGTGGCCATTTTCAGCACACAGATGTGGTCATTTTCACCCCAGAGCTGGAGGGCACAGTCCACCTGGTCCTCCTCCACACTGGCACCAGCCCGTATCTCTTCCCGTGCCACCTCCGGCCGATTTCCGTTTGCACCTCAGGAACAAAGGAAAAAGCTGTTTTGTGGTTGAATTCTGCTGGGGAGCAGAGAGTGGGAAAGAAGCAGGACAGAAAGAGGGGCTAGAAAAGACTAAACCTTTTAGGCATCTCTGGCCAAGTTACTTTCCTTTTCAGCTGATAGGGAGAAGTAGAATCCTGCCTCAGCATGGCCGTCTTTCTGCACTGATGAAAACTTCTCCTGAAGCTCTATCAGTACTAAGCTTGAGGTCTCTAGCACCATTTACTCCATTTCTAAAATATCTTTGCTTTTTTTCATATACCTTCTCCTTTTTTTTTTAAATATTCCTATGAGTATTTATTCTACCATCAAACTCACCAACGTAGCCTACATAATGAAATGTATTTTCTCCACATTGCCTGCTCTTTCTCAGTTGGTAAGGGATGTTGTCTTGGTTCCATCTGCTTCTAGAAAAGTATAATCTGCAGCAAGTTTCTTAATCAGCATTCTCCAATTTGTGGCTGGGAAATAATGCTGCTTTGGCTTTTGAGATGAGGGGAAAGCCAGCAGCAGTCAGGAGAGGTTTGCTGTGTGTTGTTGACAGCTGTGTCATTGTGTGTCGTGTCCTGGCATGTTCACAGGAGAACAGAGAGGGTCCAGGCCACCCACTAAAGCCTCCTGTCACATCTGATTCTTGTTAGCAGTGTGCCTCCCCAGATGTTTAACAGGGAAGGGAATTTCTGTATGGAAGTGCTGCGTGTCTGGGAAGTCGAGCTGGATGTGTAGCTGTGGTCTGTGGTTAGAAGGGATTAGGGTTATTAACAAACTAATTACAGGATTTTTAGCTAAACACAAGCATCATTAGAGCAGCCAGTAATTCATGGCCATAAACTCAACCAAAAGGCTGAGAATGTTAATATATTTAAAATATTTAATTTTTCAGAAATTTCTGATAGAATTCAGAAAGTTTGGCCCACGGTACGTGTAGGTGATTAAATACTGTTTGAAAGCTTAATCAGCCCTTGACTTTAAACTTTAAACTGGAAAATGAAGGTTTAGAAATACAGTCCAGGGAGTCTAGAATGATCAGGGGCAGGATTCATCTCCTAAACATCCCTTTGACACTCCAGGGATGCCCTTTCTGGGGAAAAGGGTGGGCATACATGGAACAGGGTTCTCCTTTGCAAGAGCTGCAGACAGAATGCAGCAGAGTGTTAATCAGAAACTGAATCCCAGTCATATTCCAAAGGAGCAATCTCAGCTACTCTGCACTGAGAAAATGAGGGGAAATCCCTAGTTTCAACATATTCTAAAATATGGAGGATAAACTTTCATGTTTTCTGCATATTTCCTTGAGGATGCATTATTATCACATCTAGACTGGACGTGGACACTAAGTTAAAATGAAAGACTCCTCTCCCATCAACAGTAAAATTCTGACTTAAACATTCTAAACAGAAAACCAGATTTACCAACATGAAGAAATACTGAGATGCTTCATGAGACTATTAAAAATGCCAAAAAAATATATTTCTCTAATGGGAAAAGCTATGCATTTAAATTCTCTCCAATTTAAACATAGACCTTCAGTAAATGGAGCTCTCTCTGCATCACTGAAGCAAGTTGTATTTTCAGATTTGGACTTAACAGGGGTATTCCAAGCCCTGCTACAGGACAAAAATGTGCAGAAAGGGTCAAAAATACTTGGCAGAATAGCAAAGCAGTAAAAGTTCATTTCTCCACTAGATGGCTTCATTCCCATGAAGATCATTGAAATGAAATTCATCAACGTTTTTATCCATGTAACAGTCGTAAGAAAATGAAAGATTTGGTTGTCTTTTGTATGAAACTGATTGTTAACTATATATTTGCTACTGAAGGCAATATTGTAGAAGATATATCTGATATAGTTTCCTTACCTCTTGGTTCAGGAAACAGTAGAGAACTGCCACAATAAACCCCTGAAAAAGACCAGAAGGAAAAGTTTAACACAGTTTGAAAAAGCTACTTGCATTTTCTGACTTCATGGTATGTGAATTAGTAAGTGTCACTATAGATAGGAGATAGCTGGCAGTTGAAAGATAATTTATGGATCTCCAACAAAGCTGAACAGCTTTAAAGATAAACACCTGCTCAGTGGCATTTCATCAAAATCAGGCACGTGCTATGAGCTCACAAGTGTGATTGATGGTTATGGAAGTGTGGTCCACTCTCCAGCCCAACACACTGACAGCTGATTCTTTATGCACTCTAAAGAAAGTAAAACAGAGACTGCAGAAGGAGATCCATGGATGGAGCTCACACAGCTCTCCAGTCAGATTCTGTGTCTCTGTAGATTACCAGATGAGATCCAATTCTGGCTTATTGAATGTATTTGTTAAGATTCTGAACTAAGATAAATCCAGGACAAATCCTAGGAGGCCAAAGGAGCTGTATGACCAGATCCTGGCTCAGCACCTCAGCCTTTTATTCCATTAAATTATTCATTAACTATTCATTAACTCAGTGAAGGTCCCCTCCCTGTACAGAGGGTTGGGATTGATGGACAGGGTTTGTTGGGCAGGACTGACCCAATGGATTCAAGCCTCAAGAGGAATAAACCAGCACAAAACTCATGGATTGCTGGTGATGCTCCCTGAGAACCATCCCACAAAAAATCCCATGGAACCATCCAGGGAGAGATCTGTTCCCTGGGGAGGTTTGGTGGCATTCCCACAGCTGCTGCTTTGGACTGAGGTGCAGCACAGGGAACAGGAGGGAAGCAAAGGGAAATTGGGTCCTGCCCAGCTCATAACTCAGGCAGCAAAACCACCTGGAGGGGACACCAGAGCAGGAGTTTCCTTGTTGGCATCAAGCTCCTCAAGCTGTCCATGCCCTGTGTGCCAGTCCAGAGCAGTGGGGGCCATCAACCCAGGATTTGCAGGAAGGGAAGGGATGTGGCATTCCTTGGGACAGCAGCCAGTGTGGGGCTGGTACACACACCAGGCACTGCTTGATGCTTATGTTTAATTATCAATTTAATCTTTGACAAAGAATTAGCAAGGCAGCTGGACCTACAACTTTGATTGGCTCTGGAGGATTTAAATCAGCCCAAGTCAGCTTGAATTTGTTAGTGAAGTCAGGGAAGGCAGGTGGACAAGTCCTGGTAGCAAGGAAGATTTTTCATGCTTGACTTTGGCCCCCTATCCAATTTACACACTTATCTGAAATTTTGTATTTCCAAAATCTGGAGGGCAGCCTAGAGCCAGATAGGATTTGTCACCTCTTCAGGCATTTTAACTCAGCAAAGAACCAGGAGCTTTGTGAGCAGACACTTGTTTCAGGATCTGAGGTTTCTTTTTGTACAATTCTTGTCATGAGGACACAAGGCTAAAATAGAAAAACTGGTAAGAAGGAACCAAAGGATCTGTGGTAATTTTACCTGAAAAGAGCCAATGCAGAGCTCCAAATAAAGCCGAACCCCCAGGCTGGTATAGTCTGGGAGGAAGTTGAAGACAATGTAATGGGTTCCAAATAATGGAATTAGTAGCAGAGTCGACCTTGAGAGACGTCTGGCACAGGAGATGAGAAGAAATAAGGTAATATTATTTTTCTGAGTAAAAACTAAGGCACTCACTGTGCCACAGTAGTGAACAGAAGAAAAAAGAAATAGTATATATAAAAATATTTATGAAATATAAATGAATATGCTGTCTTCCTTTGTAGTTCTCATACAGAGTAAGGCAGCTACAGTGGGTATTTTTTCCTATCTTAAATAAGAGGTTTAATACCAATTCAAATAATTTCATTGTCTCCCCATTGATTTTAATTGGAAGGCTGGACTGATCTGAATACATCCCCTTGGCCAATATGAGGTGACTTGAGTCTCACCCTTTGACTAATTTCCTTTGGAATGGGATAAGGTTGGGAATTCTAAAATTTAATACCAGTTAAACTGAGCCTGTGACACTGAGCAAGTACTTCTCTGTTTAGAAAAGACAACATAACTTTTTATTATTATAATTAAAAGAATTGAGTTTTTAAAAATTATTCCATACATTACCTGTACTGAGAAGAATTATTGAAGTTGATTTGTCTAGGGTCTAGTTTTTTCAGCAAAATTCTGATGATGTTGATAAACAGGACAAAATTGACCTGTTCACAACATTTGAGGGGTGGGTGGGGAGAAAAAGAAAAAGTTAATTTCTGATATAAAACTTTGCAGAGAAAAATCTGGTAAATTTTATTTTTTTTACTTTAGTTCGAATGTAATTTCTGCAGTTTTAATGTAAGGTTGGTAATGGTATTCCTGCTGGCAGCATTCAAGTATTTAAATAAGTTGTATTCTTTCTTGAAGATGGCTGAAGATGAAAACTTGAGACTCACTTTTTTCAGCAAAATATTTTTGTCACTAGCTTGTGTGACCATCTTTTTACCTTTTGTAGCTCAAATCAGTTGGATTCTCCTTAGAGACGAATATTGCATTAAATTCTGGCTGATCTCTCTGGGCACTATTAGAATTTTTCTGCCTAAATACCTCTACAATGAGATATTTCCATCAGAGATGATCACTGTTTTTCCTCTGCAGTCAGAGGAGAACCAGCCAGGAGAGTTAATAGAGCTCAGTTTGGCTTGGGGGTGGCTCACCTCCTCCCAGGGTAGATATTTGTTTTAAATCAGGTGAATCTGAACCTGAAACTTGCCAAAAGTGCACATTTCCCTTTGTTGGCTCTGAAGGAGCCCTTGAGGAACATTAGTTCAGCTCCAAAGCAGTTAGGGTCAATCCTAACTTGCAAATCATTTCTTCTACAGTTGTAATTTGGCACAGCTTTATGCGAAGTCTGTGAGGCTGCTCAGTTTTTCATGATCAAAGGGATTCTCCCCAAGATTTTTTTTTGAGTGTCTGTACACACCAGCTCTTTCTTAGGTGAGGCTGAATGTTTAATTTTGTCTAAGAACGTCCTCATTTTACCAGAAAGTCCAACCTCATTCTATCCATTAGTGATGCTCTCTGTGAATTCCAGCAGAAGAAATAAGAGAGGTAGAAGGACATGAAATATTTTATTATTGAAACACAGTGAGCTCTGGCCAGAATTCAACTTGAGATTCTTCACTCACATTGTTTGTGTGGATCTTTAAGGTCCCTTCCAACCCAAATTCTGTGATTCCATACCCCTCATTTGCATGCATCTGTCCTCCAATTAAATTAAGCTTTAATAGCTGACCTTAAGGTCATCCATTAACTGCTTTCTCAAACACTGCTCGGGTTTAATGACTTGTGGGAGTAAACATTTATGACAATCATTTAAAGCCCATCAGTTTATTCAATAAATGCCAGGCTCAAGAACAGTTATCAGTTTTCAGCTCTGAACAGAAACCTATTTCCCTTGACAGTTTTGTATTAAAATTTATGGCTGATTCTGAGCTCTTATACTAAAACTTGGTTTTCAAATATTATAAGGAGAGTTTAGTCCACTCACTTGCTGTTAATTTCCACTAAAGTGACAATTCTAGGAAAGTTTTAATTTGTTTGAAAGACAAACTTTTTAGTTTACATTAGGCATGGGCAGTTAACAGTAGAAATTTACCATTCTTCTTCCTACAACACAGCAAAGAAACCTAATTTTAATACAAGAGCCTTTTTTTCTTCTAAGTAATATCAGCAAACTCAGAAGTACGTACCCCCACAGAAATTATAATTGGTCCTTTGATTAGCCACCAGTAAGGAGAGCCTTGATTAATATCCCAGCATCTGTGAACATGATAGTAAGAAAAACAAATCTTTAGAAAAAGATGAGTATGTAATCACTGCAATCAATTAAAAATATAACCCAAGGATGTAGAATAATGTGGGAAACAATGACTTACGCTGTGTCTTCAAAGTAGAATTTTGTCAAAATCCATATAAGGGTGAAAAGTGTTGGAAAACCTGCCAGACATTTCAAAATAAAGTATAATTAATCCAAGCCTTGTCCACTGGAACTCTGCTGCAATGATGCACATCAATCGTTTTTGAGAGTTGGAATTATCTTTTGGGGTCAGTTCCCTTAACAGGAATTGTTTCAATTACAGTGCCTAAAACACAAAAAGTGATTCTGTTTGTTGAGTTGTCAGACCTTTCTTAATCTTTGGTGGCAACAGGCATGGATTTCCCTCCCTGAAGCAACAAAAATTCCCCTGGCCAAGTGCATTCACCTGCCATAGAGGAGTGCTCTGCTTTTTCCTTCCCACAGCAACTCTCTGTGGGCACCCACTTGGTTTCAGATTTCTAAGTCTGAACAATTCCATTTATTCCAGACAGCAACAAAATCAGAGGGGAGATGTTGCTGTTTCACTGCCTGTCCTGTTATTTAGTGGGCAGAGCTGCTTCGTTCATACGATAGCTCAGTGCAAAAGATTGGCTGTAGAAAGACCAGGAATAAAAGATTTTCTGCTTAGGAAAAAAACAATTCCCTTTCTCAACCTGTGTAACCATTCTGCACAAAGAGGAGCAAGGCACATTGAACTCTGGTGTTTGTGATAATTCCTTAGAGGTGTTTTCAGTGGGGTGAAGAAGGTTAAGACTGGAGGATGCCTCCTTGTGCATTCTCAAATATAATTGATTTTCCACCCCTTTCATGGGGGCTTTATTGCCATAAAAAACTTGATTGCTTCTGGTTAGTAGGCTCATAAAAATAAAATGGAAGCAACACCCAGCTTAGGTACTTCAGTTAGATCAATTGTGTTCCACATCCAGTATTTTTAATGGGAATGGATCATGGTATCATGGAATCATGAAATTGTAGAGTCATAGAATTGTAGAACCATGGAATTATGGAATCATAGAGTCATAGAATCATAGAACCAGGGATTTATGGAATCATAGAGTCATAGAATCATAGAACCATGGAATTCTGGAATCACAGAGTCATAGAATCATAGAACCAGGGATTTATGAAATCACAGAGTCATAAAAGTGTAGAACCAGGGGTTTATGGAATCACAGAGTCATAGAATCATAGAAATATGGAATTATGGAATTATGGAATCAAAGAGTCATAGAATCATAGAACCATGGAAATATGGAATCATAGAGTCATAAAATCATAGAACCGTGGAATTATGGAATCATAGAGTCATAGAATCATAGAACCATGGAAATATGGAATCATAGAGTCATAAAATCATAGAACCGTGGAATTATGGAATCATAGAGTCATAGAATCATAGAACCATGGAATTATGGAATCATAGAACCATGGAATCGTAAAGTCATAGTCATGGAATGGCCTGGGGGAGAAGGCACCTTAAAAATTACCTTGTTCCAACCCACAGGGACACCTTTCACTATCCCAGGTTGCTCAGATCCCCACCCAACCTGGCCTTGGACACTTCCAGGCTTGAGGAGTCCACAGCCTCCCCGGGCAACCTGTGCCAGGGTCTCACCACTCTCACAGTAGGGAATTTCCATGTCCCATCACTCCATTCTTGGGAAAAGCCCCTCTCCAGCTTTCTTGTACCCTCTGGAAGTTGCTCTGTGGTCTCTGTGGAGCCTTATCCTCTCCAGGCTGCACAGCCTCATTTAACACCTTGCCTTTTACTGATTTCCTGTAAAATCCATACCTACCCCAGCCAAAGAGAACCAGCCACCAAAAATATCTTCTTCCATGAGAGAGGGATGAGAGCAGCAGGCAGTTTAAGTAGAGAGCCTCCACCAGCAGCCACATGAAATTGGTCATCATGAAGTAGTGGCAGAAAACCACAGAGATCTTGCATTCAGTCTGGGGAACAGGAAAGGCACAGTTTAGGCATTGCTTGGAGATACATCTCTTTGGTTTGACCATGGAGGAGACATCTGTGATATTGGCTGAGTTTTACCAAGAAGAAGATCTTTAAACTGCTGTTTAAACTGAGAGCTTCAAATGTGAAATGGATTTCTTAGTAAGGCTTTAGCCATCATAACACCTTGGAGTCCCCTCTGCATTTTGCTTTCTGTCTCTCCATGTTAGAAGTGTAACTTGGCCTGCCAAGCCTGAGTTCTCTCACAAATTTACTGCCCTGAGTGTACCTTCAGCGTCAAATGCTCCTTGAATAAATGTTCAAGGGCCCATTTTTCTCCTTATGCCCAGCTCTAAAATTCTGTGTGGCTGTGAGCAATGCAGAACCATCCCATAAACCTCTGCTTGAAAAGCATTGCCAAGATCTGGGGCTGTATAAATGCTAAATTCATTGCCTGGTACCTTGAGTGCTTTGTGCTTTACAGATCAGAGCTTCCAACCAGAACAGGAAATCCAACATTTCCAGAAGAATAAGCTTTAAAAGTTGTTCTTTGATGTACTCAAAGATCTTCAATTTTAGACTTCAAGTTAATGGAACATAACAGTGGAATGATACTGTTTTGTTGCTATGTGAAAGTCCAAATTTCATTTAGAGTACTGCAAAATCACAAATTGATGCTTTAAGAATATAGGAGACCATAAAGTACAAATTTATGGAAGTAAAATATACTGATTGAAAGAATTATATCATTTCATTACCAGATCAGAAGGGAGGGAAAAAACCCAATAAGTAGTAAAAAAGAGGGATGAAAAGTGAAAGGATAAATAAATGGTACATAAAAGCATCAAATACCACAATATCCTGCTTTCCATAGAGCTTACTGTGGAGAAGCTGCAGTGATCAATGCCTTCCTCCTGGAAAAGGACAGCATCCTTAATGAAAATGGCAATAGCCTTTAAGATGAAAGTAAAAAAGAGTTGTACATGGATATAATTCCTGGGACAGCGAAGCCTCCTGGAAGAAAAGAAGAGAGATCCCTCTGAGATAATTAACTTACTTGTGCTGGCAGTAAATAAAATAAACAATAAGCCCTTGTTTTATCTCAGGTACTTCCAGACACGTTTAGGAAGAACTTTTTGATCCACTGAGCTCTTTAAGAGAGAGGCAGAAAATTTCCTCATGTGAAGCAAATCAGCCACAATCTACATTTTAATCTCTTTACTTGTTAACCAGAATTACAGTATTTCCTTACTTTGCCAAAGTTATTTTGATGAATTAAGTAAAAGCACAGAAGAGCTTTAAAACAATTTGGCACAACTACTTTAAATTCAATTTGCACATCTACTTTAAATTCATTTTACACGTCCACCTTAAATTCCCAGTTAACTAAGATTAAATTTTTGCTGTTATTATATACAGATTTTTGAGGGAGTTATACAGCTTCAGCTTCATGTTTTCATCTGGAGATGAGGACTTGAGTTAATAATCAAAAAGTTCCACTAAAAGCCAAATTCTATCCAGACCCAGTAATCTGAGGGTCACCTAATCTGAAAGTTCACCTGGAGTGTGCAGAATTTTATTGCTGACCTCAAATGTCAACCCCATTGTTAATTATGACTTTTTCCTCCCTATTACTGCGTCTCCTTATGTCCATTGTTTCTTTCTTTCCCCTCATTTGGGCTGGTTTGTTTTCCTGAGGTCAGAGTGGATGTCAATAAACATATCTGGTGGCTTCCAGACGTGAACTAGGAACCAGCAGAGGTCAAGAAATTTTCCCTAGGGAGCCCTGATTCTCACAGCATAATAATAAAACTCCTCCCTTTTTTTCTTTTTCTATTTTTTTTTTGTCTCACAGAAATACAAGAAATAAACAAAAATTAATAAACTAAATCCCACATGGTGGCAAACATTTAATCTAAATGAAATGATAAAATACTTTAAATACTCTTAATTAGACCTGAAAATACTTATAAATATGTATAAAATACCTAACTCAGTAAGAAAGAATTCTCACCAAATGTGACCAAATGCTGAAACTAATTTTAAAACATGTCTTTAGTGGTAAATGTTTTGATAGTAATCTATACAATGCCATAGGAACATTCATTCAGAATTCAAATCCTTTGTGTATATTCTTATTGAAAATTCCCTGGAGCCATAACAGGCAGGCATGCATAGTTTATGAAAAAAAAAAAATCTTCATTCCAGCCTAAAGCAAGTAAATTTTTCTGTTGGCTCTTCAGGATCAAAGTGAGTTGCTGAGTTTTGCCAAGAGACAGCCTGGGTTCATTTCCCAGATCTGAATCTTCTTATTCCTGGCTCTCTCTGATGCCTTTTAATTTCCAGCTTCAGTTTCATATTATTTCACTAACATTGCTGGAATTTTTTATTTTTATTCACCTGATTTTCTATTTCTGTTATTTTGTTATGTCTAATGTTCTCTTCCACAGTCTAAGAAATTAAGAACTGTGAAAAGAATTGAGGTTAGAGGACACATTTACCTGAATGCAACCAGAACTGCCACAGCAATGATGAGGGAGGTGATGGACAAGCTGTATCCCACGGTGTAGATGATCTTTATGGTAGAAAAGTAGGATTGCTATAAAAGAAGAGAATGATTTGTCACACAAGTTGCTGTTAAATGACAGGGTTTTTACTGATTCTGTCAGTTTTGCTTTGTTTGGTGCTTCCATTCTGTTGACATCCCTGACTGCCTTTTTCCTCATCTTCTTTCCCACAGCAAAATTCCACTCAAATCACTCATTATGTTTCTTTTGTGTAGCCCCATTCCATAGCTGTGTGGATACAGCCCAATCTGATGCTGGAACATGTATTGATCTGGGTAATTTGAAGCTCACTCACAAAAACCTAAAAACCCTCACCAGTCTTCAAAAAGGCATTGTTCAAAATCTTCCACAATTTTTATAAACGTTGTGTTCTATGCCATGTTTTCTCCCCAGCAGAAGCAGGACAATGCTGCTGGCAGCATGATGAATACAGAATTCTGTCAGCCTTTCTCTATTTTTCTTCACTTTTCTTACTCTCTGCTTCCCTACATCCTTTTTTGCTGTCTATTCCTCCTTTCAATTTTTATTGTGTTGTGGTGGTTTGTTTTATTTTTTTGTTTGTTTGGTTTTTTTTCTGGGGTGATGCATTGTTCACAGGGATCTCAGGATGAGGGAAGAGATGAGAAAGTTGACTCCATGTTCAGAAGGCTTGGTTTATTATTTTATTATATTTATTATATTAAAACTATACTAAAAGAATAGAAGAAAGGATTTCATCAGAAGGCTTAGTGAAGAATAGAAAAGGAATGAATAACAAAGGTTTGTGTCTGACCGAGACAGTCTGGACAGCTGGACTGGGATTGGCCATTAATTAGAAACAACCAGATGAGACCAATCACTGATCACCTGTTGCATTCCACAGCAGCAGATAAGAATTGTTTGCATTTTGTTTCTTGAGGCCTCTCAGGAGGGAAAAATCCAAAGGAAAGGATTTTTCATAGAACATGTGGGTGACACTGGGGTTGTTTCTTTCCTCTGTTTTTCTTGCTGCCAAACTCAGCTGCTGCTCAGTTGGAATGTCAGTCAAATCCATTTCAATTTAAGTGGCTCCTCTATCACAATCCCTGAGTGAGGATAAATTGACTTCAGCTCTCTCAGATTAAAGCAGAAAACAGAATGAGTAAGCTCAAGGCTGCACATCCAAATCCAGTCTCACCTGATCTGTCTCTGGGGTCCCATTTCAATGTTTTTATAACCTAAAATCTGCACAGGTGTGCAGTGCATTCCTACAGTTCACTTGGGGAAGGAGAGATGCTCATTTTGAGCCTTTAGTGGAATTTTAGGCATTATAAGACTAACATTTATTAAATTTATTTAGCTGCTTAAAAATTAGCTGCCTAAATATGAGTCTGTAGGAGAACGAGAAGAGCCTGGCCACAGGGCTGAGCTGTTTAATTATTAATACAAACCTGGTTTTTCTCATCCTTTTTGTTTTATAGTTAATGAGGGAAAACACTCTCAGAAGACAATCCAAGTCTTTAGAAAATCCGACTTTATTGGTTTCTGTGACCCACAAAAGGATCTGTCACTACACCTGCCTTAGAAAAAGCAGGTCATAGAATCATAGATCCTTGACTGGTTTGGGTTGGAAGGGACCTTAAATTTCATCCACTTCCAACTCCTGGGTTAGTGGAGTGAAACCTTTTATGCCAAGGACTTTGCATCCAGGTGTGCAGGTTTGTGATTATCCACAGTCTGATCCAATGGGCTGAGCTGTTGTTACTGGTCAGAGCAGAGCAGGTGCACCCTGAGTTTGCCTTCCAGTTCAATTTTATCCATAAGAAACCAGAATATCCTTTCTGAGAGCATGCCTCAGTTGTGAATGCAGTTAGTGGGGACAGCCAAGAGATATCCCTGGAAAATTCCCACCTGATCCTGACCAAAGCACTAAGGCAGATCCATGCTGCAGAGATTGGCTCCAACTTTCACAGCATTCTTTTGAGACTGATGAAGTTAAATGGGGTGGAAACCAAGCATAATTTTTTTTTTTTTTTTTTTTTTTTTTTGTCTAGTGGGTGAACTGTGAGTTGTATAGGATTACCCAAATCCCTGACTATGCACAATTCCAGCCAGAGCTCACTGAAGTACCTCAGAGCTCCAAAGCTTGCCAGGAAGTCTGGATGCACCACTCCATGAGAAACATCAAAGCTGTGCTAAACTGACCATAGCTGGCAACAAATCAGACGTGTAAAACAGAAAATAATCAACTCCTTAAGTGGATAAACCTACAGCTGAGGAGCTTCCTCTAGGTAGAATAATGGAATCATCACAGAATGGGTTGGGAGGGATCTTGGAGAACAGCCAGTGCCACCCCTGCCATGGCAGGGACACCTTCCACTATCCCAGGTTGCTCCAATCCCTGTCCAACCTGGCCTTGGGCACTTCCAGGGATCCAGGGGCAGCCACAGCTTCTCTGGGCACCCTGTGCAAGATCTCCCCGTGGTGATATGAACTGTGTTTTATCCTAATCAGTTAGGGGTAAATCACTATATTTTTCCTCTTCCTGTAACCTCAAGATGTCACCAACAGTGAAAATCTGGCTGAAGAAATAGTTCAAATTCTGATCTGCATTACAGAGATTACAGAGATTTTGGGACCTTTTTTTTTTCCCATTGTTGAATCAGATATTTCATGCAGGATGAGATGCCCAAAACCCCTCTTTTCCTTAGATATTGCTAAATTTCTAACAGTGGTCTTTTAATAGCACAATTTCTGTGCAGATGCTGTGATACTAAAAATTCATCTTGCTGACTGATAATACTGAAATGTCTTAATTCATATTTTAGGAACATTTTGTGCTACATCTTTGTCTGTTATACTTGTGAATTTACAGCTGGCTTTGTTATTGTTACACCTGAATAATAAAACAATCTCAGTTATCTTACAAAATAAGTGGCCAGAGTAAAAATTGGAATTATATCCCATACTTAGAAAGAAATTTCAGCCTCTTCTGAGTTTCCCTCTTCAGGAATAGAAAGGAATACTATAAAATCAGTGCACCACTCACATATATTTATGTAATTAAACTTACTTCTTCAAGAGGAATCTCATCTTCTACTGGACAGGCCTCATGGTAGGGAGGGAATGGGTCAGACCAGCCCTTTTTTGTGCAGTTTCTTTTTATCATCCCAGCTGAAAAAGAAGTATTTAAAACTCTCAATGAAGGACAAAATAATATGAAAAATAAAAGCCAGGAGAAGACTTCTGGCTGGTACAAAGTTGTACCAGGATCATTAGCATCTCACAGAGTCAGTAGGAAAATTTTCCTGTGCACATTCAGGTCATCAGACCCAGAACTTTGTATTTTATTTATAGACAAACAATGAGAAGAAGGGAGAGGACACAGGTGATGGGGTAGAGGTGGGAAGGACTAAGGAAGGAATTATATCAGGCACACTGGAGAAGACTGGGAAGCACTGCTCCATAAATTTCAGCTCTGCATAGCAGAGCATTCCCACCTCCCCTGGGGCTTACTCTTCCCTAGCAGATCAGAAGCTGGGATAAGAAGCCCCATCCACAAGGACAGCACACTTCCACAAAAAGTATTTATGAGTCAGATGAAGGAGAAGTCAAGAATCCCAGGGCAGGAAATGAATCTGCAGAGATGAAAGGGATTTTCCTTATCCCTCGTTTATAACTAGCATGTGTTGGATCTGGCTGAGGTTGGGCTTTGCAGTTTCTTTTCCTTGTGGAACTGCCAAACCCAGGTCTTTCCTGGAAGGTGGTTTGCTCCTTGTGGGCTCACATTTTGTTACTGGCCATGCTCACCCAGAGAGGGGGCAGACACAAAGGCATTTGTTTGCAGTTTTGCAGCACATGTGCTGCTCCAAGGCCTAAATTCTGCTTTGAATCTCCAACCTTGGTCTTAAAGAACAATCACATTGTTCATTCCTCTGCCTTTCATTTCATCCCACACCAAACACAGCATAAATCTCAAGAAACCCCAAGCTTAAGTTCTGACCTAGACAGCCTCCAGATGAGCTTTGTAGGAAACTCAAGCCACAAAGTGATCCCAAAGCACAAGGAAACCAAGGAATAACTCCTTGTATTTCAGTACATTTTTGATCCAGGACCTCATCAGAGACTATGGGAATCAAACCCAGTTATTGATAATCCTTAAAATATGAGAACTGCTAAGGCCCCTCAGATCCCCTTAAAATCTTTGCAGTACTTCTCTGATCCAGCTCATGAGAACATGAAATTCTCTGTCTTCACCCTCCCTTTTTAGAAATTCTCTTGCCAGACACACGACAGGAGTGACCATGGTAGGACATCACCTGGCTCCTTCATGAAGTGAAAGAGGATGTTTGGGCATGGTAAGGCAAGAATCTCTCCAGCATCTGCCTCTGGCCAGCACAGCAATTTGTCCCAATTTCTCTTGCAACCTCAGACAGAAAGTGAAATATATTTTTAAGAATGGTTAAATTTGAGCAACATAAAACCCCAAACCTTTTTAAACTCTGACACTCCACCCCTTCCATATCTTATAAAAATAGTTTAGCCACAGTTTTTATTATGAGAAATAAACACCCCCAGAGTGCTATTTAATCTGCTTTAGTTAGACCCCTGTGTTAGACTGAGGTGAGTTTTCAGAAAGAATGCAATAAATGAAGAGTGAGGCTGGAAGAAAGATCAGATCACTATAATTGTTCAGGGGTTGCCCTATTTTTAAAGATCAACACACCCTCACAAACAAGCAAGCATGGTGCCAAGGAATTGGACAAGGTCACAAGGATTCACTCTGATAAATATTTGAATGTGAAGGACTATGGAAAAATAAAAAAAAAATGGGAAGGAATGGGAGTAGATGGAAGAAGAGCTGACAGAACAGCATGTGGGACCATAAATAAAACCCTCATGTCCTTTGGCAGTCTGGCCATGTCCTGATTCTGGTCCCTTCCCTCTCCCTCACACATGGATGGATACCTGGTGATGTTGCATTTCCATGCTCTTGTGGGGCCTCCAGACATTCAGCCTCCTTTTTCTTCAGCTCCACCATAAAATCACATTCTGGGTGGACATTCCCAGCAACCTGCAGGGAGGAGAGTTTGGGGGATTAGTTAGAAGGGGTTGGGTGGGATCTCATCAGGCAATAAGTCCAGACCTACTTTTGCATCTAAAAGGGTTTAAGGACATAGAACAGTGCTTAGGGTTTGCATCCAAAGGCTGCTACTGTCTCTGCACAAGGTGGTAGTTACAGCTCAACACTGGAGAATTTATCAATTCCTCTGGCTACATTCAGAATAAAAGATCCCTTTGCTAGAGCCTGAATTTGAGTGTAGGATTCATTTACACCCTAACTTTAGCTAGACTCTGTTAAATATGACCCCAGAAAGGCACACTGCCCCTGCTCAGGCTCATTTTCTTGTCAGTGCTCAGTGCTGCAGGAAATGCTGCAGAACCTGTGCACAAACTCCTGCCAACATCCAGAGAAGCATCACCAAGAGATCACAGACAATTACTGCAAAACCATCACCTGAAAGAGCTCCTCACTCCAAAAGGAGTGAATCAGTTCCCTCCCTTCTGCCATCTGCCTTTCTTTACACAGGGTGGGAGGCAAAACTCCTTTATTTGGGGAAAAAAAAAGCATTCTGCATCAAAGCATTTTTTGGTTTGGTATGATGGTGTAAAGAAAAAAGTGACACCCAGGGTTTTAATAGCAGGAGACATTCAGTTGTTTAGTCCTTATTTAGACTTATATGGGAACCACAGAAGGATCTGAAGGCATCCAGAGAACTTTGAGCAGTAAAGGACAAGAATCTGCCCAGGCTGTTACACCCAGACTGCTGAGGATGCACCCACTGGGCAGGAGTGCACAGGACTATTTCACACAAATTAAAAAATATGTGCTTGTCCAGCCTTAACCTCTGTCCCCAGTCCCAGAAGATGAGCTGTGATCACAGACACTCTGACTTTTATCTCTTCACCCTGGCCACTGGTGCTGGTGTGCTCTGCATGTGTGAATATAGACATAAAAACACAGAGACAAAACAGAAAATGAACCCAGGATGTGACTTGCATGGTGAACAGGTGGCTGGCATATGGCTCAGTGTTCTTCCACCCAGAGAAGATTAATATTCAGGGAATTTGGAAAATAACTCTCTGGCTTTCAGTTCATTCAGAGGGCAGATTGTATCCCTTCCAATAAGCTGGTCTTTCCCCTCCATGTTAATATCCATGTCTCACGTTGGCCTGCAGAGCATTTGAACTGCAAATTGACCAAAAATTCAAGGCTCTCAGGCTGCTGGAGAGCAGTGGATTAATTCCACAATATTTATTTTTCTGGGGTTTGGGCCCTGGTTGGTAAAAATGTCATTATCTCCACATGTTTGCCCTGCAAGGGCATCTGCTTCCCATTTACTGCACTTTTAGGAGGATGTGGTTTTCCTGCCAAATTTGCAGACAGCAGTACTGTGGATCAGTTTAAAGCAGCAGTAAAAGCAAGGGTCCTTCTCCAGGCTGAATGGAGTTTGGTGTGTGTGAGAGGAGGGGAACTGTGGGTGGATGGATGGAGGGATGGATGGATGGAGGGATGAATGTTTGTTGGATGGATGGATGGATGGATGGATGGATGGATGATGGATGATGGATGGATGGATGGATAATGGATGGATGGATGGATAATGGATGGATGGATGGATGATGGATGGATGGATGGATGGATGATGGATGGATGGATGGATGGATGGATGATGGATGGATGGATGGATGGATGGATGGATGGAGGGATGGATGGATGGATGGATGATGGATGGATGGATGGATGGATGATGGATGGATGGATGATGGATGGATGGATGGATGGATGGATGGATGGATGATGGATGGATGGATGATGGATGGATGGATGGATGATGGATGATGGATGGATGGATGGATAATGGATGGATGGATGGATAATGGATGGATGGATGGATGATGGATGGATGGATGGATGGATGATGGATGGATGGATGGATGGATGGATGGATGGATGGATGGATGGATGGAGTAGAGCACAGACAATTCCCTGCCCCAGGAGGAGGAGATCTGACTTGTGAGATGCTCCAGGGATGCCATCCAAATCAGTAAAACTAGGGAGACCTTCCATTTCTCTTCATTAAGAAATGCAATGTCAGGCACAATTTCAGAAAATTGACATCTGTCTTGAAAAGCTTTGCTGTCTTGATGCCTCTTTTCATGCCAACATACATTATTTCTCCCCTTGTGCTCACCCTGGACAGTGACTGCTGGAAAATTCCCTAACCCTGGTGTATGACAGCTATTGCAGGAAGCAGCTTTAATAGTCTGTAGAAAGAACAGTCAAACCATTTACTGAAAATCTCTTTTACAACATTCTCTTGGTTCAGTGAACTGTGCCCAGAAAAACCTCAGCAGGAGGAAATGCACCCATTTGCACTATTCTAAATTATTTCTCCTGGCAGAAAAGTATTGCTAGATTTTGCCTGTCAAAACTCTCTTTGCTCTCTGAAATGTTCATGGCAAGAGCAAAGCTTGTTTGGCTCATTTACCAGCCCAGGAAACTCCAGGAAAATCTTTTTTTCCACTTTCTAAGTCTCCAGATTGTAAGAACACTTAATTTAGCACATGCATCTCAAATTAAAAGATGAGGCAGCTCAGGTACCAGGTATTTAAATTGTTACCTCTTCCTTCAAGAAGAGCCAGCCTTAGGAGGTGCTGTCACAGTTTATTTTCAAGTCAGCACTAACCACTGCCTGAGCAGACACTGAGTGCCAGATCTGATATGACAGAAACTCAGGTTAAATAAACTAAAAAGACTTATTCCACTCCCAAGCTGTGTTTTAGGAATATTTATCACCTCAAAGCACTTTACCTCTAGCAGACCTCCAGTTTAAGGAGATGAGAGTCAGTCTTTTAAGCATTCCAAACCTCTCCAGGAGCTGAATTCATGTTTTCCAGAGAAATCATATGAAAAAATTACACCACCAACAAAAACAGAGAGCTGCTTTCCCACCATTTCATGCTCAAATGAAGGTTGTTTATCTATCTTCTAATATGCAACACATGCTAGGAGATTTTCTTCATACACTAACACCTAGATTTGGTTTTGTTCAGGATACAAAAATAAAGAAAGCAACCCAACTTTGTAGAAGAAAATTCTGTTTCTCTTGGGTAAATAAGACAGGTTCTTACAGAGACCTTCTGTCATATTTTTAACCATTAGCACTGAATCCTGCTATTCTACTTAAGAGCAATCAGGGAAGTGGGTTTGTCACACAGGTGATACAAAGGAATGTCTTGTTTCACATCAGTAAAAAGTCTGTTCAGCCATTTCACAGTGGTTTCTTTTCCTCAATGAAGAAAAAAAACCCCAAACTGCTGTGCTACCCCTCATGAAATGTCCCTTCAGGGAAAAGATTCCCAGGAAAAAAGAAAGGATGTTGAGGAGGCATGGCAAAAGGAAGATGCTGAAGATGTGATTATTCTCAAAAGTAAAGGAAATATCCTGCCCTGATTTGCACAAACCTTTCCTGATACTGGTGTGATCTTGGTTTGCCAATCTCTGTCCAAAGTGAGTTATCAGCAAGAGCTCTAAGCTTTTAAATAACTTTGGATTTTTCTAAATCTTCCCTAAAGATCCCTGCTGGTTCCACTCTTTTGTTACCTGCAGCATCTCAGCTGCTCACATGCCAAATAATATCAATGCTACCACCAAGGCAGATGAAATTGTAACAAAAAACTTGCAGAATCTGAAATTAAAAAAAAAATCTATCAAAACTCAGCTGCTCTGGTGTAACGACCCTCCTCCAGTTTTTTCTTCTTTGTCACTGTCTTTCAAAGCCCACACACACAAAATAAGAGTTTCTCTTTATGTGTTTCTCTTCACTGAGTGTGTCATAAGAAAGCAGAGAAATAAACTGATATAAAGATCTCACAACGTGGGTCCCTTCTGCTGCTGTTCACACTTTTCATTGCATCTTGCCTTGTTTAACTGGAATCCAAAGCAAACAGAGAGAAAAGAGACTCACAAAAAAAAAAAAAAAATTAAAAATAAAGCTGTATCTGACCATCTGCTCCCACAAGGAAATGAACAATTATTGAAACACAATGAAGTAAAAGCTTTTTTTCCATGCAATTACTTACAAGCACTGCCAGACTCAGGGTGTGCAGGGCACAGTGAAATAAAGAACAAGAGTTCATGTTCCAAAGCAAGAGCCAGACCTCCCTTCTTCAGCTTCTCCTACCATCTTTCACCTGCTTTTTGGCTTCTCTTTCTCCTCTCAGTTGCTGATTTGAAGCATTTATCTTTTTGCACAGAAGTGACGTAAGAGGGATGTGAAGTGGGAGATAAATATTAACAATTCTCCACGCTGTGTTCAAGCTTTGCAACTTTTTGACTTTGCTCAAAGACTGGACTAGATGAAATGAGTGATTGATGCCAGGATTTTGGGACTTGTCTATGCTCCTGGCAAGACTCATTTCTTTTAATACAAAATGGTTTTGGGGGGATGGACAGCTCTAAATGTAACTAATCCCATATTAAATCAACGTGATTGGCATAAAAGAAACAGTCTCCTAACAGTTATTATCAATTTTTTATAATGAAACCTTTTTCTTATATGGGTCCAGTGTATCTGGGTGTTTTATGGAGTGTAATGACCACAGTGCTACACTTTAAAATGCAAAATTAAACCCTACTGACAGGCCTGTGAACACAAATTTTGCTGTGTACCTGTTTGGGCATGGAGTTGAAGGCAAAATTCACAGACCGTTCTTCCCAGTTTGCTTCAGACTTCTGAAAGTTCAGCATCTGAATATCAATGAGTCAAGTCCTTTAGCCAAAGTCTAGAAATACAAACACTCAGCTCATTCATCTCATCCTGAGTTTCAAGGCAGGCCAGCTGAATCCCACTCCAGAAATGCTCATTCTCACTTGGAGCTAAAGGAACATTCATTTCATTTGTCTCTCAGTTTGTACCACCTTGAAGGACTTCAAATTCCCCATCAACACTAGGCAGGTGTCAACACTGCAAGATCAGACACTCAGGATATGAAATCCCTTTCAAATGTTGTTCTCTGCTCTTCTATTCTCATCTCATGCCATTCCTTAAATTAATTTATAAACCCCAGCTCCCAACTTCCCCCACAAAAGTCCATCCTACAACCCTGCTTCCACCTCTGGCCCTGCTCTTTGTCCATCAACCCTGCTCATCTTTCTTCAATTATTCCAAGTATTTTCTGTCTGCTTCTCTACACAGTTAGTGGGAATGCTGAGAGCCTGGAAAGAAGCCTCTCACCTCCCAGAGTCACCACTACTGTGAGGAACTGAAGTTGTACCTACTTTTGGGAATATCTGTGGGATTGATGCCTCCAGGGCTTGCTTGTAGGTTGGGTCTGGGAGGGAACTGAGCATATCCAATGCAAGAAAGTGTCTCTGGAGAGCTGAAGTGGGCAAATTTTCCTTGCAGTGTGTGCTTTAGGACTTATTTCATTTTCCCCTAAAGCCTTGTACCTTCCTTAATTATGCTAATTTTCAAAGGCTTGTCTAAAATAAAATTAGAGCTGTGTTCCTGTCAGTTTTAACCATCTTTTTCCAGAGGATGAAGACCTAGACTGGTAAATGAACACTTGTAAATGTATTTATCATGGGCAAAACTCCTACTTTTCCCTAAACACATTTCAGAAGCTACAGAATCTCAAGAACTGCAAGATTTCCCTGCAGAGGTGAAACATGGAAAAAATTCAGCCCATAATGTGAAATCTCCTTCTTTGGTAGTAATGGAAAAAAAAAAGCTGGTAAGAGAAATTAAACATACAAAGTTTTAATTCACCATCACACATACCTTCAAAATAATGTTTGGGGACAATATTCTGTTCTTACCTGAATTTTGCTGATTACCTTGTATTCCCATTTGGGGAGAGTGTAAATATTCAGGTTGTCCTGAATTCCAAGTACTTTCAGTAGTAAGATTACAACAGTTAGATGTCTTACAAACATTTATTATTATTATAACCTTTGAAAACCTTATAAAACTATTGTGACCAGTGCTGTCATCACAAGCTCATGCCAGTATTTGGACACATTCTCCTCCTTCCCAAACACATTGCAGATTTAAGAAAAAAATTCTGACTGAGCATCCATCAGGTTTCCTGCAATGTATCAGTGCTTTAAGGTTAACAACCTTTAAGCTGCTTAAACAGCACAAATTGTCCACTGACCATGCACCCCACAGCCACTTCAACCAGGGTTTGGAAAAGGATCATGAACAGACCCATTTCAGGGGAGCAACATCTCCCATTCCACGGGGATGCACTTTTTGGTCCATGTGTTAGAAAAATAAATTGCCTCTGAGTAAGCTGCTGGTGTCCACATCCGAATTTTCCATTTCAGCCACCACATCTGAAGCACTCTGTGTGTTTATTCAGTGCTGTTGAAGTCATGGCTATAAAAACCACACAAGGCATTGCCTGCCACTTTTCATCCTAGGAGGGAGCACAGAGAAACCCCAGTGTAAGATATCTCAAAAGGTTTTCATTTTTCAGGCAGAACGAATATTGGTGCGGAGGGGTTTTATGCTGAGCTCTGATCACCATGGATCATTTTGGAAAACCTGGCTTTTCTGTGTTTTCAGCCTGATTCTGCCACTCTGCAGCTCAGACATTCCATTAAAATGAGTTCCTTCCTTCTGTCGCTGTTGTGTGCAAATTTCCAGCTGTTTGTGGTTAAGGAGAAAGACACGTCTAAAGGAAAATAATGGGTTTGTGAGTCTTTTTTATTATTATTATTTCATTAAAATGACATCTTTTTTTTTACACTTAAGCAAAAAAGTTTCCACAATAACCAACAGAACTTCGAGCTGCTTAGTTTCATCAGAAAAGCACGTCTGAAGGACCAGTTTTCCACAGGCACAAACTTCTCACTTCCTACCAGCCCTTGAACACCACCCACCTCTGCAAGCCTGCTCCCACACTCCTCCTGAGCAGAGGCAGGCACGTAGTAGATCAGTAATTACTGCATCTTCTCTCCACTCATCACCTCCTCCATCAACACACTCCCTGTTCCAGCAGCTCCTCTGCCAAGTTTTCTAGTGGTGGCAGTTTGCCTTCAGGATGGCACAGCTGCAGAGGACACTCTGGATATGCAATAAAAGGAGCTGCTTTCCTCCCCTTGAGCTTTCCAAAGGTGAACACCTGACATTTGCACGAGTCTCTCAAGGATTCCCTTGCAGCATTTTGTGGAATGGTTTCAGTTTTTTGTTAAAGTTTGCACAGTTTATAAAATATTGGCTGATTTCACAACAACTTGTTGCCTCCTCCCAGCCCTGCCATCCCTGTTTCTGTACTCTTGTCCCTACTCATAGAACATCCCAAAACTTATGAAAAGCTCTTGGTGTTTTTTCTGCCACTTTTTCTCCCTCTACAACACCCCTCCATTATCACAGAATCACAGAATTGTTTGGCTTGGAAGGGACCTTAAAATCATTTGGTCCCAACCTTCCACAACAACAGGTTGCTCCAAGCCCCATCTAGGCTGGGCTTCAACATTTCCAGGAATGGGGTTTACACAGCTTCTCTGGGGAAACTCTTGTACTTAAAAAGATATTTACACATAGGTTGATCTACAGCTGAAATGTTCAGCAGGGTTGGAGGGGGTTTGGAGCCACCTGGGACAGTGCCAAGTGTCCCTGCCCATGGCAGGGGTTGGAACTGGATGGTCTTTAAGGTCCCTTTCAATTTAAACCAGTCCATGATTCATGATTTTAGTTTTCTTATGATGATGGAAAGATGGAGGAAACCTTAACACTCTAAATTATTATTTCTCTAAATTATTATTTCACAATTTGACTAAAAAAAGGCAGTAACAACTTACTTCATTGACATATAAACCCCGTGGATTTTCCAACCATAAAAAACAATTCAAGTTGAATTGTTACAGCTTCTGAGATGACATTGCTGCAGCTTCATATTTCCCAAAGAACATGCCCAAAAAAAGGTATTAGAATTCAATATTGGGGGAAAAAAAGCTACAGGTGGCATTTTTCTTGAAGTCACAAATGCAACCAGCAGTGTCCAAAGTGAAAATGGAGCTAGGAATGTCTCTGTGGGCTACCAAGGTCACCCTGATGGGCACAGACTGCTGTGGGGAAATTTGTAATACTGGGAACAAATCTACAGAGAAATAAAAGGAAATTTCAGTCTCTACTGGTGTCTCACAGTGTCTAATTGCCATGATGTTTCCCTAATACTATTGAAATTTAGAGGGAAGGTGTGGGAGGGGAGGGAGGGGAGGAGGAAGGCTGGGCCTAAGTCATTTAACCACAGCTCCAAGAATAAGCAGGTTTGCTGTGCAGACGTGAGGGATGAATGTTTCGTTTCCCAGAAAAAAAGGGAATGTTCAAAACTTTACACAGCCCAGAGCTCAAAGATGTATTATAAGTAAGGCCCTGAATTATCTTTTTTTAAGACTGGAAAATATGCAGAGTCAATAATCATGCAGTCAAATTAATTTTTCCTTGCAGTATAAGAGGTTGATCATTTTATTCCTTTTGCTGACATCATGTATGAAATGGGCTGATGGATTTCAACTAAAGCTGCTTAAACAGCACACAATGTAGAGCATTAACTCTTTATCATGTGAAATTAAATCTGTTCAAGCACCAGAATATGGGGACTGTATCAGCATGCTTGATTGGTTTTAGTTCCACTGGGATAACTTTTTTTAGCTTGGCAGCAAGGCTATGGCTTGAAGCACACAGTTCTTCAGCTCTTCTTTCCTCTCCCATTTCAACTTCTTTTGGGCTGCTCCCTCTCTGCCACAGCTGTTTGTGGGCATGGCAGGGAACTGGAGCAGGGAGCTGATCCAGACTAGAAATACACATTTTTTTCCCCCAGCAGAATCAGTTCCCCAGGGCACCTCAGAAATGCTGGCAGTGGAAGAGAGAAGGCAGCCCCTGGTAGGGGAGTGGGGCCAGTTTTAGGAGAGGGCAGGTGCCCATCAGGTGATGTTTCCAGACAAACAGACTTTGCCATTTGAGTGCTGCCTTTAACATTTCTCTTAATCAGTTAAAACAAAAAAAACCAGAATTTTTGGATGCTGAAGTATGGGAAGATGATTACTGTGTGGTCCAAAATATCTCTCTCTCTTGCTCCTCTTTTAATTAGTTACTCACTGGGACCTTGCAAGTTCTAAAGATGGTCCTTCAATTCACAATTCCTCATTATCTGCTGGTCATACTCAACCAGTGCCTTACGCCAGAGAAGGAAAATAATTCACTTTTGACATTAAGAATTTTGGGATAAGACATGGCAGAAACAGCTGCAAAAATCAACAGGCCTCCAAGAAAGCACCCAAGGGTTGAGGTGGCTAAAAAGGTGAGTAAATGATGTCAGTGATGTCACAATACCAGAGAAAGGGCAAAGTTATTATTTTTAGGGTGTAAAAATGAGGGAATCACTTATTTCCTGCATAAAGCAATACTTATGGTGGCAAGCAGTCAAACTGCCAGAGCAACTCGGCCAGTCTAAGATAAAGACTTTTTAGGAAGTATTTTTCAAGAAAGCTTTGGATGTGCAGGAAAGAATCCAGAGGCAAGCAGAGAGTCTGAGGAGAAGCCAGGAAAATGCAGAGTAAGGGGAAAGGTCAGAAGGAAAGCAATGGTGTTGCCAAAAGGGAAGATGAAGTGGATCCATCACAGAGCCACAGGGTCATGGAATGGTTTGGGTTGGAAGGGACATTAAAGATCACCCAGTTCCAAGCCCCTGCTGTGGGCAGGGACACCTTCCACCACACCACAGTGACATGATATATCTGGTATTTTAAAAGACCTTTGGAAAGGAAACAGGAGTGATTTTGCTGTGTCAGGTCAGTCAAAAGGACACTGGCTAAAGGTGCAAGAGGAAAATTGTGGATGGGATGTCTGGAAAAAATCTTTCTGTCAGTAAAAATTGTTAAAATGTTTAAGAAATGAAGAGAAGAAAATGTAGAATCTCTGTCATTGGATGGGTTTTGAAAAAGATCAAGAAAACACCATGGGAGTGGTGTCTTAGACTGCCTTGGGGCTGGACAATGGCTTAGTTGATATTTTGAAGTCTTTTCAAGCTGTTTTCCTGTATTCTGTTGGAAATTTACCAGTCACAGAAGATCAGTCCTTGAAGTGCTCTGCCACAAAGCTGTCTTTAGGGGTGGGCAAAGTGAGTAGAACTTGACAGGAGAAAACAGTTTGTAATAGTGTCATACTTCCTCTTCCACACCAGGAATTTTGTAGTCAAACTGGCAGAAAAAACAGAATTAATTATTCCATTTTTACTTTTTTCAGTTCAAAACCTAATGAGAGAAAAGACAATTTTTCTGCCCATTTTTTTTTCTAGACAACAGATTGAAAGTGTCACTACCACTTAAGTCTCTGAGATGAACTTCAGTATGAGCTCCATTGTGCAAACGTTCCAAACCTTGTAAAATCAAAAAATATTTTTACTGAAAGAATGAGTAGGAATAAGACATAAAAGGGATATTATTTTTCTAAATTAATGGAACAATTCCTGGCAAAAAAAAAAAAGATCTTAGTCAGTGGAAATAGGAATGTTTGCCATGCTCTCAGTAAGGAGCAAACCCATTTGTTCTTGATACAGCATACAGAAAATCACAGATAGTGCTAGAATATTAACAATAAACTAAAGAGACCCACTGAAGCAGTCTTTAGGGACCTTTACCTTTTCATTGAATAGAGTAGGACTGAGGTATTTTTTTTCTAACTCTTCTCTAATAAACTGTTAGTATCCTGGCCAGGGACTAGGCAAAATTCACTCAGGAAGGAACATTTGTATTTAATTAAGCAGGTGGACAGCAATTTCATTACTTAAATTATAACCCTGTCCTTTTACAAAATCACGTTTATTTCTTTCGAGCCAGTGCACTGCCAAATTTTACTTTGGGAAGGGCACTGGCTGTTCTTTTGATTGTATCCGTGGCCAAAGGTTAAGATAATCAGTAAATCCCTGAACATCATAATCATGGGAGAGGTTGAGAAAAAGTGGGCTGATGAAAGACACCACTGAGGCTTTTTTTGGTCTTTTTTTCCCCCTGACTAATGACAATACCAGAGTACTATGCATTCAAAAATGGAATTCATTAACCATGGATGTTGGAAAAGTCAGGACTCCGTGGTTCTGCTTCACTGTCTGTGCTGCTCATTAACAAATCCAATTCTTTTTAGTGCAAGAACACAGAGTGCAGCCATGTCACAACCTGGGGTGAGCAATGTGATGAGACCTATAAAGGATGGCTGAAAAACTTTCTTTTTTCAGTGACTTTTTTTACCTTCCTAAAGGAAAATTGCCTCCTGACACATTGAAAAGGTCCTTGTGGAATTCAGTGTGCACCCAGACATCTGGGATGGGATTCAGTTACCTGACCATATGTGATTATTGATATTTGAGCTGCTCTGGTTCATCCTGCTCAGCTTCCAGCAGGACAGGAATAGCACAGGTGTTCCCTGAATCCATCAGCACAGGTGTGTTCAACACCCTGGCATTTCTCAAATGTCCACAGACATCGTGTTAGGACAAGGACATTGAGTGCCTGTCAGAAATTTCTCCCTCTGCACACGTGTGTTTAGGTGCTGAAAAAAGGTCTCCAGATTTCAGACTGGACCTTGTCCCTGGCTCTGCTGGGCCTGGCTGAGGTGGAATTAATTTTCCACAAAGCAGCTGAGCTGTGTGTTGGTGGCTGGAAAGGTGTTGGGGACACAGGAGCATTTTGGCTACTGCTGAGCATCAACCTGTCAGAGTGAGTCCAGAGGAGGCACCAGGATGATCAGAGGGATGGAGCAGCTCTGCTGGGAGAATTGGGATTGTTCAGCCTGAAAAAGAGAAGGATTTGGGTGACCTTGTTGTAGCCTTTCAGTACCTGGAGGGAGCCTGTAAGAAGGATGAAGAGACATGGTTTACAAGAGCTTGGAGTGACAGGACCAGGGGAAAGGGCTTCAGACTAAAGAGGGGAACTTGGTTTAGATTTTAGGAAGAAATTATTCCCTGTGAGGGTGGGCAGGCCCTGGCACTGGGTGCCCAGAGAAGCTGTGGCTGCCCCTGGATCCCTGGAAGTGTCCAAGGCCAGGCTGGATGGGGCTTGGAGCAGCCTGGGACAGTGGAAGGTGTCCCTGCCAAGGCAGGGGAGTTGCAATGAGATAAGCTTTTAGCTCTCTTTAACCCAAATCAATCTGAGAGTCTATGATTTTCTCCAACATTTCTCTCTCACTGCTAGGCAGGGTTTGGGCAGGATCCTGGGAAAGGACACTGTCAGGACAACTGATCCAAACCTCACTTACAGGATATTCTGAGTTGGAAAGGATCCACAAGAATCATCAAGTCCAACTTCAAAATGAATGGCCCATAAAGGGATTAAACTCACAACCTAGCACCTGACCAGAGGGATGCTCCACACCATATCACATGTGCTCAGCAATAAAAGTTAGGAGAAGGGGCTGGGAGGGCATTTGTCACAGCATTTGTCTTCCAGAGCAGCCACCAAGTGTACTAAAGCTCTACTCAGGAAGTGGCTGAACAGCCCCTTCTGACACCAAGTAGAGAAGAAATATTTTGTTTTTCTTTGCTTCTGCATGAGGCCTTTGCTTTATTGAGCAGGCTTTTCTTGACCTGTGACATTTATCCATTTATTTCCTTCCCTCCCTTCCTATCCTGCTGAGGAGGGGAGTGATAGGGTGGCTTGGTGGGAACCTCACATCCAGAAAGGGTTAACCCATCACACTAATTTAAAAGTTCTTATGACATGCTAGTTCTAGAATAAATGGACAGAGGAAGGGTCAAAGTTTGGGTGAGGTCAGGGACCAACCTCTTGCTCAAAGATCTTAATTTCTAGAGACTCAGTAATTATCAGACATCTTCACACAGCATCCATCAGACTAGGAGCTCAGACTGGAAGAAGAAGAAAGCCCAATAATGAAGTCAGTGACACCCAAGTGGTGATGGTGGTGTTAATTATGAGTGGCATGAGATAAGTCAACTCTTCTCTCTTGGTGGCCCACGGGCCACAGATAAGCCCGTGCCTGTGGTTATTCTGCAGAATTTCACACTCTCACATTCTGGGCCAAAAAGTAAGGGTTCTGGTTGAACTGGTTACAATAGTGATGAGAAAAGTAAGAAACATATTATTATTTTGATTGCACAGTAGTAGCTGAGTAATTACACAACGTGGTGATTCAGGACTGACTGAAGAGAAAAGAGAACCATAATTAACTCCTCTATCTTGCAACACAGACCCTTATTTGAGGAAATGACATAATGACATGGAAGGGCTCTCTCTTTACAAACCTAAGGGCCATAGAAATAGTTCTCAGCACAGACAAATTGTTCACCTTCGGGGAAAACTGGAATAAAAGATTTTGAAGGAAAACAGCAAGGAATATAAACAAAAAAAAGTATAGATGAGTGTGGAAATGGTTCAACTGTGATGATTATGATACATTTTCAAGTTTGGGGGAAGAATAAATTCTATCTCTTTTCAAACAAGATTCAGTGTCTTTTCATGCACAGGTTTGAACTGCTTTTCTAGAAAGATCAGACAATATTTTAATTTTGAAGACTGCATATTTGAAATCCTGAAACCAACTTCAGGGCTCAGTAGAAAGACAAAAGATGAAATTAACCCAATAAGCCAAGCCTGTGTTTCAGCCTCTACAGACAGATCAGGATATTTATGACCTGATTGCCATAGTTTTTCTAACCCTTGAGCAGCTCCATAACTTAGCAGGAGTTTACAAAGACTCAAAGTCTTTCTCTATGAGAAATTGGGGGTTTTCTCCATAAATTCTCCATTTTTCCACCCCGAAGTGCTATCTTAAAAAATCAGAATTGATCACTGCTCTTTTTGCTTACCCCTTAAACCTCCTGGTACCCTCCAGAAGTTTGTGTCTTTCTGAAGTAAGGCCTTGTGTAAGGATAAAAACCATCCATGTTTGCAGCAAAGAAAGGAAGAGACAAATTTCAAATTTTAATATATTTTAATAATTCTATGATACTCAGAGAAGGGACAGCTCACCATGATTTTTTTCCCACTACAATTTAGACTAAGGCATTTCTGTACCTCTTTTCCTTACAAGGAATTCCTTATTCAGCTTCCTGGGATGGAAACAGATTTTGGAAGTTTACTGGAAAAACCAAGAGGCATATTCCCCATCTCTCCCATTATATTTGCTGTATTTTGGTGGTTTCCTGAAATGGATAAATAGATGGAAAAGCAAAAGGTTGCAGCTGTTGTATTACACAATCCTTCATAGACACAGGGCATATCAAAAGGGGAAAAAAAAAACACAAAACCTGAAACAAAAACCAAAAAAGCAGGTTTCACTTGGGTTATCCATAATTATGAATACCAGTTATGCAAGACTTGTCCTACCTGCAATAACAGCAATAACTAAGTATTTCAACCCTAATCTAACACTACAATGGAGATTTAATTCTGCAACAGATGGCTGTTCTACTACAGAGATCTTCTCTGACAGTGATTCACATCCTCCCCTTGGCAACCAACTCCACTGCCTGGTTTTCCTTGCAGTTATGAAGATTTTTTTTTTAGTTGTGATGTTTTTCCTAATATTTGGTCTAAGTCCTCCCTGCTGCCTTGTAAACCCATTTCTCCTGCCCGTAATGATGAGAAGGAATAACTGATGCTTGTCTCTTATGTAACATCTATTTTAGCCATCCTCAGTTAATCACCAATATTCCTTTCCCTCTGGAAGCACACACCCAGTTCTTTAAGGTTTCTTCTGGATCTTGCTTGCTTACCCAGCTTCTCCATTCTTGCAGCTTTGTATGAGCTCACTCTGTCCCTCTGTTTTATTTAATAGCAGAGTTGCAGTGTTTATAAGAATATTGTAACCAAAAAAATAAAATAAAATTTAAAAACACAATAAAAAACCACCGAAACCAAAATTTTAAAGATTCTTTTAAGTGCTTCCATGTAAAAGCCAATGTGTCAAAAGCTTTGCTCCCAACCTAAATGTGATCAAAAGGACCATGACAATTGTGCCAAAAATTGGCTATAGAGAGTAAGAAACAACTTGGAGAATTTTCCACCTTTTCTGCAGCTCTCCAGTCCCTCCTGCTCACAGAACTGGAGAGTTCTTATGGAAATATGGGTTTCCCACATCAATCAGTTGTCTGAAGGGTTTGACATTTTCATTGTAAAGAAAATGGCTCTACCCTTATTTTCTCCCAGCTGATCATAAGCCTGCAGGAAGATTTTCAGTGATAAAGTTCTGGAATGGCTGCCCGGGGAGGTGGTGGAGTCCCCATCCCTGGGTGTGTTTAACAAAGCCTGGATGTGGCACTGGGTGCCAGGGTTGAGTTGAGCTGTTGGGGCTGGGTTGGACTGGATGATCTTGAAGATCTCTTCCAGCGTTGGGATTCTGTGATTTCTGTGAAGTTAAACTGCAGGCAGCATCTGGGTTATGTGGTTTTCTAAGTTTTGTTCCTCATAAAGACAAAAGGAGAGGGCTGAGAATGACTGAGCCATCTCACTGGAAGTGGGCAGTGTGACCCACTGACCTCTGAAACAGCAAAAGCCATCGAGCTTCCCGTTTGTTCTCGGCTTAGAACAGGGGAAGTGTAGTAATTTCCCTCTCTCATTCCCCTCTTGCTGTGTCAGGACAGCCACCCAACTATCAAATCACCACATCCATGCCAGGGTGGGGAGAGGCTTGTTACAGGAAGAAATCAAACAACTGCAAACAAAGCTGAGTTGTAAACTTAGCCAAGAGGCCTTGTCAGAAGCAGGAAAGCATTTATAAATCTGCTTCACTTCTGGGAAGTTGGTGGTGTACGATGTAGGGAGGGCAGAACTTGTGCAGCAGCAGTGGTTATCTGGTAGGTTCCTAGAGGATGAGCAAGGAGGCTCAAAAATGTCCTTATTTATCATGTGGTGGCAATGAAGTGCAGTGATCAGTGTGAGTGTGCATTCCTTGTGTAAGAACAATGCAAATGAGCAGTGAAATGCACTGTCTTGCCCTGATGAGTGCAAAGAAACACCCATTTGCCCCCATGAAGAGTAAGAAAAAAGCAGAAATCTGCCTCCCAAACGAATTCACCCCTTCAGGCAATGTCCCTGTGTGGATCTCACTTCCTGGGAAGTTCCAAGCAGTGAAATCATTCCTGACACATTGGCCCTGCCCAAGAGCTGCGTGTGATTTTCACACCAAAGTGACTCCATGATGTGAAGTTTGGATGAGGATAAGAGAGCAAAGTGTCGGGAACATCTTGATTTGTGTGACACAGGACACAAGAATGTCCCAGCTGGAATTTCTGTCTCCAGAAGTGCAGCCTTTGATGTTGACAGCAGGCATCTCACCACGGTTATTAGATCACTGCTTGCCTCTGATCACACCCATTAATGTGGGGATGCTGGAACTTTGAATTTCAGCCCAGAAAGAAGTGGTGTCCTGTGGATAAAACACATTATAGAAATTTTTGTCCAGGTTTAGCAACAAATTAAAACACAGGCCCTCACTCTCTTTCCCTTTTGTGATGGGCTGGGGAGGACAACTGGAAAAGAAAATAGGAGTCATGGTTTGGGATAAGAACAGTTCAATAATTGAAACAAATAAAAGATAATAGTAATGATAATGATAATTATTACAATTAGTAATGATCATTCCTATATATAGCAGAGGAGGACAGTGCCATAAAGCCCAAAAAGACAAGAGATGCACAATGCAGTTTGTCAGCACCCAGTGATGGAAACCCAAATTGAAACCCAGCGATTGAAACCACCCAAACCCACCCCCAGGCTGTGATTCGCCCCACTTCCCCCAGTTTCTGCCCTGGGCATGGTGTCCCATGGGATGGAACATCCTTTGGCCAGGTCAGGCTGGTGTCCTGGCCATGCTCCCCTCCAGATTCTTGTGTAGCTTCTCACTGGCAGAGCATGAGGCACTGGAAAGTCCTTGACTTAGGGTGAGCACAACTTAGCAGCAGCCAAAACACCAGTGGGCTGTCAACATGATCCTCCTGCTGAATCCAAAACACAGCACTGAACCAGCCTCTAAAAAGAAAATTAACTCTCCCTGAGCCAACCCAGGAGATTTTTGAAAGCCTTTTAGATGAAGGGTTTTTTATTTTGCTGTTGGATTGTTTCTCCCTTTTCAGTACACATAAAATAACTTCCACCGATGTCATGAGGGCTGACTTTTGATTATTTTATTTTTCTTTTTCAGGAAATATTTGATTCTCCCTGGGTGTTACTATTGTGTGCATTTTCCATACTACTTTATAAACCTTTTTCCAAAGACTATGTGACTGATAATGGTTGGGTTGGTTTTTTTTTTTCCAAGTTAGTTTTCTTCCTGCTATAGAATAAACAGCTTTTTCCTTTTTCAGTTTTTGTTCTGTTTTGGGTTTTTTTTTTTTTTTTTTTTTGTTGGGTTTTTTTTTGGTTGGTTTGGTTTGAGTTTTTCTGTTTGGTTTGGGTTTTTTTGGTTTTGTTTTGTTTTTGTTGGGTTGTTTGTTGGTTTGGTTTGGGTTAGGGTTTTTTGTTTGTTGTTCATCCCACTTGACCCTGGCAAAAAGGCAGATTTGTGCCTAAGATGAGTCTGAGCAATAATTCTCCAGAGGGTGAAGAGGAGCAGTTATGGAGGAAGAGAGGGAGCTATTTATAAATCAATTTTAATTGTAAACCATCAGTGACATCAAAGTATCTGCTAAAGTGAGCAAGTGAGTTGAAAATGGTATTAAAAATCAACAAAACTACATGAGTATCATCTTCATCTCCTCTGAAGCACTTCTGAAATTGTGAAAGGGAGAGAGTTATTTAAAAAATCCACAAAAGGCTCCAAGAAAGCAGAAGTACCAGATGAGTGTTATCATAAACAGTCAGGCATTTAAATACTCAAATACATTGTGATTCTTTTTGATTTTTCTTTGCTATGCTTCAGCTTGGACAAGGAAATTTGAATAACTCAGCTCAAAGCAAGATTTTATTTTTTCTTGTTTTTTCTTCTTTAATAGCTCTCCAGAGAAGAGCTGGTACAACTTTCAGAGAGTCCCACGTTGTGGTGCTTTGTTGATAGTCACCACATAGAATATTTTCTGAGTAATGAAAAAGCAGAGGATATCTAAAATTTTTAAAAAACAGTAATTCTTCACAATGTGAAGAAAGAAAGAAAATACCAAATTGAGAGGGACACCAGAGTATCCTTTCCATTAATTACACATTAAATTGTTGGATGTAGATCTTGCTAAGGCATTTCCCTGCCTTTTTAAAATATTAAAAATACACACAAGACTACAATGCAGCAAAGACCAGGCTTAAACACTCAAACCTGAAGAAATAGATATTAAGCTAGAAATATTTGCTATAACTTCATCCTGCTTAATTATATCCATTAAAATGTCAATAAATACTATATGAAAACTGTAACTCAGAGTATTTGCAGGTCCTAAGTAATTAAAGTTCACAGGAACTTTGCATGGTAATAAAATGTTGCTTTTGCAGTTTTAATAATAAAACATTGAGACAGAGCTTGCTGCTAGGGACACAGTTGATATAAAAATACAATTATTTTTCACACACACACAACCCCTGTCCCAGAGATAGGAAAACACAGGCAATGACTTATCACAGGCATTTAGAAATGTGAGTGAATTAGGGTTCCAGAAAATAATGTTGAGATCTGAGATCCTAATTCAGTCCAAATCTTCAAAAATCTCACTTGAGAGGAAGAAAAGTACAACTTGTGTGTTTGTCTTGCACACCCATATTTAGGTGCATGTTACAGTGTGACACCAGAATACTCTGGAGTTCTGCAAATATTCCAGGTTTGGGTGGTGGGGTTTTTATGGTTGGGTTGTTTGGGTTTTTTTGGTTTTTTTTCTGGATGTTCTTTTGCTTTGTTATGGTTTTTTGTTTGGTTTAGGTTGTAGTAGTTGTTGTTTTTTGGGGGCTTTTTACCAGTTTTTATTTGCCTACTGCCTCTTTTTTCTTCAGGATAACAAATACTGCCTAACATGATTTGCCTGAGACATGAATGGAATTGGTGGCTGGACCAGGAGCAAAGCCCTTCCTCCACTCTCACTTTCTAGACATTAGCTCATGTTATTTGAAAGCTTCATGCTGCACCTTCACTGCTATCACAGTCTGCATTATGCTGTAAATTGGGATGACTTGGCTTCTGCTCTGCTGAACTGGACCCCTTATCACAGCCCAAAAAAGCTCTCCTTGTGTGTTTTCCCAGAACACAACAATATTGGCACAGCCCCAGGCTGGCACTCTGCACCCTGGGCCCTGGCTGGGAAATGAAATCTGTAAATACATCCCCATGAACGCTCCAGAGGCACTGCAAACTGATTTGAGATGCAAAAAAAACCAAACCAAACCACCTTGATCCAGTGTGAAAACACCAGTTCCCACTCTTGGTGGCTGTGAGGTCATTGAAGCCTTTCAGACACCAGCATTTTGGAAGTCCCTGTAGAAGAGTTGCTTCAAATTTTTAAATAAGGTTGAAGAAATCACTATTTTTTCCTTTAATTGGAGCACATCCCTGGTGGAACCCCTTCCTTTCCCAGTTCCTTTCATTGCTGGCTATATTTATGAAAGGCAGGCACCCAAATCCTTGTGAGTAGGGATGGAGAAAACACATTGGGCATCCCACCCATGTGAACTTCCTGGCAAGTTACTTGGGTCTCACTCCCTCCTTATTCTGCTGCTGTGAAGGATCTATTTTTATTTTCCTTTAAAGAGCAGAGTCCTTCAGACTGGTTAGTAGCAAGCCCTGTCTCTGGCTGCCAAAGGGACAACACAGAGCCACTTTGTGAAGAAGAGAGAGGGGCCTAAGCAAGAAGAGCACTTGGATGGTGCTGAAAAACATTTGTCAAGCTGTCAAAGAGTCTGTGCACCTCGTTGGAGCCAGCCTTGGGAGAGAGAGCAGGGAAATCTCCATCCCCAAAGTGTCTCTGTCACACTGGGAGGTTGAGAATTTGCCTTTGTCCTTGTTAAGAGTTGGACAGGAGAGAGACAACTCCTGGGAGAAACCTCTCTGCATCCAGGGCACTGAGGCCACAATTGTGGAGGTTTCCCTTGGCAAGTTGCACTGGTCTTATCCCCTCCCAGTATCTTCAGGCTGTGTTCTGATTGTCTTCAAAGGGCCTTTCTCTCACTAAATCACAGTGTGTTCTGCTCATCCCTCTTTCCCAGCCAGTAAAAAAGACACTGGGCAAGAAGAACCCAAACGAATTTTTTGGAGCCCTGGATGCTGAGAATTTTAAACCTTCTGTGCTTAAAGGCAACGACCCACAAGAGAACACTGCATTTGACCTGAGGATGTGGAGAAGGCTTCCAAAATGAAATTATAGAACTGGGATTGTGGGTGTGTAGTTGGTTAGAAGTGTGTGATATCACAGGGTGAAAAACTTACAGTCTGGGATTTTAGAATATAGAAATAAATATGAAGCAAGATGGAGGTTTTAGGGTGGAGGCAGGTTGTTCTTTACCTTCTTCTTCCTTCTTCTTCATGGGTTTGAGTGATGTTTTGTAATTGGGCAGAAAAGTCCACATTGCAGGCTCTGTGGGATCAGTTATTGGGTTAAAAGGGAAAATAATCCAGGTGTCAGTTCTTCATTGGATAGTTTAGTCTTAAAAGCCCTTGGAACAAGAGATTGTGGCCATTTTGTGCCTTCTAATGAAAAGATGCTGAACTCCCAGCAGTGAGACTGTGTTACTGATAAGAAATAATAAACACCTGAGTCTGAATATGAACTGCTGTCTCAGTGCCTTCAGTCCAGACCCAGAGAAACCAATAGAACTCAAGGTATCAACTCCCCGTGATGCAGGAGGGCTCTGACACAGCTGAGAACTCTGAAGACAATGTGCTTTCCACTGCAGCTAGGCAAAGCTTTTCCATCAAGTGACTTATCTGCGTGGGCAGCAGCACTTCCCTCTCCCACCTCAGCCATTGTCAACCTTTCAGTCCCAGCTGCAGCCCAGTCTAGCAGCAGTCACTGCTTTTGGCCACCCTTCAGATTGTTTTAAGCTGTCTGACAAAGCCTTGAAATGACTTAATCCATGGAGAAAACTCTTGAAGATTACATTTGCTGGAATAAATGCTGCTTTTAGGTTTCCTGTCTCTCCCCTAGCTCGGGGGAGGAGGTATGTTCCTCGGTGACATAATGCCAGCAAGCACAGCAAGCACAAGGCTGGATACTGGACCCACCATATGATTTCTGCCTTTCTGCTGCTCAGATTGCACTGATGTCTCTCTGCAAGAGGCCTCAAGTCCTGTCCTGACAGATCAGGGAGGTATTTTTCTTGTTCAATGCTAATATTCTTCAGAACTCCATCACTGAAGGACGACACCTTCAGCACTTGGATGTCATCAAAGGTTTGCTGCTCACTAGAAGAAATGTGAGCTTTGCCTTCAGGTAGTTCAGCTTGTGCTATGTCCCTATAGTTTATCAGCCTAATATTTATTGTCATTTCAAATTCTAATGAGGTGGCTGGGTAAAGGCAAGAAATCAAGCAGGACATCCAGATATTTTCAGCCAGCTGAAAATAGAGACAGCAACTACTACAGCATTTTAATGAAATGCTCTAGACACAAATTAAGAAGGAAATCCAGGTCTGTAAAATGCTTTAGAGCATCTTTCTCAAACCTGACATATTTAAGAAAAGTGTCTTTCTTCTATGGAAAAACGAAATATAAAGGAATTCAAGACAAAGAAAATAAAATCAAAATAAATTGCCCATCACTCACAGTCCAAGTCAAAACTGTTCAGTTGGGAATGCTACTGTATATTTTAGCAGGGAAAATGAAAAAGAGACTCCTAAGTTTACCTACTCCAAAATATGTGTGTCCTGAACGCATGGATGTGCCAGAAGCCCTGTGAGAAGGGTGTGAGCTGGGCAGCCCAGTGCTGTTTGCCTGGTGTGCTGCTGGGTGAAGAACATCTGCTCTGAAAGCCAGTGAGGGAAGATGCTGCAGAACTGAGACAACAAATTCCTTTTAAGGCAGTGACAAAGGTATGAAACACATCATCATCATCATCATCATCATCATCATCATCACTGATGCCTTTGAGCAGGCTGAGCTAGAGCAGAGACTGGACAGAGCTCAAGAATAAAACAGGGATTGATTCCAAGGATCTCCTCCATGGATGCACCTTGGGCAGCACCAGAGCCCAGCCAGGGCTGCACCCAAGATGACCCAAAATGGCCCCAAAATGCACGAGCGCTCCCGGGGTCTCTCCCTGGGATCAGCTCTGCTCCATTTGCACCTTGCAGTTCATTGTCCCAGCCCAGCTTTAGCCCAGGCACTCCCACCCTGCTTGTTTTTCTCTCTCCAGCCCACGGGGTTTGTGCTCCTGGGCTGAGATTTGGATCATTTGTCCTTGGTGCCCAGCTGGAGCAGGAATTGTTTTGTCTCCCTGCTCTGTGCACAGAGCTCACCATGCCCTGATGTGAAGCTCAGACCCACACACTAAAGCAGCACAGAATGTGAAAATATAAAATCTAAACCTGAGGCATCATCATCATCATCATCATCATCAGGGACATGTGCTAAGCAAAGAAAGATACCAAGACCAGAGATTTTGTGGATGCCTCATCCCTGAAACTGTTCAAGGCCAGGTGGAATTGGCATCTGGGCAATCTGGTTCAGCAAAATGTGTCCCAGCCCTTGGCAGGGGGTTAGAATGAAATGACCTTTAAGCTCCTTCTCAACCCAAACATTCTATGATTCTAAAATTGGGGCTGGCCCAATGACATATTCCAGTGTGAAGGAGAGGAGAGGAAAACCATGTCAGGTTAAAAGTTAACAAAGAATATCTGAAATAAAAGATGAAAGAAAGGGAGACATGCAAAAAGAATTCAGCATTCGGACAAGGGATGTTCTCTGTAGCACAGCCAGCCCTGTCCCATCTTCAGTCTGCTTGGCTGAAGGAACAAAGCAGGACAACCTTCCTGAAAGGCTCTGAAAGGAGTCAGAGAGCAGCTCCTGCTGTGGCTCGTTTTTCAGTCTCCAGTTCAAACACAACAGGGGCTGTTTGTTCCCACAGTGCAGGCCTGACCTTAAAATCACTCACGAGCTTTTTCAAACTGCAGCCCAGCTGGTTGCAGAGCTGCAGCCATCTGCTTCTATTTTTAAAACTCCAGGTTGCAGACAGTTTTCCTTAGTTACCACTCCTCTGGGATTGCCTGAAACAGAAGTGCACGGAGCAGCAAGGCCCCTGTTTACATCCCAGGGATCCTGTGGGATTGAAGTGCAGCAGGAAAGGCAGCAGGGCTGAGCTTGTACAAATGAGGGTGTCTAAGGGAGCATCCATTCCTGGGAAAATTCACAGAATTCCCAGAATGACCAGGTTGGAAGAGACCTTCAAGATCATCCAGTCCAGCCCAACACCTCACCCAAACCCTGGCACCCAGTGCCACATCCAGGCTTTGTCAAACACACCTAGGGATGGGGACTCCACCACCTCCCCGGGCAGAACATTCCAGAACTTTATCACTCTTTCTGGGAAAAACTTTTCCCTGCTATCCAGCCTGTATTTCCCTTGGTGCAGCTGGAGGCTGTGAGCTCTGGTTGTGTCAGTGCTGCTGGAGACAGAGCCCAGCCCCAGCTGAGCACAGGCACCTTCCAGGAGCTGTGAGAGTGATGGGGGCACCCCTGAGTCTCCTTTTCTCCAGGCTCAGCACCCCCAGCTCCCTCAGGGGTTCCTCTCAGGGTTTGTGTTCCCAGCCCCTCTCCAGCCTCGTGGTCTCCTCTGGATGCAATCTCAGCTGAAATCTCAGCTCCAGAGGGGTTGGGAGGCTTCAGCCTTCCACACACAACCATCAGGCAGAAGGTGGCACGGCTGAGTGAACTACCAGCTGAATTTGGATAAGGAAAAATGGAACTTTTATGTCACTGTCAGAGATTTTCTTGGCTTTAGGTGGCTTTTGGAGGCCACAGACATGGATGGAGAAAGTTTTATACACAGAAATTTTGCTTGCCCTCCTGTTAGAAACATTGTTTTATATATCCAAGTTCAAGGTTTCTCCTACAGCCTGGGACCCCTTAGCCTGTCCTTCCTACTTCTATCTCCACTTGAGCAGATTTTGGCTCCAGGTATCCCCAGGGAATGCTCCCAGTTCTGTCCCAGGTCTCTTGGAAGACTGAGATCCTGAAAATCTCTGCAGAGCAGCCAAACTGCCTCCACCAGCCTGAGGCACGGATTAATCAGACAACTGTGTCCTAAAATTTTAGTGTTCTGCTGGATTTCTATTTCAGTACTGGCAAATAATTTCTGTCTATATCTAGATGTGATTGAGAGGCAGTTGACACAGTTGAATATAAAATCCTTCTTTATCACCAGACAAGACTACATTTAAAGTCTTCTCCAGTGCTTGTCATTCTGTCAAGGAAATACATTTTATTTTTGATAATTTATATATTTGCCTTTTAGTTGTCAAACTCAGCTATAAGGTAAAACCCAGAGTGTAAAAATCCATGTCAAGTATTGCAAATGCTTTTATTTCTGTTGGATTTTTTATGATTTTTAAAAAATATTCTTTTCAAAAGTACAGATCCTGTCTTGGTATCCTGATTGTGTAAATCTGTACAGGCATATACAAGGGAGACAGCTTTCTATTAGAGACTATCAGGATCCCATTCAAAATTGTCAGGGAAGTTTTCAGTTATCCATTTAAACCTAATTTTATCATCTGAAGAATTTTCATGTTTCACTAAGGGAATTCAGTAGAGTTGCAGTGACTTTATTGGGCCTTTAGAAAATCAGCTCACAAGTGAAGTCCTGCCTTGCCAACATCTAAATTTGTAAGTCTTGGCTTGCAATTCAAAATATGTCTTCCCTGGAATAATGGAATTATGCAGTGTCCTAACATTATTAAAAATAATAATCTGCTTCAAAACATTCACAGAATGCTGTCTGAAGAGATAATGTTTCCCTCCCACATTAAAAAAACTATAATTAAAAAAAAAATCCCAAACCCTTGAAGAAAGAATAAAAACAGCTGTCCAAATCAGGTCTATGAACTTAATATCAGCTGCCACCTGCATCTCCATCAAAACTCATCCAAGAATTGCTTTATGTCTTCACTGGGCTAACAAGAGCTGAAGATGTGTGTTCCACACAGACTCATCAGTAATTTTACATAACTCTGGCCCACATCTGTGCTTTTTCCATGTGTAAGACTCCATGCACAGCTACACCCACTTTTTACTGAGTCACATGGAAGTCAGATGCCAGTCTGAGGATCCAGCCTGGCACAGTGTGGGGTCCCACTGGTTTCCATACCTCATCTACCTCTAAATTCCATACATTGCCAATCAATTAAATCTGCAGACTTTGCAGCTCTTCCATTTCTATTCCATTTTCTTTATTCATGCAAAACATCCAAGTCACTTTACTAAACAAAGCTCCTAAAACTGGGCACAATCTTTTATGCTGGTTTATATTTGGAATAAATGCCTAGTGGAGAAACCCTACGGTTTTTCTGAGGCCATTATTAAAATTTAACAATGAATTCAAAGTTTGAATGGGTTCAGGAAAGAGCTATTATGTATCAAGGAGCCAAAGTCAAGGCTTTTTAACAATATCAGACAAAAGCAGTTAATTGGACAAACAATCCTTTAGGGAAAGAAAGAGGCTATTGTTCATGCAGTGGAAACCACAGCATAATAATTAACCACTCTGGATGTTTTGACAAAAGGTCAGATGCAGTAGAAGCATGAAGTGCTTGAAAATCCATGTGAGGAGACCTCATGTGACAAGCCAGAGTCCTTGAGCGAGGACAGAAACACAACTCAAACATGTGAATCTCAAGTGCCCAAATCACCAAAGTGCTCACACAGGGACCAGGTTGTCTTTAGGTCCCCTCAAAGCCAAAAGTTCAGGTTCTGAGCAGATTCACAGCTTTATTCCTGCCAAAGCTTGAGCAGGAGACAGAAATCAGTCATTTCTCCAAGTTCTCCAAAAATAGGCACTCCCAGACTGCACAAGAGGAGAGCCACCTTGTTGGAGCTCAGTTTTGGAAAAGCTCATTTCTGTGCACATACTGGGCAGAGAGAGGTGACAACTGAGAGTGACACCCTCCTAAAATGTCACCAAGATATATCACTTCAGGATATGTTTATATTAGTAAATAAAATTATCAAGTTCCTGTCTGCTAGAGCCAAGAGCAAGTATGATTTGACTTCTAATAAAACAACTAAAATCTACTCCTCTGGTGGGTCTAGCAAAAGTAGCACACCCTCCTATTCCAAGGTGGCTTCAGCCAAGCTGCATATGGCAAATATTGAAAATTCTTGAGTGTTCTGGAAGTGTTTTCTTTTTTTTTTTTTTGGTGGTGAAATACAACTCTCTCATTCCTTCCAGTCTTTTCCCTACAAGCCATGGAAATGGCAATGTGAACCTAGAGTCATAAAGCATTTTCTGTGCATCCTCTAAGCAAAGATTAATGTAAATCTGGCAGCCTCAGAAATGATACAAATGGAAAAAAAAAAGTCCTAAGGACAAAAAACCCACCTGTGGCAAATAAATCCCAGCCTATCAGATCAGGTATCCTTTATCAATAATGTTTACAATGAAAGGCTCATTGAGGCACACTTTGAAGATTAGCAGAAATTGAATTACATGGATTAGCAAGGAATATGTGTAAAACTGGCAGATCACAGGTCTTTTTTCACAGGCTGGAATAGGTGTTTGAGGTTCACTCCCTTGCCTGGCTTGAGTCTTGACAAGACAGAGCTGAGGTCAGGTCTCCTACAGCCCACATGAAAGCATGAACTGCCCCTCCCTAGCATCACAGAAAAACCATTTCACATTGCCATGACAACACAAACCACTGTTAAGCCAGATAGGAGTATAATTTAGTTCCTCTTTCACTCCTTGAACAATGTTAAATAATTTTGAGTAAATCAGATCTGGCTGCAAGACAGAAAACACAGTAACACTCTTCCCACACAGCACTGATAGGATATAGCATCAGGCAGGCCCATCACTTCTCTCTCTCCCCTTTATTTCATGCCAAGTTCTTCTTGATTAAGCAATATGTGAAATGGTGAAACAAGAAAAAGTTGGAGATCCCCAAAAGAAATGAAATGTGTGCTGCAGCTTGTTGTTTTTACAGTCACATCTGTCTTTTGGACAGATTGATACCTGCAAGTGTTCCATTTACTTTTCAGGAAAAAAAAAAAAAAAGAAAAAAGAAAAACTATGACTGTTTCCAGCAATTGCACTTAACAGCCACTTTGAGTCAAGAGTTTCTGTTTGGCTCCCATGCTTCCAGGAAACATTGTTCTGTTTGCTTTCAATGGCAAAGGAAAAATGAATTATTGAGTGGTCCCTCCAGGGTTTTGTCTAGGAGTAAGGATACACCCTTCAGAGCAGGGAACTGAGCACAAGCTGAGAAGAGATTAAATGGAGGGATCAGGTCTAATTGATAATGGTCCTCCTCAAGACCTTGAAAATAAAGTGCAAAGGAAAAGGTGGGAAAGAGGTAAAAATTGTCTAGAAATGCTAGAAAACATGGGTCAATATTATCACCACACTGACCATTTTCCACCAGCTTCTCAATTCCTGCTCTAAGACAAGAATAGAAACAAAACAGAGGAAAAGGCACAATAAGGGCAGTTCATGGCAAACTTTAGGGCATGACAGATCAGGAAGTTCAGGAAATCATGAGCAAGGGAGTGTATTGAGTTTCAGGGGTTCTTTGTTTTATCCAAACCTGTAAACCTGAAAACAAAATGATTGAAAAAGGTGAAAACCTCTCATACAAACAGGTATAGCTCTGGGGCAGTAGGGCACAGAGTTCAACCAAGGTGAAGGGAGAATGAATCCTTCTGAGGGTTATTAAAATCCCCAAACCAGTCACCTCGTGTGCCCTGTGTCACTTCCCTCCCTCTGTTCTGTGTTCCTGTGTTTATTTTGTGCTCTGCCCTTAACCAAATTCTGGACTATAGAGTAATTTATCACAGAATTACAGGCAGCAGGCCTGTAGAGGAACAGGAATGGCCACGGGCAGGCATCCATGGCTACTTGGGAGTGGTCAGGAGTACAGGACCCTGGAAAGTTTACTTCCCAAGAGCAAAGGGGAACCTTGAATTCAGCAGGGATTGAGCCTTCTCAGGAACATCATTCATAGCCCTGCCTGGCAAATTAATTTCAAGAAACTAAGGCAAAGTGAAGTCATAGATGGCTAATGTCTAATTAGCAATTAATCTATTTAAGCAAAGTTTCTATTTTGCCATTCAGCTTTGGAAAGTTATAAAATGATTCATTTGCCCCAGAAAGAATTCTGGGCTAATTCAGGTAATATCAGACAACCTACATACAAAAATTTGGTACTTTCAAAGGCATCAAGCTTGAATGAAACCCAGAACAATTCTTGACACAAATGTTTGCACACAGATATTTACACAAGCCCAGGCTCAAACTGATCATAACATCCATATTCCTAATATAATTTATTGTGTGATACTTGGCACATCCAAACTTCAGCTGGTTAAAGAGCAGCAAAAACATTGAAACACGATGAGAAATTCTATATTTGTATTATTGTGTTACCCTAATTTTTAAAAACATTAAGCTGTGAATTGTGACTGGTGCAGCTGGTGGATATGGAAGGACAATGGAAGCTTCCTGGAGTGCTGGCTGTCATTATGTTAACTTTCAATTGCCTTTCTTTCCTTGCACGTGTTAAAGGTCTATGTAGAGTGGAGCAAGATGAAATCTAAAATTAAATTCACAGCAGTTACAATGGGGAGGCAGAATATGCATTTAGTTCTAAAGATAGGTGGGTAAAAGGGCCCAAATCTCCCCAGATCATTTATAGAGTCAGTGGAGCAACAGGGGTTTCTCAGGGATGAATCCAAATCACCTTCCTCAGGCTTTTTGTAAATTGCCTTGTGTTGGAATAAGCAGAGGATGCTTTGTCACCTGTGCAAACCACAGAGTGGAAGACCTGCACACTCCTGGCATGACAACCTGCACTCAGAAAAAGCAAATTGGATCATCTTTGCTTTGCTCTGCTTTGCCCAGGAAAAATTTGGGATATTTGAGATGGCCCATACAGCCACTGACACCCGTGTTCCTGGATTTGGGAATGTTTCCTTGTGCGTTTTCCTTTCCAGAGTGTGTGTTTGGGATGCTGTGGGATACCTGAGGCCATGGGAGGGGGTTCCTGGATAATCTAGGGAAGCATCCATCCTTTATCATCTTCACTCAGAGGGTGGGGAGGCCCTGGCACAGGTGGCCCTGAGAAGCTGTGGCTGCCCCATCCCTGGAAGTGTCCAAGGCTAGTCTGGATGGGGATTGGAGCAGCCTGGGATAGTGGAAGGTGTCCCTAGGTGTTCCTAGGGTTTGGAACTGGATGACATTTAAGCTCTCTTCCAATCCAAAGCATTCCTCTGACTCTGGTCCAGGGGTTTTTCCAGATGTCTTCTGTCCTGCTGCAGTCACCAGAAGCTGATGCCTTGTGCAGGCTAAGCTAGAACAGAGGCTGGACAGAGCTCAAGAATAAAGCAGGGATTGATTCCAAGGATCTCCTCCATGGATGCACCTTGGGCAGCACCAGAGCCCAGCCAGGGCTGCACCCAAGATGACCCAAAATGGCCCCAAAATGCACGAGCGCTCCCGGGGTCTCTCCCTGGGATCAGCTCTGCTCCATTTGCACCTTGCAGTTCATTGTCCCAGCCCAGCTTTAGCCCAGGCACTCCCACCCTGCTTGTTTTTCTCTCTCCAGCCCACGGGGTTTGTGCTCCTGGGCTGAGATTTGGCTCATTTGTCCTTGGTGCCCAGCTGGAGCAGGAATTGTTTTGTCTCCCTGCTCTGTGCACAGAGCTCACCATGCCCTGATGTGAAGTTCAGACCCACACAATAAAGCAGCACAGAATCTGAGAATATAAAAGCTGAAACCCGAGGCATTCCTAGGATTCTATGGCCTTCCCCTGTTAGGATGTGTGATGAACAGAGGTTTGTGCCCAGGGAATCACCAGGGCACAGACAGCCCCCATTAGCCCGTGGATCAGGAGCTCTCAGTGCAGACACCACGGGAGCTGGTTGAACAGTGTCCCAGGCTTGCTTTGTCAGGGACATTTTGCTGAGTTTCTGGGCAATCACCTTTTCCCACTTGACACTTGTTAGCAGTTTCGATACTTCTGCTTCATGCCTTTAATTCCTTTGCTGGGTATGTTTCAACTATTTTAATGAGCCAATGATAAGTTTGAAGGGTGCTTGTCCAGCACAAAGCAAAACCATTTGTGCCAGGAGTGGGAGCACCATTAGCAGCCACAGCCTGGATCCCTGCTCTCAGTTCAGGGTCTAAGTGCTACAAAAGCACTTTAAAATACACCATTAAGCTTCCCCTTCTTTAAAGAGAATGGAGGGGTTTAAACCTGGAATTGACCTGAAATTCTTTTTTTTTCTTAAGAGCTTTATTGTAAATTGTTTAAACATTGTCACTATGAATACAAGGTCTAGTGGAAATAGCCCCTGCCCACAGTAGTGGATTGGAATTAGATGATTTTTAAAGTCCCTTCCAACTCAAAATTTTCAATGATTTCTGTGATTGTACAAAATACATAAACAAATCACACTTCATTTATTTTGATTTGGGGTTTTTTGTTTGTTTCTTTACTAGTGAAACAACTGTTGTACATCTTTAATCTATTTTATTTATTATTTTAATGATCATAAGCTAGAGCAGCTAATATGGTGTAGTCCTACCACAACCCAAATGGACAGAGAGTGGTTTTTGCCTTCACAGTTTTGGACTTTGAAGCCTAAAAAAATAAGCCAAGTCCTTTGCAAGTCGTAGGCTAAGGAACAAATTGCGAATTTCACATTTTCTGCACCATTATACTCTTAAGTTACCTGAAACTTGTCAAAATAAACTATTTACTGTGAGTGAGTTCTGCAGCTGTTCTGGATCTCTCCCTGGCTCACAGATTCTGTATGGTAAAAAAGGGTTAATTTGGAGTCAATGGAGGCACTGGGATAACAGCAGATAAAATTGGAAAGCTATCCTAGAAAGTGGGTACAAGATCCTGGCTCTCTGCTCCATTTCTAAGTATAATTTGGAAGAGTTCACTTCCAGTTGAGGGTCTGCTTTGCCTGCCATAAAAACAAAGAACATTCCTTTCCCTGAAGGGCAGCATCAAGTGAAGAGTGGAAAAGTAGAAACTGGCTCAATCTTTCAGGTGGACACCTGAAAAATGGTGCAGAAAATTAAATTTCATACATGACAAATTAAAGAATCATGAACAGTTCATATGTTAGCACAACAGATTTTGTTTATTTTTAAACCACCCCAAAATCCAATCGTGCTCTATGTACATAGGCAATACATGGGATAGCACACCAAATGTAGACAAAAAAGATAAAATATATTCTGGTTTATTTTGCTGGTGATTTTCATTTCTATTCTTTTTTCGTTGTCCATCCGCTCAAGTTGATGAAACGATCCAACCTATACATGTTCCTATGCCAATCCCACCTCACTTTCCAATCCCACCCTGTCTCTCAGAGAGGAGAATCCATCCCATTACCTCTGGGGGGTTTTGCTGAATGCTGGAATGTGCTGATTTTCTGTCAGTTCCTCTGGGCCTCATTTCTTACAGAAAATTTTTAGTGCAGAACAAGTATATCAGCACGTGTCTGCTTGAACTATATTCTACAGTTAGTAGGTAAGACCAGATAATGCTTTGGGTTACTCAGGAAATCATAAGTAGCACTCACACACACAAATTTAAACAGAAAATAATCTTCCACGTCATTTAGAGTGTTAATTTTCTTTCTCATTTCCAGTGTCGTTTATTTTGCTAAGCACTGCTGCAATTCTTCCCACTTGTCTTTATGCTCTTATTTTCTTACAAAACAGTACACTAGGCTTTCTGTATAAAACATATATATAAACATTTATATATATATATAATATATAAAAAAAAACCAAAGCAACCACCCCCAAAATGGACTTACAGGTCTGTATTTATCCCTCATTAGAAAATATACCGTGTTCATCTGTTTGTGGTCCCTGAATGTCACAGCGCTGGCTACTGGGATAGGGTCACAGAGAAAGGGGACTTCTTTTCTCCTTGTTTTGCTTTAATCACATGATAAATTTCACAAGGTGAACAAAAGCAGAGTAGTCACAGGAACCATCAGGTCCTGTTTACACGCTGGCACCACGTCGCTCTTGTTGCCATTGTTGCTGCTCTCTAATTTCAATTCTAGTTATTACTTCCCAGGAGTTAATATATCTTTTTTTTTTTTTTTTGTCACATAGGTTCTCCCCTCACAAGCAGCTGGATGCAGGCTCAGGGAGAATGAAACACTAGAAAGTCTGAAAGATCCTGTGACTCTGGAAATTCTTACCCCGCCTAACTTTTCTGGCTCTCTTTCTCAAAGATGATCAATCATTTAGGAAATTATGGGTAATTTTATATAGCAACTAATCTTTCCTTCCAAAAGATGCTTTTGGACGCTGATTTGAGACTGATTTTTTTTCCCATTCATTGTTGGCATTAGATGCCAGCCTTGCATTTTTGTATAACTACTGTTTTTTCAAGTGTAAGGCCTCTGTTATTGGTACAGATGATTCTCTGTTCTCAATATCTATTCCTTCAGGAAACAAACTGGTCATTGGAAATATTTATCATTACTGACTGATGTGTTGGGAGAGCCCCCCATGATAAATACACCTCAAAATTGGGTGGTACCAAGGGAAGGGTTAAACTTCAGCTCTATTTATTTAGGTCATGCAAAGGTGACCTAAATAAACTTCACCCCATTTTGTTTAGGTCGTGACTTCTCAACCTAAAGACTCTGTAACTGAAAAACCCCAGGTATAAAAAATGCTATTAGGATTGGGGGCTAAAAAAATAAAAAAACAAAGGAAAACTGTATTGAATTAAAAAAACAAAGTACTGCTTGCTGGTTTACAAAGAGTCTATAACACTGATAAAATCTTCGAAACCAATGTGCTGCTTTTTTTTTTTTTGCTTTTTTTTTTTTTTTCCCCTCTCTCCATGCCCTTCTTTATTTTGGCTTCATTTCAACCCGGGAGTTCATGTCATCCCCTTCCAGGTCATACTCTTCTACTTGGCCACTGGTCCACACCTTCATGCGGTCGGTGAGGTCGCTGGTTCTGGGCGCCAGGATGAAGTCGTAAATCAGGGCAGCACTTGCTCCTCCAATGATTGGGCCAACCCAGAAAATCTGGAATACAAATCCAAGCCATTGCATCAGGTATTTCTGCGTTTGAAACTACTCTAAATGAGGATTGTCACAGTGAAATTTGCAGCCTGTTCACCTGAATGTTTACTTAACCACGTGGCATAAAACCAGGAATTTGTCACCATGAGTTGGTGGTAGACCCAGAGGTGAATAATTGTGATTATATTATCAATTTGTGATATTTAAAATCAGTTTCCTGCTGCTAAAACATCTCTGCTACTCCAGACAGAGTGAGCAGGGGAGCATAATCTCTAAAACAACAGGGCATGACTTTCCATTCTCCTAATAAATTCCAGTGATAGGTGAATTTGAAAGTAATACTTCATGAAGACTTAATTAGGGGCTTAATTTGCCCCTAGAAGCTGCTTAGCTGGTGATATTGCAGTGATTGAACTGACCTGATCTCTTAAGAAAATTAAAATTTAGAAGGAGAGGTAATAAAAGACTTTTAGTAGACAAGCTGATTTTGTTAGAAATAACAAGATATTGAAGACTTTGCAGGGCCAAAGCACTACTGAGTCTGGAAAGTCTCTTTTATTCAGCAATATCAGTAGTTTAACACAAATTATTACATCTATCTTCTTCTGTATCTACAAAGGATAATAATTTTCCTATTAAATTCTGAAAATATCAGCTCCTCGCTTAGTTGCTTCCCTTTAGTGTCCTGATAATAATGCTCAAGTGGTAGACTCTGCCAAAATTTCCCCAGGGTCCTCCTTTTATGTTTTACTCTTTAGATGAAAATGGAATCTGAATCCAAAATTTTCACAACCCCATTGTATTACCACTAAATTTCCACCTGTGCCTATGCAACTGGCTGCCAAAATCATTACTAGGAGAGTTGGAACAAGTCCCATTTTATATATTCAAGAACACATGTTCATTTACAACTTTATATCAGCCTTCTTTACTGAGCTTTGGTGAAATACGTAAATTTTTGTGAAGAACCTCATTTTAACTACATTTAAATGCCAGGAATAATCTAAAATTTGTAGTGTTTCCAGAGCACTTGTCCTTGAAAACATATAAGCAGACACTCAGCTTTGAGATGCTGAACATTTTATTGGCTGTTAAATACTGGACAATCCATTTCTGTTTATAAACCTGCTTAAGAATCATTCTAAATTGGGTTTTACCAGGTTAAGCAATAGCACTTTACTAATTTAATTTAAATAATAAATACACAATGCAGGATTCTGTGTAATAAGGCTTAAACAATTAAAATGTTTGACATAAATAAATATAAAGGGAATAACCAGAGAAAACCTGCTGTATTGCTTTAAGTACAGAGACTGAACGAGCCTGAGGACTTTTTGTTTGCCTGAGGGTGGTCAGGATTTAAAAGAGAATATTCTTTGTTAGATGAAATGGAAACGCCAACTCTCTGACTTGGTCCTAATGATAGCTGTTGAAATGTTTCTGATCTTGTAGGTTATGTGTTTTCAGAGCCTCTTGTGAGTTAAACAAACTTACTCAACTTACCCAGTGATTTTCAAAGTTGTTGGCGATGAGCGCTGAGCCGAAAGATCTGGCTGGGTTAATTCCACAGCCGGTGTAATCAATCTAGGAGGTGGAAAGAGAACCACAGGTGAGGCACAGATGAAGCTTCCCCATCATCTCACTGGCCCACCCCGAGGTGGGACATGGCAGATACAACCTCTGAGGGCTAAAACTTACAGCAAGAAGATGGCCCAAGGCAACGGAGAGACCAATGGCCAGAGGCGCCGATCCCGAGACGTCGCTCCTTCTCCGGTCTGTGGTGGCCAGGACACACAGCACCAGCTGGAAGGTGGCAATGATTTCAATTCCCAGCCCTTGGCCTGCATTGATTCCCTCTGAAAGCTGCATGGAGACAAGAAGGAAAATGTTATTTCATATTCCTGCACGACTTCAAGCAGTGTAACAAAGTTCTGAGGTATTCTATTTCTTCAATATGAATCCGCACATCCATTTCCCTCCTGGGGTTCCTTTTGCTTAACAGGGGGAAAAATAGGAAGAAATAGAAAAAAATTGAAGAGAAGTTGGTTTTGAAACACTCCCTGCTGTACTCAAACCTAGGCATAAGCAGCTTTTTTTTTTTTTTTTTGAGTGGTTGCTGCTTCCAGCCAAAGTGAACACTCAGCCACTGGGCTCAGTGAGAGTGGAATTGATCTGTGTGAGAAACAAAGCAGCCAGAGAGACACCTTCAGCACAGTTTACTTTTCAGAAGTGAACTGTGGTGCCTTAGGACAGTCACTCATTGCTTCAGAGACTTCCACATTAAGATATTAATGTTCCACCTATGCTGTGAATTAATTGCCTGAAATTATGCCTCTAATGCCACAGGAAATACCCTGAGATTTCCACAGAGTTCATGGGGGACTAGTAGATGTGACAGAAGACCAAAAGTATGTAAAACACCTCTAGATATTAATATTTGGTCAATGTATCTCTAATTTGCACAGATAATGGTGTAGTCAGTGGAGATGAGACCCACTCACCTGATGAAATGAAGGGGATCATTTGAAAGCTCTGCCTTTTTTTTTATATAGATCTCATTTGACTAAAAGAGCTTAGACACCTAACTCACAAGTGAAATACTTTTTGGTTCCTTAGACTCAAACTGAAGCTCATTTAACTTCTTTGGGATACATTTAAAAAATCCCCAGTTAAGGGATCCCAAGGGACTGATGGGAGTGTTTCAATTTCCTGCTGAAGTGGATTATCTAGAAAAACTGAAACTGCCAGGGATAAATATTCCAATGGAATTATTAGTCATGAAATCAGCAGAGTTTCTTGTAAATGCTGTAGAGCATATTGAAACCATGGTGATTCACATAAATGGACATTACAGAGCAGAAATGCTGTCATATTTCAGGAGTACTGCTAAAATCTTGTGCCATACAAGAAACCATGGAGGTAAACCATTTGATGTTAAAGCAAGTTTTGAGTTCTGCTTTTAATTGCTGTATTCAGTGGTGTCTCCATTAAATCAAGGCAAGTGTGATACTGAGCTGAATAACTTGATGTTAAGCAGAAATAACTCACTTGCATGGATGGGATGAAACATGAGCTTGGCCACAGGCCAGAGAACAGAGAATGTGACTCAGAGTAGGAAGCAAACTCTGCAAAACTCATTTTAATTTGTGCTATCAGTGGGTTATCACATCTGTCAGAGCCCCTGCATTAAAAACTGCTGGGTCATTCATGGCAAAAATCCATAATTACATGTTATTGTGACCTGTCCAGAACAATGAAACCACGGGAAATCCTGCTATTAATCTGATTTTGTGGTTTATGCCCTAATTTCCCCAAAGCCAATATTTGAAAAAACCTTAAGACTTCTAGATGGTTAACTGAACTATTTCACTTTCCACAGGTGCTGCTCACATTTCTTGTTTCTTCTCTGTAACAAAGTTTAATATCAAATTCCTCAGCAATGGAAAAAAGTCTTTTGAGACTTTTCTCAGCATAAATCTGATATTTAAGTCCTGCTATTCTGAAACACGAATAACATATTTTTATAGCTTGCTCTTTAACATGCAGGAGTGATATCCTCTGAGCTGGATGTAGTTTGTCCACAAATAGAAGGAAATACTGATTGAAAGGATGAGTATTTTGGTTCCTTCAGCATCCACAGAGTGGAAACTGAAATCCATTGATGAAACCTTCAACGTTATTAGGACTGACACGTGAGAAGTGTGAGAAGTCTGACATAAATGCATCCATAAAAGATGCACTGAAAATTGCAGGATCTAGAAATTCATGCTTGACATCTCTGAATTAATATCCTATTGCTTTTGTAAGTTTTAAAAAGAAACACTTTTTTTCACTGTAGAAACTGCTGGATATTTGTCTCTCAACAAATTATGTTTCCAGTGTGTTCTCTTGTATCAAAACCAATTTAAGAATCTGGGCTATATACCCTCTGGAAAATCTTATCTCACATTTGGAAGGTCAAATGGCCTAACTTAAAAGCCAGGTAGCAAATAAGTGGCTGATGTGCACATGGCCAAAAGCAGATAAGAAACCAAATTCTTTTCCATCATAGTGCAACCCCAGAGAACCCAGAGCTGATGTGTGACACATCACTGTTAGCATTTGACAAAGCCTTGACATTTTAACAGATTAAACACTGGCCAGCCATTGGGCTTTCCCTTCACTTGAAGGGCTTCTATAAAAGACAATAAGAGCAAAACTATTCTTTAAAAACCTGTGATAATCCTTATCTTCGAGAGGGGGAAATCATATTCTTCCTTTCCCTCCAGGAAAAACACATTCTACAGCTGACGTGACTTGAGGTCATTCTCCCTGCTAATCAACACTTATGGATGGGCTGTGTGGGATCAAAGAAAACCTGGAAATATCATAGGAAACCTTTTTGCTTTCCTCTAGCCATGTAATTTTACACAGCCTGCCAGAAACATTAAAATTCTACTGTGAGAGCAAGGACTCTGGGCCATGCTCCAAAATGGGACAAACCCAGGCAAACCTTGGATGTCGTGCTGGGCCCTGTGGATCTGCAGTGTGTAAGTGTAGGATAACAGAATATTTATTTGCCTCCTTATCAGAGGTAAATTATCACTGCAGCAGCAGCCTGGGCCATCCATGGTACACATGGAACAGCACCAGTGTTCACCATCCCAGGCACATCCCAGAAAAGCTTTAGAAAGGGAATAGGAAGGGATACATTCCCTTCTGTCAAGTTAAAATGTACATGTTTATATTTATATTTATAGTATTTTTTCTTTTTATTTTTTATAGTATTGTTCTATTGTGTATATATTTATATTATTTATATTTATATTATTTATATTTCTAGTTCTATCATCCTCATTCACAGAGGATTTGCAAGCCTTACCCAGATAACCTTTTGCATCTTTTGAATCTGCTGGTTTAAGCTCTTGACAGAACCAGAGAGGCACAACCAACATGAGTTTGTCATCCTTTTCTCATATTTTCTGTATGTTATTCAGGTTTTTCAGGAATGTTTGAACTTTTTTGGAAGATTTTGTAGAATATCAGGTTCCAGAAGCTTCAGTGTTGTCTAAAGCTTAATCTGAATTTAGTAGGAAGCAGTACCACACATTAGAGACCTGACTAAAAATCAACAGCTGTTCCTAACATCTTCCATTCTGCTACTGAGAATATCCAAAATACAAGGTGCTCAATATCTCTGGTTCCTAAACAGACAAAATAATGCTTTGAAATGAGACACAGCCACTTCTAGGGCAGTGTTGGGGTGAAGAGAACCCTTTCCAGTGACCTGTACCCACACTGCAATGCCTTTTTCCCTGCACTGGTACCTCTTACCAGGGGTCACAGAGTATGTGGGCTGACACTGCATCTGTCCTTGATGCATCTGCTGGGAAATCTTTGACATTTCTTTGCAGTCCAATAATCCTCATTAAGGTAACACAAAAATTGGCAGAGGGCAGAGAACAGCACAGCAACTCCCTGAGATTTTCAGCCTTCAGACCTGGGATACTTGAGGAGTGGATTCAGTGCTTTAAGGAAACAAACATGCTCTAAGGGGTTAAATGAAACACACAAGCCCATATTCATCTCCAAAGGAGTCTACATAGACTTCTTTTCCTTTTTTGTTCACATGAATAACTCCACTCAACTTCAGTTCTAATGTCAGTGTTTTGACAGAAGAAGCACCAGAAACACACATAAGAAATGGGCTGAATCATTGTCAGGATGGGAGAGTTGTCTGTGGACACATTTATCTGATCAGCTGAATCAATCTTGGCTGCATCAGCTTGCAGGGAGTAATTCCCCCTCGACCTCACAGCTCCCAGACAAGAAGCAGAACACACAGACACTCCTAGGGAGGTGCATCCTCCTGTGAGCTGAATTCCACCTTTTCCACCCTTAACAATCCCATGATTCCTATTTTTTCCCCTCAGTTCAACTGTGAATCTGAACATGGTCATGGAATAAAAATCTACCAGAATTCAGTAAATGTACAGAAGTAACATCTTATTCAGAAAACTCCTGAGATGCACCTGACTGGAAACTAAGGAAGCACTGGAGGCACAGTGGCTCAAGAGACATTTAAATGAGGAATGTTAAACCCCAAAAAACGTTATCTAGACATGAACATGAGAGCAATCAGTTGAGAGGAACACCTGCTTTATGTCTTAGGAAACGGGCAGTGGCCACATCGCTTCCAGCTCTCCATAACATCACACAGGAGATGGGAATTACGAAACTTGTTTCCCACAAGTGCCCTTAACTGCCATGTTTAGCTGACTGCCTCCCACAGCAATCATTTGGGCAAATTAATGGTATGTTTTCTTTCCTTTTGAATTTTTTTTTAATTTCTTTTTTTTTTTTTTTCTTTTTTTTTTTTTAGGGCAGGATATTTATGAGTTGACCGCCTTCGGAAGAGAAACGGGGACAGGAAATTAAACTGGCCCAAGGTAAACCCCACTGTGTACTTCTCTAGTGGCTTCATATTTTTCTCATTACCAGTGAAAGTTCAAACCTGTTTCCCGTTATATGGATAAGACACTTTGTTATGCAAGGGGGCTCCATCACGTGGGGCTGAGCTCCATCTCATCCAACAAACCCTCAGCCCTGGATTGGAGCTTCCAGCAGGGCCCAGCTTCCTTTCATATAACAGGGATTAGTTTCTCATTGTTCCAGAAAAATAAAAAAAAACCAAAAAACAAAAAAAGAGGCCTCTGGTATTGCAGAAGTCTATTTTTTAGTAGGGGAATGTCAGCTTTCCCCATTCTTATGAAACAGCAGAGTGAGCCCTGCCTGCTGGTGTGGTTTTGAGGGAGAAAATTTAAGCCATGGCATTTTTAATGGCTGGGACTTCTCTTCCTTGCATATCCCCACCATCCTCACCTAAATTATTACCTTTTCTATGCCTTGTCAGACATTTTTCTTAAAATTAGCATTTTATTCCAGTAAATTCTTGCTGTCTTACAGCATTTTTTTTCTTATAGCTTAAAATGTCTCTTCTTTGACTTTCCTTCTTTTACTGAATAAGGAAAACTCTTCACAATAGTTTAGACGGTTCATTCTCTCTTCATCGCCCCCTCTTTTGAAATATTAATCATTCTATTTTATGCCAACTAGCTATCATTTAAGTGTTTGGCAGGCAAAGTTCTTTGATGGGATGTTCTACAAAGGTAATCTCAGAAATTCGTCTCCCTACTTCCCTCCGAAGCACATCCCACTGTCTTGCCTGTCATTTTGTTTGACTTTTCTCACTCTTCCAGCTCCAACTCTGTCATGAAAAGAACTTGATGATTTCCATATTGATAGCATACCTTTATTCTCCTGGAAGTCTATCCCACATCTCCATAGCTATAAACCTTGAGTGATAGTCAGAATTGATTCAGATTCACCCCTGGCTGTTTGACTACACTTATTCACTTCTACCCCTGCTTTTTGACAGTACCACTGTGAAATGGATGTTTCTGTACCCATTAATTGAGCATTAGGGATTCAGGGAGTACAAAATCTCATTTCTTTAGCAAGAGAGACAGACAAAGATCTAAAGAGTTTCACTTAAAATTATACGACAGGAGGACTCAGCAGCTGCTTATAAATTAGCTTTGGATTGTATCCTACATCAACAATGGAAGCATTCAGCAGAACCTGGGGACAAAACACATTGTCCTCTGCTCGATTATCCTTCCTATAAATACAGCCTTAAGAGCTCTAAAGGGGACTCATTCAATTCCCAAAGCAGAAATCATATTTTCCGTTCCTTAGGCAGCAGACACCCTCCAGGAACGAGGCTCAGCTCCCTCCTCCACCCTCTGCAGGCTGAGCAGAAATTATCCAGGGCTTTGTGTTTTAGTGCCATGGAGAGAAAGAGGGGAGAATGATTATTATATTAAACCAGAGCACATAAAATTTGGATGTCAGACCAAGACAGGCAGTAAAAGTTCCTCTACAGGACTTGTCTTTAGCACAGCTGGTCAGGCACAGAAAATTATTTTTATTTACACTTTTACTTTTTTGATGTGCCTCTGGGAAAGTTGCTTGGGAGAATTTTTTTTTTTTTTTTTGGTTAAATGTTGCTGCTGAGAAATAAACAACTTCTATTCAGCGGATGAGGGATTGTGAGGCTTTGTAATTTTTTTTCTTTACCCAGCCAAACCCAAGCTAATAGTTAATTTTGTGTAATAGTTGAAGCACTCATTTGTACCACAGTGCTGTTTAGTATCTCCTTTTTTACCAGCCCAGAAGGAGATAGTATTTCAGTGGGGGATTTTGAGTATATCTGAATTTTGAGCCAAATAGAATCATCCTTTTTATATTGTTACTAAAATAACACCTGGATTTGCACAAACCTCACTGTATGGTTATTGGCAATTCCACCAAAGTAATATTCAATTTATATTTTTAGACAAACTCCAGAAAATCTGTGAAGTTCTCAAAATGTATGAGCCATAAATAAGCATTGAACACTTGGCATTTCCATGGGCTTAAAAACCAGCTCTGAGCCTGTGCAACACATTTCAGGAACTGGGGGAACAATTCCAGCTCCTTCATTTCTCCACCTTGTTCATCCAGCAAGAAGTCCCAACAAAGGAATGAAAAGGGGCCAAACCTGACCTTACCCATTCCAGGCACAGTCATCAGTGCCCTCAGGAGGAGCTGTGTGTGTGAATGTGTAAGGAAACGTGCTACATTTCTGCTCTGAAAGCCTTCATTGACTCCACTTGGCACAGAATTAACCTGGAAAAGTTGAGTCTTCTGTGACACCTCCCAGTGGTTCCTAGAGAGGGGATGCCCAGGACTCATCCAGGGAAGCACACAGAGGATTTCTTTACTCCTTTCTAGCCTAGGAGTTGTGCCTTGCAGAGCTCTCAGGCCACATTTTTGCCCTCCTGCTGTTTATAGTTTCCTCCAGGATGCCTGTCAGGCCCTGTATATTTGATTTAACAGGTTGACATTGTGCCTCAGCCTCAGATCTGCTCAGTTCAATGGAGCTGCAGCAGTCAAACACCAGCACTGGCTCTGGATGCCAGGAAGATCAGCATTTTCCCATCAATTACACATTAATAAATACTCAGGGCTCAGAATGTTCCCAGCCAGGCCAGAAAAACCTCCAGGAGACAATTGTGGTACCGGGTGAAGACCCCTCTGTTATTGAATTCTCTCCATTAAGCTGGAGAATGGACAAATAAGCAAAAATATACTACTGCCCTAAAGAAAACAGGCAATTTCCTCTGGAGACAAACAGGAAATTTTTCAGGGGCTATCTTTTCTTCCTTTAGTATTTGTGATGTGGTTTGGTATTCTTGCTTTAAAAATGCTTCACTTAAAAATATCTCTACAGATAGTGACAGTTTTTAGGATTCTCTGATTAAAGAAATGGCATTCTCAGCTCCCTGAAGGTTTACATTAACTGCTAAAACCCACAAGCCCTGCTACAAAAAACTAGATTATTTTTTTTCTTACCATTGCACCAATTTAACCAGATTTAATCCATAATATCAATTCTCTTGCTGGGGACATTTCCATTTGTTCTCAGGCTGTGGTCCTTGCCATGTCAGATCTTGGTTCAGAACCCACACCTATTATTAGATTTTTTTTTAAACTTTCCAATTAATTTAAACTAAAAATTGAAATTTGGGGTTATCTCATCTGAATAATCTTTCTGTCCATCTGTCTCTGGTGTGTGAGTGTGTTTGGGGGTGTGCAAACACAAAACACACAGAATATACACAGAACACCCAAATATATTGGTGTAATCACAGAACTCTGTGGAAAGGAAACCAAATTTAACAGTTTATTGAACACTCAGGAAAGGTGGTGGCAAAATGAATTTTACTTTAATTCTACTTAGTTTGACAGTTGATCTAACACACACAAAAAAATCATTTTCTGAAAATCCCACTCCACTTGTATTACAATATTAACTAACCTACCAAATTAATAATGTTTTTAGATCTATGGCAACTCATTGTTTTAAACAATTTTAAACAAGAATTCCTATAATTTCTAAGCAGAAATAAATGAAGAGAACCTTTAGTTTGAAGCCTGCAGAGCATTTTCCAAATGCTCATCCTTGAATCCACTGGCACAAAACCCACTTTGCTCTCCTCTGCTCTAGCACAAAAGGACAGGGCTGCAGGAGGATGAGCACCAAGGGCCTCTCCCTGTCCCAGCAAAGGCTGGGCTGCTGCATCCCTCCGTGCTCCCTGCCAAAATCCCAGATACGGCTCTACTATTGGAGAGGCACTAAGCAAACCTTCTTGGAAATGGAAATCAGATAAAACGCTCTGAGATCTGAGATAAGGATTAGAGCCACAACCCCACATTCTCTGGGGAATGGGTGATAACCATCAGGTTTACATCTCAGCCCAGATGTTTCTGCTGTCACTGTGTGAACTCATTAAAAAGTGGCCGAGACCGTGGCCAGTTTTGAGCAGGTGCCTTTCCTGTGTCCCACCTGCCCTGCCTGGGGCCTCTCAGTACAATGCTGGCAAGCCTTAAAAGCCCTCTGCTGCAAAAACTGACAGTGAACAATGAGCCATTGTTGTGACAGTCTTTGTTCAGAAATAAAAATCCCAGATCAATGTCATGTACCGGAACCATTTTGCTCATTTTAAAAATGCAGCAGCATTTTGTCCCTTGTGAATGTTTGAGTCCTCCAGCATGCAGAGGCAAGGTGGGCAGTGGAAGCCTAACCTGGATCAAAAATAGGCAGGGCAGAAGGCAGAGACAGGGAGAAAGAAGCTCCTCACAGTCCTAGACTTGAGAAAGGCTCAAAATATTATCTGCATTGAAAAAAAAAGTCATCCAAGGGTTTTTCAATAAGCACTAAAGGTCAGGATCTCAGCTGCGAGTCTTGTCCATCCAGCAGCACCTCTGGAGCTGCAATTTTCCACAGTGACTCAGAGGAAAAGCAGCATCACTTACTCAATTGTCCCCTCACACTGTCAAGCTCTCAGTTTATTTTGGATGTTCTTCCAACTGGAGCCGGCTTTGTTTAATTGGAGGTTGGAGAATGGGCTCGTAGGGCGCGGGCACGAGGAGCCAGGGAAAGCACAAGGCAAACACTGAGTCATCCTGGGCAACCAGGCAAGTCCTGCTCCCCATGGTGAGAAGGCCATGGTGTGGACCAAATGTGGAAAGTGTAGAATTCCCCATGGGGAATCCCCTCTGAGACAAGTTTCTAAAGGATGGGAAGCATCCAGTGGGGAATATCAGGAGAAACACTTCAGTGCTGACCCACAAACACCAGCAAAAGGTGTGGCAGGTCTCAAGTGCACTAAAGGGAATTCCCAGTGCTGGTGCAACATTATGTTTGCACTGGAAATGCAAATTGGGAATTTGTTAGGAGAAAATTCAGCAGCATGGATGCTCTAAAGATCATCTGCAGACGACAAGGATGCACATATCTAATCACCTCCTATGCTCCACTCTCCTGGGGACAAAAAATTGTTCATCTTCCCCAGGTAGCAGAATAGGACTGGAGCATGTAGACAGTAAAGGAAAAAAACCTAAAAATCTCCAGCATTGAGGTTCCACGTTGCTCTGATGCTGCTGGATCACAGTCCAGCTAAGTGGGAGTAGTTATGGAAAAAGGACTCATTCCCATCCCTGGAAGTGTCCAAGGCCAGGTTGGATGGGCCTTGGAGCAACCTGGGGCAGTGGAAGGTGTCCCTGCCCATGGCAGAGGGTTGGATCTTTAAGGTCTCTTCCAACCCAAACTATTCCATGATTCCGTGGTCCTGTGGTGTGCCTTTGGTGAGGCTGGAAGGTCAAAGCAGCAGGTAGTGGGCTGGCATGAGGAGGCAAAGACAGCAAAGGCCTCCTTTTTCCCTGCCCTTGAGAAATCCAGAGCTGGACACAGAGTGTTTATTCCCAAAGGACATGGCACCCTCATGTGCACCAACTCTGCCGTGGCTGATCCTGACTTGGGCAGCCCCAGGGAGCAGCACAGACACAGCCAGTCACAGCAGAAATTCAAAGGTGTTCCAGCAACCAGTAACACTCCATGCTCCAGGAATAGCATCCATATGAATATTCACCTGTCTTAAAATGACCTCTGAATCCACTGACCACAGATCTCCTCTGGCTTTTCCAGAGAGCTCCTTAGTTACACAAACAACATTTATCAGTCCACTGGGTGTTTTCTAAACCCAAGCCCTCCCATTTGTTATTCTTGGTTGTTTTTCTTTTCCCTTTATCTACCCGAGCAATGTTACCTTCTGTTTTTCTTGCCTACAATTTTTGATCCACTTATAACTTTTAAAATAATATCTTCCATCATAAACTTGAAGGAAGAGTTTTCAAATTGTTTCCAAATTATAGCCCCGAGAGTTTGGGGACACACTTCTGGCACTCTCATTACTATGCCAAAACACAGAAAACTATGAAATTGTGAAAATTGTGAAGTGGTGTCTGCATTTGTCACAAAATTCTAATTATTCATATATACCTATATATTTAGCTCAGGTTATTATATACATACATACATATATATATATATATATATATATATATATATATATATATATATATACAGATAAATGGATAGACAAATAGATATACAAATATGAAATATAGATATACAAATATGAAATATAGATATACAAATATGAAATAACCTGAGCTAAAGAAATTTTCTGACCATGTTTTTAAAAGTTTGCTAAAAGTTCTCCAGATAAACACTGTTCAACAGCAAATATTGTGTTACTTGACAGCACAGAAGTCTCTTCTCTCCCCTCTTTCCTGCTCGAGCTCTTTGTTGGTCATTAACTGCCTGTGCTGAGTAGTTTGTTCCATTATCCAAACTCCAGATCTGTCCTCACCAGACAATAGCCAGCTCTGCTGGCAGATGAGTGCATTTTGGATCTTGTATTCTCTATTCTTACAGCTTTACCTAATGGAAATTTGTAACATGTAGTAATCCAACTTAAAAAAAAAAAAATACAAGATGATGTAAGGAAAAATATTTAAATTTTTTAGAAGAGCAAACACGCTGCATACTCCTCTTCCAGCCTCTCCAATTCTCAAAGTTTTTACTTTGGAGTACAAGCCACTACTAAAATATATTGGAAGTTAAGTGTCTTAAAAGGATTCAGTAATCTAAATACATCTCTGAGCGTTGTCCAAAATGTCTTACTTGGGACCAGCCAAAGTAACTAAAAATATGTCTGTTGACTTAAGCAAAGTTTGGATCAAAATCCTAACGTGTGACTGCTTTGCTTGTCTTAGTGTAAACCAGACCTTAGTACTGAACATGTTAAAGGCACATCCTGCATTTTCATCCTCCCTTCTTCTTCCTCAGCCTTGCCCTGTCCATGGCTGAGTTTTGTGCTTCATTTGATTGTGTTTCCTTTCTTCCCTTTGTGCAATGGGAAAGACATGGATTTATCCCACTTAATTTTGGATTCTTAGCAGAGGCTCCCAAGCCAGGAGCCTCAGCATGGCAAAGAGCAGCTGGGTGTCTCTGGAAGAAACTCAACAGTTCTAGAGGCTGAAGTGCCTCTCTTTGTCCCTCATTCTCTGTGGATTAGAGAGCAGCCAGTGGAAATGGGTTCTCAGCTTGGTCCCTCAGTGCAGGACCTGCAGCCAGGCAGGAGAAAGCCAAATTCAGGCATGCAACCCCACCCAGTATCCACTGGGAACACTGGATGGCCACTCACTCCATTACACTGCCCCCACCACATTTTTCCTGTAAAAAACACCTCTCCAAGAGCACAGCAGGGTCAGAACAGAGGACAAAGCCACACATCCAGACCCTCTTCCCAAACATGCAGCACTCTCTTTTTATTCCTTTTCTGAGCAGGGAATCCACCCCTTGTTACCACAAGAAGGGTCAGAAGAGAGAGCAGCTGGCAGGGATGCCATCTCTGAGCCTCTCCCCTTCTTATCCTCAGGCTAAAACCCATAACAATCCAACTCTGTGGTTTCCCCTTGCCAGCTCTCTGCTGCAGAAGGCACCTCGGTGCTGTGGATTCAGGATGTGCCCCACTGAGATCTGCTCTGCACGAGCACAGCCCCTCTGCTGCTGCTCCCCCTGCCTTGGGCTCAGACCCAGCTCCCCCTCAGCCCTCCCCTCCCCAGGCACTCCAGGCTTGTCACTGGGAAATGAATGGATTAGCTTTCCTTCCCTTTTCATTCCTTTCCTCTCCAGTTCTCTCTCTCAAGGCAGAAGAGCAGCTGCTGCCCTCACTATCCCCAGGGGGGTCTCCCCACTGCTCCTCCAGCCAGAACATTTGTAAGTGGATGTGAAAGAAAAAAGAAACAAATATCTGAATATTTTCCAACGACAAACAGTGAGACCAGAGCTTTTAGAAACTATAGTCTCTGTTATTCCATTGCACAGAAATTGCTGATCGATTTGTAAAATTTATATGATGGAGACTTGACCCTGCCTGGTTTTGTAGCTTGAGGAGTTACTGACTGAGGAGCAAAAAGAACTTCACCCCCCTTCACAAATAGCCAGGTTTAGAGCTTTGGTTAGAGGAAGGAACCAGTCATCAGGATTTTATGGAAGCAAAAGGGAAAAACCAAGCTTAAGTGCTACCAAAACCAGACCTCCCGTGTTTAATGGCAGTTGGACCTCTCGAGGAAACCACTTGGGCAGACACCCTGTCCCATGTGGTTGAGCTGTTCCCTCTGTCAGTGGTTTCAGAGGAAAAGATCACATATCACACTTGCAGCCAGAGCCTTCTGGAGTCAATAAAATTATTTGCTCTTCTTCCCCAAAATGTTTTTAGTTAACCCATCAAATTTTCCAAAGCGCTGGCAGGATGGAATAGCTGCAGGCACCAGGAGAGAGGGAGGTGAGCAGGCAGCTCACAGAGTAACACGAGTGTGGATGATACTGAGCTGCCCAGGAATCGCCTTAATATCAGATTTTATTCTGTTTTGAACACTTTACTCATGTTCTGAATTAACTGTAATGTCAAATTACAGCATGCAAAACCATATTGCTGTTTTTCCTAAGTTATTTCAGAAGAGATGTTGCATTTGCAGTTTTATGTCCCAAATACCCTTGTGACTACAAATGGGCAGAAGGTTTCAAATTAGCTCAATTTACAAACTGCAGTCAGGAATATTTTGAAAGAAAGAGGCCAAGGAAAATATGTAAAATACTTGTTCTTAAGAGATCAGGTCAAGTAAGTGACCAGAAGGAATTTCCATTTATAGCACTGTGTGTCCTGCAGTGGCTGTAGCACTGCCTCTGACAGGGGGATGATTTTAAGTTTAAAAGTGTATTTATCCTTTTTTTTCTCCCGTATTATTCTGCAACAAAAACAGCAAAATGACATTTTGAGGAGGAGGAGTTGTGGCCAGGCAGTTTTTAGGCAGCATGATGTGAGCATGTGTCTGGGGGAGAGCTGGAACCTGCACCCCAGTTACCTGTACCTGCCTCACTTTTCCTCCAATTTACACGTGAGAATTCAGGATTTGTCCAATTTTTGCCCAGAAATGCACAGAAAGGGCAGCTGGGATTCTGCCAGGCAGGATCTGAGCACTCTCCCTAATGCAACAGGTACTGCTCACACCTTTGGGGATGGGATTTCTCCTGCTGCACACCTCTCTGCCCCCATGGGTCCTCACTGCAGCCATCACCAGTATACACAAACCATTAATTAAGTACTGAAAATGAACCACACTCACAGAAGCCAAAACAACACTGGTGTATGCACATTAATCAACATGTCACCTTAGAGACCCTCAGAACCACTAAAGGCCATAAAACTGCCAGTGATTTCAGTGTTCAATTGGCATCAAAAGCCACCTTTCAGACAAAACTGAACATAAGGAAAACTGATCACGACCAGAATGTCCTAAAGCTCCTAAATGAGGGTGGGGAGGAAGGACCATCCCTGTGACATCCTGGTTATCAGTCAGGACTGGATTCTCTCCTACAATAAACAGTCAGGCTCTCCGAGGTCACCAGCACCAACAGAGCCCCCATATCTTCAGTAAATTACAGCTGCTACATTTCTACTCTAAAAAAAAAAGAAAATAAAGGAGGAATTCAAAGTTTCTACTTACAGCATTAAGCCCCAGGGAGTTTCCTGGGAGAGAGGAGGTGACTCCTGAGAGAATGGCTGTGGCCACCACTGCCCCCAGGCACTGGGCGAGGATGTACATGAGCGCCTTGAAGATGCTGATCTGGCAGCTGAGCAGCAGCCCCAGGGTGACAGCTGGGTTCAGGTGTGCCCCACTGATGTGGCCCACGCTCTGAGCCATGGTAGCAATGGATAACCCAAAAGCCAGAGAAACCTTCACGTTGTCCTGAGACCTCGTTGATGTTTTGTTGGCCACCACGGGGAAGTTGAAGCCCAGAGCCGAGCCAATGCTGATAAAAATGAAAAGGCTCATGGCCAGGAACTCGGCCACCACTGCCCTCCAGAATATTTTCTTTCTGAATTCACTAGCCATCTTTCCTCTTTCTTTCTCTCTCTCCCCTCCTCACTTTCCCTTCGCCCTCTCTCTTTTCCTTTGCCTGATATTTTCCCTTTGAGCTCTGAAGAGAAATCTGGAGGAAAAATACAGTCCTTGGATTATTTATAGGGCTTTGGGTGGTCTGTAGGAGGGAAGGGGTGTTGCACAAAAGGAGGAAAGAACATCTACATAGATGCTGACTGCTAGATTGATGTAAGACACTGTTTGCCTGCCAAAGTTTTTTTCTTCCTTTTTTTTTTTTTTTCTCTTTTCCCCTCCCTTAACGGCGTTCGATCTCTGCCGCCGTTTTTAAGAGGCTTTTTAAAATTCTTGGAAAAATCTTTAGGAGAGCCTTAGGAATTTCAGCCTCACTTCTTTAACTCCTGTGTCATCTTTCAGCGTGTGGATCGGGATGAAAGCTTTGATGGGATTTCTGTCTGGAGCTGAAACAGAAAGCAAAGTTATCAGTGCAGGCTGGTAAGTTATTCACGCTCAGCTTCAGTGGCAGCAGATAACAGCTGAAAGTAGTAAATAAGACTGACAGCTAAATCCACACTTCAGAGGCTTCAGTAGCTCTGTTTCTTTTGAAAAAAAAAAGGTAGAAATGTCCCTTCTGCTGGCTCTGTGGACTCGGAGATGTTTTGGATGCCAAGTCTGGCGGCTGTACGGACACTCTCGGATTTACACAGCTCACACGAGCTGGTGTTCACTTGTGAGGGAACATTTTTAATCTCTGTGTAAATCTGCCATAACACTGTGGTAAGCTGGAAGCTTTAAATGCATGTAATTTGGATGCCAAGGAGGATTTTTTTTTAAATTTATTGTTTTAAATTTATGTCATTTCTTCACTTTTCTGCTTCCAAGAACGGAGGCGTCTCGGGGTTTCCCCAGCCTTCCCCTTCTGACTGGCAGGGAAAAAGCCAATTTGGGGACTTCCTAGCCCAGGTCCTGCAGTGGAAGCCCATCTCTCACCACCCTGCTGAAGGTCAGCTCAGCTGTCCTGGCTGTCTCCAGGGAGGCTCTGCCCCTGCTGAGCCACAGGACTGGCCAGACAGAGGGACAGAGGGGACAGCAAGGGAGAAGGAAATTACATGCTTGGTTTTGCAGACAAAATGAACCTCCCGGCAGTGCCAGAGCCTCTCGGAGCGAAAGGTCTCAGTGCCTGGCTTTACCTCGGCGGGGCTGGGACACACGGCTCGGATTAACCCTTGAGCTCCCAGAGCCCTGCCCCCTCCAGCAGCTGCGGGTGCCTCCGGCTGGAAATCCCGGGGTCTGCTCTGACTTAAAACCAAGGAAAATCTGTTCCAGAGGCAGGAAGTAATTGCCCAGGCACAACTCTTGAAGGGTGGATGTTTAAAAGCAGCCTACTTCCCTGCCTCCTCTTTTTTCTCTTTGTTCTTTAATACACTGGTAACATCTTCTGAATTGTTCTTAAATTAATTCAAGGCTTTTTCATTTGGACAATATGCCAGGAAGAAAGAAAAAATTGAATACACACCTGGATGGTATTAGACAGCCAATAACTGGGGTTTTAAAATATATTTGGTTTTCAAAAGATGATTCAGTGACAGAGCTGAAAACAGTTTAAATAAAAGCCCAGATGTCTGCAGCTTGACATACCCAACTTCTCATTCTTACTAGGCATCAGATGTTCTTGATTTTTCACATAGCCAATTTTATTTCGTTTTTGTTTTATGATACACTTACAAAACAGGACTGTACCAGTGAAAAAGGAAAAAGTAAAGAGTGGGATTTCAATGAGGAACAAAGTGACAGACAAATCAAAAATCAAATTTAGCCAAATAGTGGAACATACTGGAATTTTAATATAAGATACACTTGATTGCAGTTGTATCCTGACCAGTGGAACTTTTAATTTACTGCAAACACTATCTGAGACAAAGATCTCCAGTGATCAGCTTCCCTGGTCCTTCCAAGAGGGTGCCCAAGACCCAGGCAGGACGTGTATCACACACCTCAGGGAAGTGAGACAGCAGAGCTCTGTGAGTAGTTTGCAAGAATTTCCATGTGTCCCAAACTGGCCTCTGTGGGATGGAGCTGCCCAGATAGTCACCCTTGTCCACAGGAAACTCCCTCTTTACTCACCTCTTCCTACAATTAGGAACTGGGTGACCAAGCCACCTCTGTATCAGTACTGATAAGGTGAGGAAGAACCCCTCCAAGGAAAACTTTCAGAAGGTGGAAAAATAGACTGGGGAAGTATTGCAAAATGCTCCCCTGATTTCTGAAGTCTCCTCTCAGTGTCCCTGACTGGCCTGTGCCACAGACAGAACCCCAGGAAAGCCAGACCTTCATGTGAAGAACACAAACATTAAATGTACCTCAAGAGGAGAAGGCTGGGCACCACCTTGGTGTTGGTCACCTCACACTGGCATTTTCATCCTGGGACTCTCCATTTGTCTTTTCATAAATGTTACCAGCCTCTCTTGTTATGTTTTGGAACTTCCTGCCACAGTAAATCAACAAAATGGTCATTCAGACAGAAAAGGAAAAAAAAATCTGAAATAAATTAAAGACAACCACAGGGAATACACACAAATAAAAGACAAGAGACAGAGTTTTCCTGTACATAGAAAAGCCACCAAGTGAGGAAACAGAAAGGGATGGCAACAAAAAAACAAATATTCTGAACAAATAGAGGGAATTTCGGACAAATAAATTATACAACTGTGTCAGTGTAATTAGGAAAAAGGGGAGAGAAAATGTGAGCAGAGAAAGCACACATCAGTTGGACTTCAGAAATGTCCACCACAACACAAAGCTAACTGGTGCTCAGGGCACTATGTCACTTTTCCAAAAACCAAGCTCCATCCCATGTTACTCAGGTTGATGGCAAAGACCCTGGAGCTTGGTAAAGTGAACAAAGTACACTCAGACCCCAAAACCACCAGAAGCCCAAAAAAAGGGAAAAATCCAATTTCCTGCATATCAGATAAGCTGGGGTTTGTGCAGAAAGCTCTTTTGGGCATGATTTTAGCTTATCCACCACACTTGAAGGTGAAGTTTAGATTTTTCTAGAAATAGAGATGTTTGCCAAATATATGTCAGTGTTTAGGACAGGCAGTTAAGAACAGATCTGTTGGGAACAAGAAGGAAAAAGGAGCTTTTTATCTGAGGGGTGATTCTTCTCAGATGATTTAGACCAGAGTATTCCCAACCTCTCTTTGATTTAATTACACTAGAGACAGCTGAGTGAAAAATCAAGCTCACTGGAATGGGTTTTTCATAGCCAAGATCTCATGGCTGACTCCTTTTTTGCATGAAACAAATCCAATTTTGGAGGGCTGTAGCACAAATGTCCCTTAACATTTCATTCAGAAAACAAATGTACTTGTTGAAGTGGTAGGCTTTGTTCTGTGATCCCACCCATCAGATTGCTTGGGATCTTTGCTTTTTGAACAAGAAACAAATGTCAGTGACTTCAAATTTGGTCTTGGCTGACATGAAATCTCTGGGAATTTCCCTCTTAGGTGAAGGAACAGTCAAAGTCTAAGGGCAGAAGGAATGAAAGCAAGTCCAGCAGTCAAATGGTTGAAAGAACCAGGGGAAGTTCAGCAAAATACAATTCCTCCTCTCTTGAGAAGAATTAGTTATGCTGTGACCCTGCCAGATGAGTCTTTTAGCAGGCAAGCAGCAGTTCTAGGGAAGCTTTTTACCTCCAGTTTCAGAGACAACAGAAATTCCCACTTCTGCCCACTTCTGGACTTTCACCCCTCTGAGCCACCACCACTCTCACCACCACGGAGGACAGCAAAGCCATGGAGCAGGGAGGAGCCAGGGGATCCTGCCTGAAACATCTCAGAAACGGGGAGGATTGGAGCACTGATGGATAGAATGAAAACGTGCAGAAAGTTGTAGTTCAGAGGTGGAGTCTCCTGTAAGAACAACACATACAAACTTCAACAGATTTGCACCAACACTCAGGAGCTGCTTCTGGGACTCAATCACTTTTTGGATAGAAGCAGAACCCCTCTGTGCTGCTGATGTAAAAAGTACAGAGTGGAAATAGAGACAAGGTAAAGATACTTGGAGATTTCTCTGCAGCAGCTGCCTGATCACAACCAACACCAGCCAGTGGGAACAAACTGGGAAGGGGTTTTATTTAGACTGAATCCCTGATTTAACACTGCTAGATCTGGGGAAGATAGAATATTTCACACACTTCCCCCTCTCCAGGGGATTCACTACCAGCCAGTCTCACCACCCACACATGCTTCATCTGCTTCATCTGATGAAAATTCTCTCCTGAGCTGCTCAGCTGGATTTGCTCCCTGAGTGATGATCCAATTTAGTTTTGATTTAGTCCCAACCTTGGCTGTCAGGGGTGTCAGAGACATGAGAGGGGAGGGACGGAGAGAGTGTACAGGTGCCACTTTCAGGGGGCAGCCAGGAGTGGGGGAAGCCTCATCCCTGGGGAGGCTTGGCCTGGTAACACCTCACATGTGGCAGTCAGTAGGAGACACTGTGGAGGGGCTTCTCCAACCAGGTCATGAAAAGGTCTCCATCAACGGGTGGCAAAGAAAGGTTGGACTGGGTCAAAAGTCTTTACTGTTCCTGGGGCTTGCTGCTGTTTTTTGGCCTATTTGCTCCCTCCTTTGCCCTGCCCTTCTGGCTCTCCTGCCCTCTCTGACTCTTGCTCGCCCTCGTGCCTGTCCTACCTCTCTGTATCCGTGACCAATGCCCTGCTGTAGCACCGGGGGGTTTAGATGGTGGTGGCTGCTACCTATATCTCATTTCCCAATGAGCATTTCCTCTGGAAAAGCTGCTTGGGTAAGTGTGGGGTTTCGCCGTCTGTCTCTGCCCACACGCGTAGGATGTTTCTGTTGCAGGTCGAGCTTCAAAGGACGAGTCTGGACTCTTTAGCTTTTCAGTTCTCAGATTGTTTATTATTTCTTATCTACAAAATTTTCTTTCTGCCCAGCCGGGATCTGACCTGCAAGGCAGCCAAAGGCACTCTGACCGCCCATGGGGCGGCCACGTCTTTGTAAAAACTACGTACATCATATTTACCTTTTATTGCCAATACCTATCACCCTTGTCACCAAGTGCACCTTCACCACAGACCAATCCACAAGTGCCAACATCACCACAGAAGATGGATGACAAGAAGAAGAAAGAAGAACCTTGAGACACACCCTGTTTCCTCCATCATGCCTCCATAACCCCCCCGTACCAAAATCGTAAAATCTATGTTTTACCCTATAAATATATCATTCCTGCACCGTTCAAACCCGAGTGATTCTCATGTCCCCATAACAGGTGGAACATCCCTAGAAGGGTCAAAGTCAAGCCACCAAGTGCTTTTGGCAACATTTCAAGACCTCCGAGCCCCTCAAGGGTTTTCTCGGCAACTCTGAACATCCAGAGTGATGTGCTGAGTTTCCACAGGTAAGCATTCAGGAAAAGCAGCCAAGTCCATACACACCACACTCACCACAGCAAGCTCAGTGAAGAGAGGCAGAATGGCTTTTACATGGTCAGTTCCAGCGAGGTTTATTTCAGCATGCCAAAGGGGAACAAGGGACAAAAGAAAAGACCATGTGCTGTGCACAAGCTTAAGAATGGGAGGGTACAGGGGTGGTACAAAGGACAGGGCAGAGGGCAGCAATCTGTAGGGGGAATGAGGGATGAATAATTGGGGTGGGCAGGGTCACCTGGCCACTGGGGAAAGCAATCTAATGTTGATTGGCAATAGTGCTGCAGAGCACCATGAGGAACTCCTTTCTGTCCACCCAGGTGGGGAAAGACGCTATGGCAAGTCTCTCCAAGGCAAGGCCCTGGGGGTTTCCCTGAGGGGGGAAGTGTCACACGTCCCAGCTAGATGATAGTGCTGGGGGGAGGTGACAGTACCCCTTTTCCAGGGCTCCACAGAATCCCAGCTACCAGTGGAGACTCAGCACGGAACAAAAAGGCCACAGCAGCAACATGGGCCAGGGGTGGCACTGGGTTACTTTATTTGATGGTAACTCCCCAAGTCTCGGGGTCCCAGGCCAGGAACTGGGGGCAAACAACAGTTTATGAAGGGAGGCAGGTCTCAAGGGAGGATACAATGTTCAACTAATCAAAAGCACTGGGGGTGGAACACAAGGGCAAGGAATACAAGGGAGGAAATCTGCTTGGGACAGGAGGGGTTAACAACTGGATGTGGGAGGAAGGGGTTTGAAACTTTGCAGAGAAGTAGCTAAGTAACAGCAAAAACACCTGGCTCAATTGAATAACAAAAACAAGTCTGTGTCACTCTAAAAGCAGGGGGGGAAAAGCCCAAAAAACTACCAAACAACAAATCAAAGAATAACCTGCAAGATAAAACCACACTGCAACAGGGAAGATTCGGAGGATTCCACATCCTGCCACATCTCCCCCGTGTCCTTGCCTGGCCTGCATTCAACCCTGCCTCCCCTACCTGCCCATCACTGCCATCCTCACCACGACTCTGTCCAGGGTCCTGCGCCTCCTGTTCGAGCGCCACCGACCGCGTGCGCGGCCGTCACCGCGGGAGCCGTGCCCGTGATGCCACACTGGCCACCTGGACACCGACAGCTCTTCCCTGATCAGCTGGTGGGAACACCCTCTTTTCCTCTCTGTCTTCTGCCTCTCTCCTTGTGGGAACCCAAGCCTCTGGGATGAACAGTGGTTTAGGCCTGGTTGCACATACAGGAGGCATCAGCCCGAGGGAAGCAGGACACTGAAAGGGAAATGTCTGGTCAGTGTTGTCCTGTTCTTCTAAGTTCTTCTAAGCCTTCTGAGGTTTACATTTTTGTAATGGAGTTTCTCACGCACTTTTATGTAAATAATGATTGGCTTTGCTTTCCATTTTGGAGGAAGAGAAATTTGATGGACTGTTGGCTTGACCAGTGTCATTAGAGAGGTGGCAATTTCATCCTCCAATCCAGGGCCACCTTTAGAATTATATATATATATTGAGGTCAAGAAATAAACTTCCTTCTTTTTCGCCTTGGAAGTTTCAGCATGCATGTCGTTCATTTCGTGACAGGTCAGGTCATGGTGAGAAGAGTGTGGTCATGGGAGTTAGTATGTTAATGGAATTAATCTAGAATAGGTCATGTTTCTGGTTCTTCTTCTCAAATCAGTTGGTGACCTGTCACATATAAGGCCATGCTCTGAGTTTGTGTTTGTGATTGAACCCCTGCCCTCAGAATACCCCTACAAATTGCTACATTCACCACACCCCTCATCTTTGGATTGTGCCCCTCAAATGATGCGGTTTCTGCTTTTGTTATTTTGCTATTAAACTTCTTTATTTTTCAGGCAATTCCATCGTTCCCCTCCATCTATTTTTTTGCCACACTCCCCCCAGCTGGACTGGTCTTGGGGTCACAGAGAGCCAGACTGTGACATCTCCTCTGCCCCATTCCTTTTCCATTCCCTTTCCTTCTTTTCTGTCTCTTCTAGCCCACTTTTGTTTGTGCAACTCCTTTTCCTTTTCATTTCCATTACCAATAAGCATTTCTCAGATGCAGCACTGGCTTTCTTTTGTCCCTGGTTTGGCTTCATTTCATTCCCAGCCACCCATTTTTAAGAGGACTCTCTCTGCAGTTCCCCACAGTGGAATGCCACACCCTGGATGGAAAACTCAGAGCCAGCAATATCCCCACGGAGCTGGACACTGAAATCCCTTTGTGGAGCTGGACCTGAATTCTCACAAACTCCTCTAGGGGGGATCAGCAGCTATTTATGCACCACGAGTCCCCTGATCTTTTGGGAGGCAAGATGGGCTGTCACCCTCTAACAAGCAAAATTCAAAGGCATAAAGTTCTCATGATAAATTTTCATTTAGGTACTTCATGATCCAGTGAAATAAAAGCAGGTTTTGAAGACTGATCAAGTTTTTTCATTTCTTATACACAAAAAGTGGCTGTACATTCCTCCATGTTCACCTAGATGACATAATCCTCTTTTGATGGATTTTTAAAAAACTTTTCACTACATCTTGAGCCTTCTTGCTACAGCAATTCCCTGTTTCTGATCCTCATTTTCCTTTTTTTTTTTTTTGGTTTTGCACTCCAGACCATAATAAAACAATAGAAGAGAAAATCTTATTAGTGAATTTAAAATGGACAAAATCTGTGTTTGTACAATTATATTTAAAAAATTTAGTACCAGCAGAGGCTGATATGGACATCACTGAGCATTTAGCCCAGATTGATAGAAAAGGTGATTTAAGATTTGTTTTCTCTTGAATGATATTTTGAAGGCAACTGAAGAGAAAATCACTCTTGAACGTCCTCAGAGAGTTTCCTTCCGATTTGAAGTTGTTCTCTCCTCTGAGAACAGAAGACCCCTCTGGACTTCCAAAGAACAGCTATAATGCAGGAAAAATTTGTCAGCACAGCAGGGTTTTCATCACAAAGACAACAAAGCCATGTGGGTGGCATTTTGTCCCCAGTTGTAGGTGCCTACCATGAAAACAACTGCAGCTGCTCTGATCTTTGCCTGCCCCTCAATGGATTCTCATTGTGAGCATTTTCAGAGCATGATCACAGCTCTGCATTTCAGACATTTACACTGCACTGCCTCCATTCAACCTTCTTTTTAGGCTGCCTGGGCTGCCCAGCTCCAGAGTCAGCCTTGCCCTTCTCTGGAAATCCTGATTCTTTGGCCATGAGAGCTGCACAGCTGCCAAACAGTGACAGGACAGCTATTACCCTTTTTCTGACACTTCTGGGACGTGCAATAACAAAGATGACTATCTTCCAACCCAGGCACAAAAGGGAATTTCCCAGACAATTGCTAAACCAGCCTGCATCAAGAAAGAGAGATTTTTTCCCTTTTGATTTCCTTGTGGCACCAAGTTTGACAGCAGCATCTCTCCAGAGGGTGCACCATTGTGGACCACAAAGTCTTCACCACTGCCTGTTCTCTGAAACACAGCATGGAGTGCCAGGGAAAAGGAACAGAAAAGTTGTCTTTCATCAGGAATATCTTCTGTCAGAAGGCAAAATTCAGACAAATTCTTCCAAACTGGGCATTTTTCTCCCCAAGCTTATGCTGGGGAGAAAAGCCACACACTCTTCTGATAGCAGCAGCAAACTTCCAACAGCATAAATATATTAATAAGTGTCCTTTTTATATCAGTAATAGATATTAACCAAACAAACATCAATGCACTCTGAGGGAAAGCCATTTTTGTGAGAAAGGGGGTATGAACCCTTTCTGAAGAAAATCTTCTGTCTTTCTCCAAACAAACCTTCTCAAATACTTTTTATTTAAACCCACCTCTCTTGTGAAATATTTTGTTTCTCAATCTCAGCAAATGCCACCACATTGAGGGCTGAACTCCAAATATTATTCATTTTTCTTAGTGTACATATTTAGCAACAATTGTCCTTTAGAATTTCCTGTGCCCAGTGCATCACTGGGAGGTTGACCAATTTTTTTTTCCTATTTTTTGCCCCACACATTGTGTTACATAAAATAATAAGTCTGCCAGGAATACGAGGCATGACACACCAGTGACTGTGCTAATGAAATCCTTGGTTGTTCATCACAAACACAGGAGGTGAATAAACCATTGTTATAGCTATAGGAATATTTTCAGTGTGGATCAGAGTTTGCCTGGTTTTTTTAAAGCACAGTCCAAGCTGCTGCTGCCTTAAGCTGCAAAGCTCCATGAGAGCAATGCTGACGATTTGGTTGTTTCCAGGGAGGTTTTTTAATGTGATTTCCATGAGTTTTGTCACCAGATTTGATCACTGTGTGTGCTCTGTGCTGTTTCCCCGTGGCTCCACTGCTCAGGCTCACAGCTTGTCTTTGGCACAGTCCGAGGTGCTGATTCAACATCAGAGACTTCTTCAGAATAATGAATTTCTTTTAACTGCCAAGTGTTATAGGGCACTGGATGTTGGACTGATAGGGAAAATAAAAGGGAGACCTCGAGGTGAAACTTGTGACCTATTTCCCAAGCAGAAAAAAGCCTTGAGGTGAACTTTGTCAGGTTTATCACACAGCCACAGCCTGGGAAGTGTCAGCTGGAATTGTCAAATCTGTGAAATCACATTGCAGCAGCAAAGGAATTCAGCATTTGATACAGGCTGCAGAAATGAGGCAATCAAACAAAGTCATCATAGGCAGAGCACTTTTATCTCTTACAGAATGCTGTGCCAGAAAATGGTAGTGAATGGATCATCCTTGGGAGCTCCTGAGTCTTCCCTGCATTTTCATTACACTAAACCCCCCTGACAGCAGCTCCTCTGGGCTGGCTCAAAGACCTTCCTCCAGGAGGGGGATTCCTGCACCCCTTTAGATGTTTGATTCCAGTGTTTGCACCCAGATTTTCCAAATCTCCCTTGTAATAATAGCTAAACCACATGGATATTGGAAAATTTGGGGGATTTTTAAAGGTTCTCCATCTTTTTTTTATAGACCAATCAACTAATTTTCTTGCAAACTTTCTTCTTTTGGTTCTCTTTTCTTCTGCTAATGTAGTTCTTTATCTGATGATTTATGATTATAATACAGTGAATTTTCTCTATAGAGAACCTCCTTTGTACTTTAGGCCAGTTTTATAATCCTCAAGGTTCATCTTAATTCTAACCTTGTGCCTCCAGAGTACAGCTGTCCCTTTTAACTCAACAGTGCCTGTGACTTTTACTCCTGCTCACTGCTCCATCACTCCAGGCATAAACCAATGGGAAATGCCACAGCAAAACAAGATCCCAGCAAAGCCTTTACCTCCATCACTTCTTCAGTTTTGCTCATGAATGATTGATAATTATCTCTTAGCTGTATTTTTCCATCTTACCATAAATTCATAATCCTGGCTGGTTTCATTCTCCTTTGCTTACAGGAGCAGAAAACTCAAAGCTTGACCAAGACCAAGGGATAACCATTGAAAATCACTTTAAAAAACAGAAAGTCCTTAAAAATAGCATCATTCACCCCATCTAACATAAGGCAATTCCTATTCTGTTAATTGTACTTGGTTGCCTTGCAGTCAGTGGAAAGAAACAGGCACTTTTGGCACGAGACTCTGTTTATAAATCCATTTTGGATGCTCACAGACACCACTGACCACATTGACCAGATCTTTACCTCAAAGTGAATTCTGATGCACAAAACTACAGCGCTTGTTTATGACACCAATTATTAGCAAGACCTACCCCATTTCTTCAGGAACAAGTGGGGAATGGATTAATTATTCCTTCAGTTACAACCTGGAATGGATTAATTATTCCTTGCAGAAGTAATTCTAAATCAGTTCTAATAAATTCACAAAAAGTACATGTATATTTTTAGGAAGCACCATTTTCCTTCATTATAGAAAATCATCAATGTGCAGCACCACAGAGTATAGAAAGTTTGTCAAAAAACAGAGATGCACATCTAAAGAAAAAAAAAAAAGACAAAGAAAAAGAAGAAAAAATTAGATTGGTTCCCAGCTTTCCATAAGAGAAGCAAAGCTGAGATCCAGTAAGCTTTAAAACTTTTGGCCTTTTCAAAGTCATCTCTCAGTTTTGTGGTTGTGTGATTCCACTCTCATCTGAGCAGCAGGAAATGGCCCCTGTTAAATCCCCTCCTATTTTTCCATCCCTTCCTGATGTCATAAGGAAATAGGACTCCAGTGTTGAGTGCTTATGGATTTGTGCTCTGTAAGGGTGAGTAGCACCTCCCTGAGTGTGTTCCCACTGATGCTGCAGCAGGGCATAAACCAGTGATGCTGCCATAAAATGAGCTCTTTTAGAGCTTTCTGTGGAGGTGTAAGACCTGTTTGTGCCAGCCCTGCACTGCAGTCCCCATCCCATGGGTAAATTGGGGTCAGGGTCCATGTCCAGGGGAAACTCAAAAGTGCCCACAAGGCAGCAACTTAAAATAAACCCTTTGGCTGGGACAGAAATAGATTTTGGATGTGCACGTGGTGTGGTGGTGTGTCTCAGCCAGCTGGGAAGAAACTTTCCCTTAGCAAATGGGAAAAGAGAGTCAGAGAGGAGCCCACGATGGCCAGTGTGGCACAGAGAGAGCTGGGTCACACCCTCAGTTTGTGCATTCACTCCCTTCAGCCACTGAAGGCTGGGATAATTACACCCCCCACCAGGGTTTGCAGAGCTCTCAGTAATTCCAGACTCAGTATTTATATTCTGCTGTAGAAATGTGTGTGTGTTTTTATATGACACAGTTTTCCAAGCTTTTTGTTCCAGTGGTGCTGTCAGGATATCTGTGAGTAGTTCAAATACTTTGTCTGTGTTCATTGCTGTTAAGAGCACAGACCAAGGATTGCAGTGATCTGTCCAACCCCCAGAAAGAGAATTAAAAATAAAAAGAAAAACGTTGCCATTTGCAATAAGATTGGTTTAAAAGAAGAGATTCTGAGAAACAAGGCTCACAAGGCAAAGCCTAAGGACAATCAAGTCAGCCTAGGCAAAGAAATTTGAACTCTGAATACCAGTGAAGAGGAAAAATGGCTTCAATTGACTTTTGGGAGACTTGCAGGAGTTTGTGGGCTTTAGAACTCATCCCTGCTCTGCATTCCCACTTCATCCCATGGATTACGTGGTAGGTGGACTTGTGTATCTTCAGGAAGGGTGGAGAAAATGGAAGGGAGGATGGCACTCAATGGCAAACACCTTCTATACAAGGGAGAAACAGGAAAAACAGTCAGCTGCCTGGTTTAATTTAAACAGCAGTCACTTCCCTCCCACAGCTCTCACCCCAACAAGATTTCTCCCACCAGCTCCAGGGCAAGGAGAAAAGGTCAAAAATCGTGTCAGCACCCATTTTCCCTCCCTGTAAGAGAGGAAATGTTCACTCACATGACAACTGGGTCCCAAAACCATGGAATTAGATGATGGGTGACTTTCTTCAATTGTAGTGGCCCTGCATCTCTTTTTTGCCTTTTCAGGACAAGAGAGGACATGGGAATCTCCTCCCCAGATCCTTCAGCTGGCCTGAAAGTGAGGGGAGAAGCCCCTTAGTCTGATAGCATCCAGCAGAACTCCTCAGGGTGGACTTCAGCTTCCAAGGGATTCCCAAGGCAAGCCTTTAGATTTTTGCCCCCTGCTTGTGGAGCAAATGAGACGTCTGCTTGTGGGTGAATGAGACACCTGTGATGGAAAAATGAGCAGGGATTTTGGAATTTGCACTGGGAAAGGGGTGGGTCCTGGAAGGGTGAGTCTCTGCTCAGCTGGAGAGCAATAGGGGCTTAAGAGTGTTCCATAAATTAAGTCTGTCCTAGCAATTTATTCACTTTTCCATAACGACTGGATCACTGGAGGTGGGAGGAAAAGAAGAATGAGTCTGAATGACAAGAAAAATAACAGGTTTTGGCAGGTTTGAGCAAGGACACAGCTTGAACACTTAGAGCATGAATGTAAAGAGCACCTATGGGGCTTCAGCTGTCCTGGAATTCAGAGCCTCCCCAGCTCCTTGAGGCACAGCTGGACCTTTCAAAATCAGGGTCACTTGCCACTGCCACAGAGGAGTGATGTTTCTATAAGCAAAGCAGCTGCAGATCTGGATTAGGGTGTAATCCTGTTTCCTTTGATTATCCACCACCATTGATCCAGACTAATGAAGAGTAAGGAGTGGAAAGCTAATAACTGAACAAATTATTATTGCAAAGCTTGGCTCAGCTGTGAATGTTTCAGATGAATATTATGCTTGGATTATGGTGGAAGGGAAAATGTCAATTTATCTGAGAGAGGGAAGCTCAAGGGAAATAAAAAAGGAACAGCTGGACATTGTTCTCTGCACAGGCAGGAGTTCTGGCTGACTGTTGCACAGATTATCTGAGATGTGAACAATAACTGAGCTCATCTGGGCTTCCTGAATAGCTGCTCTCAAAATCAGGGACTGGCCCTCTGGGAATACCAAACCACCTTCCAGACTGCTGTCTTTGTAGTGCCACAGGGGTGAAAGACCAACCATGGCTTGGGTCTCCATCACTCTGAAATCATGTAGAGGCCATCAAGCTGTTATAAATTTTGGCTTTCATGGTCAAGGAATTGCAATGGCTGAAAAGAGCATTCTCCCTCACCCAGCTGACAGAACTGGGACTGTGATTGAAGTTATTTCGAACAGTTTTATCAAATGTAATCCCCAGTATTTTTAACACTCTGTGCAATGTGAGTAATCTGAAACGGGACTGAAATGAAGAGTAAATATGCATATTGAATAAAATTACACCAATTAAATGCAGGTTTATTTCAGAACTTCCAGTGAATTGGCAGTTTGAAATATTTTGTTTACATTTGATATCTCCTACTCCTAAAAAGCAGGGACATACTGTGGTCACAGAAAGAAGTAAGGTGGGTGGTTAGAATATCTCTAGAATATCTCCTGCCATGCAGATATCCAATACCATGCAAGATTTGGATGGAAACTTCTGATGCCTCATCCTCCCCCCAAAATATAGTCGAATTCAAATTCTTCAAGGTGTTAATGTGACAGTGTTTGTTTTCCTTTTCTATTTTAACCTGCTGGAAAGCCACATACAAAGCAGGCTACAACATTTTTCAGCCTTCTCAAAGAGGTGGGGATGGCAGTTCCAGGTAGAGTCATGAAGGTGGTGAAGCAGCAGTTGTTTTGATGGGCTGACCTTGTTCCTTGGCCTTTCTTGATGAGAAATTTAAGCCTCTTAGGCTTGGTAGTGAAAGATTTGCTTTCCTGCCCTGGATTGTGTTTGCAGTTCTCCTTTGAACTCCTCCCATTGTTTAGATGACTTTCCTGAAATGTGCTCCAGAGCTGGACACATCATTTAACAAGTTTTAAAAGGAGCAGTTTATAGAGGCAAGGTCACTTCCCACCTTCTACTGAATGCTCTCCATGTACATCCAAAAGTTCCACTGGTTTTTATTTTGCAATAGTTGCCATTGAGAAAGTTATCAGAGCCTCATTTGCCACTTGCCAGATAAATTTATCTCCTCCCACACACAGAACTTGCAGTCTTTTCTTCCAGACATATAGGCCTCAGTGTGACTTTATTAAAACAACTTTGATTGGACTGTGAATAATTAAACCTTCCTTTCCTATTGATTATTTACTAACTGGTCTTTCTTGTGATATCAGAAAACTGAACTCAGAGTTTTCTCATGGGATGGTTCCTAACCATTAGACAGCACTGAAGCAACATTAACTTTAGTTTTTCCTCTCTTCAGAGAGGAAATGTGAATGATCTCTGGAACACTTGATTACATAACAAATGTTTGTGATATGACAAAATAAAATCATTGGCTGTCAGGACAAACCACTTCCAAAAGGGTCTCTTCTGCTGATCACACAATGTTACCTGTTCATGATGAAGGGTCTTTCATTTTCTCATCAGGGGAAAAGACAACTGCACTGTTGCTGGCTCACTGAAAAATTCTCTCCAGACTTTCTAATATTTAAGATATAATCCTTATTGTTTCAACACAAGACTAACCTGGCTTTTTGGTTTATCCACTTCACACTGCTCTGGAGGCCTTTTCAACTCTGTCCAATATCTACTGCACTTAAAAGAAACAATTTCTCAGTTCCCTGTGTCCATGCCTATAACTTTTTCTGTGGAAGGTTGATGCAGACTGCTATTTTATTTATTGCTTTGGGTTTTGAAGATGCACTTTGTTTTTCCAGGTCTGGGGTTCCCAGTGTTTGTATGCTCCCTGTCTGCCCTTATCTCCTGACCCTTTTGCACTCAGGTGCAATCTGCAGCCACCCTGGAAAAACCAAAGGAACTCCTCCTCAGCCCTTCACACCCTTTCAAGGTGGCCAGCAGTTCATGGGCAGCTGGATTCTTCAGCTCCTGAAGGATTATCAGCATAAAGAGAAATACTTTTAACTCACACAAGATTTTCCAAAGTTTTCTTTATGAATCTTTATGCCAAAAGCTATAGTTAAAAACAAAAGGTAAAACAAGCAATGGTGAAATTACTTCTGTGACTTGCTGGGTCTGCATGGTCAGGAGAGTGGCTGAGGACTGCCTGGGGTTCAAGGCTCACACTTCTGTCCTTCCACGTGCTCAGCAAAACTCCAAAACTCTGCAGCTCCTGTTTTCACTCACACTCAGGACAGAAATCAGAGCTCTTGAGGGGCTGGGGCTCAGGGTCTCACAGTGTGGCTGAGGCTCAGATTTTGGTCTGCTGAAGGTTCATTTGCACTGACTTTTATAATAAACACTTTGAGTGAGTCACTATAACCACACAATCTGTGAAAGAAGGGGGCAATAGGCCCTAATGCAGAGTCCTGAATGACAAAGATATTTTGTAGGAACTTTTGCCTGCACAGGGGTGGGTAGTGAATTGTCCAGTGAGCACATACATAGCCAGCAACCAAAAGACTTGATATCTTTGGCAGGATCACATAAATAATGTTTCTCCTAGAATAACATGTTCTTGAACTGTTTCTCCAGTGTATTCTCTGCACATGTGCTTCCTATTAGTCTCAGACAGGGAAGTCTTACCCAAGAGCACTCATATATCCAATTTAAAGAGGTGAAAAGGAGAAAACTGAGAAGTTTCTAACACCATCTTAGAGTCTGGTTTGAAAACTTTCTATCTGCCCCATGTTTCTTTACATCTGTGCATGTCTTAAAGGACATGAAGCCTGGGCAAGACTTTGGATGCTTCAGCACTGTTTCCCATAATTGTGATCTTTGTGATAATTCTGCAGGTTAGGGGTGAAGCAGAATATTAAACACAATTATCATTGTAATGGTATCACAAAATAAAATAAAATAAAATAAAATAAAATAAAATAAAATAAAATAAAATAAAATAAAATATAATAAAAAATAAAATAAAATAGAAAATAAGAGAAAATAAAATAAAATATGTAATAGAAAATAAAATAAAATAAAATAAAATAAAATAAAATAAAATAAAATAAAATAAAATAAAATAAAATAAAATAAAATAAAATAAAATAAAATAAAATAAAATAAAATAAAATAAAGAATCCCTCTGGGGGATGAGGTTGAGAGAATTGGTGTTGTTCAGCCTGGAGAAGTGGAAGGGTGATATTTTTGTGGCCTGAAGGGACTGAAAGATGGGAATGCACCCTGTCCTGGGAATCCACATCATCCAAGAGAGGTGATGCAAACCATTCCCTGGAAGTACCAACTTCTCCCTAAAGTGCTGCTCCTTCATCCTCAGATGGCTAAAGGTGATGTGCATCCTGACCTTTACATCGGGCTCAGTGCACATTTTTCCAGTTCTGTTTCTCTTCCTGGGAGAGGATGGAATGTAACTCATCCAGCCTCACCTACATCCCTGTGGGAGCCTCTTTGACACACACACACCAGCTCGTGCCAGCACTTTCCACCTTGACAAACATGCAGGACTGACACAACCTCAGTCCAAGCTTGGAAACATAATTAATGGTGTGTCAGAATGACTCACAGCATCCCTTACCTCATGCTTCCCCTTCTACCTCTCAACTCTGCCTCATTTTCCAGCTCCTGCCCCTGTGCAGGTGGCACACAGACCTGTCCACTCAGGGTTGTCACCCTGCTCAGTGTGGCTTCTTCTCTTCACCTCCCGTGGAGGAACTAGAGATGAGCTGCAAAATTCCATAGTTTTCAAGGTTTGTGTGTTACTGGGAAAGACTTCCATGTCCTGAGTCATCCCACCTTATTCCACATAGTATTTTATTTAATATTGCTTTTCCTGTCACTCCACTGAAGGACAGATCTCATTTGGGCTCTTATCATCTCTTCTCTTTTATCTCAGATCTTGAGCTACACAACCTTGCCTTATTATTTTGGTTACCTTGCCTTGGGAACATCCACATCCAAAATCCTCCCTGAGTCTTAACTGGGAGGTATTGATCTCTTGTCTTCGTCCCCTGATCCTTCACCTCGTTCCTTTCCCATCATATGAAAATCCCTGCTTGTTTTCAATCTCAGGGACTTCCTTTTTTTCTTTCTTTTTTTTCTTTCTTCTTTTCAATCAGTATTTACAAGCCGATAGAAAAATCTGAGCAGACAGTGAGGACAAACATCTTCATCTATTTGTTCCATTTTCTCGTGGTCTGATCTTGGACTTTTTCCCAAGTTATGTTTTATACACCAAAACACTTATTTTTTTAAACACTCTGAACAGTTTTATTATTCTACACACTGCTTGTTCACAGAATGCCAGAGTGGTTGATGCTGGAAGGGACCTCTGGAGGGGATCTTGTCCATCACTGCTCCACGAGGGCTGATGGTTCAAATCTCTGTGACAATAAGATCAACACACAAATCTCAGTGATTTCCTTAGCTATAAATTTCAAATGGTCAGTGAATTCCAGGAGCCCAGGTAATTTGTTTTCCCACAGCCTCACTTCATGTGATGCATCCTCAGAGTCCACATGAGATAATACTTGGGGGTAAAACCTAACAGTGCAGTATTATCATTGAAATATGGTATTCTCCATGGTATTTGTTTTTTTCTGAAGTATTTTATTTTCCTGTTATTGGAAGTTCTATAATCTCTCTTCCAGGACCAGCTAGGAAATTGTAAAATGTTCACATATTAAACTAAACAATCCACGAATTCCTGCCAAAAGAAACATGCTGAAAATCTCATTACCTGTGTGAAAGTGCATGAACCTGTTAGGAACACCATGATTTATAGCTTTGGGGGTTTTTATTAATGATGATTTCTGGTGGCATTCTGCTCAAAAAATCAGAAACTCAGTGTTCACATCTACATGTAAACTAAGTGCCTATGATCCTTAAATGTTGAGATCTGTGATTTAATTCAGTTACCTAAATATAGGTATCAAGGCACCATATTGTTGTGTCAAGGGGAATTTATTTTATTCAGGATTCCATTTCCTATCTGATAATCTGTTGTTAGTCCATAAATTTGTAGATCCTGATAATGCCCACCTTTTCCATATGGGTTTACCCCAAATGGCACAAGACCCCATCTTTAGACAGCTCAATCCAGGGGTAAAACTGCTGGAGCTTGGAGAGTTTTGAAGACTGCTTTGAGGAAAATGAACACATTTGATCAGTTTAATTATTCTCCACTGATTACATCCATAGATTGCAGTGGGAAATGGGACACAATTCCATGTAAACACCTCAATATGTACATGCCTTAATCTCTCAGGTGAAACCCATCACATATTTCGAGACAACCTGGTTCCAATTTCGCTGTCTCCAACCCAATATATTCCCTGACAAGTCAGAGTTTCAAGTAACAGCTGGAAAAAGAACACAAGTTGAAGAAAAATACCAAATATTTTGAGGGTTGTAGTTATTTAAGCAGAAGGTTTGGAGATCTTCCAAGGAAAGTGAAATCAGTATATATTAGGATTTGTTCAACAGCCAAATGCTGTGGACAATTCCAATTATATACAAAACTGAAGAGTCATATGGAAAGGTCCAGTTTATTTCTTGTTCCAAGAAACTTCTCCAAAATAATACCTGGATGCAAACACTAAAAATGGAAATACATTCAGTTCAAACCATTATGGGTGTCTTTTAATTGCAGTGTTTATGTATCGATTGCCTTTCAGCTGTAACATTTATATCTCAATTGTACATTTGCTTCTTTTTATACTCCTTTTTATTAGAGTATTTTCATATTTCTCTCTCCAGCTTGAATTTAGATCTCTTCATTGTGGAGAGTTATTTACTACCCTTGGAAAACTGGTCCAGGATCTGACAGATCTCACGATTATAAAGCTGTTTATTGCATTAAGCTTAAATTACATTTCTTTTTCCTTTCACGTTGTTTTATCCTCCTGGTGATGTTCACAGAATCCTAGAATGGTCTGGGTTGGAAGGGACACTAAAGATCACCCAGTTCCAACTCCTCTGCATTAATAGCACTGGGTCTCTTATTCTCTGTTGCACTTACCTGCCTCATCATTTTAAGAATATTCTTAAGCCCTTCCACTATTGCTTCATTAGGTTATTTATAAAACTCTTTTCTTCATCAATTTTAGCCTTTTCATAGCCTTTGCCATTTCTCTGGCTTCATTCCTATCTCCACGTAGAAGTCTTACATCTAGAATAATGTAGTTCACAACAATTTTTTTTCCAGCCCTGACATGTCAGATTTAACTATTAAACACTCAAAAACATCGTTCTGTGGGTTGCCTGTCTGTGTTTTAGGATTATGATGTTTCCTGCACACTTGGCAACTTTCATAATTGGACAAACACGATAAGCCTCAGTGCCTAAGCTCTGCCTTGCATCATCTTTAAATCCAGCTCCCTTCTGTCAGGAGCTGCATCTATTCTGGAGAGAAATGAGGGGTTCTGCATGACCTTTTCCATCTTGGATCCACAGTGCCATTTGGCAAAGCAATATGCCAGCTATTCATGAGAACAACAACACAGTGAACTCAAAATATCCACTTTTTTCTCCCCACTTCTTACCACATGTTAAAATTAGAATAAAATAATCGGCTAGATATAAACTTGGTGAACTTACAGTTTCCAGCTGTATTTTTCCTTCACCACCTGAAAATGTGATGTTTAACTGTCCTAGGCCTAGCTCTGAACCTTTTTACCCACATGTGAATAAGCAGGAATCCTGTGGAAACTGAGAACTTACAGAATGTGGGGATAATAATTCAGAACCCTTCCATGATATTATTTGCCAGCACAGATTTTCCCAGGACAATAAGTGGAAATGTTCCAGGAGAAGAAAACAATGGTGATGCACTGTGAAGGAATAATGGAGAAAAAGCATTTTTGGTGGTGGAAAGAGCTGGGGCTGTCAGACTGCCTTTCTCATGGTATACTTGTGATGCTGCAACCAGTTCTCTAGAAATCAGAATAATGATGAATGGGGCATTACACAGCAATTTATTCCAAGGGATTGTCAGCTTCACCCTGCCTGTGCTGTGAAGATTTTGGCCCTGGGACTTTTGATTCAAACCTAAAATTGCTCTCCAACAATGCTCCTTCCCAGGGCATTTCTGCCACGGTCTGAAATTGCAGACTCATGGTTGGTTTTTCTGCCACTGACCACAACAGGCCATGGCCAACAGCAAAACCTGTATTCAGAGAGGTTAAATACCATATACAACTTCTTTAGAGCAACAACCCACCATGAAAAATTCACCACAGGCCTTCCTTGCTATGTGGCAAATCCACATTAGCACAGCAGATCTCTTCTGCAGGGGCTCAAGAAAACGGGCTTAAGAAGAAAACCTTTGATTTTCAGGGGCCACACCATTTTTCTTTTTTAATTATTACTAGGACTGGCACAGGGTGAAAAACACTCAAATTTTGCTGCACTTCTTGTGAACTATCTTTAAAATTTAAGTTACAGCAAAATAGTCTCGATAGCAACTTCCATAATAACAATGCACGGAAATAAAATATGAGATAAGAGACAAAACAGAGTCCTAGAAGATGAGAAACAGAAATTACTCAGTGATCCATGGCCTTGTGGATGATACCGAGTGAAAGCAGATTGCTTGCATTGTTTTGAAGGTTTCAAATAAGGAGAAAATTGCTTATTTCAGGCTGGGGTTTAGCTGGTATTTGGAAGACTTCCAGTAGTCACAGAGTGCTTGAGCCTTGTGCTTTAAAATAAAATACAAATGGCTTGAGAAACCATTGGGAATTCGTGCAGCCAAGGGAAAGAGATGGGGAGGGGCTGGCAGAGGCACATTCCTGACCCTCATCTGGATGGGATGTTGGAGTGCACCAGTCCTTGGCTGGTGCCAAGGATTTCTTGTGAAAACAAACCTGGGGGGGAGGAGGGCCCAGAGCTCTCTGAGCCTTTCCTGGGTGATCCAAGAGTCCTGGCTCACTGTCCACTGCTCTGCACACCCTCTGCTTCTGCAAAAACATTCAGAAATTCTGTTTGTATTTTGAGCATGGTAAGTTCCTAATGTATAAGGCAGATATTCTACAATAGGTAAGAATTCCAACGCTGTTTTCTAGGATTTATAAATACACTTATTCCATAAAGAGACTAAAAGCCTGAAAAGTCCTTAAAAAGAAGATCACTCAGAGCAATTTAAAACAATTTCTAAACAAAAGGCATGAAGGTAGGATGATGCAGATATTGATCTTGGTTATCAGTGCCAAGAAACAGATGGCACTCACTGACTCATGGTAATAATCACAGAGATCAGCTTTTAATACACTGATTGTCAACATGCAGAGGAAAACATGATCAATAATCTATTGCTATTTTCTATTCTTTTCAACCACTGCTGATGGAAAATAAGAGTCATTGGGGTTGGACTATACACCAGTAGTAGCGAGTGTTCAGCTGAGCATGACCCCTCAGATGACAGAAAATATATTTTTAACGTTTTGTTTCAAATCTTTCTGCATTCCCCTCCATATTCAGGAGTGACTCTGAGACTACAGAGCCCTGCTAAAATCAAGTGCCTGTGAAAGTATCCACAGCACTTCCAGAGCGTGTGCTGTTCAAGGGAATAATATGTGAATCACACCACGTAGGCTCAGCTTCTCTACAAATTCAGTGGGGAAACTAAGGCCAAAATATCAGTAGAAATGTAGCTGGATGCCTTCAAAAATTTCAGGTGAGAAACTACTGAACTCCAGCCTCCCAGCCTGTAACAACCAGGTTCCCAGCTTCAGTCAAGAAGTTTGGTGAATTTAAATCCTTCTCTGGTGTTTCTGAAAAGAAATCTGCCTACCTTTCCCAGAGAAAATTTCTGGAGACAGCCACACCATGTTAGAGATGATGGATGGTAGAAACTTTAAGAGACAAATGGTTTTCTGCAGGAGGCACATCCCAGGACCTGGACCTTTTCAGTTTCCTTGTACAAACACAGGCAGTTTTAATCACCTGGATGCACAAGGTGTGTGTCTTAGAAAATGTGGCTGGGGGTGTGTTATTGCCACCTGTCAGAGCTGGGGCAGGTATCTCCTGTTCATGGGGCAGTTTTCTTTATCTCTCCCACAGCCCAATCCTCCCTCCAGGAGATCTCTGCTGTCCATGGCCACTGAGTGTCCCTGCAGGGCTGATCAAATTCCACCATCCCATGGGGAGATGCTCCGCCCAGGGGAGGAGCCAAGCATTCCTACCTGGATCCAATCTGCCCTGGGAACAGCCCAGCAGCCTTTGCCCACTGCATTCCCAGAGGAGCAGCTTTCTCCTGCCCTGCATTCCCAGAGGGAGAGCAGGCCCATCTCCAGCAGCCCTGGAGCTGCAGAGGAAAACTCCCCCCTTGTGCAGGATCCCTGCTCCAGCAGAAGCACAGCTGGCACTGCAGGAGGGCTGAGCCCCCCTGGGATGGGACTGTGCCACCACCCTGAGCCCCCCTGGGATGGGACTGTGCCACCACCCTGACACACAGGGGGCAGCTCCTGCTCTGACTCTGGCAGCATTGTTTTGTATTACTGAATTTATATATTTTTTTTTATTTTCTTCCCTAATAAAGAACTGTTATTCCTGCTCCCATATCTTTGCCTGAGAGCCCCTTAATTTCAAAAGTATAATAATAATTCTTAGGGAGGGGGGTTTACATTTTCCATGTCAGGGGAGGTTCCTGCCTTCCTTAGCAGACACCTGTCTGTTCAAACCAAGGCAGTGTGACAGGAGGATGTGGTGGTGGGGTCAGCAGCTGGATCTCCTCTGAGGACTTTCAGCAGGACTGCTTTCACTGCTCCTGGGCAGGCATTAGGATGATGACATAGAATATTTCCCATTCAACCAGCTGTGCCACAGCAAGAAGATCAAGCTGGCATCGGCAGCAAAAGAAATTATGGATGAACATCTTCAGGGCAGACATTTGATTTGGAGGATTCCTGTTACTCCTGCAGTGGAGGGCAGATGACACAGCTCCTGCCCCAAAGGCTTGTTCCTAACTGTTCCAGGGGAGAAGCTCTGCCCCACTGCACAGTAATAATCTCTCCTCCTCCCTAGCAGGCTGCTGTGGTTTTCCATTTCCTCTAGCTGGCTTGGCCACGGGGCTTTTGCATTTTTTCTTTGCCTTTTATGTAACATGAACATCAGGTAGTAAAGATCAAGTGCTTTAATGTCTGGCTGATGCATCACCTGGCTTTAATAACTCACAGAGTCAGTGTGGGGCATTAGAGGGAGATGGGCAGAGAGGGGGGTAGGATGGGCATGAGAAATGATTTCCAGATTCTTTCTCTTCCTATTGTCTCCGGAGTTGAAAAACAACAAATGCCAGAGTCTGCAAAATGCAGGCAAAGTTTCTCTACTTTTCCCTACTTTTGACTTTTCCCTCACACTGGACCAATAGAGCAGTAGTAGTTTACAAGAAGTGTACTAGCAGTAGTTACTAGTAAACAGTAGAAATATAATCAAGAAGAACTATAAAAATTCCCATGATGGCAGGAATTGGTTTATATAGTACAGGAGGTAGGAATAAAGGAATTTGGAGTCTTTTCTGACCATGAAAGCCAACAAAGTCTAATGCAGCTTGAAATCCCTCAGGCACACCAAACAAAGCACCCAAAGAGGAACAGCTGGATTAAATTTGACTTCAAAGTCACCATAATTGGCACTGACCAGTAGTCTCCAGTACAGGGATGAGTAGAGTGATTTTCCAATGGCATAAATTATAGCCTGGTTCGAGTTCTGACTCCACTATTTCAAATTCATGAGCTGATTGAGAAATTTGCTCTGATCTTGCTGAATGCAATGAATTGGGCCGTGAAGAAGTAGCCTTACATGTGCATCCCCATAAATTAGACTGAGATAACCACACAGTTTTGTTGAACACACAGCACCCTCTTCATTTGCTGAGATTTCAAAAGCTGATTTCAAAAGCTTTCTCTGCTGAACTCTTCCATATCCTGTCCTTAATCTCTTAAACCATCTCAACCCTGGAGCACAAATATTAGCGAAAAACAGGGAGATACATTTTCATTCCATGTGCTTCCTCTGCATGGATGTGAAAGACATTCACAATCTCTCCACTGGCCCATGTGGTTTTGCCAGCATCTGTTTCTTGGAAGAGATGAAGTGAGTTGCATGACCTCTTCCATAATTCAATTCAATTCACTGCTGTTAAAAAGAATCTATATCATATTCTGACTTCAGTAAATGCATAAACCTGCAGCTCACAGTTGCTTCTTCCTCTCTTTCCTCTGTTTCTCCCATTACAAAATTGTTTCCAAACTTCAGTGCAAGCATGGCCAGGAACATTTCATTTCAAAATACACATATATTACTCTTCAGATAATTCCCACTATCCCTGTGCCATGCTTTACCTTAAACAATTCTTTTTCACTCCTCCATCTTTCTGCAAAGATACTACAAAAAAAACAGCCAAAGCCTTTCTCAATCACTGCTTTTAGCCAAATTTTTATATGTTCTGCTTTGCAGCCAGGATGAACAATTTAAAACAGACATAGAACAATGCCAGCGAGGAGACCTCCATACATGCAAGATTAAAAAAGTTTATAAAGGTGAGCTTTGGCTCAAATTAAATTGTATTTCTGCTCAAGTTCATCCTGTCTTTTAAGATGCACTTTTAAACTCTCTAAATTTTTTCTAGAAGTCTCTGAGTTATCAAGGATTCCTGCACTGGACTAAAGCAGCCAGCCTGGTTTCTCAGGCTAATGCAGACTACTTCCAAATGGAGCATCCTTTGGTATTGTGTGAAGAGCCTGATAAAGTCCTCATGCAGTATGAGTGGCACTTTATGTGAAATAGAATCATGTTTGTGGGAAAAAATACAATTATTTCTTTGGGTAATGTTCTTCCCAGGAAGAATTTTCTTCCTTTTTTCCTCCTGCTGCCCACACAAGGTGGGCACCATGTCCAGCCAACCCTTCTTTGCTGGCAGATTTAAAAAGTGTTTCTTTCTCTTTTCTTTTAAGGACCTGAATTAATTTTTTACCAATGTCTTTTCTGGCCCTTAACTAAGAAAATCAGGTAACCTGTTTCAGACCTAAGGTGAAGAAGAAGAAGATTGAGATGAAGAACTCCATTTACTTCCACGTGTGTAATATGAGCAACTCAAGGAGCAGATTCCCCTGGCTCATTTAGGTTTTGGGACCTGCACAGTCCAGGAAGGATAAAGAGGAAGGTGGTGACCCATTAGGGCACCCCTGGTTAAAATACCCCAATTTACATCTTAACCATGGCAATGCAAATCTTGCTGCTGCAGCTGCTGCCTTCTGACCTCTCTTCTCCTTGGCTTCCAGACACAGAACACAATTTTAGATGTGCTCTGGGCATCATCCTTGGCTGCTGACCAAGGCTGTCCAGCACTTTGCTGCTCCCAGAGACTTTTAGCTGCTCACTCAAGTGTTTTCCACTGAACAGAGAGAAGCAGGATATTGGAGGCAAGATTAAGGCCCCCCATTTCCCAGCACTGAATCAAACAAAACCTTCTTCCACCCACACATTGCTGCCTCAGCTTAACAACAAAAACAACCTGCCAATCTCTCCCCACTCAGAAACCTTTAGAGTTTTCATCAAAAGTAGAGGAAAGATACCGCAAAATTTCTCAAGCCCACCAGGCATAAATTGCTGTAATTCCTTTCAATTATTTGCTGTTATTTTCTTTGAAATCGCTGGATGAATCAGATGAGAAGTGAGGGAGTGGGGTATTTCCTGTACCAAAAACATGCCACAAATAAAGACAAGAAAATTTTGCTCCTCTCTAGAGCAGCACTTGTTGGACAGAACCATCAACATTTTTGAGCAAAAACTTTTTTTTTTGCCTTCTAGAGAGACAGGGAGGTTAAAAAAAAAAAAAAAAGGTAAAAATCAGAGCTTTTAAATGCTATTGCAGGTATAGGGGAGATTACTTTGGGGAAGGCCACCATCAAAACAAAAAGAGGGAAAAAAAAGGAAAAAATTGAAGAAGAACCCACTGTAAATAGGGACAAGAAGAGACAGGAAAAACAAAGTGAGATTCAATCTTGATGAAGCTGAGAAAAAGAAAAGCAAGCAAAATATTTGCACTCACAAGGAGTGAAGAGAACTAATGATGAATACTCAGAGTCTGATTCAAAGAATATGGCAGAACAAGAAACTGAATTTTGGTATTCCCAGACCTGCAGCCATGGGGCTGTGCTGATTTCCTAGAAGCAAGCTGGAAAAATAATGAATATTAACAAAAGGCCCATGAGAGTGAGTAGTTTATCCAAGCTGTAGGATAGGAAGGGCTCTGGGGTACCATATGATTTATTGATGTGTTAAAAGAGCAGAATCAGGAACTTCTTTGAATTATATATGTACAGAGAGAGTAATCATATAGCACATATATATTTTAAATATACAGCTCTAGGAAGAAAAAATATAGGACAAATTATCAAGGTGGAGGAGAAACTTTCCCAACAAGACCTATTGTATAATAACTCCCCTGAGAAAGTGACGAGCACAAAGTTTCTTGAAATTCTAAACATGATTTTTTTTCCAAACCAACAAGTGTGCACTGAAGAGAAAGCCTGTTCTGGCAAGGAATGGGAGCATTAAATAAACCTCTCCTGTGGGAAACATAGAAAAGGTAAAAAGACTGTCAGAAAGCTGTGAAAGCAGGCCTCAGAACACATCTCTGGTTTGTGAAGATCTTTGGGGATGGAAGGAGCCACAGAGATGTTTTGCAGTAGCTTGCTATCAGTCCAAAGGAGGAAACAGCTGGAGAGTTCCTAGAGCAGCTCATGCAATCTCCCAAACCAGATCACTCCAATCATCCTGTCACCCTGGAACGTGATGGAGCCAAGAGTGGAAGCCTGGAATGCCACAGAACATCTGCTCTGCTCTAAAGACCCATGCCCTGTCATTAACAGGGACATTCTAATTTCCTTATCATTGTGATCCCTCATTAACCTCTTGAGGAAAATTCAGAAAAACGCAGAGGAAGATAATCAAAACCAATGAGGCAGAGGAACAACATTTTTTCTTATTTTCCAACTTCTTTCCAGTGCATGCCTGCTGACCCACCTATCTCCAGACCAGAGAGCCAAGGGCAGGGTCTTTGGCCAAGAAAACAAACTTGTGTACCCTCTGCACGTGGGTTTTGCCTATGAATCACCTCCTGGTGTCATTCCAGATCTTTCTGTGCCTGTATTAAAACCATTCCAAGAGAGGGATGGATATGAGATGAAAGATGCCTTGATAGAAGAAGTTCTAATTTCATATGGAATTGCTTCAGGATTTATGGATCTGAAAACACCGTGCAGATGTGTTTCTGAGCATTAACTTATCACTGAACAGGCACTGTTTCAACATCATTTATATTTCAGTCTTGGGATTTCCCTGACAGCCTCCTCCAAATCATTCCTGCCTGCTAATGTCCTGTCAGATTTAATGATTCTGGCTTCTCTGACAGTTTTGTCCTAATGTGAAATAAATGCCTTCCTGCTGCTTCGCTCTGTGTTGCTGATGATGTGATAGATCAACATTTTTATTTATGTTTGCCTTTTGGCCTTCAGAGGATAATCACAGCTGGCCACTGGAGGCCACAAAATGGATCCTGTTGGCTTCACTGGAAGCCAGACCAGGCCCCTGACCAGGTGGGAATGCAATGGTCATTGATGCAGGGGATCAGCCCCAAAGCAGGGGAATAAATCTCAAAGGAAACCACTCCTTCTTGCTAACTAAAGACAGATGAGTTATTTGAGAGACAAAATATTTTTTTTCCAGAGGAAGTAGAAAGAAGGGAAAGCCCTGAGGCTCTTGGGATGTCACAGGACCAGTTGCATTAAGAACACACCAGAGGAAGGAAAGTTTTCCTCACTGAAGCTTCTTCCACTTTGTACAAGCCAATATCCAGGTTTCACAGTGCACACAGCCCCCACAGCCAGCCCTGGTGTATCACCCACGAGGATTTACTCCAGACACAGCATTTCTGTACTCAGCCCTTGCAAGAAATAACATCTTTGACTCGAGGCTTAAATTTTGCTTCGGAGAGACTGGGTCCAAGCCAGTGCCAGCAGGACAAATGGTCCTCCCTGGGAAGTAGTCATCTTTCCAGAGGATAATCTTTCTCTTCAGGTTTTGCCTTTTCTGGGCTGCAAATCCCCACACTGTGGTGCCTCAGGATTGATTATCATGGGAAGAGGATCACAGTTATGTGATTTGTCTCCTGGATTGAAAGAGAGGCTTCTCCAGAGGCTCTCACAAACACCTCCCTCTCCTTTGGATAGGTGCATGGATCTTAAACTGCTGACTTTTGTGTCAAACTCTGGTTTTTAAAATGAGGTGACAGGAACATCTCCCTCCCCACAATGTCTATTCCCTGAATTATGGAGCCTACAGAGGGATGCACATAGTTCTGGAAACTTGATAACTGAAAACTAAGACACTCCAAGGGACATATTCCCCATGATAAGACTTGATTCTGACTTCTTTTGTTGATTTTTCCTGCCTGCCTAATGTGACCAAAATATCTTCAGAACAAGTCAATGCAAGAAAACAGGGCAGCCCCGAATAACAAAATATGAGGTGGAGAAGAAACTCCTGTCTCTAACACAGCAAATATTTCAGAAAACATCATTTTTCACTCCACTGTTTCCTCCTCTGATTTTTAATCTCCATTTTTTTCCACAGAATAAGCCAAACCCAAAAAAAACCAAAAAAACACCATCCCAAAACTCCAAACCTTCTCAAAAGGTCAGAATGATGAATAACATTTCATACTGCAGGTTGCAGAGTCATTGCATTCCTTTTCAATAACTCCAAAACCACATGAGAAAGTTTGAAAATACCTTGAAGATAGCAGGGAATGAGTCCACTTAGAGAGAGCCTCACTCTCCTACTTAGGAAATATTCAGCCTATAAAACCTAATAACTGGTAACAGCTTCCATTATTACCAGCAAATCCTCTATAGGCAAATTATCCCTTAATCTGCCATTACCACTGTCAACATTTAATTAATCTGCTTAAAGGCCTGGTGCTGCCTCAGTGAGGCAAAGGAATTTTTTACCATTTATTTAGAGCTAAATCATAACCCAGTTGCCATTTTTAGACACTTGAACACTCTCTGACTTTCCAGATGTGCAACACCATTCTTTCCAGCAGCAGCAGTTGGTTTCTAGACAGATTTTGAAGCCTCATTTCAGGGCTAATTTCAGTGTTTTCCTGTAGTATAAGTATTTTTTAAATACCAGGCACTTCAGTGGTGCTCAGTCATCATTATTTGTTTTCATTCTGTAAATGAATACTCAATAATTAATCAATCCTGGGGCACAATGGAAGGATAAGCTATTTGGGTTTCACATGCAGTTTATGCATGTGAGAAATTTCAGGTTTACAAGCTGTGTTTTCTCTTCTTTTCCAACTCAACCCAACTCCTGGAAGGGGCATTTTTTCCAGGAACCATTTTGGTATGAAACTTCTTCGACCCAGAATATGAAATGCTCTCATGGTGTGTCCTCATGTGTTGGCCCATGTAATCTTCTACTATAAAGACACCACTGCACGTGGAGTTACTGTTTTCTGATAAAAATAGTCAGGTTTTTTTGGTGGTATCAGCAGCACTTTCAGCAATCACTATAACAGAGTGAAGTGATTTAGGCCCATTAGGTCCCAGCTTCTCACAAATCCTTTCTCAAACCAAGTTCTGAATTTGAATCATTTGTTTCAACAACAATGTAAAGTAAAGTTGTTATATTCCTGGAATTTTGCAGCATGCAGGAACAGTGGAAATAACAACAAAATTCCATTTAAAAAAACATTGTACATACATTTGCAAAGTCCTCTCTTTTGGCCAATGCCCACACCCAGAACAACCCAGAGTTCATCCTACATCCATTTGTTTAAACAACTGAAGAACAATGAAACATTTCTGGACATTCCTGCAATTGCTTTCTATCCATCAGCTCTGGCAGCTGCTTGGCAACTCTTCCCTTGACCTCCAAAATAAACCCACCCTCTGAAGAAAACACTGCAAACCTCTAGAGCCAGCCTGTTTGCCTGCAAAGTGATTAATCTGGGTTTGAAACCAAAGCCAGTGTGCTGACCACGTGGAGAAAACAGAGGGAGAAAAGTGTTGAACAGCTCGGAACGAACCGTTCCTGCTTTGCAGGATATTCTTCAGGTTTTCCAAGGGATGGGAAATGAGCACTCTGGGAAAATTTGAGAGGTTTAGGAGGAGATCTTCCTCATTATCCACCTCCTCACCCATGATTGTGGAGACACCCTTTTTAAACCTGCATTGAAGTCCTTCATGTTGCTCGAGTCTCTGTCAGCTGAAATTCAACGGCTTCCCTCTCTAAGACACCCCTGAAAATTCCTTCCATTATTCTACTGATTAAACAGGAGTATTTCATAGAACAGCACAGACTGATAAGAGGTGAGGGCTGAGATGAAGAGGTGCCTTATGAAACCCAGTTAAGGAACACTTGGGTTATCTCAGCCAGATGTTATGAAACTCACCACAGGAATGACTGGCTTAGATATGCTGGCCTGGGTTAGGAAGTGTTCAAGCCACATAATTAAAATGATCTCATTTAGCTTTAATATCCACCTATCCTTGCAGCTATTGCACTTGCTAACTTCTCCAGAATTCATGGGACAATATCAGTTTCTACTATTTTTTTCAGAAAATTATTTGCAAAGAAAGGCTCAAAAAGCATTAAGAGAACAAAAGGTTCCCTATTCCTTTAATAATTTTCAAGTCAATATTGAAATTGGGAGTCATCTGCCTCAGGATTTATAAATGATATGAAAAGTTAGAGTTCTTACCCACCGTGTACACTTTTATTTCATACGCATCCAATTGTTTCTGGACATGCCCAGCTATATCCAAGGAAAACTTAATTAATCTTGACTTAAGTCAAAACAAACAATTTAAAGCATTTTAAAATCCTCTCTGGGGCTCAGAAAGAAAAGCAAACAAGCTTCATAATGGAAGACATGATTTCATTCCACAGGCTCTTACTAAGTTTTCTTCAATTTGGTTGAACATCTGCAGCAATTTTCCAAAAAGAAATCAACAAATGTTGCTTGTAGCTGCAGAGCTTCAGTTCATGTCCCACCTGATTTTTCCTGACAGTCCTCAAGATCCTCCTGGATTTTTTACGATTTATTTTATTTCCCCCACTCCTTCCTTCATGTATAGCAAAGAGTCCTGGAGATTCATGATAGAGGGAATGAGGGCATCACTTGCTTGTTCCCTTGAACAAAGAGAGTGTTCCCAGGTGTGCATGGGGATGGCAGACCTAGGGCACCCCTAAAACATTGAGTTCCTCTTGCCTGAGTGTCCTTTTTGGATGGAGACAAATAGAATTTTTGGTTTAGGTTGATATCAGGAAAAAGTTCTTCCCCCAGAGCGTGGTGGGGCACTGAACGGGCTCTCCAGGGAAGGGGCACAGCTCCAAGCGTGCTTGGTTTCAGGAAGCATTTGGAAATCACCCTCAGGCCCAGGGTGGGATTTTTTGGTGTCCTGTGCAAGGCCAGGAGCTGGATTCCATGATCCTGGTGGGTCCCTTCCAACACAGCATATTTTATATTTCTATGATAATGTATTTTGCAACCAGCTCCACATGCACCTGTATTTACTTAACTTCAAAATGAAGTCTGTGCTGGACATTTCTGGATAAAGTGTCATCCTCTATAACCTGGTTAAATTCTTTACTCTCCCCAGAAAAAAACTCTGAAATTGTTACAGTAAAGTGCTAAATTCATTTCAGGGCATACAGAAGGTGATCTAAGTGGGTGGTTTACAGTTCATTGAACTATCACACATCCACTGCTTAGCCTGGAAATATTTCCAAGGTACACAAACCAGAGAGGCAGGATGGAGCAAGGAGGTATCAAAGAGCTCAGAAGAGCTGGTCAGGGCCCAGGAAAGAGAGTGACCTGAGAAAGGAGCTCACATTGAGGTCAACAAACTCCCATCAGAGACCAGCTATGAACAGCAAATTCCAATCCCTCCTAGGACTATGCCAGTGTTTGCTGATGCCATTGGAAACCCAAAGACAACCCTCAACTTCATCTTTCCCATGGAGATAACAACAGGACCTGTCTGTGTGTTGCCTTGTCACAACGTTCATCCTGTTCAATTAGTCAGCAGAGGGCCATGACTCAAGAGGGACCAGAATAAAACAGGAAATCAGGGATATTAAGGATATTGAGGAAAAAGTTTTATCTGCTGGTCTGTTCCTGAAAGGAAAAGGTTATGGAAACTGTATCCTAAGAAAAATGTGAGAAGAGGGAAAACTTATTTTTTGCTTTTTTGTTGGTTTCCAAATATTAAAGGAAGGGAATCCCTCATTACCTTATAAAGAGGTGCACAATTCTGGGCAGCAAAATCATTTGACATTAAATTTTGGTGCTCAGGAAGGCAAATGTTTCAAAAGCTGAGAAAACTTTCCTTTAAAAATTCCTAAACAGTCTTAACATTTACCATGCATAATATCAGGATCATCAGAATAAGAGCCACAAGCTCTTCTATGTAAAGTCTTTGAGGCAGAAGAAACACTGACATTATGACTTGTCCTCCCACCAGATATGGGAAGGAGAAGCAGAATTCTTTTAAGGCAGATGAAATTTTCTTTTGGTTAGAAGTCCACCTTCTATTAGTCACCACAATGGAAATCTGGTGGAATTCAGCCATAGACAGTCAAATTCTGCATTTCTTTACTCTTTATGGTTTTCTTCTTTATGTTCATTCCCTGTTTGATTGTTTCTTTTACTTCAAGATAACAATTTGCTGTCCTTTATTTATTCATTATTCTTCCACTCAGGCATGGCTTTCTATTTGTTTCTCTTTATCATATTTGACCAATCTTCTGAAAGGCTAGATGTGCAGAATTGACTATTTAATTAAAAAATTCTTTAGAAATGAAGGAATTATTATAAAAATTAAATCAGGAAATACTTTCCTGGTGGTGTACATGTGCATGACTTCTTAGCTCTGATGTTTATTCATTTTTATAAAATCTTTGATTTGAAAACACTATTCATTATTATAGTTCTGACAGGTGATAGGTGCTTGCTTTGTCTTTGAGGGTATTTTTTTGAAAATGAAATTACAGATGGTTTTAAAATGCAAATTTGAAAAATATCTATTAAAACAGAAGATGAAAATGTAATGTGAAATGTCCTAATTCTGTGCCACTGCTCAGTTCTGGATGAAATATCAGACCTACCATTGATTCTGGGTTTTTTTCCTTCATGATAAGCATGTCCATGCCACAAAACCACAAAATTCTAGCAGATCAGTAAAATATCCAGCTGAAGAAAGGCATTCTGTTCGGTGGGGCAGCAGACACACAACCATTTCCACCACCAGCTGTAAATTTCCAGTGTCACAGGGATGGGCACTTGCTCAGGAACAGGCTCCCCATTTATGCAGCCTCTCAAAGCCATGTCCTGTTCCCAGCCCGTGTTTGCTGGGAGCAGTGAATGCCATCCCTGTGGGATCAGTGTCTGATGGGCCAGACCAAAACAGCCCTTGGCAGAACAATCCCCCCATGCTGAGACCTGTGCTGCCCTGGCTGCTCCACCTCCACAACAAGAGCTGGCTTGGCTGAAGGTAGCTGAAAAGAGGTGATAAATTCATGTCATGACACCAGATATGTCTCATTTACAGTACAGGGCAAGACTTTGGAAAAATTCCCATTTTCTCATTGAAAACAAGGTTTTCTAAATATAAGGAAGCTTTAAGTCATCGGTGTTTTAAGGCAAGCACTGAAGATCTACAGAACTGCAGCGTTAGAAAGGTGAGCTTTGGAGTTCCTAGAACCTGAGGTTTGACCTACATGTAGAGAAAAGCAAGAGAATGGGAAAGAGGTTCCTCATCCAAGCTGCCCAGGCACCACTTAAATATCAAATGAAGCCCTTTCCCTCTGTCCTCAAAGCTGTCAGGAGCTGCTATAAACCTTCCACCCAGCAGAGCCCCTGAAACAGGCTGTTGGCATTTGTCATCCTCCCTCTCCTGCACAACAAACCCTCCATCCATGTGTTCCACTGCAGAGCAACAAAACAGATAATGGAGATGCCAAAAAAGGTCATTTTGTGTATTTCTTCTCCTTCTCTTTCACGCAGCTTCTGTGGAAGATCCTGACAGGTGGTTTGAATAAAACATCCCACGTGCTTTCTCTTTTTCATCAAAGGCTGACAAAGGATAATTTGGTTTTTTGCATCCCTCCTGCAATGCCTTTATTGGGAAAAGCTGCAGCAGAGGCATCTTTGGGTGCAATAGTGATCCCAAGCATTTCTGGGTGGCTGAAATGAGCAGCAGGTGTGGGCAGACAGATAGATCAGACTGCTCTGATGCCCTGCAAGCCAACAACACCTTCTTTCCAAGCCAACCAGGGCTACCAGGGATTCCTTACAGCTGAGCCTTGGCCAGTGGGTGTCACTAAAATTAAGCTGCAAGGGAAATTAGGGGAAAAAAAAAAAAAAAAAAAAAAAAAAGGCATGGGGGCAAGATAACCTGAATTTTAAAAGCATTCCAGACCTAACTTTTGGCCCCAAGCCTTGTTTTGAATCCTTCCTTTGGTCAAACAATGGCAATGAGATCAGAGCCAGGCATCCAGTGCCCGCTAATTACTAAGCGGACTGACGCTTGCAGGGAATTGCTGGTAGGATGCCTGGATGGGATGGGAAATGGTTTTACCGAGGTATCCCTGGTGGTGGTGGCATGTTTCTTTATGGGTTTCCTACTGCCCTGTCCCTGCTGCAGTGGGGGACGCCAGCCAGGTGACTCACTGAGGTTCTGCCCCATGTTTACTGCAGCAAACCTCCCCACAGGGAGTTGCTCGCTGTGCGCAGCCTGATTTTCCCAAGAACACCTCAAAGGGCTAATTTTAAATGAACAAAAGCTTTGGAAGGCAGGGAGAAGGGAAGGGGGAGGAGGGTTTCTTGAGGGAGGAAAGAGATGGCAGAAATAGCCTCCTTCCTTTTTCCTCTCTCTTGTCCAAGATAAGGAAACATCACACGCTAAGGGCAATTTAAAAACAACTTAAAAGGCAGATAAAATTAGTCACAAGTATTTCACTGGGTGGACAGTCAAGATACAGAACAAGTCTTCAGCCAGAAAGATTTGAGGGAAAATTACCAGTGGTTAAGGCAAAGGGGCAAAAATCAAGGAAATATGGTCAGCATTAAAACCACTGTAGGGCAGGGTCATAAAACCCCAGTTCATCCACCCACAGCAAAGGGAAACTGAGCTGGGATGTTTCAGTATGCTTTGATTACAGGTGTCCTTCTGTAAAAAGGGTGGAATGGCCCATGCTGAGTAAAAATACACAATTTTCACATTAAAGAGTTCATGTTGCTGTTCTATCAGGATTCAGACTCTTTCAGAACTCTAAAAGGGTGAAAAAACACTCAATACCAGGAGATAAGGAAGGTGATGAATGGACATCACAGGCACTGCTGTGGCCTGATGATCCTTCCATGAAAAGCTGAAGGGACTTGCAACTCTGGGGCAAGGAGAAGCCACCAGAAAGCTATACTGGCAACTGCTCAGCAGTTGAGGTTTTTCATGGAACCAAACGTGGTGGAGTCACACTCCAGATGAAATACAAGGATTATAAGAAAGTCTCCTCCTTTTATGTCTCCTTTCAACTGTCTTTTTGCTACTTTATTGACTGTCTTCTCTTTGGTTTATATGGCATTTGATCTGACTTCTAAAGTTGGACAGGCCAGCAAAGATATCTATTCATCATTGTGGTGAGCATGTATCAACCACAGGTCAGCACTAGCTCAAGGACATCTGCACAATGCTCCATTGCACTAGGCAAACATGTCTTTAATCTCTCTGTACCATCTGGAAAATAATATTTCTTTTATTTTTCCCTTTTGATTTTCTTTTCTGTTGAGATTGCAAGTATTAAAAGGCAAGCCCTTTATCTGATTACAAAAGGATACACCAACACAAGCAGGACAAACAGTCCAGGACCTGTTCCCTGGCCCTGAAGGCAAGTGGTGTGATTCATCTTATGGACATATGGCTAAACTTTTGTCCATGTGAAAAAAGAGAGTGGCCTCACCCACACCTCCTCCTGGGAACAGGCTCTGACCCATGGTAGTATTTGAACCATCTCTGAGCATTTTCTGGGAAAGAGAAAAATGGCATGGAATGAAAATGTTTCATGGAGTAGATCACTATGGAAGATTGCAGGCCCAGCCCTGGTCATCCTAAACAGCATGAACTCAGCTTAAGTGTACAAAGCCCAAGACAAAAAGACACAAGGCTGATTTGGACCTGTAGGTATTACTAGAAAAGAAAGAAAAAAATAGGATTTTTCTAATTTTGTTTTTGGTTTGGCTTCCGTTAACTCAAATCCCTGGTCATGAGCACCTCCCAGCAGGAAAACACCAACTCAAAGGCAGCAGGCAGCCCCGACACAATCCAGGAAATGCTCTGGTGCACTCCCAGCATTCTTTACTTGGTTTTCCAGCCCTGGAAATATGTGTTTCCAGCAGAATATTTTACACCAGTTGATGAGGTGGAAATGCCATTAAAGAGCGTGACTCTCTTGACAGAGCAGTGCTGGTGTGCATTGCTCGGCTTGGCTGTGGAGTACTTCCAAACACACAGCAAGGAAAGAATCACCTCTCAGATAATCCTCCCCAAGTGCAGCGAGAAGGAACTGCTGGTGCCACAGAGAAGAAAAGATTTCCAAAGCCTGGATTCTAATTTCCTGATCTTTAAAAAGAAAATGCTCATCTGCAGCTAATCATGTTTGCGCCTTTCGCCGTCTCCAAGAGCAACATTTTCCAAGGTGCTTTTAATGAACTGAACAGCCTCCTAAAGACTCAGGAGAGACAGAGAGACTGTCAGAGACAAATCCCTTTATTTGATTAGGCTTCACAGGATCTTGGTGCATTCCTAACAGAAAAGAACACAACAAAGATTGATCCTCCTCCCACCCAAATCAGTTGGACTTTCTCTCTGAGGCAGGACCAAATCCAGCACATATTAATTAGAAATGGGTTTTGATTAAATGTTGTTCTGTAGCGTGAGGCATGGAACCAGGAAAGCAGATGGGGTTGCAGGAGAGACATAGCTGGAGGTGACTTCCAAAAGGAAAAGGACAAGAAGAGGCCAAGGTGGCAGGTTTGCCCACGAAAGACAGCGGGGAACAAGAAGAGGCAAACACACAACGAACCTCACCTCTCATGGGAGCTTGGCCCCTCCTGTGGGACACAGTGGTGTAACCCCACCTACATTCCCAACTCTGGGCCAATAGATAAAGGCATTTCTTCCTAATGAACTGCTTCATGTGCCTTGGCAGAGAAACACATAGCTGGGAGCAGTTGGGAAAGCGTTTTGTCAGAGGCAGTCTGGCTGAAGGTTTGCTTGTAGCACTCGTTGCTGGAGTTCTGCTGGGATACATTTCTCATTTACAATCTGTTCTGCTTTTGCTGCTTCGTTTTTCTTTAAGTATTATTTCTACTCTATCTAAAAGAGCATTTTTCCCCAAACCCAGATGGAATGCTTAGAATTCTTAATTTAGTCATTTTGTGATTTAGTGGCAGATTCCTGCAATTACCTGCACATAACATGGTCTCATAAACACCTCTGACAGAAATCACAAGGCACATTCTGCACTTCTAGGCAGAGTCTGTGGTTTGTCTGTCAATTTATCTCCCACTTTTATGCTCTTTTTCTGGAAGCCAAATATTGCATAAAATTTGAGCACATAATTTGAACCAGCTCAACATAAACTGAAATGTTGTCAAAGGTTTATTCACAAGTTACAGATTCAGCTCTAGAGAAAAACAGACTTTTCTTTCTGCTCCGTTCTGCTCATGATTATCTACTTTTGAACAAATGAAACCCCACTTCAGTTTTCATCTGTAGCTTTCCTGACATGTGAAAAATGGACTAATTCCGTGAAATAACATTTTCTTACATGTTTTCCTTCTTTGGTACAACTGAGATTTGGCCAGGACAGAGCACCAACCTGCCAGGATTATGCGGAAGGCGTAGGATTCGTGGTATTTCAGACCCAGTCAACACAATTAAGCTAGCTTTGTTCTATTTTAAATTCACAGAACACGGCAATCACATCAGAAGTAACTCCCAGAAAGTTTTGATTTGTTTTGTTTTGTCCTTAAATGCAAGTTCCGGGCTGATTTCCAGGACATTTAAGTTTCAAACCCGAATAATCAACTTCTGAGGGATCACCTGAGCTGAACCTGCAGGTCCTTGACAAGAGCTACCTGTTGGGAACAGACAGATCTTCTCTGCACACAGAGTTCTGCTTCAGGCCACCCTGTAAGAACTTCTGTAACTGCTAAACCATATCTTTCCAGAAGTATCTAGCAAAAATCTTCAACATCTCTGACCCGTTGGGTAAATGAAAAATGAAATAATCTATAAAGCCCTCCAATGTTCCAACAGTGCTGGTCTGTATGATGGAAAAAAACCAAAAATCTCAGGTGCTTACATTAAAAAATATGATCCATTATTCTGTTTTTGTTTTTCTATTTGATGGCAAACTGATTTAAATACCAGGTTAAATCTAGCTCAGTCTTTTCAGAGCTATGATAACCCCAAAGCAAATTGCATCCCCAGCTTGCTGACAGGAGTCTTAAGGGTCAGAACTCTAAATTCCATCACTTAGCTTGAGTGCCAAGTATTTTGGAAAGAGAAAAAAAAGAAGAACCAAGTAATCTTCATATGCATCTTAACAGATGCAAATAATTTTAATGAAACTAAAGTGTTGCCTGGGACTCTGCACCCTGGAGTCTCATTTAAGTTTTATTCTGACATGTGAAATAAAACCTAATGAAAAGTTACCATTGATTTGTGGGAAGGGAAAGGGAATTTTTTTTTTTTTATTTCCAAACTGTTGTGGAGCCAGGAATGGATAAGAATGATCAGTGCTGGATACTGTGGTGTAGTTTAGATTGTGGTTACTGAGTTTTGGTTATGACATAATATCAGCAGAGAAACATAGAAAAGAATGAATTCTAAGGCTTCTTCTGGGCTTGCTGTACCCTTCGTTACCAGAATATTTTTTTGTATTAACATGAATTTCAACATTATTTACCAACTTGCTACTAAGTTGTTAGAAAGGAAAAATCTGGGAGATTTGGATTCAAAATATGGAAGCCAAACACTCAGACCCTGCTATCTGTGAACAAGCTCTTGCTGCTTTTACAGAATCACAGAAGAGTTTGGGTCAGAAGCAATCTGAAGGATGATCTTCTTTCAATCCCCCTTGCCATGGGCAGGGACACCTTCCACTATCCCAGGCTGCTCCAAGCCCCATCCACCCTGGCCTTGGACACTTCCAGGGATCCAGGGGCACCCACAGCTTCTCTGGGTAATGTATTCCAGAGCCTCACCACCTTCACAGGGAAGAATTTATTTCTAATATCTCATTGAAACCTGCTCTCTGTCAGTTTGAAGCCATTCTCCCTTGTCCTGTCACTCCAAGCTCTTGTAAACTGTCTCTTTCCATCTTTCCTGTAGCTCCTTCCAGGCACTGCAAGGCCACACTGAGGTCACATCTTCTCTTTTTGAGACTGAACAATCCCAATTTTCCCAGCTTTCCCTCCCAGCAGAGCTGCACCATCCCTCTGATCATCCTGGTGCCTCTTTCCAGCACCTCCACATCCTCCCTGTGCTGGTCCCAGGGCTGGAGCAGCTCTGCAGGTGGGGTCTCACCTGAGGGGACAAAAAGGGAGAATGCCCTCTCTCAGTCTGCTGCCCACACTGCCCAGGGTATGACTGGCTCAGCCTAATGATTCAGTCACTAGAGGGGAAGGTGAAATCTGCATCATTTTTTGGAGATAAAATAGCTCTGGACATTAAGGCAGCTGTATCATAACTGAGACATCCCAAAGAGAGGTTAAAATGGAAATGGGTTCAACCTGCTCTGCTGTTTCCAAGCACAAAATCAGAAAGCAAGGGACTTCTGTCCTTATACCAACAGTCCCTAAAGCTCCCCTCACCTTGACAGCTCTCAAATTGTGAAAACCAATTAAAAATGGGATTAAGTTTTCAGAAATATCTTTTAAAAGCAGGAAGCTGGGATGCCCTGGAGATTCCAGTATTGAAGTGTTCCACGTGCAAGGCATTCCTGCCTCTTCTCAGTCCTTACTCTTACAGAATAAGGCCAGGGAGGTTGATCAAATACAGAGAATTTATTCTTTTGGCTCCTTGGCAAGAGAAGGCTCTGGGATCATCCACTCCACACCGCTTCCCTAAAAAGGAGAGGAGGAGCATGCATTGTAAAAAGTGCTTCCCAGGGAATGTTGAGGGAGTGATTAGGCACTAATGACCCTCCTGGGGCAGGGAAAGGTCCCATTTCCCCTGGCCCAAGCTGGTTTTTCAGCTCATTTGCCTTTCTACCAGCACTGCTTTTTCATATCCCACTTTCTGTTGAATCAGTGAGTTGGTTGTTTCAGTTCCAAGTTTTCTTAATTTTTTTTTCCCCCTGCTAACCTTGGTAAACAGTCCTTCAGTTGTCAGGTCCTGACTGATTATTTTCACCTGGCTAAAGACTCTGCTTTTTTTTTTTCCTTCTTTGGTAAAAACTTCATGGGTGTAGACATTTATTCCCTGATAGGGAACCCAAATTAACAGATAAAAAACAAGATCTTTGTGTAGCCACGTGGTTGTACTTTTTTTTTTTTTATATTAAGTGAACAGAATTTTTCTGTTTAAGTCAAGGCTACATTTTGTCTGGGAATCTGTAATTGCTCCCCCAGTTAATTAATCTGAAAAAGGCCATATGATTATTTTTGTGAGGAACCATCCGTCACTGACTTAGCACTGGAAGTGCACCATGGCCATAAAACTCCAGCTGAAATAGGAAGCCCAATGGAATAACACAGAGTCAGCTGGTTTAAGACTATTATATTTATTTATTTTGTGCTTTGGGAGCTACCAAATCAAGAACCTTTTCTCAGTTCTGGATTTTTATTTGATTCCAGATACCTCAAAGCCGATTTTTAGTGAAATCCTCTTCATTTTGAAATCAAATCATATTGATTTCAGTAGGAGTGGAGTTTCATTTTTAAATCCTTTTAATGGGATACATTATCTTTCACACTGAGTTTCCTTCAATCCAATGCTAAAACTTTTCTCCTCAAAGAAGTGATGGGTGGAGATCAGTCAGACTCATTAGCTGGGAATTCGGAATTAGGAGGGACAAGGCTGGAGAGGGGCTGGGAACGCAAACCCTGAGAGGAGCCCCTGAGGGAGCTGGGGGTGCTCAGCCTGGAGAAAAGGAGACTCAGGGGTGCCCCCATCACTCTCACAGCTCCTGAAAGGTGCCTGTGCTCAGCTGGGGCTGGGCTCTGTCTCCAGCAGCACTGACACAACCAGAGCACACAGCCTCCAGCTGCACCCAGGGAAATACAGGTTGGATAGCAGGGAAAAGTTTTCCCAGAAAGAGTGATAAAGTTCTGGAATGGCTGCCCATGGAGGTGGTGGAGTCCCCATCCCTGGGTGTGTTTGACAAAGCCTGGATGTGGCACTGGGTGCCAGGGTTGAGTTGAGCTGTTGGGGCTGGGTTGGACTGGATGATCTTGAAGGTCTCTTCCAACCTGGTCATTCTGGGAATTCTGTGATTCTGTAAATTCTGTGAATGTCTAGGCCTGTAAGGGCCTGCTGTGAATTACTCCAAACATCTTGTGCCAGTAGGGACAGAAGGCCCTTTAGACACGATACTGATGGATACTGGAAAGTATTAAAGGCAAAACAGAAGTTCCCTGATTAATTCTGATAGAATCCCAAAATGTTTTGGGTTGGAAGAGATCTTGAAGATCATCCAGTTCCAATCCCCTGCCATGGGCAGGGACACCTTCCACCATCCCAGGTTGCTTCAAGACCCACCCAACCTGGCCTTGAACTGCTTCATTTCTAATTTTACAGCATCCACTCAAAATTACAGGGGAATTTTGCTTTTTATTTTGCAATGGGATCCTGCATGTTAGAGTACAAAGATGCCAGTTTCATTCTCAAACTCCATGCTGCTAAGAAATAGGAATTGAAAAATTAAACTCAGTCAATAAAGACTTCCCTGAATATAACTAAGCATATTAGGACAGAAGTAAACAAAAGACAACTGGATGATGGCACTTTATTTGAATTTATTTGAAGTTTTGAAGTTATTTCTTTCTTCTCCTGATTTCCCTTCCCCTTACTGCAATCATGTATTGCTGTTGCCATTATATTCTTTATTTCAATTTCAAATTAGAGAAGAGAAATCAGGACATTTTAAGTAGTCACTTTTAATTTATTATTAACTTGATGTCATTTACAACATGGGTGCTTTCAGAAGGATGTGCAGGCTAAATTGAGGCTGCCAAATGCTGCCAAATTTGGATAAAGCAGCAGTTTCACACTCCAGCTCTGGAGGATGTTGGAGCATTCACCCTCCTCACTCCTAATTTACACAAAGGGCAAGTGCACCGTGGCTGAGTTTACTTGTTATAGCAGCAAACATCTTGGCACAGGTTGGCACTGGCACAAAAAGCAGAGAAATGTCACCAGAGGCCGTTTCCTACACACAGCACTGGGATTGCTCAAAAATCCCTCCTGGAGAAAAGCCTGCTGAGCCCTGAGATCATAAAGGGCTCCTGGTGCGTAAATGACACCCACCCTGATGCTGAAACAAGCAGTTAAAGACTCTGCAAACTCAGAAAGAGCACAGGGAAAATGCCTCTGAAGTTATGGGTCATCTTATCTGCTGGGCTTTGCTTTTGTGTATCCCCAAGGCAACTCTAAAAGCTGGGTCAGGATGGGCCATCCTTCATCTGGCCCTAAAAGTTGTGTCAGGCAATGAGCTCCAATTAACCTTTCAAGGATAAAACTGAAATGGACAGGTTTTACCTCAAAAGGAAAGCAGCATTTCACATAATTCTGATCTTGTGGTATCAATCTGTGTCAGGGGTGCTCAGACCCCTGGCACAGATTGTCAGAGCAGCTCTTCAAATGCATCCTCACAGCCCAAGAGAACTTTATGTTTGTCAGAGAGGATGGAAAGCAAAGCCCTTCCTCTCATTTTGCCCCATTTTTAATATAAAATGGAAAGCAGACCCCTGCTGCAGAAAAACAAAATGCAACTTTGCTTCAGCTGGAAGGGACACTTGTTTTTGGACATAGAAGTGATCACAAGAAATAGGTAAGCTATGATTTTGACTGAAACCCAGATAAAATCTCCTGGCTAATCATCACTTTCCTGATCTGAATCGTTTTTTTTTTCTCCAGTTCTCTGTTTTCACACTCAAAATTTGTGTATGATTTGCAGACTTTAATAGCACAAAGGTACAATTAGCCATGAATTTTCCCAGGAAACCCTGGTTGAGATAAGTTAATGAGCTCGTTCATTTAAAAAAGTCCTTTATTTTTTAAAATCTTTAGCAATAAACTGAAACACACAAACCACAGATAAAAATAAAGGTCATGCACTGGTGAAGAGCAGGTAAGCATAAAATATTTAAGCACTATTTAAGCATAAAGTATTTCTGAAGATAAAGAACAGAAGAAGAGAGTGGATCTGCATTTTCTGTAAGGCCCTGGCAGGGGTTTGCCTTTGGATTTTCATCACAGAACAAAGTTATCCATAATATAAATTCTCTTTGCTTGTGTCTGTCTGGATGTTGGATAGTTTTTGACAATGAGAATATTTTTATACTAATTGCCATTAAAACTCACAGCAAAGCAGAAGATGGTGTTAGGGTTCCTCTAGGGTGCCGTGGAGTCAAAAATCAGTAACAAAACTCTGGTTCAGACACCTGGCATTTAATCTTGGATTTGTGATTGGATGCAATGTGATTGGATTGGATGTAAGGCACAACTCACTGGTTTGGCATTTCATAACTGTTCATCTTTATAATGGAAAAGATGAGAGGAAATAGTAAATCAGGAACCCACTGGCCATGGAATTACATAATCCTAGAACAGCTGGGTTGGAAGGGACCTTAAAGCCCATCCAGTTCCAACCTCTGCCATGGCAGGGGCACCTTCCACCAGACCAGATTGCTCCAAGCCCTGTCCAGCCTGGCCTGAAACACTTCCAGATCTGTAGAAACATGGGAGAAAAGAAATAATCTGGATTGTTTGGCAAGCAAAAAGACAGAAATGATCTCATGGAAGAGGAAATTTGAAGCTCCCCCAGACCAAGAGTGGTGGTGTTGTGACTGATGCATGTCTGCAGTGGAATGAAGGAGCAAAGGAGGTTTCCCTGAGTTGCTGAAGTCAGCACACAATGTCCTACAAGTCCTTTCAGGAACAGAATCACAGAATGATGAGGTTGGAAGAGATCTCTAAGATCATCGAGTCCAACCTGTGCCCCAACATTTCCACTAGACTATAGCACCAAGTGCCATGTCCAGGCTGTTTTTAAACACATCCAGAGATGGTGATCCTACCACCTCCCTGGGAAGAGCATTCCAGTACTTTATAATTTTATTTATTTTTTATTTATTTTGTTTATTTTTATTTATTTCATTAATTATTATATTTATTAACGTTTGTTGATGGAGCAACAAGTTCTCATCCCAGAGATTCAGAGCACAGGGAGTCCTCAGGGGGTTGCAGCTGTCCATTAGTGCTGTTTAAACCTTACAAAAGTATTAACATGAAATTTCTTTCCCTTTTTAAAATAAAACACTTGAAATAGGTACCCAAAAGCTTGGTCTCTCCCTTGGGGACTCACAGCACGACTGAAAGCCAATCACCACAAGCACCAAGGCTCATGAGGATCAGAGGGAGGATGATGGGGGACCATGGGTCAGCAGGATGGATGTCAGAGGCATCTGGGATCCCAGTGGATGTGGGGTGGCCGCAGCTCCACAGCCCTCAGCCCTGCTTGCAGTGAGGTCCAGTGTGTGTCCCCACAGCTGGGCACACACCCCACGACCTCCCCAGAAGCTGCTTGAGACCTTCAGAGCCTCCAGTAGCCAACTTGCCACCCTCTGGCCCCTGCAGTATCTGTCCCAGGGCCACAGTCTCTGCCAGGCTGAGCTCACAGACCTCTCCCCTTGTCCCCAGCTGGGCTGAAGCTCTCTCAACAAACCAGGCACAGCCATGTGTGCAGGAGTGCAGCTCCCCAGGAACACTCACAGCCTGCTCTCTCCAGTTCCTGGACCACACCAGCCCTGTGAGCCACGGCCCCTTCTCCAGCTGCTGGCTCTGAGACCCCACACAAGCCTCTGGGGGCCCAGGAGAATACCTGGAAATGGAGTTTAATAAGGAGACAGGGCAGATTGAGCAAGAGCACAGCATGGCCAGCCCAGTTTTTTTGCATGTTCTACAGCTTTTATCCCCTTATCTCTGTGCTTTCCCACACTTGCTCCTCCCCAAGCCACATTGATTGGTCCTTCTCTAAATATCCTACAATAACTTTCACACACTCTCACAGCTCCTGTAAAACCATCAAACTGTGAGTTTTGTGTAAGCTTCAAATGCTCCTCCCTTGCATCTCTGTTCCTGTGAGGGCAGTAAACCCCACAGCTCTCAGGATCCCCTCTGGGAGCATTTCTTTGGCCAAGCCAAGCCATCTCAGTGGGGCTCAGCTGCTCACCAGCCCCAGAAAACCCTTTTGGCACCAATCACAATATTGGGGTTTCCTCCACCTAATTTTAGTTCCTCAGCTCCTTGAAGAGCCTTTATGGTGATTAGCTGTTAATCACCAATGCTAATGGCTTAGGGAAACATTCTTCCTGGTTTATTGCTCTTTCTGGCCAGCCTTTCCATGGCACCAAGCATGACTTGCACAACTGCTAATCAAAAAAAGAAAAAAAAAAAAAATTCCCAAGGTCTGGGGAGCCCTGCCTGGTGAACATCTTGTGCTCTCTTCCTTTCCACCACCCTATATCAATCAGCAGCTTCTCCTTACCCACATCTGTGAAAGTTTGAGATCCTATAAACCTCTTCCTGATAAACAGCTTCTGCTCCTTTTGTTGGTGTGTGCCTTTCCCTGCAGCTCCCTCCCTCCAATTAAGCCAAGAGTTTTATTTCTGAGTTACCTTCTCTTTCACTCTGAGCCAAAGACGTGTGATGCTGACAGCTGTGCTTGTTTTACATCCCTCACCAAGTCAGAAGACTCACCAAATCAGCTGGTGAAACCTGTTCTCCTCCCCACTCTGAGACAGAAGGGCAGGAATGAGGAGATTGGTGAAAACCAGCAGCAGCTGCTTTATCAGAGAAATATTCTAGGTCTTTCATACTGGATTTAAAGCAAAGAAATCGATTTTGAAGCCGGGTTCCACATGAAATATTTTTGCTTTTCCATAGCTAAGGGTATCTCTTCCTTCCAGACTCACCCCAGCAGCCACAGAACCACAGAAGGCAAAGCTCCACCTGCCCGAGCTGCATATCAGAGAATTTACCAGCACCCCAGTATGCAGCCTCGAGAACCCCAATAAGAACAGATTGTTCCATTTCCCCTTCACCTCACCAGTCACTTCAGGACACATTTTTTCCATCCTCTTTGATGCTTTACTGGAGCAGGGACTCTGCTCTGAAGGTGTGGCCACGGCACAGCTCAGAGGATTTACGCAGCCTCAAGACCTGGCCCTGCATTTTACCTTGGCCTTTCCAAGGTTTCATTTAACCCAAGGCCAAGAATTAAAATATTCAAACGAACCAAAAACAACAAAAAAAAACCCCAACAATTCATGCCTGGTTACATTTGTGCTTGTGACCTACGCCTGTCCGAACAGGAGTTGGACAGGACAGAGCACAATGCACTTCCTTGCTTTTATTGCTCTCATTCACTTCATGTCATGCCAAAGAAGGTTGATTTAGGAAGTTCTAGTAATTAACTGCTGATGTTTTTGACTGCTGTTCCCAAGGGACTCACAATGACTTGTAATTGTTGTTCTGTAGGAAATGCTCTCTGGAACGATTGTAGATAACATATATTCTCTCTATGGCTTTACTTTTACTTGATTATTTTTTTAAGCTAGGAAGATAATTTTTTTTTTCCCCTTTAAGCAAAAGTCACCTGTTCCCTGCATCCTGGAAATCTCATAAATCACCTTTCTCCTCACAGACCATGCTTACATTTTGCTCTCCACAAAATAAAGAAGCTTCTTATTCCAGTTACACATTAAACATAGAATATATGAAATGGAAAAAAACAAGGAGACAGTAAAAATTAATGCTGTTTTTAAACTTCAAGTTACAAAGTGCCTTTCTTTGCTCTTAGCAGCTGAGAAAATTTGAAAAGAGGAGGTACAGGGGCAATGTATATTCAGAGAGCACCAGTTGTTACAAGAATTTAAGCCCAGGCTGGTTTTTATTAGAGGAGGCTATAACAGAATCATAGAATGGTTTGGGTTTGAAGGAACCTTCAAGATTATTCAGTTCCAACACTCTGCCATGGCAGGGACACCTTCCACTATCCCAGGCTGCTCCAAGCTCTGTCCAGCCTGGCCTTGGGCTCTTCCAGGGATTCAGGAGCAGCCCCAGCTTTTCTGGGCACCCTGTGCCAGGGCCTGCCCACTCTTACAGGGAAGAATTTCTTCCTAATATCCAGCTGAAACCTGGCCTCTCTCTTTCAGGGTGAAGCCAATCTCCCTTGTCCTGTCACTCTACACCTTTGTAAATCCTCCCTCTCCATCTTTCTTGCAGGCTCCCTTCAGCTACTGGAAGGCTGCAATTAAGTCGCTTCTCCTGGCTGAATAATTCCAATTCTTTTAGCCTTTCCTCATAGCTTTCACTATAGCCTCTCACTCTTCATGACATTTCCCTATGTTTTCACTCACTGTTCTCTTAAAAATTAATTTGTGGGCGCCTTGGCGCTATTGCTTTACTAAACGTTTTTATAGATTCTACTCAAAATTAAAATAAATATAATAATTATAGTTCTAATTCCTCTTTCTGTGGCCCCTGCTACTCATGCACACAGACATGTGTGATTTTGGGGGCGTCCTGTTCAGGGCCAGGAGCTGGACTTGATCCTTGTGGGTCCCTTCCAGCTCAGGACATTCTATGATTTTATGCATTTCTCAAATGCACCTATTAAAAACCCTATTTTCTCTCTCACATGACTCAACAGTTGCATATCCAGAGCTATATTTCATAGTGAAAAAAAAATTCCAAGAGCCTAATTTTCAGATTTTCCCTTATTATGTTCCTCTGCTACTGACAGAGAACCATCCCCGGAGCAGATTCCACTGCTCGCGCTGTGTTTGCCAGGTTTTCAAACTGCAATAACAATTTGAGAAATGCTGGATTGTTTCACAGGACTGACCTGAGCAAGAGAGACTCAGGAAGGATATGGTGATAGGAATTCAGCCCTGAGAAGGATGTCAGTCATAATAAAACTGCTCTGCATTGAAGTGCTCGTAAAAGACCGGCTTTCTTCACACGCCATGGCAGAGCACTCATTACTCATTTGTCACCCTGCCTGGGAGTGACATTTACCAGCTGCAGTTTGCCATTGTCATAGTTTTCCCCTTTTGCTTCCATTGACCAAACATAAACAATTTTTGACAGCAGATCTGAGATGGCATCAACAGCGTGCTGCAGCCACTTCAAAACAGGAATATGGCCGTGTGTCACTGACAATAAAAGAGAAAGGCATGGACCATGGAGGTTTTCCTCAGCCAAGATGTCACAGCATGCAAGGGAGTGATCTTCCATCAGAAAGAGAAAAATGTGGAGCCCACTGAACACGGTGTTTGGCTGATTTCAACAGAAATGGGTCAGACTGGAAGGGAGAACAGTGAGTCCAACCTCCTGCTCCAGCAGGTCATGGCACAGGATTGTGTCAGACACTTCTGGAATATCTCCAGATCTACACTTGGAATGAGCTTGGCCCTCTGTAGGTTTTCCTCCTGACTTTAATGGTCAATAAGGCAGATGAAGCACAGGCCTAAAACTGCATCACAAATGAAAAATAATCTGACTAACACAGAAGTCAGTGATTGGTGATGTCCTGTACCTCAGAGTACAACAATTTGTCTTATCTTCCATGCTCAATGTTTAAGGTGGGTTTTTATTTCTTACTTGAGATACTAAAATTAATTTACCATTGCACCTTCCACACCCACCCTGTGATGATCCTTTCATACTGTTTGGGATTTAATACCTACCAAAACCCCACTAATGTGACCCATGACACCTTCACAGCTCATCCACAACCTATGGCTGCTGCCTGCCTGTGATCTTTAGCTTGGATTTTCAGATCTCTTGGGAAACAGCCTTGCAGAAACCCATCCATCCTCAGAGGAACTGCCCCCACAGACCTGCACAGGTGGAGACCCTGCACTGCTCCCTTTCCCCAGCCACAAGGGACATTTTTCCACTCTCCCTGCAGCAATGATTCATCTCAGGGTCTTGAGACCTTGGCTGCCATCCACACCACTCACCAAACCAAGTACAGCTCAGCAAAAGGTATGTTAGTGGAATGTAACTTTTAACCTCCTACCCTTTGTGTATTTCACAGAGAGGAGCTGAACACTTTCATTCTTTTTTTGGTTACACATTCTTCGACGGTGTCCTGTCAATTAATAAATATTTGCAGAATTCCAGTGCACGGAGTATTTTTACAAATGCCCAGAATACTTCTTAGATTAATTCAGAAGGCCTTGCCAAAAGATAAGGTGATGATAAGGAAGTCAGCAGAACACTCACACAAGGTACAGTTATCTTGGGTGTTTTATCAGGATTTAGGGCCGTGACACAGCCCCAGTGTTGTTCTACAAGGAATCTGTACTTACAAATTCTCACGTCCAGGACACCTTCCAGGTCCCACCTCTGACACAGCTCCTGTGTGCCCACGTGGGTAACCTGATTTATCAGCAACTCCTTTTCCAAAAGCTGGCAAATTCCTGCTACTCAGCCCCGTGCTTTCTTCCACAGAGGTGATTCTCTCTCACAGGTGAGAGCTGTGAGGTGGAAGCCAGAGGTGAGGATGGTGCAGGAGGCAGGAGGAGTCTCTGACCCATCATCTCATTCCCTTGTTCTGCCAAGCTCCATAGACACAACCTCCTTCTTTTCAGGTTTTATCATTCACACACAGTGGGATTCATTTGAATCAGTCCTCCTGGACCCCTCTAATAATCAGTATAACCTGTGGAGATCCAGAGAGCAGCAGGCAGGGAAGAGAAAAATGCAATTCCTTTTGCAGCACCTAAACCAGACCAGGTGAACTCCACCAGTGCCTGTTTCTCACCAGTGGCTTTCAAGATCTTCCTGGGTCACTGGTTTGGATGGAGATATCCACCCTGTAAACACCTGTGAGGAGATGCTTTGATGATGCTGATGACATTTCCAGCAATGGGGCAGACATAGCTTCTCTGGATAACCTGTGACAGGGCCTCACCATTCTCACCAGGAAGAATTTCTTCCCAATGTCCCATCCATCCCTGCCCTCTGGCAGTGGAAAGCCATTCCCTATGTCTTGTCATTCCATGTCCTTGTCCCAAGTCCCTCCCCAGCTCTCCTGGAGCCCCTTTGGGCACTGGAAGGGGCTCTGAGGTCTCCCCTTCTCTAAGCCTTCTCTTCTACAGGCTGAACAACCTCAAATCTTCCAGCTTTTCCTCAAAGAAGAAGTGTTTTATTCCTCTAACCATCCTCATGAACCGGCTCTGGACTCACTCCTGCTCAGCTGGAACTCAGTTTCAGAGCCATATTAAAGTCCCCCTGCAGATTTATCACCTCTGCAAGACTCCATCTCAGCTCAGGCTGCCCACAGCCAACTCATTGTGCTCTGTTTTTTCATGAATTCTCCTTGAAAATCGAGGCACTCAGGACCAGGGGTTGCTATAAGACATTTTACCAGCCTTGAGCAAGGATGTGGAATGCATGGGATGTGCACAGTGCCATGGAAAACACTGAAACACCACCTGAAACTCACTGTGGGGCCAAGAGGCAGAGATCAGAGAAAGTGTTTTAGTGTGAGGGTCTGGAAGAGTCTCAGTGCTATCATTCATTCCTTCAGGGAAAAAAAAAAAAAGAAATTTAAGACAAAAACCTCCCAGCAGATGAAATGAAAAATGTTAAATTATTTATCTTAGAAAAAAACCAAAATTTTCCTTGTAAAATCTGTGCTTGATTCCTTGCTGATATAGTCAGCAATAATTAGTGAGGGGTGTCACAGAATCTGGTTGTTTTCCCACTGTACCAACAACCCCTCCCCACCCTGCTTGAAATGGCAAATAAAATACCTGATTAAGCCCTTCTTCCTTTAAACAAGGCTGCTAAGGAGGAACTGCTTCCTTATTTCTGGTGTTGAATTTATTCTTTGGTAGCCAATGAAAACAATCAATGAAGAGTGTGAGTGTACACAAAGTGTCCTTCATGGAGTGACTTTGCCTTGGGAGGTGCAGCAGATGGCATCATGCAGAGATGCAGGAAAAACCATTTTCAGTCCATAAAAAAAAATATGTCTGCTTCCAACAGAGAAAAATAATGAAAATTTTGATGAGAAAATAAAATAAAACTATGCACATTAAGGCTTTGATGCTTGATTCTTAATTTTGACATTTCTGAAAACACAAACTGAAGAGACAAATTATTGCAGGACAAACTTTGGTGAGGGTTAAGTTTTTGTCATCTAAAACATAATTGTGCACACCCCAGATATTGACAATGTGAAATTCATGGCAGTTCCCTTCATAGTAAACTTACTCTGGGACAGGAAAATAAAGCAGATTTACCAAAATAATTGAAATCCATCTTTTTTACTGCATTATATGTTATTGCAATCATACCCCAAATCTTGTAGGCCTTCTGAAAAAATTACTATTTTACTGCTTCAAAAGATTGGTGCAAGAATTTTCAGGAAAAAATGGTGGTTTGATGTCTTTGGTCTTTTAATGCAGCTCCAATCCAGCACCAGAAAATATCCTGTCTTCTCCCAGTACTTCACTTTCAGCAATTGAATCCTCAGGTCCTCTAAATCACTTCTTCCTGATGGAAAAACTTGGCTTATGGTGGTGTCATTCTTCCAAGCTCTTCAGCTTTCCTTGATTACTGAAGTGACCATTTCCTGCCATTTCAAATTAGCCCATCAGAAACATTGCAGACACAAACAAATCCAAATCTGCCCCAGGAAAGTGACAACTTGAAAGCAAGAGACTCAAATTGTCACTTTTAGTTTACCTGGGAACCAAACCCACAGTGACTGCAGGGATCCATTCATGGGATCAGTCATCATATCTTAAACATTTCCAGATTTAACCAGAATAAGGACAGGCATGTAAAAAAAACATCAGAAGGTCTATGAAACACTGAATTTTTTACCCACAACCATCATTTTTTGCTCTTGCCATTATTTTTCCACTGAGCTGATGAGGCCCATGAAACATTTACAACTCAATCTCCCACATTAATTTCCAGTAGCAAATCAATTATTAAAAAAGGAGGAGGAGATCTGGGCTTTTGCCTGACCACTGCTTTGAATGTTTGATTTGCATGAGACACTCTGTACAAGACAAAGCTCAAGAAACATTTTGTAAAAAGGTGGTAGATGTGACACCCTGCCAAAATAGTAACTCTGCTTCCATATTCATCTCCATAATCCATGTTTGTTGTTAGTGAAGGGGTCAATTTTCAGCACAGGGTGCACTCTATTATTCCACAGAAGAAAAGGGGATGAAATGAAGACACCATGCAGACCTAAGTGCCAACATCACTGGTGCCTTTTGAAGCTCAATTATCAAATGATCACTGCTTTGTTCAGCTCAGGAAGTCACATTATTTGGGGAAAAAAAAAAAAAAAAAAAAGAGAAACAAGGAAGAGTAAAATATAATTTAAAAAACTGGATGCATGTTGTGCACAGGATGTGTTTTTACACAGATCTGTGCAAATGTTTTTGCACAGCCACCCAACATTTTGCATTGCCTCGTGAGTGACTGACACAAAAAGCCCTGTCATGTCTTAAGGGAAATAATTTCTGGTGCTTTACATTGAATAAAAACATGCAAATCTTGATGCAGGAAGCTACCAGGCAATGCCCTGGCATTACTTTTTGAGAGTGTTTAGGTCTAAATGAGTGCTCTGGTTGCAGATTCCTTTTTGCCTGGTGAGCCCTGCAGAAGGAACCTGCTGCTCTCAGGCTCCAGCAGCAAGGCTGAGCAAGGAGCTCAGCTGAGGTGCCCTGCCCAGCTGGGGGCTTGGGGAGGTGGTTCAGGGTCTTTTTTTCTTCATTTGTGAGTGAGGGCCTGGGTGAATCTGGAGTTAATTCACTGCCAGGTGGGCAGTGGACTTTGCAAATAAATATACAAGGACACAATGACAGAAAATAGGTGAGAAAAATCTGTTTTAACAAAAAATATTCTCCATTCTCCATCAACCAGTGATGAAGGAGCCTCAGAGTTCTTTGGAGTCTGTTCTGTAAAGAGGGACAGAGTTCAGGGCCTCTCCTCATCTTTGTTTATCCTCCACAAGAACCCAAACCCCACATTTTCCAAACTGTCTATGCTCTTTCTCATACCCTAAAAATCTTTACATCCTCATGGGTGTGATGTAATGAGACAATCCTCCTGGGATTCCTTTGTAGGAACAACCCTCTCATCCTAAAACAAAGCTCCACCACACCCTGGTATCTCCCTTCCTCTGGACAGAGAACAGATTCCCTGAACACCTCTGCACTGCAGACATCCAGATTTCAGTCAGATCAAACCTGCCTGTCCCACAGCAGCTCCTCCTGCCCCAGGGCAGCCCTGATCTGTGCCTTATCTCCTACCTGACACAGTTTAAGGCTTTGAAACAAATGGTGTGGGTTTACTAGACTGGAAAAAACAGAAAGGAATTTTTTTGGTTCCAAAAATCTTCCACCATTTGTCATCTCCACAGTATTTTCTGTCCAAATGCACCCCTCAAAATTTTATACTATGGATCTCCTGTGAGGCAGGTGGGAAAATCAAACTGTATTTGTTTCATGAAACAAAGTGTGCATTACAGAATAAAGAAATTTCAAAGAGGGGGAAAAGATTTTAAATCTGGGATCTCTGGCTGTTTGGGACTTGCCAGAAACACTGAAGCTCAGGCTGAGGTGTCTTAAAGGCATTATTGAATCCAGCTGCATCTGAGAGCACAAACATCCCTAAGCACACAGGGATGGCAGAGCCAGCAGTCAGCATGGAACATGGATCTGAGGCTGAATCTCTTAGGGAGATCTGGATTTCCCAAAGTTTTAAGTTCATCTGTCTGATGATCTAAACAGATTTTATTACAGTGAAATCAATAAAATTAAAATAACTGCAACCCTGAGATGCCTTACTGCATATAACAGCTTTAAAGTGAAAGAGGGCAGGTTTAGATTGGACATTAGTCAGAAATTCTTCCCTGGCACAGGTGTCCAGAGAAGCTGTGGCTGCCCCTGGATCCCTGAAGTGTCCCAGGCCAGGCTGGACAGGGCTTGGGGCACTCTGGGACAGTGGGAGGTGTCCCTGCCATGGCAGGGGGGTGGAACAAGGTGATTTCTAATTTCCCTTCCCACCCAAACCATCCTGTGACAGTTTGATGTGAATGAGAAGCAGAGGGGGAGGCAGATCTTCATCCAAAGGCCATCTCAACCTTTCTGGCACTCCTTTGTAACTTCTGTTCAGGTTGGTTTTCAAATCTAACTCCAGTGCTGATTCCCTGAGATCTCCATTTGCACAGTCAGTTTGCACCTACACCCAGAACAACATTTAATTTTTGCTGGAAAATGATTCTGCACTCATTTCTCAGGGCCCAGAGGAGCTTCCACACCGACCAGGAAGAAGGTGCTACAATAAACACCAGGAAGTAAAAGTCCTTTATTGAACTCTCATGAAATCTTCACTCTCTAGAGAGGAATACCTCTAGAAACACCATTCATCTGCCTTCTTCCCTGAGCCATTTTGTCCAGCCTTTTGCACAGTAACTTGCCCCAATTTTGGTAATGTTTTGCTAAAGCAGAATTAATCACACTACAAACTGTGGCTTCAGTCCCTCAGTATCCATCTCCACAGTACCTCATTCCAGCACATGCATTTTATTTAACCATGGAAAGTGGTACTTATCACAGATAGGCACCATTTGAATTTCAAAACTAACAACTCTTCTGTTTTCTTGTGGTTCTGGAGAAGCAAATCCCAGCTCTGATCTGTCACCTGGGTGTGAATAAACCCTTGTGTAGAGATAAAGGCATCAATGTAAGGATACTGATACAGCTGCCTCTTAGCAGAAGTAAAAATGAGCTGTATCAGCACGAGGCACTGTCACACACCAGCTGCACCTAGGGACTATCAATGGGATTATTTTGGTGACACACAGCCACAGTCCTTACTGCAAATTTATGACACCACAAGAACTTGGTATAGGCCAGGCTTTCCCCAGAAAAGCCCAGATGGTCACCAGCCTATTTAGGCTTGTTAATACCAGGTAACTAGGTGAATATATGTCCCTTGGATGATGTTTTATAGTGGCACTGGAGCTTTTTCAAGGGAGAGCAAGGCAGGACAGAGAAGGCTGTAAAGTGAGAGAATCTGGGCTCAGCATCTCCCATCAGATGCTTCCAAACAATTGCAGGATACAGAGTGGATCCAGCAGGAGACCTCAGGGGGACGTTGATGACTTCAGAGCTTCATCTGTAACCTTGATTTGGTGGTGGGAACCCAGCCTGCCCTCAGGAGCTTTATGCTGAGGGCAGTGACAAGGAATTGACGTCAGTGTTGTTTATATTAAAAGCAAAATATCCCAAGCACAAGGTGACTGAGGTGAAACTCTGCCAGCCTGCAAACCCTGTCATTCTTCCTCATCTCAAACTGCCCTATTTCCTGTATTGGTGGGAATAGGAATGGGCTCATTCAGGCATTTCCTTTTGGTCTTCCCAAAGAAAGTGCAGCTCAGATCAGTCACAAGATGGGTTCTGTGCCGTTCCAGTCGATGACAGCTCCTTGCCACCTAGAAATGAAACCATTGACATCCATCAGTTCATGACAAACCCACACCCCTGAACCACCCAGGGAAGCTCAGAGAGACTGGGATGGACCTGTTTGGGGTAACTCATCCCATCCCAAAGGGAATGGAGCAGAAGAGAGGGAATTGTACCCCGATTTTGGGTGCCAAGGTTGGAGGTCTCTGTCCTGACCCTTCCTCCAGCCTCTCTGGGCAACAGAGCAGCAGCTGATTCACAACAGAGACCTTCATGTTGGACACAACAATTAGGGAATGCCCAAGATGGCTGCAAGAATTAACCCTAAATAACCAAAATACTCACTCTCAGCTGTCAGCAGGCAATTTGCATATTTTGTAATTTCTATTTAGCTCTGATTAGGAACTCTCTGACTCTGAGATCCTGTGCTGGATCACTCCACTGAGCTCCTATCTTTGCTCCTGACCTGGGCTCCTCCAAGCACTCCATGGCTCACTTTAATGGTGATGGTTTGCTTTTCCTGTGCTGAGGTGCTGCTTTTCCCTGCCCTTATTCCTCCTTCAGAATCACCCTGAAGATGGACACTGAGAACAGAATGATTCTGGAACCTTCCACCTTTCTCATTCCTGGCTCTGCACTGGCTGCCACAGCTCAGCTGCCCACCTCAGCAATGTGAGTGCATGCAAAGGAGGCACCAGTCCTGAATCTGCCACAAAATGTGTCTTCAAACCATGGCAAAAGACAGAGATCTGACCCAAAACCTGGTGAAAGCAGGATGTTGCTCTCCAGTCGCCTCCCTGAAGTGAGTCAGCTCACCCCTCATGGCATGGATTCACCCTTGGCCGTGGCTTTTCTCATCTGCAAGGTCATGGTCCACATTTTCTGGGAACTAAACTGCTGCATTCCCAGTGCTGAGTATTTATATCTGCTCTGAAAATCTGTCTCAGAGCAGTAAGGCATTGGTGAGGGGGTGGAGGGAGCAGAGAGCTGCCAGTGCCACATTCTTTCTGTCACTGAGGACAGGATGTGTCAGCGAGGGTATGGCAGCTCAGTCCTTGAGCTGAGCAAGCCAATTAAGTGTAAAAAGAAACCAACAGCTGAATTCTTGCAGTCTTCAGGGCAAGGTCTCAAAGGAAGTGACCATCTGAGGGCTGTTGTGAAATTTTTCCTTCTGTTTTTTCACATTGCAGAGAAAATTAAAATTGAGAATTGCAGAAAGATTGTCTCCATCCCAGGAATACAGAGCAGGAATACACAGCAGAGATGGCCCACATCTTAAATTAAAAGCAGAATTTGTTTCTCTGGGGTTACCCAACCTAAGTCTGGCATTTGCCAGAGCTGAGAGCTGTCCCTATCAGAGAGTTCAGAATGTCACCCTTAAAAAGCCAAATGGAAAAAACAACTGCCACCTTCTGTCCCCATTGGATTTGTCAGGTCATGCCATCAAATCATCCTTATCTTTGAGTACAATCTTCCCAAGGTGCAACTTCTGCCTCACCAGGGTGATTAAAGCTTTGAGAGGGATCCACAGAGGCCAAGGAACACCAAATGAGTCTGCACTGCACCCTGTGGCATTGCTCACCTTGCTGACACCATTTCTGCTGTTGGTAAAGCTGTTAATCACTGTGCACTGAGGAATTGGTCTTTTCTAAAACTGGCTTTCCATAAAGAGCTTGAACAGAACATAATTTTTGAAGCAGGAGTGATGATTACTTTCAGAACTAACCTCATCTCCTGGGTTTATTTTCAAACCATTTTTTAGACCAAAAAGCAGCCTTTGGCTCTTTGCTTCTACGAGACAGGTCCAAAACCTTTCCCCCCTCTTGCATCTGTGTCAGAGTCTCTAGCTGCTCAGAGTGACCCCAAGACACATTAGAGAGTCTCTGTTCCCAGCCCAGAGGTTGAAGAAGGAGTCAGAGCTCTTCAGTTCTCTGTCTCAAGGTTGTTTATTGTTCCTTATCTATAAAATATTTTCTCCTGTCCAGCTGAGGTCTGTTCAGCAGGACAGTCCAGGGCACTCTGCCTGCCCCAAGGTGGTGTTATGTCTTTATACTAAAAACTACATGTGCACTATTTACAATTACTTGTAAATGTCTATGTCAGACAGTGAGCTTCTACTCTAAACCAATCCAAAAGTGCCACCATCACAGCAGAAGATGGAGGCCAAGAAGAAGGAGAAAGGCAGGACACACCCAGATCCCTCCATCTTGCCCCCTGAACCCTCATTCTAAAACCCCAAAAATCTATTTTTCACCCCATGATAAATTCATTGTCATTCTACTTAAACTTTCACAGCTTGCAGATCTTCATCTAAGGTTGGTAACCTGCTCCATGGGTCATAATCAAAACCACAGGCATCTTGGGCTCTGTGCCAGGGTCTCTGAGCCCCCTGGCAGGGGTCCTGGCTGCTCAGGACAGCCAGAGGGATGTCCTGGGTCCTGAAACATCTGCACAAGAAAAGGTGTCAAAGAGTGAGGAATCTCACTCACAGATGCTGAAATAGTATTTTATTTCCAAACAGATACAAAACTTCCTGGACAATGCAGGTGATCACTTCCCCAAACTATCCTGCCCACAGTGCAATTGCAATGTGAGGCATTTTCTAGCTGCTGATTCAATTATAATTTATCAGATTAGCAAAAGGAAAACTACATTTGACCCACCTGCCTCAAGTACAACCTCACCCCAGGGTCATGCAGTTAATGGGAACTGAAGGGGAACAGGTCAGGGCCTGAACAATGCTCAGTCTGGAATAGCACTCAGTGAGCATCTCCTGTGCTGAGCATTTGGTATTGTTGTGGAGCACATCGATGATTCAGGGGGAAATGCCCAGGCTCTGCTCTTCTCTCACCCACCAAATCCCCTTTGGGTGTTTCACTTCACAGCCCACAGGTGAACTCATGGATCCCACAGCCCCACTACCACAGAGGGTTAACAAAATCCTGCTAAATTCAGGTTGTAAGAGCAGAGGAGAGTTTGGGCCCCCTCAGGCAGAGCTAACAGATGTTATTTCCTCCAGTGCTGAGGATCAGCACTGTGATATGAGAGTATTCCTCAGGGAAGAGCAGGATAAGTTGTCTGCACGGCATCTCCAAAACAAGCCAGGGATGCACATTCCAGACATCCCTGGGCAGAATCCACTGCTGCCACAGATGTCTGGGGCTGAGAGCCACAAGAAAAGCCCTTCTACTTGTCCTTTTTTTGGGGCCTGCAGGTTACACTGGTACCTGGTGGTGACTGTCATTCCAGAGGCAGCTGAAGGGTTCCCTGCTCTAAACTCAGAACTGAACTCTTCTGATGTTTTACACAACAGGGACTGAAAACAGGAGCCTCCTCCTCCTGCAGAAGCAAAACAACCCTACTGATGATGATTATGATGATATTTATTATTATTATTATTATTATTAATATTAATATTATTAACTAAATGCAAAACCAGTCTATTACCAGGGAAGTTTTCCCTTTAGGAGAGGGTAAGAGACCAAAGAGCAGGCAGATGTGAGGCACAGAATTCAGTGAGTTACAGGATGGTGGTGCTCAGGTATTGGGGTGAGCAATCGGCTGAATTTAATTAATCAATTTCATTTAATCCATTGTCATGGATCAAACCAAAACTGAGGCATTTGAATGAAAGGAAAACTCTCAATTAACAATAACACCAATTAATGACAGTTTATAGTCTCAGCTCTGACTGTCCAGACTGTGGAATTCTCCACTCTGCCTGAGAAATTATCCTGCATGTTTTGAAGAGAGAAGTCTTCATCATGCATTCTTCATCAAAATAAGTAACAGCTCTTTGCTTTATTAAGAATTAGTTTAGGGGAGTTTTCCACAGCTGTATCATAAAAAACATTCCTTTTTTTTTTTTTTATCCCATAAATTGCTAAAAATTTGGTTATTTGGGTGGGTTCTTACTTGTCTTTATATGCTGCTCTGTAGTTGGAAGAAAAAGTTCTTAAAACAAAAGGAAAAAATTAACATGAAAAATTTTTGCAGCAAGGCCACGCTTAAATAAATACCCTCAAAGCAAAGGGAGAACACTGAAAACAAGGAGCCAGCCTGCCCAGGGTAAATCAGACTGAGAATGCTACAAACAAAATAAATTGACACTGGAATTTGCTGGTCATTTACCTCTCCAGCAGATGAAAGCAGGGAACTTAAAATACACAAACAGCAGCACCACCAACACTGTATAACTCTGACACAATGCCAGGAATGGAAGATATTTAAGACTTTAAGTAGTTGCATGCAGTATTCTCCCTTTCAGTGGGGCTTTCTGAGGTTATATATTATTTATTTTAGTTTGCAGTCATGCTGATGTGTCACTGGAAATGAGGAATGAATAAAATCTGTATGTGCAGAAAGGCTGATGTCACTGCTGTCACCTTACAGGATGCCTCTTCTACCTCTCAGTGATTTTCTGATCAACACACTGGCAGCCACTGTTCTTATTTATTTATTTTCTGCTGGTTTCTTGTTTTTTTTTTTTTTTTTTTTTTTTTTTTTTTTTTTTTTTTTTTTTTTTTTCAGAGCAAATTGTAGCAAGGACAGGAGGGAAACTGCAAGAGAAACCTGAGGCTGCCTGGCTGGCTGATTTAACAAATGTTATGCTCTCTGACAATGAGGCTTTCACTTCTTGCTCCAGAGATGTTCAGATAGGAACTTCCAAAGCCGTGCTGGAAGTGATATAAAGCTGAATTTTCTGCCCAGTTAAATTTCTCCATTTTGTTTCTTTCATGTCTCACTGAACTGAAAATGTTCCCATTAACTTCAGTATGATTTGGATGAATTGCTTATATAGACCTCAAAATGGCCATGAAAATCCCAACACAAGAGGAATGATCCTTGTCTGTAAGGAGAGAGCATGAGCTAAGGGCTGTCAGGAATGACTGCACAAAACCTGACAAACCCTGTGCTCTCCACAGAAAACTGAGACTGCTCACTGGGCCTTCATGCCTGGAAAATAACACCCAGGTCCCCCCTTTTGTTCTTTAGAAAAGACTGATGAAAATGGAATAAATTGTCTCCTTTTCTCATTATACCTCTGCAATCAAGCACTTTTGGGAATTAGATTTAGATTTAGACTTAGATTTAGATTTAGACTTAGATTTAGATTTTGACTTAGATTTAGACTTAGATTTAGATTTAGATTTAGACTTAGATTTAGATTTAGACTTAGATTTAGATTTTGACTTCGATTTAGACTTTTAGATTTAGATTTAGATTTAGATTTAGTTGCAACCAAGCTGTGCTCTCAGACTGAATTTGGCTCAGTCAGTTCTTGGTGTTATAAGTGAAGGTTCCTCCAAGAATGAATACCTTGGACAGTTCACTGTTAATTACAGTAGCACACAACTAAATGTGTCAAATGTACTATCACAGCCTGGCCCATTCAGATCTTTTCTGATTTTAAGCATTAATTTTTCAGCTTTACTTGCTGAAACATTTTTTTTTTGACACTCCAGCCTCCCATATATTACTTGTGTCAACAACTGAACATATCTGTATGAAAAACTGTAATTTCACTTACTTTGTCCTAATACAGTGCTCAAGTGGAGGAGTAAGATCGTTTTCTTTATTTTCAGGGCACACCTGAGTTGTATCTGCAGAGACAAAACAGACATTGTTAGTGCCTGGGGAACCTTTTCTTCCTACACAACCCCACAGAAAAAACCTCTCAGATGGTTTGAGTCCAACCTCTGCCACATCCACCACTGACCACCGTGCCTGAGCCAGGTGAGATTGCTCATACAGAGATGGTTTCAAGGAAAACCACAGATCAGAAAAGGAAATCATGTGCTGCAGGGCTGTCATGAGGCTTTTATTTTGCAATTGATGTTGTAATTACTGAATAATTTTGCTACTCAAACTCTAAGGACAGTGGTGGTGCTACACTTGAATAGGAAACCCCAAGTCCAGTTTGAACTGGGTTAGGACTATTCCACCCTGGAAAAGAAGATTGTCCCTTTACTGCTCAGCAAGCAGTGCACTGACAGGAGAAGAAGATGCTGTGTGGAACCCTGTTGGGGAAGATGAAACAGGAAAGCCTTATAAATATGATTGCCTGGCAAAAGATTTTGAGAATATGGAAACTATAAGTGAGATTGAAATGAAAGCAAGCTCTGAGATCCTTTAGTTACTGAACAACTGGAAAACAATGGTGTGGCTGGCTGAAGGTAATCCCCTTTTGATGGAGCAACACCCTCTGCTTGCAGACAGCTCCAGGGGTCAGAGCAGACCCTAGTGGCTTGGCAGAAAGGCCCAAAGAGGAGCTTTTAGGGTTTAACATGTAGCACAATATGGTAATGTAATGATTCTTATGGGCTGTATGTAAATGCTGTAGGATTTGTATCTTGTACTAGATTGGCTAGTGAGAATTAGAATGTTCAGCACAGAAGGAGATTTATTGTATTGTAATGGGAACCTCGGTCTCTCATCCCCTTATCCTCTTTTACTCTCTCTCTTATCCTCTCTTTTACTTTCTCATCCTCTTTACCACGCTCTTGCCTTCTCTCTCTTTCCCACTCTTTACTTCTCTGTGGCTGGCAGCTCCCAGCAGGGCCCTGCCCCCAGGCCCCTGGCCATAAACCCCAAGTTCCAAGCCCTGGCTTCAGAGACCTCTCCTCTCCATCCATCCCAACCATCCTACCCCCATTGCTCCTAGAGAACACCAGGAAGCCTCCCCAGGCTGGGAGCATTCCTTGGGGATGGAGAGGCCATCACAGTGCTCCAGGGAAAACAGAGAGGGCACTGTCTGAGCCACGGCATCTGTCAACAGTGAAAGTAGAGCTGAACTTCCCAGGGACAAAACATCCTGCCACCAGCTTGGATGTCAGTCTGCTCAGCTGTTTCCTGTTTTGGAGTCAGACATTTCAACTGCAGCAGACCAAGAGTTGTTTTTTTTTTTTTCTTTCTCCTTTTCTGTCTGTCACCCAGCCAATGGAGCACGATGCCAAGGCAGGGTGCAGGATCTGGGTCTGCTTCAGTGAGACTGATGGAGACAGGATGGGAGGGGATTGTCCTGACCATTCACAGCTGCCAGTCTCAGATCTATCTGGCTCTCTCATGTCACAGAGAGGACCTGGCTCTCCTCTGTGTGTTGATCTGATGGGTACAAACACATGCAGAAAACTCTGGATGACTGCAAGGGTTGCAGCGGAGGGAAACGGACAGTATTTAAAAGCACATGAAGTACTGGTGGTTTTCCTCTAGATCCTCAGGAACTTAGAGGCACACAGGAATCTTTTAAGATTAAAAGAGCCTTTTTTAATCATCATTTTGAAGAGTTTGTAACATAGCATTTTAGAATAATAAAAGTCGAAACCTCTAAGATCATCAAGTCTAACCATAAATCCAGCCCTACCACGTGTTCACTATTAAACCATGTCCTCAAGTGCCACAACTACAGGTTTTTGAGCACTTCCAGGAATGGTGACTCCACCACTTCCCTGGGCAACCTCTTCCAGTGCTTGACAGCCCCTTCTGTGAAGAAATTTTTCTCTAAACCTCTCCAGGTGCAACCTAAGCCACTGTCCTGACCATAGCCCTGGTAGCAGGACAGGCACATGGTGTGGCTGCCTTTCCCACTTATGGCCAACTCTGATGAATTTTGTCATTTTTAGACTTGAATTCTTCCAATCAAAAGGTTTGAATGGAGTGTTTCCATTCAAAGAAACAGGAAAAAAAGCATAAAGATGTATCTAAGAGTAAAAGAAAAGGAATATGTACATTCCACCCTTAATTAGTGAGAAACTGAGTGCCAGCACTGTTACAGCTCTTCTTTGCCTATCCAAAATTTCTACCCCAATGAAAAGATTCATTATTATTATTTTCCTCTCTTTATGATGGTATATTGGTCTCATTAACCTGCTTTTATGAAGGAATTTTATGTTTCTTGTCTACATTTTGGCAAATAGTTAAATATGAGAAGCAGAGCAAATTCTCAAGGTAAAGTAGCAATTGCTGCTACTCACAAAACATAATTCTCCCCTTCTGACTTTTTTGCCTTTTTTGCCCACTGCAATTTCTTTACTATTCCCTGAAATGTGACCTTGATGGTAATTTTACCTAATTATAATCAAGATTCCCATTTTAAGGAATTCAACTTTTTGCTGAAGTAAAGCAAACAACTTTGCTAGCCAGCAGCAGGGAGATGTGGCTGGGGCAGCACCCAGCTCCTCATGCTGCATCTCCAGGTGATGCTGCCTAAACATCACCTCTTGCTGGGATTTCCACAAGGGAAATACCAGCAATATTTAACATTCTGCTGTTTCCATCTGCTCCTGTGTGCTGGGTTTAGAAGTTTGGCCAGTGTTACCTTTTTGGATGTCAAGTAATTACAGTTTTCTCCAGACCTAGCAAGGGATTACTGCACAGCCAGAACCAGGGCAGCGTTTTTGTGGAATGATGAAAGTATTTGCATTTTTACTGCCTTTTGCAGAATTTCACAGATAACAAAGGATTTACTGGGACACAGCCCTGGAAGGAGCTATGGCCACAACAAAGAGATATCTACAACTCCATGCACATTTTTGTTTTGAGGAGAAACACAAAGGAATGCCATGACAGGTTGGACAGCAAAGGGAAAAATTTACACGTGCTCTGGGGAATTTCTCACCCAGGGATCTTAGTGGGATTGGCAGCTCATGATTTTGGAAACATTCCTGGTGCTGGAAAGACACATTAGGATACCTGTTTTGGACCAGATGTTATGTGGTACAACACAATAGAAAAAATGTGTCTCTAGTCCTCTGCTGAGCTGTATCATCCATGTCACTTTTGTCTGGGATCTGGGAACCAGCTGGCAACCACAGTCCTGTGAAAACTGATCATTTTTGGAGCTAATTTATCATGTGACACCTGCAATAGAATGTCAGGGATTTTCTTTAAAGGAAGAGGATAAATAACAGGCAGAAAGATGATTGAGCTCACTACCAAATCTTGTGAGGGACTCAAACCCCCAGCATCCCAGCACAGAAACAACTTTGCCACATGGACTCAAGCAGAACATACATCACCCAGCCCGTGCAAAAACCCTGATGTTGGTGCAAATAAGGAACAGACACAACTTATTTCTAAAGAGCAGACTGCAGTAGAGTGCCTCCTTGAGATTGAGAAGGAATTTGGTTATCAAAGAATCACAGGCAAGATTGTAGAAATGTACCAAAGGAAAGAAAACAAAAGGTGAGTAGGCTATTATTAGCAAAGAAGGATTTAGTGGTGGAGAATGTATTGAAGTAGGTGCTTTCTAAGGATCAGAAGACTCATCCAAATGCCTTCCAGTTGAAAAAGTATTTACTGTAAAAGCAGCTGTGTAATTTGGCATGGCTTCCTGAAAGAAGGAGTGTAACAAGGTGGAAGATTTTTTGCAGGCTTGTGCTTCCAGGCAGGTAAGAGACTAAACTTTATTAGCAGATTACTGGCATCTTCTTGCCTTGGAGGAAAGGATTTCATGTTTCCTCACCCTCTCTGCTCATTTTCCTACAGGCATTTAGGGTGAGGCACTGGAGACCTGCACTTTCTGCTACTGTGAGATGATGTGAAGGAGAATGGGAGTAGAGAAATATATTCTGTAGTCCTGGGAGTATGAATAAGCCAGAGATCACAACCAGTTCCTTGGGAATCAGTGCCACTGGAATTTTTTCCAGTATGTATAAAGTGACACATGCTCAGTGTTAACCCTTCCAAGAGCTGATCCTCAAAACTTCCTTGCGAAATATAATTAATCCCCAAAACTAATGATGGAAATTAGGCAGCAGCACGCAAATTAACGTTCACTGCCTGCAACCATCACTGTTTGTATTCTTGGATCCTCCTTTCTGCCCCCCCAGAGGTGAAATGCAGGGCAGGGAGCTGCTCATACCCACTGTCAAGCGAATCTCTCCATCCTGGTTGGCCAAGCCATCGTAGTAGTAGAGGTCAAACCTCCGTCCCGTTTTCCAGTCGCTGAGCAGATCCTTTTCCAAACAGAAAAGCACACTGAAGTGGCTTTCACTGCAGACCAGCCAAATTGGGAACTTGGGGGTCTTCAAGTAACAACCAACCTAGAAGAAAAATACAAAACAGCAGAACGTCATTGGGGTTGGGGGGAGAAACAATTCAATGTGGAAAACATAAAATTTGGAAGATTGTTTATTTATTCTAGGCTGCAAACCCTAATGAAGGCTAATTAGAGACTGTTGATGAAGCAGACCAGTACAGCTATGGTAAATCGTGGAGCATATAAAGGAAATATTAGGCCCTGAGTTGTGGCAGGTAATGAAATGCAGTTGTAGTGCTCTGACTGCTCCAAGATCAGATCCCAGAAGAGCTGAACCAACAGGAAACATGTCCCCAGCAACAGCTGTAAAACCACAGGAATACAACATGGGATCAATGGGAGGCTGTGCTGTCATTCAACAGTGACTGGAAACCAGGTGAGAGACTCACAGGATCTCAAGTGCTCTGAGGCATCCCTGCCTGGGCAACTCAACTGAGCCCAAAATCTTGTGTTGAGTAAAGAAAGCAATGTATTCCCTTCACTTTATCACCCCTAGTTCACAGTCCCAACATGGATTTTCAGCTACAGAAGAAAGCAATAACAGAAGCATTTGTTTTGCTTTGTTATTCTTAAAAATGAAATATGCTCATGGGAAAATAAAACTTGAACCAAAGCCTTTTCTAAGCCTTTGTCCTTCTTTTGGAAGTGTATTTATAAATAACCTGAATATTCTCTAAGAAAATTTATAAAAACTTCCATATGAATTCATAGATGTTTAAAACTAGCATACTCAAGAGATTTATTCTGTAAGGGATGGAGGAAGGGGATACCAGCAGCACTGCAGCTGGCTTTTCTACCTTTGAGAAATTGCTCAGGGAAACTGAAATCTGAAATTAAACTTTTTGCTTTCAGTGAAATCGTTTTGCTTTCAGTCATTTTGCTTTTCACTGAAAAAGCCCTAGTGGAAATTGAGGAAATTTAACAGAAAAATTCTCATACATGATTCCTAGATTTGGATATGTGGATGCAGCTCCTACAGTGCAGCCCTCAGTTCTTCACCCTGGGCACAGGGGCAAATGGCAAAAGCCAAAAGGCAGAAGCCAACATTAATTCTGTTATAATCAAAACTATAACCTGCACCCCAAGTGATAAGCAGTCTGATGATAAGATTCTGATTTAGAATTTATATCTGAAGTGTTACAAGTGCAAATTCAGCTGCCTTCCACAACAAGAATTTTTTCTGGTATGTTAGATAACAAGTCTCCAGCTAATTAAGTAACTGTTCCCTGACTCATTACTTTGCTAATATCTATTTAAAACAGCCTTTTATACAACAAGTTTTGCTTTTTATGTAAATTCTTGGCTTAGAAGCAAAGAATTTTTTACAAGCTTCCAATAACACTCGTAACAGGAGTTATCAAAAAAGAAAATACACAGTTTCAACAAAAGATGGCAAATTAGAGGGATGCAGATGAAAAGATTCAGTCTCACAAACGTGCATATTTTAATATGCAGATAAGTCAAAGCCAAAAAGAACAGCCAGTCTCCTCCTAAAAATGTGTTCTTCCTACGTTTGTCTGCAAAAGCAACTTCCCAGCTTCATCAAACAACATTTGACCAAGATCAGAGAGATGCAGGACTTTGAAAGCCACGTCCACTCCAGCTCTCACTCACATGAACCATCCCCTTGAAGCCAGGACAAACTGTTCAGATGACTGAGGGCTGCAGGAACATTCTCCAAAACTGCAGTTTTCAATTACAGTCTTTGCAGAAAGCAGAGAGGGCATGAACTTTGAGACAACTCAGAGAGTCTAAAAATATTGTAGCTCAAATCCTCCTCTCCCAGAAGAAGGGAGAAGTCTTTGTTTTGGTCACATCAATTTAACCAGCTGAGGATTAGCTGCTGCCTTTGACACCAAGATGCAGAACAGATTTTGTACAAAATATAACGTGGATCCATGCTCCTGCCACAAGGTGAGGACAATCCTCACTGGGAGGATTCCTTTGGCTGCCTCTTCAAGCATCAGCTGTCGTGTGGAGCAGAATCACTGACTCATTTGGGTTGGAAAGGACCTCCAGTGTCGGGGTCTCTCTATCTAGCTGGTCAGAGTGACCCCAAGAAAAGTTGGAAAGTCTCTTTTCCCAGCCTGGTGCTTGAAGCAGGAGTCAGGGCTCTTCAGTTCTCGGTCTCAAGGTTGTTTATTGTATCTTATCTATAAAATTTTCTCCCTGTCCAGCTGAGGTCCATTCACCAGGACAGTCCAGGGCACTCTGCCTGCCCCCAGGGCAGTGTTATCTTTATATACTACAAACTACGTGTACAATATTTACAGTTATTTTCCAACACCTATCATCTATGTTAGACAGTGAGCTTCTACTCTAAACCAATCTAAAAGTGCCAACATCACCACTGAAGATGGAGGTAAAGAAGAAGAAAGGCTGGACATGCCCAAAACCCTCCATCTTGTCCCCCAAACCCCTAAATTAAAAATCCCAAAACCTACATTTACACCCTGCGAGTACTTTATTTTTACACTATTTAAACTGCTGTGGCTTTTATCTCTTCATGTAAAGCTGGCAATTTGCTCCACGGTTCATAATCGACCCCACTGGTGTTCTGGGCTGTGTGCCAGGGTCTCTGAACCCCTGGCAGGGGTCCTGGCAACTCCAGACTCCCAGAGGGATGTCCTGAGTTCCAACACTCCAGGACCATCGAGCCCAGCCTCTGACTGAACATCACCTCAACAGCCAGAGCAGAGCACTGAGTGCCACATCCAGAGGTTTCTTCAACACTCCCAGGAGTGAGGGCTCCACCACCTCCCTGGGCAGCCCATTCCAACGTCTGACCACACTTCCAGGGAAGGAATTCCTGCTGATGCCCTGCCTGACCCTCCCCTGCTGCAGCTTGAGGCCGTTCCCTCTTGTCCTGTCCCTGGGAGAAGAGGCTGACCCTCCCCTCCCCTCACCTCACCTCCTGTCAGGGAGTTTAGAGGGCAATAAGGTCATCCCTGAGCCTCCTTTCCTCCAGGCTCACCACCCCAGCTCCCTCAGCAGCTCCCCACAGGACTGACTCTCCTGACCCTTCCCATACATGGAATTATGGCCTCGTTCCTCTGCTCCAGCTGGTGTGGCCTGAGTGCTTCCTCAGCTGCATGACCAGCCTGCTTGGTGGCTGTAATACTGGATAAAACCTGGAATAAAACCTGGAATAAAGACAGGACAGGCATGATCACCCAGTGTTCTGACTCCTCAGGAAAGCCCTCAAACTCAGCAGTGTCTGTGTCACCCAACAAGAGCCTGGCAGAGAACAGGGCAGACTGAGAGCCCTTCTTTCCAGGGTCTTCCCTACATCTGGAGGGCTGAATTCCAAAGGCAAATCAGGGATATGTGACTTGCATCCTTTTTATGTTTTTTTTGTTTTTAGTAAGTGCTCAATGGCTGTGTTCTTATCACGATTCAAGTGTTGGTTTTCCAGCAGGCTCATTCCTCATTTTCAGGCAAAAGGAAAGTAAGAGGGGACTGAATGAGGTGTCCTTTTGTGCTGCATTTCTCCAATTCCTATGGAGACTTCCCTAACCCTGATCCTCTCCCTTACAAAGCCCTCAAGAATGCTCATAAATTTCAGGAGCACCCTTCTGATCTTTGGGAAACATCAACTTTACAAAAGCAAGCACCTTCAAAGGGCTCATTCTCCATCTGGTATCTCTGTGTATTCACACAGTGGTGAAATTCAGCTTACAGACAAGAATTTATTGCTGGAGAATTATCCCAGCAGATCTGCCAGAGTGAGTGGATGGTGTCTCACCATTCTGCCCTTATTTGTCCCTTGAACAAGGCCAACTTTTCCAGGAATATTCAAAAAAAAAAACCCCAAAACCAAACAAACAAGAGAATGTGATAGCAAAACCAAGCAGGATAACTGGATAGGATCTGATGGCATTTCTCTCCAGGAGTTTATCACTTAGCATAATTTCACCCCCTTGCTTGTAGGACTTCACTATTCATTTTGCAGTTATAACCAACCATTCCTTGCTCTATGTTTCTCTCCCTGAATACAGCTGTTGGAGATGTTTATTTGAGAAGAAATCCCAGTGTGTAATGGTTCCACCACCAGGGCTGGGTTCTGCCAAACTGAGGAATTTCTGGTAGGATTGACAGGCAAAAAGATAATTACACCAAGCTTTCAGAGTTACAGGCAACAGCCCATTGTTTGTTCTGTCAGGGTTTTATTCCCCACAGCCAAAGTGACCTTTCCTGAATGAATACTGAAGAAAGTTCCAGGGGTGTTCAGAGTGCAGGGGCAGTGCTGTAAAATCAAACACCTTTTCAGCAGCCCTTGGGGGAGCAGTGACCCCACTGACCCAGCTCAGCCACACCACTGCTGTGTCTGCAGATAATGAAGGGACACTGTAGGGTGAAGTTACTGCCACTGCCAAATACCTGATTTCCATCAGATTGAGGAAAATAAAATTAATGCTTATGAGATCTGACATTGAGAGTATGCAGTATACCAGGTGAGGCAGAAATTGAAGAGTTTTTAGCCACATAAAATAATAATATCCATTAAAAATAATTTTAGTCTCATAAAATAACAGCAAACACTACTGCTACACGGGAGCCTTAGGTAATTTCTCTGCAGCTTTGGATCCTTTTTTAGTTTTTTCTTTTTTTTTTTTTTTGTAGAAAAGGAAATCTTTCTGATAATGAACTGGGGGGGAGAAAAAAACACATGACTGAAGGAGAACAGAAAGAGATGTGTGTTAAATCTTAGGACTCCCAAAGCAAAGCAGAGACTCCTGGAAAGCACTGCCTTCTGATTAAAGTTCCCTTATACTGCCATGGTGTAAAAAGCAGCAGATGTAAAAAGGAAAAGAGACCTCAGGGTGCCAGGCAGCCTCAAGATCTTTTCTTTATCCCTGCCCCACTCAGCTGCTCTTCTGGGATGTCCCAAAAAATGAAGAAATTTGGAGGGAGATTCAGACCCTCCCTCAGATTCCAGCATTTTGCCATTTCCTCACCAGACACAAAGTTTGTAGCCCACTCCAGGGAGTGACATCCCTGCAATGCCACAGCCAGGGCAGGATTCAGCCCACAGAACACTTCTGCTGTGATTTCCAGGCCCTCTGATGCAAGTTAGCCCTTGGGCTTTGGCTGTAAAATCAAATAAGCAAGAGATGGGTAATGTGAGAAATTCAGACCCTCCCATTCACCAGTGATGCAGGGAGTTGGCTGAACTCCTACCTGGAGAATTTTCATCCTAAAAAGCACCTAAAGTGAGATGGGATAAATGCAGATCCACACCCAGGTGTTTATAATCTATACAGACCTGTGGGAAATATCTGACTTTTCATTTTCTGCTTTACCTGTTTGCAAAGCATGCAGAGCTCTTCTAAACATGTGGGCTTTGTCATCCTTATTGTCTTTTAAATAAAAACTCTGTGATTCTATTTCATTGGGAAGGATGTTGACAGGGAAGCAATGCCAATAGCCCAGCAACAGTGACTGGCCTCTGGGAAAACAACTGGCCACAACTCAGAGGACAATAGGGCTTCATTAAAGACAATTTCAGTGCCAGGCTGGAAAGGGAGATGTAAAAACAAGGAATGAAGAACAGATTTTCTCAAAGACCAATGCTTTGTCAGCCTTGTTTCAGCCAAATTTGAATGTACCCCACGTTTTTGCCCACAGTGATGCTCACTGAAGTCTTACAGAAGTAGCAGCTTCCTCTGCTGCACCTGCAGGGCACAACATTTACCCCTATTCCTGAAAAATAAATGGAAAGTTGGAGCCAACCATCAGTTTCCATTTTGCACTTGTGTGTTTTTGTGGTTGGTTTCCCAGAGGAGGTGGTTCAAACCCTCTTTCCAAACTTTCCCCTCCACAACCCCACCAATGGCCTGGCTTGAATCCAGCCCATCTGATGGAGAAAAGGGATTTTTTAGGGGACACATTTCCCTGGGAAGGAGGTTACAGGAGGGCAAAAACACAGGTGAGGTGCCAGGAGACAGAGCATGTGTGCTGAATGTCATCATTCAGGCCTTGTCACAGCACAGAGTGGTTTCTTCAAAAGGACCAAAGATAATATTTCCCATCTGTGGAATGAGAATGAATAAATTCTGTTTGTTTCTGTTGCTTTGCTCTGTCTTTTTGAAAGGAAATAGAGAAAATGTGTGCAGCTTCTTGGTCAATGCCCTCCCCCTTTTCAGAGAAGCAAAAACTAAAAAGCACCAGGTCCCTTGAAGTGCTGGGGCAGTCAGGAATCAGAGTAGGGTGAATTTGGGAGGTCAGACAGCAGGAGATTTGACTGACAGAACAGCTTAAAGCAGGAGAGAACTGGTGAAAACAAAGACAAATCAGAGAGAAGGCTCAAAAGAGACAAATATCTGTGAATATCTCCATTTCTTCACATACAACAGCACATACCTAAAGCAGTTTCAAAAAACATCTCAGAAGGATGGTGAAATTCATCAGCCAGCACCACACTGCCTTTAAAATGAGAGATTCAGACCTGTCCTCAGCCCAGCTCAGCCAGGAGCTTACTTTGACTTTCACTCACCTATTACCCCTCTGTGTAAAGTGGAAATGACACTTGCCACTCTTGCAAAGCACAGATCTGCTAATAGGCAATGGCAGGTAAATGCTATTTATTATTGTTATTATTATCATTATTCCTGTTAATTAGCACAGTGGTGTTTGTTAATTGGTTGTTAATATTATTAAAGAATTAGCAAGTCATGAATGATAATAATCTCTAAAATTTATTACCTGAGAATGCAGATTATTTTTCCCTTTTTCACTGTTATTTAATGATCTGGCATCAACATGAGTTGCCTCTTCTTCCATCTCTTCCTACTTTTAACATCTCAAAACATTTGGAAAGACAGAACTTCATCAGTCTAAGTCTTTTCACCTGCTATTTGAATGTGGCATTTAGGCCAAAGGCTCTGACCCAAGAACAGGGATTTGCTCAGCCAGGAGTGCTCAAATTGGTCCTGTGCCTCATCCCCTTCTCCAAGGTCTTGTCCCTGCTGAGAAACCACTCAGCTGCCCTGAGACTGAACTGCTGCATGCTGCAGCTCAGCAGAGAGAGCAAAGCCCCAGCAATTTCATCTGGAAATGTTCCTATTGCTTGGCATGCTCTAAATAAATCCCAGGGAACCTCAAATCTCAATCTGGGCTTCTAAGTTAAATGTGTAAAATCCCATGGAGTTTATATTGCTTGGCACAAAGAAAAGAAACACCAAGATGTGTAACCTGCCCACTGAAAAGTAGCAGAATTGGGCTTTTGGCTTTTTTCCCCCCCATTAAAATCCAGAATCTCACTGTGAAACTAAACATTTGCACATGAAACAGATGGAATGGATCCATCTGTCATTGTGAAACAATTTGCAGCAAGTAATTACACTGCAAAAACTCCACAGGGCTTGGTGATATGTCAGGACTGAGAGTGATGACTGAACATGAACAATTCCAGACAAATTAGTGGGGGCACACGTTTTTCTCATCAGCAAAGATAAGCCAGGATCCACTGGAGGAGATGAATGGATGGGGAACTGAGGGATTCCCCAGGCTGGAAAAGAAGGGATGGATCATTTTCTTTGGATTTGCCACTGTTGGAGTTTGAGGATTAATTCAAGTGCCCTCACAATATCTGCAAGTCAGAAACCACACCAAGGGAGCTGTGGATTACACACAAATGCTCCACATATTAGAAAAATGAGATAAAATGGTAGAGAAGCCTTCCTCTGTGTGGATTCACTGCATCTAGCCTGGAATCTGAAATATCCCATCCTAAATGTGTTGGGAAGTTGGAACAAGTCTAGAGCAGGGGAATAAAAGCAAGCTTTGGACAGGATGTGCTGATAAAAAAGGGAGGCACTCTTACATCAGCTGCAAATGCCCAGAGGATGGGGATCAATTGTTCAGGGGGCAGCTTGGATTAGGAGTGAAGTTATAATTAGAGGAAACTAAGTCAATGAAGAGTCTGATTTATTAATAGTTATTTCCAAACACTCCAAAGACTGAAAATCTCCAAATGCACAAGGACCTGCAAATCTTTATTTGCATTTATTCATGTTTTAGAGTAGAGATGGATGAGAAGAACTGTAAGATCACAGTTACATGCACTAAAATCAATGAAAAAATGGCCATCTGAACAAAAAGGCAGGAACTTCATGGATGCAGATTTTGAAAAGAAACCCTGCTATATAACAGGACACAAAAATATCCTGAGTTATCCCCTGAGAGATTGGCTGGATGTGCCCTAAAGGGAGTTTTCTGACTCCAGGGTCTATGATTCACCATATAGCACGCTCAGGATTTTCTTACTCCTGGAAACAAAAAATAAACCCAACCAAAACTGACAGTCCTTTTCCATGGCTGGCTTCAGTTAGCAGCCTCAGAGCCACACTGGAATTGGATGCTGAGAGGAATAAAAGAGTCACTTTGAAAGACAAATTCTATTCTCAGTTCCACCTCTGCAAACTGCCACTGACATTTCTTTTTCCTGAACTGCTCCAAAGTTTATAACAGGAAGCAGAATCTGGCCCCTCAGGCAGAAGCCTCAGTGGAGACTCCCCAGTTTTGGGCCAAAATCCACCAGAATCTGAGTTTTGTCCCAGTCCTAAGCAGACATTGCCTCTGAACTGAAATGCAGAGAACACCCAGATGTTCTTAATAAAAACCAGGACAATTTGCAGCAGATGCCCAACCAGTGTAGACTCTTAAAAATAAGAAAAGGAAACTATGTCTACTGGAGTTTCTGTAACTGATTAAGTCCCTGGCTTGGAAAAACAGATCCCTGCTCATGAGTCCAGCTGCCATGTAAGAGCCCAGCAGTGGAAAGAGATCCCCTCTACCTTATAATTTGCAGAAAAAGTGGAAAATGGTGTTGGAATCGCTGGGTAACTTACTTTATTTTTAGAGGGCAGGTGGGTAAGAAATAGCTCTTACCTGCCCTGACCTCATTTACCATTTTGCTACTCTCGAGTCATTTTCCTCTCTGGAGAATGGAAAAAATGCTGGAGTGGTGCATAACCATTTTCTGAGGGTTTAAATGTCACATTGTTTATAGAAAAGAAAAAGAAGTGTGAACTAGACACAGAAGCTTATTTATTTTCAGTCCACCTTGTTCTGAATTAATCTGATTTGGGAACACTGATAAGGTGCCTTGACTGAATTCAAGCCTTTTGTAATCCTGTGAATAATGTAAATGACTGTGTTAATTAAAAATAACAACATGTGTAGTTTGCCAGTAGCAGGAGGATGTAGCTGACTTCAGCCACATGGAAGGAGTTAAAATCAAGCTTTGTTTTGTTGCACATTTATATCAGATCAGTAACAACACATCCTTTGGTAATCACTTTCAAACTTTTATAGGGGTGCTGCTGCTGCAAAGGCAAGTGGGACTGCTAAAATTATCTAACAAAAATAAGAGAATTTCAAATAATATTCCTGGATCAAACACAAGGTTGGCTGTTTAGGACACAACTTGTCTTTAGGAAAGATGTCCATCCTTCCATCCTCCATCTCCTGTAGATGGAGAACTAGTGAAACCCTTAAACAGGTTTTTCCTGAGGTAAATTAATATCTGTCACTCCTTTAAAAGTTTTAATCCATCTTTTAATTTTCATAATGACTACAATTAAAATATGACTATCAAAAGGAATTAAAGAGAACAATCCCATTGCATTTACAGCTATTTTAATTTTTTTTTTTACTGGTAACAGAAACATCACTACAGCACAGAAAAGATAAACTGAACCAAGCCAGTAATTTTTTTGCTGCTTTACCTACTCCAAGCTGATTTTAAAAGAAATAGTTTTCTTTTTAATTAAATTTTTAATGGCAAGCATACCTGACAGACATCATAGTGCTCAAAGAGGGACAGCAAACCAATATCACTGCGACTCGTGATGCCTTTCAAAATGGTGATATTGCCATTCCCAGAGTCCAGCTCAATCACATTGTTGAAAACATTGGACACAGCTTTGCCAGTCAACAGCAAGTTCACCAATTCCTGTTTGGGACATGTTTAAGATAAATTAAAAAAAAAAAAAAAAAGAAGAAAACAAAAACCAAACAATAGCTGATCAGCACAAGACTGATTCAAGATTGATGTGAAGTTACACATGGACATGACCCCAATTTATGGAGTGGCTTTAGGTTTATGGTCACAATTAAAATTTATTATAAAAAGATTCCAGATATTTTAGTCAAAGTCTCCCAAAGTAAAATGAGGAAATTATAAAATCACAGAATATCCTGTGTTGGAAGGGACCCACAAGGATCATCCAGTCCAGCTCCTGGTCCTGCACAGACACCCCAACAATCCCACCCTGTTCCTGAGAGCTTTGTCTAAATCCTCCTGGAGCTCTGGCAGCTTTGGGGCTGAGACCATTCCCTGGGGTGCCTGGGCTGTGCCCAGAACCCTCTGGGGGAAAAGCCTTTTCCAGCTGTGGGTTGGACTTCTTGTCCAAAAGGATTGATGCCTCAGGTTTCAGCTTTTATATTTTCAGATTCTGTGCTGCTTTAGTGTGTGGGTCTGGGCTTCACATCAGGGCATGGTGAGCTCTGTGCACAGAGCAGGGAGACAAAACAATTCCTGCTCCAGCTGGGCACCAAGGACAAATGAGCCAAATCTCAGCCCAGGAGCACAAACCCTGTGGGCTGGAGAGAGAAAAACAAGCAGGGTGGGAGTGCCTGGGCTAAAGCTGGGCTGGGACAATGAACTGCAAGGTGCAAATGGAGCAGAGCTGATCCCAGGGAGAGACCCCGTGCCCAGCCGTGCATTTTGGGGCCATTTTGGGTCATCTTGGGGGCAGCCCTGGCTGGGCTCTGGTGCTGCCCAAGGTGCATCCATGGAGGGTTTTAATAAATCCCACTTTATTCTTTAGCTCTGTCCAGTCTCTGCTCTAGCTCAGCCTGCACAAGGCATCGGGATGCTGTGAGGGACAGTATTGAAAGCTTTGATGGAGTCCAAAAATTAGAGGAGTTTTCAATTTCCATCCCTTTGGAGGAATACTGGTGATAATTTATTTACTCTCACATCCAGCTATCAAACATCTCATGTAAGGGCTGTTTTGGGTTTTTTTTTTAATGGAAACATTTTGGTGTCCTCTCTTCTCTACAATAAAAAGTACAGCATGAATGGTATAAACTCAAAGCCTGTCCAGTACTACATGGCATTTCTGTATGTGATGTATTTCTATGCTGGACAAGATTTGTTACATTATGATTCTTTCTCACTGATTATTTCTGGATGAAATCAGATCTCCTTCAGTAAAACATTTACCCATATGGACCTTGATCACTAAGATATTGATATTTCCTAGAGATGATTGCTGATGCTTTCCTCTCCAGCTGAAGCAGGGGTATGTGAGAGGCTAAATACCTGTGAGAGGGTGGGAGGCATTTGCACATATGAGTGTGCCTGAAGCTCAAGAACAGAGATATGGGATATTTTTTTCAGCTAACATCCCACCAGGGCCAGCTGGGGTGCATGAAAGCAGAGCTAACAGCAGACTGTGCTGTAGCAATGAACCAGCTCACTATTAATAAATATGACTAAAACCAGGAGGGGAAATAACAAAGAGAGAAATTTTCCAGAAAAAATACTGTAAATTACCATGCCCAAAGACATTAATAACTCTGGTATGGCTGGTTTGGAAATGGTTTTAAAAATACTGCCCACAATTACAGCCCTGTGTTTCTCCTGAAGGATTCCCCAGATTTTACAGGCTTTTACTGACATTTTTAGCACTTTTATTCACCATCACTGATGTTCTACCACCTTCTTGAGGAACCATTGTGTGGTCAGAGTACAGAAGTCCTCTAGCAACAAGAGAGGAGCATGAAGCTTGTCTTTGGCAGCCACAGGGGCAATGGATGGGATCCTGGAATCACTGAGGAGCTGTAGGATCAGACATGGAACCTCAGGCACCTTTCTGGAGGGCAGGGAGGGAACACAGCAATATCTCAGCACTGAAATCAACCAAGGAGTCCCAGAGAGGAAGATGAGAGGAGTGTGAGGACATGGACACACAGGTACAAGCACATGCAGGCCAAAAAATAAACCTGCAAAGCAGAACCTCTGAAAGCAAAGACAACAATGCGCCAAAGCACGAGGAAAACTAAAAAAAGGATTAAGGTTCTTGAGGATATGGGAATTAGGGAAAAAAACAAAAGGAAATTGATGGAGATTTTATAGCATAAATCTCCACCAATTTATTTTCATAAATCATTTTTTTCCCATACCTAAAGGGGCTGCAAAATGGCTGGAGAGGGACTTTTCCCAAGGGCATGGAGTGATGGGACAAGGGGAAATGGCCTCCAGCTGAAGGAGTGTAGATTTAGCTGATATTAGGAAGAAATTCTTTAATGTGAGGGTGCTGAGGCCCTGGCACAGGTTGCCATGAGAGGATGTGGATCCCCATCCCTGGAGTTGTTCAAGAACAGGCTGCATGGGGTTTGGAGCAAGCTGGGACAGTGGAGGGTTGGAAGGGTTGGAAGAAGATGAGCTTTAAGGTCCCTTCCAACCCAAACCATTCTGTGATTCCATGACTTTAGGACTCAAAAATAAGAAATCCTTCTCTTCCCAGAGGTCAGTTGACAGCAGAGGCACAGGACATGCCCAAAACTGGACCTTTAGCTCACCTGGGTGCAGTAGCCATGGCTGCCAATCAGGCGGTTGGTGAGCACGTCAAAGTCATTGCGCACCCTGCAGAGGAAAACACAAATTTAAAACCAATCAAATGTCAATACAATTGCTTCTTTTCATCTCTAAATCTTAATGAAAACCAAAACCAAACTGTTTCCCAACCATAAATATAGCCCTGTATTTTATGAGTCCTTTCAGGGTGATTTCTTACATGGCAAAAAAAAAAAAAAAAATTAAACCTCAACTAAACCTGTGGGAAGGAGAAGTTTGGTAGAGCTTGAAGGAAACAGTTGTAGAGGAGAAAAGAAGACATTGTCACCACTAGCTAGAATTTTAGAATTGCTGCACTGTTTGTGTGACAGAATCACAGAATGGGTGAGGCTGGAAGGGACCTCTGGAGGTCCCTTTGTCCACCTCACCTCTCGTACCTGAAGCAAATTTCCCAGGTCCACATCTGGATGGTTTCTGAATCTCTCTAAGGAGACAGACTCCACAAAGCACCTGAGCAACACATTCCAGCACTCAGATAAGATCTGCTATTTGCTATTCCTATAATAAATACTTGTAATATATCCATAAAATCTACGCACTACACTGTCCATGAAAAAAAAGAAAGGAAAAAAACCCAAACTCTCGAGGTGTACACATTTATAATGGTGCTGTGTGGCCCCTAATTCTACGTTGTGACCCCAAAGAGAAAAGTCTGTGAAACTGCATTGCCCATAATTATGGAGTAATGTGTCCCCAAACTAAGTTCATTATCTCATAACTCCTGGAATTACTGAATTAGTGATTGGTTGATGGCCTAAATCATAAAGGTTGTAACTGTGATCATTTTTTATCCCACAGATAAAATGGAATTGCAAACATTATTTTACACATGAATAAATGTTTAATCTAGGTTTGTGGAAAATCAATGTACTATGTTCTGAGAGAGTTGTGGCAATAAAACCCACTGATTAATTCTATGGGTCATAAAAAAGCTATTTTCCTTCAGTATAAAATATGCTGATCTCAATTGGTTTGACTCCATCCTTATTTTGATATTGCTACTGAGGTGGAGAGAATGCCTGAATAATGATCAATTAAAACTTAGTTATTCTACACACATCCAGGCTCCTCATTCCCATTTGACTTGGCAAATCTATGCATACAAATATCCTTGTTTCTTGACAATTGGCACAATTAATTTTGGTTTAAAAGGAAAGTATTTGCTTCTGACAAAGCAGGAGTTGAATTGATGTGGTCAGGTTACAGCTAGCTGGAAATTTCCCCTTGACATTGAGACACATGCTCCATTAAAAATGTATTTATTCAGTAAAAACCCAGGAGGTTTCCTGTCTTCATCCTAAACTTTAGATAAGTATTTTTCATAGGTCTTCTTTGAATGCCAAAATCAGAATGTAACATATAATTTTGAGGTTTACAGCCCTAAAAGTATTTAAAATAATTCGACAAAAGTCATAGTCATGGAATCACAATTCCCAAACTTTAGGTAATTATTTTCTCACAAGATTTCTTTGAATGCCAAAATCAGAATGTAACATATAATTTCGAGGTTTACAGCCCTAAAAGTATTTAAAATAACTGAAAGAAAGTCACAGTCATGGAATCACAATTCCTAAACTTTAGGTAATTATCTTTTCATAGTATTTCTTTGAATGTAACACATAATTTCAAGGTTTACAGCCATAAAAGCATTTAAAATAATTAAGAAAAAGGTCACAGTCACGGAATCACGATTCCCATTTTGAAAAATGCATTTTATCCCCTTTGCAAAAAGGTGTTTCATGCCTTTTAAAAACAATCATTCCAAAGACAATTCACAAGTCAGTGTCAGACATAACAAAGTGCCACTGATGTCTCTTGCCCGTGTGAAATCAAAGGAAAGGCTGGGGAAAGTGTGCCCGTGACATAGAAAACTCCCTCGTGCACCACTGCAAGGCATGGATGGGATGATAAAAATCTTTGGATTTTGGCCATTTTTCAGTTTTAGCAACGGCCTCATCTCGCCAGCGCCGCGGGCAGAATGTCCAACATGCGTCAGTCGGGGACGAGGGGACATACGCCACACACAATGGCAGGAAGCTCTAATTCCATCTGAAGGCACAAACAATCTGGGAGTCTGGAGGTGGATCTCAGCTCCTGCAGAAGAAGGACAACATCTGCCTTTGCAATCAGCCCCGCTGCTGAGGAAACCCGCGGGATTTACACCTCCGCTCCACGCGGGATTTACGCCTCCGCTCCACGCGCTTGGGGCTCCTCTTCCCACCTGCCAAGGGCTCCCCAGCCTCTCTGCAGGTGTGTTGGTGGTCTTTCAGGTGCAAGTGCACCTCATGCTTTGTAAAAACATCAGAGAGTCACAATTCTGCAGGTGGTTTTTGCCGGGGTGGGGAGAGGTTCATCGGTGACAGGCAAATCTGAAGTGTTTGTTCGTTCTGCTGTCCTGGCTGTCAGATGTCAATCCAAACATAATCTGTAATTCATTATCACCAACATGACTCCCCCAGCATGGAATTTTCCATTTATAATTTTTCAATCACTTTAGAACAGAAAGAAAACCCATCAATTTGAAGCCAGGAGCCTTTTAATAATCCCAATGATCAACAGACAATGATTTAAGGCTTGACTCCCTGAATCCCTTTTTAATTTACAGCCCAACACGCCACGTGCTGCTGTAACAGAATCACAGATCAGTAAAAAGACACTAAAAAGCAGCAGTGTTAATGGTAAATATTCCTTTCTTGTGCTGTATTATCACTATTTTCCAGTGTTGTGATAGTTGACATCCCAGCGGGAGAGTGGGGTAGGAGAATGTTGGCTGCAAGAGCAGAACAGTGGGGTTTGCCTCTACTGGTAATATTATAAAATCTGTTTAAAAAAAAATATCCATGCAGAAAGCAAGATACTGATTTTTTAACTCTCCTGAATAAAGACTTTAAATCAAGCATGTGCTCCATGAGCAGTTTTCAGCAGAAATCATTCCCTGTGATGATAAGAACCCAAAAGTTGACAATGAGAATTTGCTAAATTTCAGGTTACTTGTAAGATCTCCCAGCTTGGTGTTCAGTTTTAGTTGTAATGTGTGTGATGTGCTTTATTGCCTGCCTGAAACCAGGGAAGACAGAGTTTGAATTCCAAAATATATACAGAATGTGGATGCATTTTAATATGCCCACAAAACTTAAATAACATGGCAAAACTCAGCTCCACATGGTTTATTCACTCTGAGCTGTTCTTTTAAAAAATATTTGTATTAAAGCCATTTTTCCCTCCCAAATTGTGAGCTCTTATCCTGAGGCTTCATTGTCCTTTCAGTCCTCATGCAAGCAAACACTTTTTTCTCACATTATCATCACACAAAATGAACATCATTATGTGGTGAAACCAAAAGGTGTGTAAGGTGGCTTCAGAGTAAAAACTTAATTCATAGCATCTGGAGAAATCTCCTCATGACAGAAACCACCAAAATACAGCTGGTGTGAATCATACCTATATTTTCATGGTTTTTAATGCTGCTGGGTTTAAGGCAGGGATGCCTGAAAGTCCTTCCAGAAAATATCTTTATATATTATAAATTAATTTCCTCTCCATGCTCCTGTTGGTGAATGTGTGGTAATCTTCAGCCTGGTTGTAACTGTTATAAATAATGTGTTTATAAAGGATGTTAAGATGTTCTGAGCCAAAGCTTTGACTGCTCTGAATTGTCCCAGCCATACTGACACTGTTTGCTGACTTCCAGGCAGTTATTAGAAATCTGCCTAGAAATCAATTCATTCTGGGATATAAAAACAGCAAAAAAACCCAAAAAATCTAAAAGCTAAAGATGGATGGACCAAACCACACCTGATTGAAGAAACTGCAATGTTATTATAAACCTTAGCACTGATGGTGCAATGATAAAATACATTTCAGTGATCTGCATGGACTCAATAAAGTTTTAAAAGCACATAAATACAAATCCAAAATATAATTTTTTGAGCATTGTAATCTCCAATATAACGTAACCTGCAATCAGATGAACTTTTCCTTAGCAAAAACTAAGTGAAATAAATGTTTTTCAAATGCTCCCCATACATTTGCTCTCAATTCACTTCCAGGAAAATTCTTGACAAGTCTTCAATGGGGAATAATTAAACACTGAATACAAAACCCCATACAAACTGAAATAGGAATAACCCCAGACTATCACAATGTGAGTCAGTTCATGCCATAGGTATGGCTTGGCTTGATACAGAACAAAATAAAATAATAGAAAAGAAAAAAAATATATATATATAATATAAAATATAATATATATATATATAAAAAAATAACAAAATAATATAAAAGAAAAAAGAGTATGTTTCAGTAAGTGCTGGCTGGTTTACAGTCCTGAACTCTGAGGCAAAGCTGCCACAGAAAATTGGTGACCTCACTTTGTTCATGGCAACAGACAGTCACATTAACAAACACACAATTACAAGTCTACTCCCAAAATAGATTTGGGGCTGGCAGGGAGAAAAAAAACTCACCTTCAAGCATAAGGATTTCAAATAATTACAATGGGGATATGGAAAATGACAGGATGGGTGACTGCCTTATTGTGTAAATGTTCCAGAATATTTCTTTTTTTTTTTTTTTAAATACTGGCACATGGCAAAGGTTTCAAATGAATGTTCAAAGAAAAAGGGAAGAGCCTCCCTAAAAAAAAAAAAAAAATTAAATATTGTTTGGGATTCAGACCAGGGGAAGCAAGGAAGTGGCTTCATTCTTTATTTATCACTTTTGCCACATACCTGCTAATTTCAAAAAGTTCTTAAAATGGTCTGAGGTACTCATGCAGGTAAATTCATCAGCTCTGCTGCTCCACGGTGCTGACAAAATATGGGAAGTATTTCATTTCACAGGGATAGATCTGATGGGAAAAATTATTAATCTATTGGCATGCTCAACCCACTATTTAATTTTTTTAAAAGAAATTCTCTTTCTGACTGAATGCAATGTCCTCCTGAGTGCAACAGAACAAGCAAAGATATTAAATCTGTATTTATCTCACCACATTGGCTCTTCAGCAGACAGCTGAATAACCTGAATGTGTGAAAGCAACCTCCTGAAATTTGGCCAAAATCAGACAAATAATTTGTTACTGCTACATTTTGTAGTAGACTCACACTTATTCTTCCACACCATATTCTTCTCTGCCATTTTATAATCAATATCCTTTATTTTCCTCAAATCAAAAGAATTAATTTCTGAAATGCTTTGGTTCGCTAAAGGAAAGGAAAAAGGGAAAAAAACAAGTTTGGAAAGATGAAAAAGCTGATCAGTCACTGCAGGGCAGGGCTCACATCACTGATTTCTATATCTAAAGATACACACATAAACCAAAATCTGACAATTTATTTGTTACTGCTACATTTTGTAGTAGAATCCCACTTATTCTCCCACACCTCTGCCATCTTATAATCAATATCCTTTATTTTCCTCAAATCAAAAAAATTAATTTCTGAAATGCTTTGATTTGCTAAAGGAAAGGGAAAAGGGAAACAACAAGATTGTAAAGATGAAAAAACTGATCAGTCACTGCAGGGCAGGGCTCATATAATTAATTTCTATATCTAAAGATGAACACACAAACAGGCAATCCCTGTGGAATTCTTTAAATTTTTGTACAGGGAGAGAAACTGGTAGATCCTGAAGGCAATTTAGGTGACCTTGCTCAGGTAATTTGCAGAGTAGAGGAAGAAACTTCAGGAAAATTCCTTTTCTCCATCTGATGAACAGACAATAAAAGGAGCCTGAAAGAACCTGGCCATGGCCATCAAACTTCTAAATACCAAGGACTGGAGGGATAAATCACACTGAAGACACACTGAATGTATTGTGAAATTTTTTTAGATTAAAAGCTGAGAAGTGAGAAATAAGGTTATCTAGAAATAAAAATAAAATAAGGTTGATCTAGAAATAAAAAGACCCTGAAGTCATTCTTTGAAGAAGACTCCTCAACTGGACAAGCCAATTAAAAGTTCAATTTCTTTAAGTTAGCTCACTACAGATTTTAGCTGAACAGCATCTGAGCATTTAGATATTGTTGGGTCAGAGGAATTTCTGGAAGGAGAGTTAAACACTGGAGCAGTTTTCCTGTGGGAAGAGGCTGCAGAGACCAGGATCATTTCACTACAGCAGGACACAACTGGTGGACTCCAAGGTAAGGAGATGATTAAGGAAAACTCCCTCACTACTTTTCAAAACATGAATTCCCCACCACTCCTTAAATGTCACTACAGGACACGAAATAACACGATGCTGACACGTTCTTTTCAAGGTAAGAAAGGGACTTTTTAATTTCTGACTCCAACATTTATAGATTTCCAAAAGTGACAGTGGATTGGAGGGTGACAGTGCCACCTCTCCAGTGACACTGGACAAACCAGCAGTCCACCAAATCTTTCTTCTTCCATAAAAGAACTCAAAACAATGAGTTATTTACAGAAAGTGTGTGAGAAAGCTCGTTACAAGAACAGAAACATCAGAAAGTTTAGAAAGTCTTAAAAAATTAGAACGACAGTTAAATTTACTGGGCAATTCAAGGGAAAAAAAAAAGGAAAAACTCTTTCACAGTGGGGAGCTCATTGCCACAGGGGTTGTGGAGGCCAAAAGGATTAAAGTGTTCAGAGAAATTGGTGGGACACAGGTTTCATCAAGGGCTCATAAACTCAGTGACCTGGGCACAACTGGAAGCTTGGGAAATCCTGGGATTCCTGCTGGGAACATGGAGAATATTCCAGCAGAATGATCCTTCACTGCATTTCTTAGAGAGTTTCCTGTCCTTTCCCTATCAAACACAGGCTAGCAGGCTTGCAGAACCTTTCCTTGATCCTACAGGGGCAGTCCTATGGAAACAAGGGGCAGCTAAACCCAAAAATCTCTGCTGTCACAGACATATTTTATGAAAAATACTTTTGCTAGGACTTTTCTCCTGAGAAGCTGAGAAGCTTCAGCTTCTCCATGTTTTACTGCTTTGGAATGTGATTTGGAGAATTGTTTACCCAGCATGGGAAATTGTTTTTACTTGATGACCAATGACAGCCTCACCTGTGTCAAGGTTGTGAGCAGTCACAAGATTTTATTATCATTCCTTTCTATTCCTTTCAAGACTTCTGATGAAATCCTTTCTTCTATTCTTTTAGTAGAGTCTTAATATATCATTTTCTTGTCATATAATATATACCATAAAACAATAAATCAGCCTTCTGAAACATGGAGTCAAGATTCTCATCTCTTCCCTCGTCCTGGGACCCCTGCAAACACCACAACACTCAGCTTGTCCCCAGAAGAATATTCCATGTTTAAATCAGCCCTGGTGTGAATTACAGCCACATCCCACACTGGGATAATACAGAATTGTGGAGAGGGAGAAGAGAAGATGATGTTCTCTGCATCTGGCAGGTAAAACCCAGCCATTCCAGTTACTCCCTTTCACAGAAATTCACATTTCTTGGTTGTTTTCTCAGCTTTCCATACTTTTCTCAGTGGTAGCTCAGGACCCTGGTCACACTTTAGTAAGATTTACTGATGCACTTTCTGCCCTAACACTAATCTTTCAATTAAATCACTTTCTCTGCCTTTCTTGTTTATTTACAACCCCCACCATCCCAGCTTTTAGGAAACAGCTATGTCCCACCTCAAAATTTGCTTTTTTTAAGGCTAGAAAACATAAAAACTTTTGTTCTTTTAGAATTCTTCTTTGACAAACCAGATTCCTTCTTCCCCTGCTGTGTGCTTTTCCTCCACTTCCCCCAGATTTGATGTGTGAGCCCAGCCTGCCATGGTGTTTCTCTAAGGACTCATCAGTGCCTTGCACAATCCATTAACATTTCTTCACCTCCTAAAGCTGTTCTGATACACCCTCAGAGCAGATCCAAGGCAATTTTTTAAAGCTGGCTCAGAGGCACTGTGTGCTCTGCTGCTCCTCCTCCTGCCCTTGCAGTAGATGAACCCCCCAGCACAGCAATAGTGAGCAGGTTCTGTTTACAGGACCTTGCACTTTCCGTAGTGAAAATAAATTCCTTTTTTATTGCCCTCATCAGGAGGCTGAGCCAATTCTTTTTTTACAGCCCAATTTGTTCTCTCTATTGACAGGGCCGTTCAGCTTTTCAGTCATCAGGTCACTTCATCAGCACACCACTCCCTTTTTCCATCTCAGTGTCCCACATGTTATTTAAAAAAAAAAAAAAATTAAAGGGGAATATAGCCTCTCCAGAACTTTACATGAATATTTACACTAAAATTTTGGAATCAAATGGAATCAAATTTGGCCCCTTACCTTCCTGAAACACCCTTGGAACCCCAAGAGTTAAGAGCTCCTGGGTTCTGTGAAATTGGATTTTTTTTTTAAATACACAGGAAGGAATCAGTCTAAAATCAGCCTAAAAGTTTCTCCTCTATCACCCCTGTGTACAAGAATCAAACCTTTTGATGCAATTATACTTCTGGCAGCCTTTCTAAATCCAGTCATGCCCTCCCTGTGTCTGCCATCAGGAATGTTGAATTTTTTTGTATATAAAGATCAAGCCTGAGCCATTTAATGGCTGGAGTTTTTAAACAAAAAGATTCTTTTTAAGACAGCTATGTATGTGATAATTTTTGATAATAATTGTATTAATCATGATACCTTCAGTGTGGGCAGAGATTAATTAATAAGGCCATTAAAGGAGTGGTTTTGGTGGAAAAGAAAAGGGGGAGATGTTGGGGCAAACAAAGCAGAGAGCACTTTGTACCTTATTAGCATAAGAGATTTGGCAACAGGGTGCTTTGGCAAGAGCAAACAGAACTTTGAGAATTAAATCAAGATTGCAAGAAATCAAATCTCATTGATTTACAGGAAAAAAGAAAATGACATCAGATTTCTGCAAGCAAGAGACGTTTAAAATGTGTCAGTTTGTTTATGTGATCTTTAACCCAACCATTGCAGTAAAACATCTCCACCTTCCCAGAACAGTCTACAAGCATTTGTAGTCCACAATAAAATCAGATTCTTAGACCATCACACCGAGTCCCCGTGTCCCTCTTCATCACTGATATTATTGTAAGGAATAAAACATTTCTAATCCCAGACTGATCACTGACAAACTCCACCAGTCACCTTGCCCATGCTAACAGCACCTTTCTGAGTCTCTTCCCTCATCACCTTTAGAATCCTTAAAAGATGGGTTATTTTCACATTAGTAAATGATTTTTTCATTTGACATATCCCCATTAACTAATTTTATTTTCTTTTTTTTTTTAGTTTAACTATCAATTCTCCATTTGCTCCTACACCTGCAAGTTATTCTATATTTAAATAAGGCATGACAAAGGCAAGCTTTAGGATCAGATCCATTCATAAATTCTGGCAAAGCAAGAGAAAGGTTACATTTTTTCAGGGTAAATTCCATTTTTCCAGGCACTTTTTCAGGTTAAATTGCACCTGCCACAAATTTGATGCAGTTATTGTGCATGAATTCCAACCAGCCATGCTGGCTTTGCACCATGCTGCTCTCCTTACTGAAAGGCAGAATATTCATTTTAGACTTGGAGCATTCTTGACATTATTCCTGATATCAGCCACCTCCACTCTACACAGAAACCTCACATCTTTTCCTGCTATCTCTGTATTAATGTGATAAGGAAATCACTTGTTGTTTCATTTCCCCACGTGTGACCTCATCTGAACCACATTTCTTCTCCATTTTCCAACACCAGGACTCAGACCACTGAAGACAGAGAAAGCTGATGCTCACCACACATTTTTCATTCCTCTGCACTATTTTAAGAAGTCAGAAAACTCCCCAGAGAATGAGATAATAATCTTCCCTTTCCTCAGTTCCTCAGCTTTGTGATTTATCCTGATCAGTTCCATGGGGGGTTGGATGTGTCAGGGGAGCAATCTCTTTTTATTCCCACCAGTGACCTTCCTGCTGCACATCCACACCACATCTGCTGGCACTCAGCCTCCAGTCCTCCACTTCTGTTCTGTGAACCCAGCTGGTGACACAGCTGAAATTCCTGAATTTCCTAACCAGGGGACAAGAGTCACATGTCTCAATTACCTGGGCAAACTCCACCTTTTCTCCCATTTATTATTTTTGGCATTGTTTCCCAGTTCCCCAATCCCTTACCTATCAAGATAACAAACAGAACCAGCATAAAAACATCTTTGTCTTCTTGAGTCTGCCCTTTTTTTTCTCAGCTGAGTTTCATTTACTCAATTTCCTTACCACTAACCTTTGCTCCTTGTCCTCCAGTGCAGCAAACACCCTCCAACCTAATCCAGCCTCTCCTCTTCTCTGCCTCTGTGGTCACATTTCCACTTGGGTCACACTCCTTATTTACAATGCTAAATAGCTTCCTTATATTCACATTTTATTTGGCAAATCCTACACACTTCTTTTGAGTGAGCCCCTACTCTCCTTTCCTCTGTCTTGTCTTCCAAACCCCCTTTTCCCAGCACCTTTTGTCCCTGGGTCCCCTCTCTCTCAAGGATCAGAAAGTGACATTCCACACATCCATCTATTCCCCTTTTGAAAGCACAAAGCTTCAAATCTTGGTCTCACATCCTCCCACAAATATTGCTAAGGCTGTCACTGATTTTCCCTGTATTCTTGCCTTTTTTTGAAGGAAAAACATTAAATTCTTTCCAGCAAACTCCCTTCTCTATGACCCTTTAGCAGCTGCATTCATTATCCTCCATTTATTAATTGATTAATGTTGCAGCTCTTGCCCAGTGAACATTTTGGCTTCAAGGGCCTCTGCCCAATTCCCTCAACAGAACCTCAAAGGCAGGAAAGATCCTGAAAATTAGGAATTGCACACAACCCATCAAACAGGAGGCACAGAAGTTCACTCACCCCAACAAAAAAGGGCTCAATTCTTCCCCACCAAGGTCTGGATCCCACAAAATCTCTCCTATTTGCTCTTCCCCCTCTTCCTGGTAAATCCAACCTGTTTCCTTCATGTTGCAAAATCATAAATGGCTCTTGGGGAGCTTTGAGATTCTCAAATATATAGATATTATTTTTTTTTTCAGTTGTGTCCAGCTCCTTGTTCTTTAGCACATTAACATAATTGACAGCTGTTTCCCCTCCAACCCAGCAGCTTCCCTGTGTTTTTCAAACCCCAAAAGCTGTAAAACCCCACGATGACATCTATTTATATTACCTAACTGCAAGCCCTGAGTGCAAACTGCTCCCAGACACAGCTTCCCCCTGCTGCTGCTCTCCCAGGCACTCTCCAGAGGAGGGGAAGCTACCTTTAAAAAGGTTTTCCCAGAAAACTGGCTCAGAGGAAAATCGACTTCCATCAAGAGCTGAGAGTGCCCCAAGTGATGGGAACCTTCATGAGAAGCTGGAATTGGAATTTTCCCCTGTCCCAGCCAAAAGAATATTTCACAGAAAGCTTTTCTTCAGCATCAGGAGAGAAGGTGAATTTCAAGGGAACTCCAAATTAGAGATTGGCTCTGGCACAGGAAAAGGTGTCAGCAAAGGAAAGTGGATTGAGGGTGGGGGACCCTTTGTTCCACCCACAGCGCATGAGCCAGCAGAGCATCACTTTCCTTTTCAAAAAAGTCTTGCATGACTGCAGGAGATTTAAAAAGTAATGTGCCAGAATTGGGGTTATTTTAAAGTAAAAGATACAGAAAGGATATCGGAAAAAAATTATTACTGCAGTAGAGATCATTTCCTGCTACTAAAAATAATAAATAGAATAGAAATAAAATAGAATAAAAAGAAATTGAATAAAAACTTCTCTTGATGAGTAAAGGCAGGCAGAACTGTTTAAATTAGGAAAAAGAAAAAAGTAAAAATAGCTTGCCAATGGGCCAGAAGAGGAAGATTCTTGTAGGATTGCTTGCAACCAGATAAATGATTACAGAAGAAAACCCAAGATGATAAACAGATATATTTGACCATGGTAAAGAGGAAATGAATGGGCAGCATTTAACATGATTTGGTGCTTCTGCAGGTTTTAATTTCAAAGGTGGAGGAGAATGGAAGATTAAGGAGATTTAACTTCTCCAGTTAGGTGACACAGTACCACAGGAATCAAGAGTAAGGGCACAGAACAACATAATTTTAATAATTTGATTCCCTCAAGTTAAAAACTGTTCATTAACAGATTTCAGAGAATGAGGTGAATTGGTAATAATCAAGGATAGAATTATTTGGTGTGAGAAATCCTACACTGACAAGGAGCCATAATGGGATTTATTCGATTTAACAACAACTAAATAAGTTAAATAAAGAAACCCATAAAACAACCAACTCCAACCAACCAAAAATCCCCAACAGCAAAGTGGGAACAGCACAGATAACTCTGAAACAGGTCTGAACACCCTTCTCTGGAGCAGTAAGGGCTGCAGAAATGCAGTTAATAGAGCTGTGGGATCACAGCAAGGAAGAAGGTGCTGACGTGTATTTTCCAAGGTTTATGAGCAGCCAACCTTAATGAAGTCCACAGCCTCCTCCTGACTTGCAAAATCAGTCTCCTTTTTTATTTTTCCCACAGCTAAAGCCATTGTTTTACTTCTTCTCACAGCAACACCTCAGAGAAAACAGGGAAAAGAGACCCAGTGGCCAATCCTGACTGGAGGGTGGCACGTGACCTGCTACCAGTCACTGGTAAAATATCCCCAGGTCACAAAAATGATGCAAACAGAGGCATTTTGATTTGTGAGCAGCACAATGAGCCTGTGTCTCAGATCAGGCTCTCTGCATTGTCTCCATTGCCTGAACATGGCAATACATTGGTTTTCCACCTGAGGAATTTTCTTCTCCCACGTGTTCTTTGCTCTCCTGGGTTCTAGCAATGGTGATTTTATGCAGTAAGTTATTGTGGAGGAGATTTTACAGAGCCTGCTGTGAGCCAGAGAGAAGTGGGATAAGAGGATCCACGTAAACCCCTGAAAGAATTTTCTACCAAGGCTGTTGACACAGAAACCAAGAAAGAAAGGAGGATAAATAAGAGAAAGCTGCAACTGCCTGTTCCAATGAGCACTTTGTTTGTCTCTTCTGACCAATGATTAAAGTGCAAACTCTGAGTTTTTTAGGAATGTACAAAAAGCATGCATGCTAGAATAAAACCAGTTTGAAACCTTCTGAAAATGGAGTGTGTTGCTTTGTACTGCCTTAACAATAACAACAAGTTGTTGCAGTGATTAGGAAAAATGTGGGAACAGAGCTGGTGAGGAGCTGGAATTTAAAGCAAGCTGAGGATCCAGTGGGTGCATCCAAAGGAGCCACATCCCACTCCAGGAATGGCTTTGGATGAGTGAACACAGCAAGGAAGGGAGCAGGGGGTGGGGAGGATGAGGCAGCACCAGCAGGGAAAGCTGTGCTGCAGCCCCACTGCAGGCTGGAAATTGAGACATGCTGGACTCCTGGATGCTGAGAATTTAAAATTTTCTGTGCTTAAAGGCACAGACCCCCAAGAGAACACTGCATTTGACCTGAGGCTGTGGAGAAGGCTTCCAAAATTCATTAACAGCACTGGGATTACAGGTGTGTGGTTGGTTAGAAGTGTGTGATATCACAGGGTGGAAAACTTAGAGTTTGGGGTTTTAGAATATTGAAATAAATGTGAAGCAAGATAGAAGTTTTAGGGCAGAGGCAGGCTCTTCTTATTTACCTTCTTCCTTCTTCTTCATGGGTTTGAGTGATGCTTTGTAATTAGAGAAGTCTGCATTGCAGCCTTTGAGGGATCAGTTATTGAGTTAAAAAAGAAAATAATCTAAGTGTCATTTCTTAATTGGATAGTTTAGTCTTAAAAGACCTTATAGCAAGAGACAGTTAGCCATTTTGTGCTCAAAAACCCACCCAGTCAGACTGTGGGGATCACTTGAGCTGTCACTAAAACCAGGGCTTCCAGCCCAAACTTTGAGCTCATTCTCTCTCTCCCATGCATGGAAAATATCCTGTAGCTCTCATCAACGTGAAGATCCCAGCACACATCTTGCACACTCAGAAAGGTTAATCCCTTGAGCTGCTAGAATATGGCTTTAAAAAAAAAAAAAATCTCGCTGGTTGTTTAAAAAAAAAAACAAAAAAAGCAAATTAACATTAAAAAAACAGGTAACAATTGTTAGGAACCAGAATTCCTTCCTGTACCAGAAGCAACAACGCGTTCTCAGCAACTTCCTCAGGAATTCTCACTCCTCTCTGGCCATTTGTTATCAGCTCAGGCAGTGATGATCATTAGTGCTCAGAGCATGAAAAACTCATTACCCAAAATCTACAAAGCAGCACAAACTCCTGCATTTCCTGGCATGCGTCCCCCTGAAATAAAAATGCTTCAGATTGCCAGTGAGCTTAGAAGAACTGCCCAGCAGACCTGGCTGAGAGCTGGAATTTCCATTTGCAGGGGAAGATCTGTAACAATGTAAAAATTATGGAGCTGGACCAAAAAAAGCAGCAAAAGCAGCAGGAAACATCAAGGCAGAACACAAAAATGGGGGAGATGGGGATAACATCAAGGCCAGGGGGTTTAGGGGTGCTGGAGCTTGCACCTTCCATTAATTGCTCTAAATTTACTTGAACCTCTTGATACTTTTGGCCTTCTCATCTCCCACTCCTGAAAGTTGTTTATGCTGTGGGAAAAATTAGAATTATGCTTGTTTTAACATCAAAGCCTGAGTGCCTCCCTGAGAGCATCCAAGATTTTGGACTTTGAGGAATAATGTATTCATCCTTGTTTTGAGTGCCTAAATTTTTATTATTTCCAAGTTATTCCTCTTTGTTGGTGAAGAAAATAGATTTTTTTTAACTGTGCAAATTAAAGGGAAACTTTTGTTTTTCTCTTCCACTTTATTCCAGCAGTAATGTGACTCTACTGGCCTGAGGAGACAGGACTACATGCAAGATAAAATATGAGAGATCATATATTTATATGAAGCCATTAACGTGTTTTTATTCTGTTCTCAACTCTCAACACATGATTTATCTCTTGTCTATCAAAGAAAATTGAACTGATGTGTTCAGATAATTAAATTTCTAGTGCTGGTGCCAGAATTTCTCCCCTTTTTTTATAACAGCCTATTTAAGGCCCATCACTAGGTGAGTACAGTTGTAAGAGTGTTTTTGCCATGTATAATGCTCTGCATTAATTAACATTCAATCTCCCATTTTTCACTGAGCTGTCACTAAAAAGCAGACTTCATTTCATGACTTGATATTTACAGTTTAAAATTTCTTTATGAGTAGGTTATTTAGATTTTCTCACTTTATAGGGGAGATAACCAAGCACTTCAGGAGGTTATTTATGTCATCCTGAGACAGACACCCAAAATAAGTGAAATTAATCACGGGGTTTTTTTCTCTTTTTTTGAGTTTAAAGGCCTAAATGCAAATTCTTACAGAGGAAGTAAATAAATCATGGAATCCTGGAATGGTTTGGGCTGGGAGGGACCTTAAAGCCCCTCCAGTGCCCCCCCTGCCATGGCAGGGACACCTTCCACAACCCAGGGTGCTCCAGCCTGGCCTTGGACACCTCCAGGGTGGGGAGTCCACAACCTCTCTGGGTAATAAAGATCATTAAGATAGATAATTACACTCAAATTGGGAAAAATCTAACTGCTGTCAACTCCTCAACTAATTACTTTTTTTTTAGTGCCATATGCACACAAAAATCCAGACAACTGAAACTTCCATGGAGCTTTCTGCTGTAAAAACCTGCTGATTTTTATGTTAAAAAAAAAAACCAAAAACTGGGGCAAAACAATCCCAGGGAGATCTATCACTGGCTGAAAATTCCATTATCTAAACCAACTCTTGTTTGTCTTCAGCTGCTCATCCAGAACTATGCCAGTTATGTAAATAATTGCTTACCATGCTGGTAACACTCTCTGAATGGTACATATTTCTTGAGGATATCAGCACTGAGTTATTTGTCTTGATATTTTTAATATCCTGAGAGAAGCAAGGTGACATAGGCAGCTAAATGGATTGCTGAAGATTACATAAACCAAATTCAGCTTGTACTTTAAAAAAAAAATTGTGCAAAGGTCCAAACTCCAAAGGTCTAAAACCACTTTCCATTGTATTTAAAAACTGAAAAATTCCCATTTCTTGTAAAAAAAAAGGTACCAATGCAGTGTCTTACACAGTACAAGCTAGAGGAGAAACAGCACTTGAAAATGAAGTTTTGTGAGAAAATCATGGCAGTTCCTCAAAATAGAACTGCACTTCATAAACTGCTCTGACATGCTGGATCAGATCTGTAAAAATATTTAGATAGTTTAAAATGCAAACAGGCAGCAAAAGGAATTGTCATGTTCACTTCAGACACACAGCTCCCCCAAATAAAAACACAGATGATGGACTGGCCTTGTCAGAATCCATCTGGAAGGAACTGGGAGGTGATGAGGGAGAATATATCCTTGCTTAAATGATTAAAGAATATTTATCCCTTTACAGCAAGCAAAGCAGTGCAGACAGCAGCAATTCTGAACCTACAGACCATTACTTGCACAAATAACTTTACTGATCTGAACCTCTCTGTTGTAACCAGCTCAGAAAAATGAGAATAAATGGCAGGTGCCCTGAAATTATCAAATCATCTGTGTTAGAGTACAAAAGTGGAGTCAAGCCAAAGGCTGTAGTGCTACTATAAGCAAAAGAAAGGAAGAAATTACAATAAAACCAAAAAACCTCAATCTGCAAACCCTTGCTGGGATCCCAGCAGGTGAGCAACTGATTGTGGATCTCAGATTTGGACTCAGCTGCTGGTTTTTGCCAAGACAATGCAGAGCTGTAAGAAACAAAAGCTTCCATAAATCAGCCTCGTGCTGCTTTCAAGCTCAGCTGCTCTCCCTGTGTCACTTGTTTATTGCAAACTGGCAGGAGCAGCTTCCCCCTGCTCCTGGGGCTTTTCACAGCAGTTAAAATGGGACTTTACATCCTGGCCCACTGACACTCACAGCACCACAGAAACACCTCCAGTCTGGGTAAAAACTCAGTTAAATGCCACTGTGTATCAAAAGGAAATGCCACTGTGCCTGGGCAAGCCTCAGGGGGTTCCTAAAGAGGTTCTGGTGTCTTCCCATGAGTTAGAGCTCAGAATATTCACGACAGCAATGAACAGATCTGTCATGCATTCCTTACAGCTACCTGAAAATGAGCTGCCTCACCCATTTTATTCTGGGTTTTCCTTTTCATTTCCACTGACAGAGACTGGGAAGGCATCACAGGTTATTTCCCCCCACCTAAGATACCTGAAGCATGTGAAATAAATATCTCTTTAAACAAGTCTTGCTTAAACTGTCAAGAGAAAAAAAAAAACAACTTCAGCCATGATACCTAATGTTCAGATGCAGCATTTGATATCAGATGTGGTGGGCTGACCACTACAATAGATGTATAGATATATATATATAATTATACATTATACACACATTAATATTTTATATTAATTTATATTACCATACATAATTAATATATTATATTAATATGTATAATTATACATCTTAATATATTATATCAATATAAAATTTTATATATGATATAATTATAATTATACACACACAAGTGTGTATATACAACAAAAAAAAAGCCAAGATTAGGTGAGTAAATCTGCACAACTCCCCCATATTTATCAGAGCAAACACCAGGCCAGAGACTGAAGCACACCATGGATTTCTCCTCATTTTCCCAGCTCACTTTGCAGTTTATGACACAAGGCTAGAGAAGCACTCACAGGTTGATGGATCTGGATAAGATGACAGACACAGTCAGGAGGATGCAGCCATAGGGGCCAATTTCAAACTGAAAAAGAAAAGGTGTTATTTTTGGGTTATTTTGTTTCTTTGTCCAGGATTTTGGTGCTATTTTGTTTGTTGTGTATAAAATTTTTTGCCCAATTCTCCAGAAATGCAAATGGAACTGAAGGAATTGCTGTGATTTATGCTAAAGCTGAATTTGTTGCTGTGTTTGTTAAAATGCAAAACATGTCCACAGAGTGGTAAAAAAAGTGTCCAGAGTGTGTGACTAATAGACACAAAGGCTGCCAGCTGAACCATAATTTGTTTAATTAATATATAATTAAACACAGTACCTGGTGAATATTCTGCTGCAGAAATACAATCAGGTCCTCATATCTCGTGGCACTGTGAAGAATTAGCTGGGAAGAAATCAAAGGAAAAAAGGTGGCTTAAAAAACAGCAACTCAGTTTTATAACCTGAAAGCTGAAATGAAGTAGGCAAAACTTTCAAACTGCCTGGAAAGATCTGAACTACCAAAAAGAAATAATCTAGATCTAATCGAGAAAAAATCTAGATCTAGATCTAGGAAAAAAAAAATCTAATGAAATTTACCTCTTAGTGTTGTCATTTGTCATAGATTATACCTCAAAACCTGATATATTCTCAATTTTTCGATGCTGCTTTTTTATGATTCTTAAGTTTCTTGAACAGACATTTTGACTCAATTTTAAGCATTGTCTATGCAATGAAAAACAATCCCCAGGACAGAGGAATTCTTCAGCTTTAGAAGACAGAGGATGGGCAGAAGGCTCAGGGGTCTGTACTTATGTGGTGAGGAATTTACCACACTCAGAGAATACATGAGAGTACTCCTGTTTAACATTAAATCCATTTTAAATTCCTGTTTAACATGAAATCCATGTTAAATTCCTATTTAAGACAAAATGCCCATGCTCAGGGGTCTGTACCTATGTGGTGAGGCATTTACCACACTCAGAGAACACATGAGTATTCCTATTTAACATGAAATCCAGGAGAGCTCACACATCCAGGCCCTCACTTCAATATTCTTTGCCTGTTTTTCCATCTCCAGATTTTTTGAGGCATCCATTCCCCCCTTCAGGAGGCCAAAAACATTTCCTGCAACCACTGAAGCCTGGCTGAAGGCAGCACTGCTTGCAAAGCCATCAGAGAGCCTCAGATGGAAACAAGGCACAACTGGGAAGTGTTCTGCCATTTGAAGCTTCTGGAAGGGGGAAAAAGGCAAAGAATTCTGTGTAAGACAAGAAGAAAATGGAGCCTTTTCATGCTCATTGTCAACTGGAGGGGCCCACCTTGATTTTTACTGTGTGTCATTAAAAGCAGGCAGAGTTTTTAGGTTTGGAAGGTAAAAAGAAAAAAAAAAAAAGGATTTCAGAGAGCCCAACTGCCCACAGCCACTGGGACAACTCAGAGCCAGGCAGGCTATGGGATTTTATTTCCTCTTGGGTTTTGGATCATAACTAATCTGATTTTAAAGTGTTAGGAGAGCAACAGCAATCAGATTCATTGAACTGAAATAGGGAAAGCAAGAAGGAGGATCTGGAGCATGGGAGTCACACAGAGCCTTACAGTTTCCAGGATTCCATCTGCCTTGTATTTCCCTGTGGGAGTGAACTGCTGTCTTCCTGATGGCCTGAAGGGGGATATTCAGACAAAACTCATGTTAAAGGGAAGAAAATGGCATTAAAGAGAAATCAACATGCTATATGAGCTGAATGATGTGCCAAAGATTTGCATTATTATTATTATTATTATTATTATTAAGGACTTTTAAAAAAAAGATTTCTTGCAAATAAGTTTATATTGCAAATCAAACTTCTGTCAGTGAAACAAGCACTTTATCTGTGCTGTGCTCTCTGTCTAACATGAATTACCATTTCTCCACACAGAAAGAGGAGAAATATAAGTTTAAGATGTTAATGACAGTTTTTATTGAAAAATATTTTTAGACTAATGACATTCAAACAAGCAGAAGAACATATGTGAAATATCACAGAGGAAGCAGGTTTGAGATGTAAAAATATGTGAAATATCATTTGAAATGTTTTTGATTTTGCTGCTTCTATTTCAGGTTTGTGAAGGATTTCTGTGTCCCAAAGCCTCTCTGTTATTTTGCAGCTCTTTTAGTTGATCTAATAAAGGAAATTAATTATGTCCACAAAACCTGACTCACTTAAAAATGTCCTTTAGATTCCAGTGCAGCCAAAGCTAGGGGTCTAAAAGTTGGATGTTTTGTGTACAAGCAGCCTCATTGCATTGCATAAACCAAGCAGGCAAATACAGCAAAATGACCTTAATTCCTGCCATAATGGAATATCCTGCAATACAGGAGCAGAATGCTGCATCTGAAAAAAGAACTCTTCATAAGAAGATTTTGGAGGATCCCTACAATAAATCCAATCCAATCCATCAATTAAATAAAGATCCAGGATCTTTCACAGCAACTTCAAAGTGTTGTGAATGCTGCCCCAGTTCTTTCCCAGCTACTGGGGCAGCAGAAATTACATTTTGCTTTGCTCCTTAGGCTACTTTAGGTGGCATAAATGCAGCTTACAAAGCATTTCTGTGGTATTTTCTGGGTCCCCAGGATGAAGAAGGAATTGAGAATCTGACTCCATGTTCTTAGAAGGCTAATTTATTATTTTATGGTATTATATGATACAAAAGAATGCTCTACTAAAACTGTACTAAGGAATAGAGAAAGGACACACACAGAAGGTTACCAAGAATGATAATGAAAACTCCTGACTGCTTCCAGAGTTCTGACACAGCTGGACAGAGATTGGTCGTTAAGTTAAAACAATTCACATGAAACCAATCAAACAATTCACATGTTGGATAAACAATCTCCAACCACATTCCAAAGCAGCAAACACAGCAGAAGCACTCAGATAATTATTGTTTTCCTTCTTCTCTGAGGCTTCTCAGATTCCCAGGAGAAGAAATCCTGGCGAAGGGATTTTTCAGAAGATATGACAGTGCCACATTTCTATTGTAGTTAGGTAGGTTTGGGACAGATAGAGGTACAAGGGCAGTGTACAGTGACTAAAAGGGGTTTTCCTACTCACAGTGCCACCAGGGCTTTCTCGTGGCCCCCCGCACGCCACAGAATGTCAGCAAGAGCCAGGGAAAGGCACTTGGTCCTGTGAGCTTCTGAGGGCTGGAGACAACTGCAGTCCAGGAAATAAAGGAGAGAGACAAGCAGCAAAATGTGAGGAAAAACAGACTCAGGGCAGGTTTGTCCTTAAAAGCATCTTTAGAGAGAATTTTATAAGGATTAATAACAAGGCTCCAGTGAGCTGTCAGCAAATCATTCTTTAGGTGCCTCAGCTCTTCTACAGCTGAGAAGGAGACAACCTGGATGGCCAAAGCTGCTGTGAGCTGGAGAGGCAGCTGGTATTGTCACTGGGGAGACATTCCAGGGGTGAAGGTAGAGCTGAACCCCACCTTTCCCTGGGAATGAGAGACCACGAGAGCACCCGTGGCACACCCCGTGCTGAGACTGCTCAGCACCTGCAGAGGGAGAGGCCACTGATGGCACCATGGGCTTTCTTGGAACCATTCTCTGAGGAGAAACCTCATTCCAGGCATTTAAGAAGGTGCTTTGGACCTTGAAGATAATCAGACCCAATGAAGGGAGCTGTGGGGAGAAAAATTCTCTTTAGATTGCTGCAGAACAAACTGGGCACACTAGGTGGGTTTCTTCTCAAGTCAGAAGGAAAACAGGCATTGGAAGGACATTAAAGAACTAAAGTCAAGTGTTACCAGCTCTGTGCTGCTTTTTGGGGGATCTCTATGAGTTTATATTGCTCCTAATGAGGATTATAAATAATTGCAAACTTGCCATGTCTCTGTGTTCTGTGACACTGTTCCTGTCATACAGGTGAATTTAAGTGATGAAATTCCCAGTCTTCACTTCCAGGAGATCATTACTTAAGGTGGTGTCTGATTTATAAGGAATGATTGAAATAAAACTTAAAGTAAAACTAAAAATAAAACTGGTTTTGTCATTAAAAGCAATGGGTGAAAATCATGAGAAGAGTAAATAAGGCATGATCAACAACAGGAACTGGTTAAGCACAGATCTGTTATCACACCCTGATCTTCTAAAAGAAGGAGTTCCTCTTCCAAAGAACATATTTTTAACTGCTTGGACAAAAAAGCAGGTAAATGCTTCAGGGAACAAAAACATATTGGAAATAATGGACAAGAGAAGCTACTTCATCTTGAAATCTGTAATAAAGCTTTCATTATTCTCCAACAGTATTGGTTTATGTTTTAAACATGATTTTTAGTTTCTAAAGGCATTCATACCTAATTTCTTTCTGAAGTTTTTACTTCTTAATCCTTTTAAACAGATCTACACCATAACGTTTTTAACCCCCACTAAACTTTCTCCAAAGTACTGTCTGCAATAAATGCTGCTTGCATTTTTTTTATTAAATAAGGTGTGCCCCAAATTCAGGACTTAAAGCATTACAGGACCAGGAGGCTGAAAGTCCCAAAGTGGAAAACTGGCAGAAATGAGAATAAACCAAATATCCATGAGGCTGAAGAAGTGGCCAAAAATCCCATGCCCCAGGGAAGAACATAACTGGAGTTTTCTCTAGTGGCTCCAAGAATGGCAGTCTTTGAAATTCAGATTTTATCAGTTTTAGAGTGTTACCAGCATGGGAGATGAGGACTAAACCTGTTCCCACTGTTTGAGTAAAAGATCTAATAATTCAAGAGACTAAACAAGAAGCACCAAACGTCAAAAAAATTAAACAGACTTTCAAGTTCAATGTCTGCCTTGAAAATAATGTTAATTTAGAGAATGCTTCCCTCTCTGAAGGATGTGAGATATGGGAAATAACTGGTGAGAGTTTTCAAGTGCAAAAAAAAAAAATTATAATCACAACTTTCTCTTCTCTCTGCCTGTGTTCTAATACAGACACCCAGAAATTCATGGGAATCACAAGTAATTTCTGTGTCTGAGAGAGGCAGCAGAGGAAGAAGATATGATAATTATTTCTTGAATGTTGAAGGAGCCTGAAATCAAACACTTCCTGTGAAGTGGCTGATAATTTGAAAATCCAGGTTGGAGTTACAAAGGAATATTGATCCTCTCATCTGAAGCTCTGAGGCTCCCCTTTCCTTCTGCCTGCTGAAGGTTTCTGCCCATGGCAAACACAGCATAGGAAAAGTATGTTTATCTCATGAATAAAAACCAAAAATCTTTTAAAACCACGTGGATAATAAGAGGGGGAAAACAGGAAAGGCAAATCCTGCCAAGTAAACAGGATTTGTTGGAGATGGCACGAGTTGGGACACACAGTTTAAAGAACCTGGCCTCCATCCACTCCTTTGGGTGCCACATAATTTTATTTCATGTATGATCTCTGAACCATGCTGCAAGAGGGAAATTATCATCTCTGTTTTCACTAAGGATGACCTGAGACACAAAGGGACCAAGGAACAGATGATCAAAGGCTGTCCTCAAAGCTGAAAGAAATTCTTGGTTTTCACAGCCAGAAATAATTCTTCTGTGGAGATTCCTGGTCGTAAAATCTAAGTATGCGCTGAGTTTCCTGCAAGAAAGTTTCTGAGGTTTTTCTTTTATGTAGACAAGAACCTTGAAAAGTCTGCCCTCATTATAATCTGAATTAGAATCTTAAAGTTTTGCAGGATAACTTCTGTCACTTCCCATCCTGGATGCTGAAAACAAAGAATGATGCTCTGCAGGCACCTGTTTCTTTCCAATATTGATGAAAAACAGCCCAAACAATGAATTTACATTAGGAGTAAGGCAGACAGCACAAAGGAATATCAACACAGACCACAGCATTTCACTACAAAGTTCCAAGCAAAAAAATGGGTATTTAAGGCCAAAATGTAACACAAGAGGAACACTTTTATATTTTAAGGTAATGAAGGATCTCAGCACGAAAGCTTCTCTTCAGACTAAATCAAAGTCAGACTAATGGAGGTCACAAATAAAAGAAGGTGGTGGCAGCATAAACCAGTAAAATAATTTGCCCTGTTAAACATTTTGTTCCTTTAAGCACAGGGAGGCTTTGAGGAATTTGTTTTTTGTAAAGGACTTAAAGTCTTATTGAAAACAAGAGGCAAATACATGAAAACTGGTAACAAAGTAATTTTTGAGGCATTATTTTTCAGAATTGAATTCAGTAACCTATGTTCCTTTAGTAACATGACAGGTACATCATTATTATAGCAGTCCAAGCAATTTCCTTGTCAGCAGCAGCACCTAAGAGAATTCCTTTAAAGCAAGTAGAAAATATACAGAATATAAATTCAAATTCCATTAAGGAGTTTAAACAGCAATGATCAAAAGCAGTTACAAGAAAAAAAAATCATTATAACTTCAATTTTTCAACCCTGTTGAGATTCTCAGTGTAGAGCACTGGATGAACTTCATGGACTTTCAAACCTTGATTACTTTTTTGTTTGAAGTCCAATTTCCATGAGGACCTCGAGGCTAAATAATTTTCATTGGCCTCAATTCAAGCTGTTTGGTTTTTGTAGAGGTTCTTGGGTTAATCACAAGCAATTACACAAAAAAGACACCAACTTGTACATTCCTACAGTTCCACAGGAAGCAAACACAAGTAAATCAGAAGCTGCTTTCTTTCTCTCTCTCTCTGAAACAAAAAGAAGTTCAGGAAGTTCAAACTCAAAAGGCTCCTGAGTGGTTGCAATAAAATTAATGATCATGAAATTATTATTTATAATTAAATTATGATTTATTTTTTTTTACTTCTGTAGGCAAAATTGCTGAAGTTTCAGTGCCTTACCGGGTGTCTTTGTTCCTGTTGGTGTCTGCAAAGATCAGCTGCTGCAGGACACAGGCTTGGACAGCAGCCAGAACCCCACATGGGCCACCCTGGGGGAAAATGGGACACTCCATGAGCAAAAAACCTGCTGGATGCTGGGGAAAACCCCTGGGAGCTCCCACCCAGCCCAAAGCCATCCTTTCAGCCCTCTCTCTCCAGCCAGGACTTTACAGTGCTCTCTGTGGCTCTGGGGTTTTGTACAAGCCAAGGAAAATCAGGGTTTTTAAGTGTTTTTGTGGTTCCTGCCTGTTTTTCCTGAAAAGACCAAGACATCTATAATGTCAAAAGAAATGTGGGGTTTTATTGAAATCTGGGATATATGAACTAACACCTCCTGATCCCTACTGAGCTGCAGTTTAATTTCCAGAGGGAAATCAAATCAGAGTGTTTCCCAAGGACTGAAAACAAGCCTTGCTCTTGTACCTCCCCTGCAACCTCGAGTTCCCACCTGCAACACTACACAAAGATTTCAGGTTTCAGTAAAGCCCTCTGCACCTCAGACTCTCCCTCTCTCTTGGGAAGAGAAAGAAAACCAAAAAAGTCTGATTCTTTTAAACTATCAGTCTCAGAGGAAATAAATCACAATACCAAGAAATGCCATGTTAACTTGGAATTTCATGGATTCATAGCTGGCTTTGGGCTACATGCAGGACACAAGGCTGACATCACAGACACCACAATGCCACCCATCAAACTCCTCTCACACCCTGCAGAAGGGGAAGGGCAGCCAGCCCTGCTGTTTTCACACAGTGGGATTAAAAGACCAGTTTAATTTTCTGATTGTCCTAAATGCAGCACCAAGAGAAGGGGACCTGCAGGTAAATGCAGGATGGAAATGAGAATTCTTTAGATATTGACACCTTCCCATTTCTCATTTGTGTTATACATACTTTGCCTCTCTACATTTATTTAAGTAACTGATGAGTGAATAATCTGAAATACATCAAGGAAAAAAGCAAGGTTTCTGTCAGTCCATCAGGGAGAACCTCCCAGTCAAAAAAGAAATTACAGGATTCATTCTAGATATCTTCTTATAGCACCACAAATGCTTAACATAGGAAATAAATGAACAGTTGTTCAGCTGAATTGAATTTTGGATGTGAGGAGGAAATATATTAACTTACTGAAACAGGCACAAACTAAGCAAATCACCATTCCTGTTCTGGAATTCATGGAGGGGAATTTAATGGGTAGTGAGTGGCTGGAAGTGATGAGATATCCTTTCTGCAGGCTGCAAACACCAAAGTAGCATTTACTGTGAGCCAGTGACCACCACAGCCATGGCTCCTTTTGGAGTTTAAATAGAGATTTAATATCTCCTTTTTCCGCTAGGCTCTGTGAGATAAGCAGCTTTCTTCTGAGATCACTGCCTAATGAAATATTTAACTAGATGAGGTTAGTTAATTAAACATCTTAATGACATGTTTATTAGCCATTGTCTTTGCCTCAAAGCCTCTCTTCCTCTCATTTCTGTATAATGGTTTATTGTATTTGTGTTCCAACCAGATGAAGGCAGGAATGATGAATCTGACCCCATGTTCTCAGAAGGCTAATTTATTTTATAATTCTATATTGTATTAAAGAATGCTATACTAAACTATACTAAAGAATACAGAAAGGACACTTACAGAAGGCTAAAAAGCTAATAATGAAAACTCCTGACTCTTTCCAGAGCCCTGACACAGCTTGGCCCTGATTGGCCACAGAGTGAAAACAACTCACAGCAGAGTCCAATGGAACAATCACCTGTGGGTAAACAATCTCCAAACACATTCCACAGGAGCAAAACATAGGAGAGGCAAACGAGATCAGAATTGTTTTCCTTTTCTCTGAGGCTTCTCAGCTTCCCAGGAGCAAAATCCTGGGTGAAGGGATTTTATCAGAGAATGAGAATGTGACAATGGCCTACTTCTCTCAGGCCAGATAAAGATTTTCTCCATCAGCACAGAGGCTTTAATGAGTGTTTTGCAAAGAGGAGCCCACAAGTATTTACTGAATTCCTCAGATCCCTGCTCCTGTGTGGACACCCAGGAGCAGGTGCACAGCCCCAGGGCTGGCACTAAGGCATCCCAAAGCTGGGGAGGATCCGTTCTTCCAAGGGATCTGGTGGATTTTTGTGGAGGAGGTTTTGCAGCAGCTTCTGTGAGCCAGAGAGAAGTTTGATGGGAGGATCCATGTTTAGCCCTGAAAGAGTTTCCTGCAAGGCTGTTGACATGGAAACCAGGACAGAGAGGAGGATAAATAAGAGAAACCTTCAATGAGCACTTTGTCTCTTCAGACCAAAGAGTAAAGTGCTAACTTAAGAGTTTTTTAAGAATGTATAAGGAGCATGCATGCAATAATAAAAAGGGTTTGAAGCCTTCTGAAAATGGAGGGTTGTTTTGTATTGTCTCCATCTCAACCATGACCCTCTCAACTAGGACAGATTTTGGGGGCAGCTCCACAACCCTGTGGCATGAGGGTGGTCCCTGGGCTGAGCCTGTGAAACCAAGGTGAGCCAGACAGAGCAGAGAGGGGTGAAGCCCTGTCTGGGAGCCAGGTGCTCAGGCAGGGCTGAAAGGGAGAGCTCAGAGGAGTCACTGGATGCCCTGGATCAGAGAGCACCAAAAATCTCTCTGTGGATGGGCCACATGCTGTCCAGGCTGGCCAAAGTCATGGCATGGTGGTTTTACCAGCTGTGGTCACCACAGGAACCTGCTGGACATCCCAAATGTGTCCTCGTAATGAACATCTCAGATGTGTCCACCTGCTGGACATCCCAGATGTGTCCACGTGCTGGACATCCCAGATGTGTCCACCTGCTGGACATTCCAGATGTGTCCACCTGCTGGATGTTGCCTCAGGGCTGGCACAAAAGCATCAAGCAGTTGGGGAGGATCCATTTTTCCAAGGGTTCTGGTGGATTTTGGGGGCAGCTCCACAACCCTGTGGCATGAGGGTGGTCCCTGGGCTGAGCCTGTGAAACCAAGGTGAGCCAGACAGAGCAGAGAGGGGTGAAGCACTGTCTGAGAGCCAGGTGCTCAGGCAGGGCTGAAAGGGAGAGCTCAGAGGAGCCACTGGATCAGAGAGCACCAAAAATCTCTCTGGATTGGTGCAGTGGTTTTGGTTTGCCAATTTGAGATTTCCTGGCCAATGCACCAATGAGTGTGGCAGGTTCAGTGCTGGCCAAGCCCCAGGGCACTCACTAGAATGTGCTAGAATGTACTTATTTCCTGCTGTGAGGTAGGATTAGGTGAAAGGCAAGTCAGGCTCAAAACTTTGAGAGGGTATAAAGAAAAATTTATGAACAGTAACTAAAAGAAAGAGTAATAGGAATCAGAACAAAACTTTCAGGACGCTTCTCCTCCACCTACAACTTCTTCTTTCTTACTGACAATGTAAAGAGACAAAACTGAAAATTTTCAGTCAGTTTACCACCTCCAGAACAGTCTTTCTTTAGCTCACTTAGGAGAGAAGTCTTTCTTGCTAATGTTCTGGGATGCAAAACAAGCACAACTGGGCACGTGCTGGCCAGGCTGGCCCAAGTCATGGCTGGGTGGTTTTACCAGCTGTGGTCACCACGGGGACCTGCTGGACATTCCAGATGTGACTCCCTGCTGGACATTGCAGATGTGACCCCCTGCTGGACATTCCAGATGTGTTCCCCTGCTGGACATTCCAGATGTGACTCCCTGCTGGACATCCCAGATGTGACCCCTGCTGGACATTCCAGATGTGACTCCCTGCTGGACATTCCAGATGTGACACCCTGCTGGACATCCCAGATGTGACCCCCTGCTGGATATCCCAGATGTGACCCCCTGCTGGACATTCCAGATGTGTCCCCCTGCTGGACATTCCAGATGTATCCCCCCGCTGGACATTCCAGATGTGTCCACTTGCTGGATGTTGCCAGGGAATTGATGAAAACCTCATTGCAGGGAAGAGTTGGGATCTGGTGGCTGCAGGAGAGGTGAGCCCACCAGCAGTGCCAGTGTCCCAGTGCCACTGCCCACCAGCAGTGCCAGTGTCCCAGGGTGCCTGCAAGGTGTTCATTCCTTTTGTTTTAGGAATTAACTCATCACCTGACCCCAGCATCTTCAGGAAGTAAAAATCTCCATGTGATTTTCCAGGCAACTCTTGCTACATCTCATTTTGAGTCAGATCAAGCTGCATCTTTAATTTGTTTGGCCCCACATATCATTTTTCTCTTGAATTCCCCTTTGATTTGTGCTCTTTGATTCTTTTACCACCACTAGCTTTCAGCTGCAGTGGTTCCTCCTCCTCCTCCCTGTGAATAATTCCCCATCACACACACACACACACACACACACACAAACAATTGCACACCTTCTGCAGCTTTTTTCACATTTTCATCCATCCATCTCAAGTCTCCCATCATGACTTGACAAGGTGTCAACATCCACTGGTGACCAGAATTTAAAGGAGGAGAAAAGTCTTTAGAAAACTAATTTTTTTCACTGCTGAAACACACAGCCTTTGTAATGTCAGTGTAAAAAGCAAAGATCAGTGTTAGGAAGGAATTTACAGTACCTTTTTCTGCACAATGCCATATTTTAGCTGTGGGATATTGTTAAATGTAAAACTCTGGATTTTCCATTCTTCACTGAAGCAACAAAGACTGGAGCCAAACAGAAGATTTTTTAATTCCTATAAAAGAAAGGGGAAAAAAATCTTATTTTGAAAACAAATCAAAAACACTATAATTTGTAGAAAAGAAAGGAGGAGTATAGAAGGGTAATGACTAACTGTACAACCATCCTCTTCTGTTTAATCCATACTGTAAATAGCAACACCCCAATGAAAAGGAGCAATATTTTCCTTTTCCTGCCATATTCCTTCCACTCATAATGCTGGGAGCTGCTCAGCACTGGAAAATATTTATGTCTAATGTCTGGGGCACAGTTTCCCATGGAAGCATCCAAGGGCACTGCCTGAAATTTAACAGCTGGAAGAGCAACCAATGATGACATGAGGGAGAAAAGGAACCTCTATAAGATAGATGTTAGATAAATGGTTGATTTCTGTATTTCAGGTAGCAACAAATCCAGACCAGGGCCAGCAACAGCCACACTGAATAAATGGCATTCATGCTAGAGCAGAGCTCAGGAAATTTAAAACAAAACAAAACAAAACAAAACAAAAACAAAAACAAAAAAAAAAAAAACCCAAAAAAAAAAAACCACACTCAGGGCTGGTAGAGTTCCTCCAAGCTCACTGATCTAGCAATTAAATTGGAATACACCCTCATTATTTGGTCTGGGATTTTTTTTTTCTCCTCTGTCTGAATGGGAAGGAAAAGTATTTAATAATTTCATCTCTGCTCAAAAAAGGGGAGATAAGAAAGGCAGAAACAGTGAGGGGGGAATAATAAACCACTGTCAGCTGAAAGGACTGGAGAATAACCACATGAGTAACTGACTAGGAGCATTAAGGAAATATTGCAAGCTTAGGTAATAAAGCTGTTATCTGTGCTTCAAGGGGGCTGATGCATGAGGGCATTTTTCTGAATTCAGGCATCCCTAATGTAATGTAATGTAATGTACTCTGAGTAATGTAGTCTGTCACCTGGACAAAGTATAGATTCAGGAATACAGCACATGTTCAAAAATACAACTCAGAGCAACCCACTGCAGCTTTGGCTAAGGAAACTCAAACAACAACCTCAGAGATCTGTTCATATTTACCATAATGACTCTTACTTTTGCAAGAGAAATATCAATTGCCTTTGATACTATTTGAAGCACATAGAGTGTTGAAAGATCTGGGGTCTTATTGACTTCTCCAGTTGTCTCTTCATCTTCAACATCAACTGAAAGAAAAAAAAAATAAATCAAGTGTTGGATGGAAAGAATTGTTTTCCCCAGCACACTCAGATGCTCATCAGCATGAAAATTACCATTTATTGTCTTTATAAAAAGAAAAATAGTTTTAGCCAGAAAGGGCAGATAAAAACACACGAGCCAGCCTTTGTCTGACCATTTCTTAATGATTTGTCTGTTTAGAAGTTTATAGCAAATGCAATTGCTCTAAATCAACTAAGAGTTGCAAAAGAAGCCACTCCTATGTATTTATTTGGCCACAGCTGCTCTGAACAATACAAAAGATGGCAAAAGCCAAACTGAAACTTGACAAAACTTACCCAATTCTAGGGCTTCTTTTGTCTGGTCTTCTTTACAGCCAGTAGATGTTGGAGACTTCCTACAGGAAAATTAATCAAGAAATTAATGACAAAATGGTAATTTTAAAAATTTTAAATGAGAAAAGGTGTTAGAATAAACAATAAGAAATAGGGAGCATTCCCACACAAGGATATAACTTTATATATATATATATATATATATATATATATATATATATATTTATATTTATATTTATATTTATATATTTATATATATATATGTAAAATAAATATATGGTCTAAGAAATAAATGGTCTTAGAGAAAAGCCTTTTTCAGTGGAAGAAAGCTGCACTCCAGGAGTTTATCAGGAAAAGCAGCCAGCACAGAGCATTACCCTGTGTTTGATTTGGGATTTCAGTCCTGTTCCAGCATCAATCTCATTTAGTTTGTGTGATATGACAAATCAGGACATAAAATAAAACTTAAATCCCTGACAGGGATCAGGGTAAAATTCAAATTAGACTTTAAACTACTTGAAATATCCAAATAATAAAAGTGGGAATAGGTCTTAGACTGGTTCCTTCACCAGGGTATATTTTTAATCCATTAAGAGGGATCAGTTGTTCAACTCCTCTTATGATTTAATTGCATATTACACAATTAATAGCTTAAAATTCTTATAAATAACTGCTAAAAGGATTAGGCACTTAAACTTGGCTGTGAAGTCAGAGCTGAAATAAAACATTTGATTTTTGGAGACCAAATGGGTTTGATTCTTCCTGTTGAAATCACACCAAAACGAATTCAGAATCAAGGAAAACTTTCAAATAACCTTTTTTAAAAATGGCAAAAAACTGATTTTTTTTTTCCTTTTTTTTTTTCCCAAGAATGCAATACTGTATCATTGGCTTTTGCTTTGGAAAAAAAGGAATTGCACTGACAATCCTTTCAAAAATAGAATGGAATAGTTTCCTCAGCAACATTTTTTGTAGGCACGATGTTACAGCAACAACTGCTGTCATGTCATACTTTCCATGAGCTTAATTTCCTTTTCAGAGAATGAAATAATAAAACCATAACACAGACAGATCACACTCAGGATTTGCCCAGCTTAAAGGCATTTTGGCAGCTTTCTCACAGATAGTATTTGATACTATAAGAACAGAAACACTTCTCTTTTTTAGCTATAAATAAGTTAAAGGATGGAGGCAATGAAATGTGGGTGGCCCTGATTCAGGCCAGACAGAATGGAAATGAATCACCCACATTCTAGGAATTTCAGGTAAAAATAAATGGGAGGCCCAGCAGGTCAGTAAAAATAAAGAGGACTGAGAGCAAATTTGTGTAGTGGCATAAGCAGCCCTGAGCTCCCACTGAGGATTTCTGTATTTTTATGTGACCCAGAATTGAATTGAGTTGATTGTGGAGTATTTTACAACACAGTCAGATCTTCCCTTGGTGTTCCCTGACATGAATTTCAGCTGAGATTCCCTTCCCAGAGCTGCTTGCTACTATTTTCCTCTCTCCTGGTCAAGGAAAGGGTCTTAATGACAATAAATTCACCAATAAAATACTTTTCAGCCAAGTCATGTCACTCAGGCATAACCAAAAGCCACATTTTTGTTTTGCCTGAGACTGTACACCATTCTCTCTTCTTTCCTAGTGCTTCTTCCCAGTCAATCCATTTCTATCTAATTTTGCAAGAGTTTTTTAACATCTTCCAAGATCAGGTTGGACAGGGCTTGGATCAAGCTGGTCTAGTGGGAGGTGTCCCTGCTCATGGCAGGGTGATCTTTAAGGTCCTTTCCACCAAAACCATTCTGTGATTGTGTGATTCTGTGATTTTGTGATTCTGTGATCCTGACACGAAATGCAGCACCACAGTTTCCATTTCTAAATGAAAATACAGCCCCCCACGGTACAATTCACATGTAGCTCTCCTGGCACCAGTTTTTGTATTGTTAATTCTGTCTGGAAAGTCTAAAAGATGTTGGTTCTACACCCATTCCAGGAAGAACCAAGCCCGGGATGCAAAGTGCTTGGAATTCTCCAGGCTGAGAATTCCCATCAAGCTGAGGAAAGCACTGACACCCAAGATTAATGCTGGGTGTTTTCTGCTCAAGTGGGGTATTTTTGCAGGTGGAGGCTCCCCTCCTTGAGGGGAACTTGTGTTTCTCAAAACAGCCAGGACATTTATTGCAATTTCCATTGCAGCAGAGGGCTGCTGTTCCAGGAAAATTTATTGTAGGTGTAAAACCAATTGGTTGGAACACTCAGGGAAGGGGGAAGTCATCCTTCATGGCAGGAAAATGGGACAGGAAGAAAATATGCTTCATTCTAAACATACTATACAGTACTTTCTCTAAATATTTGAACATTCCTCTCTGGCCTCCAAGCATTGTAGGAGAATGGATTTACAGAGCAGAGCTGAACTGGCAGAGAGGGAGCTCCTTGGCACAATAATGGATGTGCACTCCACCATTTCCTATTTACATCAACACTCACAAGAGGTCAAATAAACAAAGGGGCCTAAAAATTAAACATCAGTGCCTTTAAGGTGGTGGTAAAACCCATTTTCATGGCCAGATTACATCAGCTTTTGTACTGGATGTAGAATAGGCAGACATATCTGATATTCTTGGAATAGTGAATAAAATCTGCAGAGTAGATAATTGAAAAATAGCCTCTACTGCTGTTTGCAAGAGGGTAAAAAAGGCCATTTCTGTGGCGCAGCTTGTCTCTGCTTTGGGGCACAATAAAAAATCAGAAATATTAAAAGAAATTGTAAAGATGCAAAGGACATGATCACAATCAATGCCAGGCAATACAGGCATTCCTTCTTCTACAAGAAAAAGGTCTTGTCATGAGAATTTAATATAAATTCTGTCATGTTGGCAAGACAGGTTGACATAGGTAACAGAGGCTCATACACTTAATTTCCCCTACTTTCCTTTTTAGTGAAGACCTGCATCTGATTTGATTTGAACATTTGCAATATAAAAAATTAACTGGTGAGCAGATGACAGATATATTTGTGAACACTGACAGATATAAAACAGGTAAATGAGAACCTTGGCACTGAAAGGGTAATTTCTAATAGAAGTGGTCACTTCTGATGGAAACAGATTCCCTCACACATGAGTCTGCATTTGTCCTGCTAAATTTTACTAACTGTGACAACGTGAAATCTTTGTTGGGAAGGTTTGTATATAAAAAAGAATTACTATAATCACAGGTTGAGCTACAAGGTGGTTTGAAGTGCCTGATGAGCTGGGCTCACCTGAACACAAAACTCATCCATAGGCTATGAATAAATATTTATGTCCAGCTACAAAACCAGAATTAGAATAAATTGGAGCTGCTTTGTTCCTACTCTTCTCCACCAGAGATTTTGGAGTGTGAAATTCCCACTGAAATTTCCAAGGAGCTCAGTGTGAACTCACCATTATGTTCAGCAGCTCTAAACTGCTGTCAGCAAAATAAACAATAATTAGTAAAATTTAAGAAAGAAGGAGATAAAATTCCACTAAACAAAAATGCACAGCACCCACAAGACACTACATAAAGCACAGACAAGGGTTCCCAGATTTTGGCACTCAATCAATTCACATCACTGGAGATGAATCCAACCCTCTGCTCTGTTCACCATTCATTAAGTACCCACTCTGTCTGGTTTGGGCCTTCAACTCTTGGGCCATTTAATTTTTAATGATGTGGAATATTTGTGGTCTTCTATTTCCTGTCAGAAACCTCAGATTTTTAACAGTCCAAACCATTGTAACAATATAAATCATCTTCCTGAAAACTACTATCACCTGCTAAACTGGGAGATAAAAGCTTACACTGAGGATGGGGCATTCTCTTACCTTATCATAAAAAAAGGTGAATTCAAAAAACAGGTTACTGGAGAGCCCACAGAGATTTTGCCTCCTGGGAAAGCAATCTGAGGGGTAAACAGGGTTAAAAAAACTTCCTTGTACTACCTGCACACAAATGATTTTTTTTTAAGGAGCAAGTAATTCCACAGAGTCATGGAATAGTGTGAGTGGGAACACACCTCCATGATCCTCTAATGCAAATTCTCAACTGACTGACTGCACTTCAGGCAACAGGCTGGACCTCTCCAGATTTACCTCCTTTCCAAAAATAAAGAAATGATCCAGAAGCCATTTGTCATTTCCAGTAATTGCAAAGTGCCTCTTCCTATGGAGTGCTGGAAAAATACTAAAAGGGCAAATGGCAGCCCCACAGATGTTACACCATGGGCTCTGCTGCCATAAATCCATTGGCACCACACAAAAGCCACAATAGTTATGAATTTATTTTAGGCCCTTTTTTCCGGTCCAAGCATTATGTTATTAAAGGTGTTACACAACTGCGGGCACTTGAAGGTTTTCACTCCTGATTTGGCAACCACAACCTCTCTTTTCATCCATGGGTGAGTTAAATCCATATTCCCCATGGATGAGCCAGTTTTGTTTGACTGACATTCCTCTGCTGCCAGTTGGATGAGTCAAATCCAGGCTGACCCCTGGAGCAAGGGACCAGAACCCCTCCAGGAGGGTTTGGTTCCTCTCTCCAGGAAGGTGTGGCTGCACTGTTCTCACCACGTTTCCTGCCTTCAAACCCACCCCAGAGCACTGGAGATGATGCAAAGTGTGGCTTGAATGAAAATGCAGGGACCCCAGACAAAGGTGGAAGGAAATGTGACACCCTAATTTACTCCTGGGCTGTTCTCACTGTGTTTCCTGCCTCCAAAGCCACTCCAGAGCACTGGAGATGATGCAGAGTGTGGTAGAAGGACAATGCAGACACCCCAGACTGAGGTGGAAGGAAATATGGCAACCTGATTTACTCCTGGGCTGCTCCAGCATTGTTGTCACTGTGTTTCCTGCCTCCAAAACCCAATCCAAGCACTGGAGATGGTGCAAAGTGTGGCTGAAGGATAACACAGAGACCCGAGACAAAGGCAGAAGGAAATGTGCCAATGTAATTTACTCCTGGGCTGCTCCAGCACTGTTCTCACCATGTTTCCTGCCTTCAAACCCACTCCAAAGCACTGGAGATGATGCAAAGTGTGGCTGAAGACCCCAAACAAAGGTGGAAGGAAATGTGCCAACGTGATTCAATCCTGTGTGGCATTCATATTCTCTGATAAAATCCTTTCACCCAGGATTTTTATACTGGGAAGCTGAGAAGCCTCAGAGAAAAGAAAAACAATTCTTGTCTCATTTGCTTCTCCTGTGTTGTGCTCATGTGGAATGTGTTTGGAGATTGTTCACCCACAGGTGATTGTTTTGTTGGATTCTGCTGGGAGTTGTTTTCACTCTTTGGCCAGTCAGGGCCAAGCTGTGTCAGGGCTCTGGAGAGTGTCAGGAGTTTTCATTATTATCTTTTTAGCCTTCTGTCTGTATCCTTTCTGTATTCTTAAGTATAGATTAGTATTCTTTAATATAATATAGTATTATAAAGTAACAAATTAGCTTTCTGAGGACATGGAGTCAGATCCATCATTCCTGCCCTCACTGAGGCATTCCCAGCAAATCCAACACTCCTGGGCTGCTCCAGCACTGTTCTCACCATGTTTCCTGCTTCCAAAACCACTCCAAGCACTGGAGATGATGCAAAGTGGGGCTGAAGGACAATGCAGAGAGCCCAGACAAAGGTGGAAGGAAATGCACCAACGTAATTTACTCCTGGGCTGCTCCTGCCAGACTCTGACTCAACTCCTACTTTCTAGAAACGCCACCCCAGCCCAATGCATCCTCTTCCTCTGACAGTGGGAAAAACTGAGTTGATTCCTCAGGCATTGCTCACACACACACTGAGAATCCCGGGATAATCTGGGGCTTTCTGGCTGGTTTTAAACAAGATCAAGTCCAAAATGACCTGGCTGTGGGAGCTCAGCCCTCATTCCACAGAATTGGCTGTCAGGGTGGTGAGGACTTTTAGGAACTGCTCAACACCTCCCAGGATCAAAACTTCATTACTCACCAAACTGCCAGGTATTATTTTAGACAGTGCCAGCCCATCCCACACACTGATTTTGTGAGTAACACTGAAATATTGCAGCCCACCAGGCAAACAATACAGAATATTCCTAGAAAACCTACTTTTACACCAAAATTCACAGTAGGAAAGACTGAAGCCAAGCAAATCTGCTGGGTAAATAATGTACATTACATAACTTTGCTGGAACTATTTTTCCTTCCAGTTGGAAATTCAATTTTATTTTTAAAAAAATAGCATTAAAGCTGGAATGTTAATTAGTATTCTTTATGAAACGAAACATTCCCATTTTAACCTTCAATGGACATTGAATTCTCCTGTTTCCCTGTGTCAAGAAATTATCAGTGCAGTCCAGAAATCTCCTGGGTTGCTTGTGCTCTGCTTTGTTGCTTACACTGACTGAGGGAACACCAAATCCTGCTCAGGACTTGCTCAAAAACTCATGGCCAACGTTCTCTGCCAATCTCCTGATGCAGATCAGCCCAGACTGTGGCTGGGGATGATGCAGGATAAAAAGATAAGAGAGGATATTTACAGTTTTAGGCACTCAACCATCCATAATTGACAGGTATTGGCTCAGTCCTCACATGGAAAATAAGCTTTTTTTATTCCTGTTAATAACAAAGAGCATGAATATCAATCCTTTAAGGACCATAAGACTTTCAAAATAATATTTGGGAAGCATTATGGTCCTTACAATATTTATACAATAACATTTTGAAAGTGTCAGATAGCTAAAAGAATAAAAAACCAAAACAGCTAAACAACCCTGAATATGTTTTTAAAGGATTTAAGGAATTTGTTTAAAGATTTGTATTTTTTTTCCTCTAGGGATTTCCTATTTATATAAATAAGTTTTCAGAGCCCTTTTTTGTGGAATATATGAAAGAGAAAAAGCAGAATTCTCAGTAACACAATGGGTTCACCTGTACTGTGATTTGATAATGCTGAGGACCAGGCCAGGAGCAGAAGGTGGCAGCTCTTGCCCTGTTATCTGAGAGTCACAGTGTGACAATGCCAGAGACACCCCGAAATACATGGGGGAAATAAAAAACAAATCAGTAAACCCTGAGAGAAAAACAACAGCAAAAGTTCAGAGCAGCAAAGATAAAAATATTTAGCCAACAGTACAAGCTTCAGACAAAAAATGCCTAAAGGAACATGAAAAATATTTAGAGTATTTTAACAGAGGTGAATATGTAGCAAGGAAAAAAAAACAGCAGTCAAAAAATCAACTTCAGCTATGGACAACAGGACAAAAAATAGCAAATGGAAGGTGAATACAACAAAAAAATATTCTTTTTAATAGGAACTGCTAGAAAGTGAATGTATTATCAGGGGAGAGGTGTCACCTGAGTCATTTAAGACTGGAGAAGACAAAACCTGGAAAAAGTATTACAGCAAATATAAATATACATAGCAGTGATTACTCTGCCTTAGAAAGAAATGACCCTAAAGGTTCTTTTCCATCCATGATTTCCAAGACTCTCTGAAATATGAGAAATGTTCCACTTGGTGTCTGTGGCAATTCCCTAACCCAACCCTATTTGTGTTAGAACACAGGGCACTGCTAGGAAAAGGCTTCTTACCAACAGAGAAGGATATTTTGGGGATGGGAAGCACTGAACAGTGCCCAGCTGTGGTGAGCTCAGCAGAGAGATCGTGGCAGGAGGAGAAACCCTGGCTCTGAGCTCACTGGCACTTTGCTGGAGCCACAGTGCATGGGAGAGGCTCAGCTTTGGGCTGGAAATGACTTTGAGCAGGCTGACCTGGAACAGAGGCTGGACAGAGCTAGAGAATAAAGCAGGGATTGATTCCAAGGATCTCCTCCATGGATGCACCTTGGGCAGCACCAGAGCCCAGCCAGGGCTGCACCCAGGATGACCCAAAATGGCCCCAAAATGCACGAGCGCTCCCGGGGTCTCTCCCTGGGATCAGCTCTGCTCCATTTGCACCTTGCAGTTCATTGTCCCAGCCCAGCTTTAGCCCAGGCACTCCCACCCTGCTTGTTTTTCTCTCTCCAGCCCACGGGGTTTGTGCTCCTGGGCTGAGATTTGGCTCATTTGTCCTTGGTGCCCAGCTGGAGCAGGAATTGTTTTGTCTCCCTGCTCTGTGCACAGAGCTCACCATGCCCTGATGTGAAGCTCAGACCCACACACTGAAGCAGCACAGAATCTGAAAATATAAAAGCTAAACCTGAGGCATCAGAGAAAGCACCTGAATCCAACTTCCACAGCCATAGAGCAGTGCCTGGTGCCTGGGATGCCCCTCTGCCCTGGCAGAATGCTGCAGCAGAGCAGCAGCACAGCCAGGCTGCAGCCAGCACTGGGGGCCAGGCACAATCAGGTCATTGAATCCAGGGGATTGCTCACAATGGAAGGATGAGTGCAGAATCAATTATCCTCCCTTCTCCTGGAGCTGGACACATCTCTGCCTCTGGACAATGGGATTCACTGCTGCATCTCTCTGCTCACTAATGGCAGCAGGAAATTTTTATTTTGACGTCATGATACTCCCACTTTTTTGTGCCTTTCTGATTCTGAGCCATTCCCTTGGAGCTCCTACGAAATATCCTCAACTTCAGTTCCTTTTGTTCCCTTGGTCCAGTTTTACCCTTTTTTTCTGATTTCAGTGCTCTGATTTTAATTTCATGCTGTTTTTCTTGGAACTGGGGGAAGGAAGTTGATTGGCTTTACATGTGAAAACCAGAATTTCAAGCATCACATGTTCTTCCTTGTAACTACCAGAAGAGAAATGGAGCTCTACTGATCAAATCTGCCCCTCTAACTCAGCAAAAGTTGGTTGTAGCCCACTGCAGAACTGCCAGCTCAGATTTACTCATCCAAAAACTATTCAGCTGACAACTGGAGGGTTTCCACAGCACCACCACACTTTGCACTGATAGACTTAATGGAAAATTAGGAAAACACTTCAGGGGCTGCAGGAGCAACAACTGCAGCATGCCTCTGTAGCCAAGACAAAAGAACTGCTTCTCAACTGTTCTGAAGTGGGTTTTTCTTGCTTTTCCCCAGTTTTGTTCGCTCAAGCTATGAAATGGGGCAATCTTGACCTTCTAACCCCATGTAATCTTCCCAAAAAGTCATTATTCATCGTGGCTTTATTTCTGGAAAAGCAATAGAAAGTCTTTAATGCAAGGACAGTCATCAACTTCAACACCCATTTATTTCTTTACCATTTCTAAAGATCATGAATTCCATTCCACTCATCCTTTATTCTGTGAGCTGAGGTATTGATAAATACTCCCCTCCAGTAGGGGATTCAGCACCAAGGAGAATCACAGGATGATTTAGAGGTCACCTGGCCCAATCCTACCTCAGATATTAAAGGAAGCAGAGAACATTTCCTTGCTGCCATTCCAGGCTCTACCCAGGATAAAAAACTCAGGAGAGTCTTTATTAATTTGCTCCCTGTGACCTGAGTTATGTTCCCTCAACATCATCTCTCCCAGGTTCCTATGGATCTTAAGAAACCACAGACACAGCAATTTTTAGGTGGAAATCTTGGACTGGGTACTTTTAAATTTAGGGTTTTATTCCCTTCAAAATCTCTTAAAAAAAAAAAAAAAAGGTAGTGAATAATCCACATTTCTCTTGGCCTTGTATACAACTGAGAGGATCAGAGACTCAACAAAAAAAAGGGAATACTCCTTTGAAGATGAACAATAAACAAGAGAATCAAATGACCTGAAAGTGGTTTCAAATTCTCCACTGAAGTGGCACTGAGACATAAATGTCATTTTTAATTTGTTAAGTTAAATAAAATTGCTGAGAAGGAGCTGGAGGAATTACTGACGTATTTCTGTATAAATGTGTGTGCACTGCTTGCACAACATCACCACGTCCCAGCATTTAAAGCCTGGCTCCACATAAGGTGGAAACTCCCTTTTTCCAAAGAATCACATGGAAAAGTCCAAGAGGCCATGAGTACAAATCACTCCTGGGGACATTCCAATTGGGCACAAGAGGAAAACTTTTCGAGAGAACAACCAGCCATTGGAACCATCCCCCAAGGAAAAGTGGTGAATTCCCAAACCCTGGTCACTTTTAAGATTTGGCATAAAGGGTTCTGGGTCAGCTTGTCTAGACTGTGCCTTTGCCAAGGAAGGTTGGACCAGGTGATCCTTGAGGTCCCTTCCACCCTGCTGCTGTGGGGTTCTGTGAATTGAGAAATTCAACTGGCTGCTGTCTGCTTACAGCTCAGGATAAATGAAGATTTGCTGCCACCTATATGTTGCTTTTCTCATGGATTAATTAAAAACAAAAATTCTAAAATAAAACCCACCTGTAGGATCTGGGTAGGTATGCAAACTCTACAGCATAATGTATTTTTTTAATGAAATAACCCTTCATAATTTGGCAAAAAATACAATCATGGCAATAAAGAACCACCATTGAGCCCTGTAATTTCTTTCATTAAAAGGTGTGAGTCAAAATGCTGTGCATCTGCATTTCCCTAGGATATTTTATGGCCAGGTATTCTTTTAAAGCCTGGCAGTAGTTTTACTTCCAATTTTTTCTCTTATGTTTGCACAGAATGCCTTCAGCTTGCATGCTGTTACAGCACTTTTGGCATGGGAGAAAAGAGAATCAAAAAGTAAAGTAAATGGAAGGAAAAATAAGATTTATCTTTAGTTTTCTAAAGGAAACAAAACCAGAATTGCAGATGCTGTGAATGAGCCAGCTGTGGTTAATCCTACAGAGGTTTTCAGCTGCTCATCTAAATACTTAGATTAGGATTTAGAAACAGAGAATGGAAGAGGATCCAGACAAATACCTGCTGTATTTGCACTGCAGTTTTTCACTGTATTACCTCTGTAATCCAGTGGTAATTCCCCCTGTATTACCACTGTAATTTTTCATTATTTAAAATGCTCAATCACTTTAACCAAAACCTGCAGGACTTGGCTGAAGGGAAATAAAAGTTTTGCAAGAGCCAGGCCTGATATTGTGGGTGTTTATCTGGAGTCTCTATTCCTCCCTGTGACCTCCAGGAGTCCCAGCAGCCCTGCTGGGTTCTGTGGGTGCTTCCAGGAGCTCAGCAGGGACCCACATGCTCTGCTGGGGGGTTGTGAGGTCCCCAGGACGAGGTGAGAGATGAGAACTTGACTCCATGTTTCAGAAGGCTGATTTGTTATTTTAGGATATTATATTAAATTAAAAGAAATGCTAAACTAAAACTTTACTAAAGAAAGAGAAAGGAGACATCAGAAGGCAAAACAAGAATGATAATGAAAACTCATGACTGACTGCTCTGAGTCCAACACAGCTGATGGTGATTGGCCATTCATTAAAAACAATTCACATGTTTGGATAAACAAGCTCCAGATCACATTCCAGAGAAGCAAACCATGGAGAAGCTGAGGCTTCTCCTCTTGCCAGGAGAAGAAATCCTGGCAAAGGGCTTTTTCAGAAAATATCCCAGTGACACTGCTGGCTGCAGCTCCCACTGCCCGGCAGGAATGAATAAGGAAAGGGCTCTGCTTAGGAAAGGGCTCCCTCTCCTGCTCCTGCTGAGACCAAAGCAGCTCTGGGAGCAAAGGGAATCGTTCCCAATCCCTCCCTGCCTGCAGGGATGGAGCACAGCCAGGATGGCAGCACATCCTGTGGGTCACCCCCCTTCCAGCCCAGCTTCTCCAAAGGTTGGGAAGTGCCAGCATGTCCAAACACATCTGAGTGAACCACAGAATTACAAAGTTGTTTAGGTTGGAAAAGATCTCTCAGGTCATCGAGTCCAACCAGTATTGCCCTGGTCACCACCATACCCTGTCCCCAAGTGCCACATCCACACTGCTTCTGAGCACTTCCAGGGGTGGTGACTCCATCACTGCCCTGGGCAGCCTGTTCCAAGGCTGACCATCATTTCAGTGAAGAAATCTTCCCTGATATCCAAACTAAATCTCCCCTGACACAGCTTGAGCCCATTTCTCCTCCTCCTGTCCCTGTTCCCTGGGAGCAGAGCCTGAACCCCCTGGCTGTCCCCTCCTGTCAGGAGTTGTGCAGAGCCACAAGGTCCCTCCATGAGCCTCCTTTTCTGCAGGCTGAGCTCCCTCAGCCACTCCTGGTGCTCCAGACCCTTCCCCAGCTCTGTTCCTTTCTCTGGACTTGCTCCAGCACCTCAAAGTCTTTCTTGTCATGAGGGGTCCAAAAGTGACTCCAGAATTTGAGGTGTGGTCTCACCAGTGCTGAGTACAGGGGACAATCCCTGCCCTGGCCCTGCTGCCACTCTATTGCTGACCCAGGCCAGGTGCCATTGGCCACCTGGGCACTCCTGGCTGAGTTCAGCCACTGTCACCAGCACCCCCAGGTCCCTTCCCCACCTGCTTTCCCAAAGCCGTGGTGCTGGCTGGGATTGTTGTGACCCCCATGTAGGACCCAGCTGCTAAAAAGTGAGGTTTGTATCAGACTTTTCACTGGTTTTCAGCAACAGTCTTCTCAGGGAATTCCTTCCAGGGAACTCCACCACACCTCTGAGGCTCACCCATAATGAACTGTTCATTCATTGATTAGCCAATATCAGGAATACACTCAATATTCTCAGCTTTGCTGGGGAGCTGCCAAAGGCCACTGAAGCTCTCTTCTCTACCTCAATTATTGCTGAGTGAGAGGAAAAAATCACCCTGGGAGTGGGAAGGATGAAGGGATGGGGCAGCACTACCTTATAGGATGAAACCAGAGCTTTAAGACTTTAGACTGTGGTACTTTGGCCCATTACATGTTAATCTTTCACAAATTAAATGAATGTGGAATGCTGACACTGTGGAATGCTCTTTTCAGCCAATTTTTGGTTCCAGATAGGAAGGAGGTGCCACTCCTGGCCCATCTGCAGCTCCAGCACACCCCCAGTTTGATGATTCCCACAGCCCCTAACTTATAAATGTACTTAGACCTAATGTGTAATTGCTTCCTTCTCAATAGGGCCTTCACTTATGGTACCTCAGTAAGAAATTAAACTGGAAAACAAAATAGCAATAATAATTTTAAGAAATCAGTGTTAGTGTATAAATTTAAAAAATGCTGCATCTCCCACTCTTAAATTTTACCCAGAAAAAAAAAAATTAAAAACCTCAATTGAGAACATAAAAGAGAGAAAAGCCAAAAATATATAGTTGGAGGTCTCAGAGGGAGACAGTTCTTAAAATTTTATACCAAGAAATAGTGCAGAAAAATAATAAAAACTGGTTTAGCATAAAATCCCCAGAAATACTCTCACCTGTGGCCTGACAACCGACTCTCAGTTTTCCTGAGGGATCTTTCCTTCTTCTCTCTCCCAGCCCCCAAATGTCTGTGAGGAACATTCACTTTAAGGCTTTTCTCACTGCTGTCTGCACCAGAGCTTGGAAGAGATTTCTTCTCTTCTGTCTTGGCCCTCTCTCTCTCAGACAGCAGCTTGGACAAAAAGTCCTCTGGATCTTTGGGGCTGTTCCTTGGTTTTTCAGAGGCAGAGCTGCTGTGTGAGCTCAGCACAGTCCTCGATGCCAATTCCAGGTGGGATTTTGTTGGAGATGCTTTGCTGTCCTGCAGATCAGGGCCTGGGACACTCAGGTCATGCTCTTCATGCTCCTCATCCCTGGGCTGGGCTGGGCTGCTGATGCTCGTGGATCTTTTGGAAATCCTCCTTTTTTGGGGATCCTGGAAGAAAGTGCCATGAAAGCCACTGATTAAAATGTCACCTTTATCTCTAAATAAACACAAAAAGCAAAGGAAAGTTCTAGCACTGATTTCTGAGCTGACCTATTCATTCATTTTTAGGAACCAGGACCTGTTCATTCATTTTTAGGAACCAGGACCTATTCATTCATTTTTAGGAACCAGCTTAGAGAGTAAATCAGATTATTAAAAAGTCAGGAATAAAATAAGACAACCACTTTCACTTACAATTTGACCAGTATTAAAGATGCTGCCTACCATTAAAACATGTTCTCCATGGTATTACCAAGAACAACAACAAATTACCTCCTAAAAGCCTAATTTTGGGATTGTATCCAGCTCAGGAAACCAAGACATATAAAATATTTTACTGGCATCTACCACTACAGGTATCTAGTCTTTACTTCTAAATCAGAGATATTTACTAATATCCAACTAATTCGTTGAATTTCCAGATGCTCTTTAATACTACCTAAATGTCACAGTTAAATATTTTAATTTCTCATTATCACAGGCTTAATTTTACATTGGAAAAGTCCCTGTCATTATAAAAAGAAGCATAAAGGAAAAAAAAAGGCAAGAATTTTTTAACCATGCTTTGAAAGCACTTCTTGATGGAATATGGTCAGATTTGATCAATTCAGGAAAATATTTTCAACTGAAAGCAATTTTCAGTTCCAAACTGCTAGTGATTAAATGTGGAGTCTTGGAAAAACCAGAGTAAAACAGACACTGTGAAGGTAACAAAGCAATTCCCACAGGAAAATGGAAAACCAAATCTGCCAAGAGGTCTCAAGAATGATCCAGGAATTCAGTGAGCTGAGATCACAGCCATGCAGGGGGTGGCTGCCTGCAGTGCTTTTATCTGAAATTCTGAATGAAGCACAACAATTTCCCTAACTTACCCCTTCTTTCCAGCCTGCAGATTTAATTTCTGCATTAACATGCAGAAGCCATTGAACATTATTTGCAAGTGACTTTTTTACCCCAGCAGGCTGGATCTAAAACCCATGGGCAAGCCAAACATTTTGTAAAGTGTTGGGAATCACCTCTGGTGAGCTTGCCACTGGTCCAGCCGTCATTCCTCTGGCAATGAGACCAGCCCTGGGTCTGGACTTCTCCTTCCCTGTGGATTTCAGCTCCTCAGAAATCACAGCTGCTTTTAAATCCTCTCGACTGTCTTTTAACTTCTTGTCCCAAGCACAGGGTAAGGGACTGCTGTGGGTTGTCCCTGTGTGGCATTTTTCACCTCTGTGCTGATGTTTTCTGGGTGGAGGGATTTTATCCAGTGGGTTCTCAGCATCATACCTAGAGGGAAGAAAGAAGAAAAGCTTGAAACAGCAAAGTTATGCACAAGTGAATTAATAAAACCAGCTAATTAGAGCACTGCTGTCAAATTAAGTTACATTTTACTTTGAAATGGAAATCAAATGCAGTCACTTTTCCCCTAAACACCTGGATGTAGGACTGGAGGACATTATTTCATCATTCTTACCTGTCACAATGGGTTCTAATATGGGTAACACCATCCCATGCTTACTTATTTTGATGTAAAAAGGGTTCAAAATGAGAGAGGGGAAATTTACATTGGATATTGGGAAGAAATTCTTCTCTGTGAGGGTGGGGAGGCCCTGGCACAGGTGCCCAGAGAAGCTGTGGCTGCCCCTGGATCCCTGGAAGTGCCCAAGGCCAGGTTGGGCAGGGTTTGGACCAACCTGGGATAGTGGAAGGTGTCCCTGCCCATGGCAGAGGGGTGGAATGAGATGAGCTTTTAGCTCCCTTCCAGCCCAATCCATTCTGTGATTGTATGATTGTGAATCGTAGCAGAAAGTTAAATTTATTTTTTATATCAGACAGGTCCTAAGCTACAACCTGCTCCTTCTCCATGTTTGAAAATTTGTTAACACTTTTGCTCACATCCTCTGTTCTCCTGTTACTTAGACTGACTCTACTGACCCCTCTCACCCTTTTCCAGCTATAGAACATTTATTTTAATCCAAAAACAAAAGCACTTTTGTGATGGCAATTATTTTACTGCATAATTCCCAACTCCGTGTCCATTTATAAATTTATAAATTCTGTCTAACTCAAAACCACTCGCCTTCCTTAACACAAGGAGACAAGTCCCTGAAGTTGTTTTCCCTCTGGGATGTTTTCCTCCATCCTAATTCATTGTAAAGCAACTCCATAAGTTGAACCATCTTGTATCACAAACCTGTTCCTTTTATTTAACCCATTTTTCCAGGAGTGTGTCTCGTGTGGTGAGGACACGCTGTGTGTGATGGGTGTGATGCCTTGTGCAGGCTGCCCTAGAGCAGAGGCTGGGCAGAGCTAAAGAATAAAGCAGGGATTGATTCCAAGGATCTCCTCCATGGATGCACCTTGGGCAGCACCAGAGCCCAGCCAGGGCTGCCCCCAAGATGACCCAAAATGGCCCCAAAATGCACGAGCGCTCCCGGGGTCTCTCCCTGGGATCAGCTCTGCTCCATTTGCACCTTGCAGTTCATTGTCCCAGCCCAGCTTTAGCCCAGGCACTCCCACCCTGCTTGTTTTTCTCTCTCCAGCCCACGGGGTTTGTGCTCCTGGGCTGAGATTTGGCTCATTTGTCCTTGGTGCCCAGCTGGAGCAGGAATTGTTTTGTCTCCCTGCTCTGTGCACAGAGCTCACCATGCCCTGATGTGAAGCTCAGACCCACACACTAAAGCAGCACAGAACCTGAAAATATAAAAGCTGAAACCTGAGGCATCGTGGATGTAAACTGAAGGGAGGCTGATCTGCCTCTGGAATCATCAGGAAAAGTAAGGACAGCTACTCCCAACCCAGCTCCACATAACCCCTCACTGCCAAGGGGTGCTGGCTCAGAGGCTGCTTTAAGTCACAGACACTGACAGCAAGAGCAAAGTTAAAAGCAAATCAGACTCATCAATAATGAACCAGTGCACAGTTCTGTCTGATTAAAGTCTCCACCCCTGACAGCATGGTTAAAAGTCACACAGAGGTTGAAATGAACACTGATTTCAGGCATTGGCTGGCTGACCTTGGCAATCCCTGGTTTCCCCTTGCCCACAGGGGATGGCAATGGTGAGGGTGAGCCTCAGGGCAGAGGGCAGGGTTAGGTGGGATATTGGGAAGAAATTCTTCCCTGTGAGGGTGGGGAGGCCCTGGCACAGGGTGCCCAGAGAAGCTGGGGCTGCCCCTGGATCCCTGGGAGTGTGCAAGGCCAGGTTGGATGGGGCTTGGAGTAGCCTGGGATGGAATGAGATGATCTTGAAGGTCCCTTCCAACATTAACACCACTGGGCACTGCTGTGCCCTCCCAGGGCAGGGTCAGGGACTGAAAGAGATCTATGAAAGGGAAAGAAAAAGAGATTAAAAAAACCCAAAAAGAGTAATAAAGAAAAAAGAAAGGAGAGAGGAGAGGGAAGAGGGGGGAAGAGGAAAGAGAAGAGAAGAGAAGAGAAGAGAAAGAAGAGAAGAGAAGAGAAGAGAAGAGAAGAGAAGAGAAGAGAAGAGAAGAGAAGAGAAGAAGAGAAGAGAAGAGAAGAGAAGAGAAGAGAAGAGAAGAGAAGAGAAGAGAAGAGAAGAGAAGAGAAGAGAGGAGAGGAGAGGAGAGGAGAGGAGAGGAGAGGAGAGGAGAGGAGGAGAGGAGAGGAGAGGAGAGGAGAGGAGAGGAGAGGAGAGGAGAGGAGAGGAGAGGAGAGGAGAGGAGAGGAGAGGAGAGGAGAGGAGAGGAGAGGAGAGGAGAGGAGAGGAGAGGAGAGGAGAGGAGAGGAGAGGGAGAGGAGAGGAGAGGAGAGGAGAGGAGAGGAGAGGAGAGGAGAGGAGAG